>NC_141245.1:12966026-13572589 GCF_054856555.1 Leptonotus elevatus
AAAAAGGAACATACAATGTCCAAAAACAAAAGAAGAAAGGCAGAAAATTACCATAAAATTACCACAAAATTACCAAAAATGTCCAAAAGAATTATAGCAAAAAAGGCAGGGGAAAAATGTATAATAATAATAATAATAATAATAATAATAAAATGTCAAAAAAAGGAAGAAGAGAGGCACAAAATGACCATAATATGTTCATAAAATTGCCAAAAATTTCAGAAATTTCACAGAAAGGCAGAAACTCTGTAATGTAAGGCCATTCTGTATGGAAAACAGCTTTAGCATTTATTCGAAATCCTTCATATACAGTACGAGGACAATTTTTGTCCTTACGTGTAACTCTTACACATTAAGCTTTTCTGGTTACCCACTGTGACTAATATGACCAACTGGTATAGGCATGTGTCATACACTATAACTACTCTAAAATTGTCCATAGCTGTAAACGTGAGTATGAACGGTTGTTTGTCTTCCGTCCCTATACCTCTCACTCAAAACTCAGCTGGGATCAACTCCAGCTCACTGATTAACCTAATGAGGAGAAGCAGGATGGCAAATTGATAGTTGTAATTGATATCTCATGTGAGAGAGTCAACATATTAGAAAGAGCTTTCAGTAGAAGGGAATGCAGTTACAGACCACTTCAAACTACAACCACAATAAACATATTGTTTAATCAATACCTCTCAGTGTAGACCAAATGGGCATTATTATCTATGCAAAGGCATGATTGTTTGTGCACGTGGAAATGTTTTGGCTGGTTGGTGCTGATGATGAATATGAATGGGATTACACTTTCTGCAAAAGAACAATATTTATTTTACAAATATGTTTTTGTCTTCACACTCAGACTCATAAAGCGCATTATGGATTAACTTGCTGTTGGCTGTTTTAAAAGCACAGAGGGGTTGTAAAGCTGCATTATTTGTAACAAGGAATCATTCAGAACTTCATGAGTTTGGCAAATAACTTTTGAGTCAAATGGAATTCAAAGCATGGTGTGCTTTGAATTCCTGTTGACTCAGAAGTTGTTTGCCAAACTTTAGGTATACATTGGTTACTCCAGTACTCCAGAGTTAAACTGGAATTTCACAAGGAAAATGCAAAGTCAAGCACATGACTGACAATCAATTGAAGAGTGAGTCTGAATTTTAAGAACCCAACTGAATTACAGTGTTACTATTATGTGAACAGTGATAGTACCGTTTTAGGCTGAGTGTTCAGCAATGTAGGAGGATTTATGATGGGCACTTGTGAAATATGTCAAGTCTTGACTGAGAAACACAAATGCTGCATAAAATGTACCAGCTTGTTTCTCTTGAGTTGGACTCTTTTAAGCATTTGACAAAAAAAATATTGGCTTATACAAATATAATTAATTCATAAAATGTTTGCAACGGAAGAACACAGGAAGTCCAGAGATGAAATTCAAAATTCATTCATTTATTCAAAATAATAAAAAAATTAATACATTGAAAATCAGAATATTCCTTTACAGAATATTCCAATATACTGGCGATTTTGGAGGTTTCCAGCTGAGCTTGTGGTCTATTAGTACACCCCAAATTTTAATTTCGTAAACCCTTTCGACTGTCAAATTCCACCTTGAATTTTGTGCGTATTTTACAATTTAAACATCATGAGCTTATTTCATAGTGAACTTAGTTTTTAAAGATAGCTTATTCATGTCAAACCGATGTTTTTAACCCCTTATCTATTTCCTGATCACCTCTGAAAGCTGCTGCAAGTCCTCCCCAGAACAAAATATTTGTGTTATCTGCAAAAAATAACACATTTCAATAAATCAGAAATTTTACATAATTCATGAATAAAACAAGAAAAACATACTATAATGCAAAGTACAGTGAATTGTATTAAAAAAAAAAAAACTTAATTAAAAAAAATAGGTAAACAATGAGGTCAGCAAAATTGGTTTTATTTATATAAAAAAAAAAAGGTCAAACATAACAAAAGGGTTCAAACACCCCGTTGCCACATAATTATTGTTGAACTAACTATAAGTAAAAAGCAATAACGACTGTCTCGAGCCTGTCCTCGTATCACATGCTAATCTTCAAATATGCTTGCGACTTGTCACATGCCATCTGTGGTGATAAGCAGCTTCACATGCACTCTTAGCAACCACAAGGCAGAGCATGCTGCCATTCATTACCTTTGACTTGTGTATGGTGAAATGCAGAGAACATTCCAAAACCTGTGATGTGGTTTTATATCGGACAAGGACAAGATTCGCAGAGTTGCGAAAGAATATAAGCAGCTGCAAATTCTCCTGAAGTGACTCACAATTTCTTAGGCTCGACAATCTGTCTTCCTTTGAAGTTCTGCCCCCCCCCCTCTCCCCACACTTTTATGTGGCTCTAAGATTCAAATATATATATATATATATATTTTTTTTTTATCTTTGTATCTATACGGTAGTCGAAATTTCAAATTGGGCCAACACAGTACCCCATTCTTCAACTTTTATGCAATTGTGGCATTTTTCTAATCGATTCCTTGTCACTAAAAAGACACTGAGATGATCTTAATATCAGAACCAGATATTTGTTTGAATAACTGTTATGCTACAAACTGTATGATACATTGGATTTGGCTCTAAGCATGATTTCCAATAAATTGTTCATAGGCATGCAGCTGCTATGTATATGAATACACCTGTATAGTGTAGTAAGCGCATTATTGTTGACATGTAAACTATTGTTTTATGTTGCACAAAAACATTTAAAAATGTCTTGAGCCTTCTTGACACACAAATATATGGGTAAATTATTATTTGATGTTATTTCGGCTCATTCTATATACATAAACAAAATGCCCTACAAACACATGCTTTACATTAAAACCTTCAAAACCTATAGGCAACCTGTGTCTGCCCTTTGAACCAGCGGGAGACTTACCATTAGGCAGACATAGGAAATTGCAAAGAGCCCTGAGGTTTAGATTTAGATGGAAAGTTACGTATGTAAACACCACCTCTAGCATTGATTTGTGTTAATTGACACACCTTAATAATAATAATAATAATAATAATAATAATAATAATAATAATAATAATAATAATAATAATAATAATAATAATAATAACAACAACAACAACAACATGGACTGTCACTATTCCATCACTTATTTACTGAACATGCATTTTTGATTCAGGAAGAGCATAGAAAAACATTTTTGTTGGCGAGGAAAATACAGCGGAGTTATCAATATCCCATTAGAGTGAAGAAGAGGTTTGAGAGGAGTGAAGAGGATGCAGTGAAATTAAGTGACACAAATCGCGAAGATATGCGAAACTAAACTATACTGAAAGGTGTTGAGATGATTTACTTGTTAGAATAATAATCCTCACTTGTGGTTTTAAAGACTTTATCTACCTCAGGGAGGCTTCTCTCAAATTCACACATTTTAGTTGATATATTTGTAACCCTCTATATGATCAAAGGAGGACAGTCGCTGGCGTTTTTCAGTCGTTTTATTCCCACCAGCAGTAACAGAATTGATTGTACATATATTCTTTCATCTGGAATGTTGCTTCGTATCCTTTGCGCTTTATCCTTTGATGACATCACAACCGACACTTATCAGCACCATTCAAAGCAACAGAAACAAATGCAAGTAAAAAGCAACGTTTTGTTTGAATTGTTACAACTATTTACAAGGTGCCGTCACACCGTCACTACAATAAGTAGTAAAACGGACAAAGTATTTCATTTACGTTTTGACACGTCAGCTGTAGTAAATCGGACACATTTGAATGTTGCGCACGAGTGTACTTCCTGGTACGCTGAAATTCGTGTTGTTTAATTTTCCATCAATGTGACTTGTTATACGTCAACGGTAGGCTCTTTCATAGTTTCGTGTGTATGTCGCTTTGTTTTGGTACATTTCTACCGCCCTTGACAAGCGACCAACACATTCATTATTGATTGTGTGTAATTTAATTTGTCTTCTCGTGTGTGCTTTTTTAAAATATGTTTAGCATGTCGCTTATTCCACTGTCACTACAATCAGGTATGCATGCTGACTCATTATTGACATTTCATCTTTTCTTCTCATCATTGATCTTCGTATCCCCCCCCCCCCCCACCCCCAATAAATGACCTTCCTGATCGACGCGTGTATATATGGATTTTAATGTATTAATTGTAGTTTCTATGTGATCATTTTTGGTTTGTTTTGCTGTTGTGTCCGTTTATGACAACAACATTACTTAGGCTGACGTTGCGTAAGGCAGCCACGGTGGCACATTTTAGAATACACCTTGGCTATATGCTTTAAATTTAAATATAATTTAAATGAGCAGGTTAGCAACAGCACAATGCTTTAGTCTCACCACCCATATCAACAGCCTTATTTGCCCAGAGCGAGACAGAGACAAAATGGAGTCATTTGAGCTTGTACAGTATATCCATTTCTTGATTTTCTTTCAGATTTGCTGAGTGCACTGCACCCTTTCACGACCCCGGTGTTACCATGGAGCACACTAATCACGACCTAATTACGCATAAGAATGGGCGGCAGAGGAAGCAGGTAGGAGTTGGCCTCCGCCACTGTGAAAGCCTGAAGGACAGCGACAGGACAGAGATGAGCATCTCTGACCCGGAAGACGACTGGGAAGTGGACAGCCTTATCGCAGGGACAGACTCAGAGGACAGAATGCATCCCATAGTCCACCAAGGTATTCGGACCGAGTTGGGGAACGTGTCACTTCTTCTCTTCCTCTATGTGCTGCAAGGGATTCCCCTTGGACTGGCTGGCAGCATTCCGTTGATCCTACAGAGTAAGAATGTCAGCTACAAGGACCAAGCTGTCTTTAGCTTTGTTTTTTGGCCGTTTAGTCTCAAGCTTTTATGGGCGCCGCTGGTGGATGCACTCTACTTCAGCAAGTTTGGGAGAAGGTATAATAAGAAAACTTGTAATGGATATGTATGTAACATGTACTGTAGGTTTTGTTTATGCAAATTGAGCCTCAATTTCTGTCCCCGTCTCTGCAGAAAATCCTGGCTGGTTCCCACCCAGTACCTGTTGGGCCTCTTCATGCTCTACCTTTCCTTAAGAGTTGACTCTCTGCTGCAGAGTGAGGGAGGACCTAATGTGGTCGCACTGACATCTGTCTTCTTTATGCTGGCTTTTCTAGCAGCCACGCAGGTAGGTATCATAAGTGTCTTGATCAGACATATTCAGGACTTTTGCTTACGGTGTATTTGAATGTTACGTCCATACTGAAAAACATACGGAAACAAATTAAATCTCAGTCTTGAAAATAAATTCCTGGAAAAATACTAAGAATAAAAGGCAGAATAAAGTTGGAGAAAACAAACCAAAACACTTTTTGTGATTTGATAAAGAAGGTAAGTAAATAAAAAGTGAATAAAAATAGTCCATGAAAACTGGTCAGAATGTCAATATTGCAAGAGACAATCCAGCTTTTTACAAGCAGTAACTTCATCTCAGTTATATTTAGAGGGGAAAAAAAGTTATTATGGGATATAAAGTTTAAACAGTTCTAAATAAGAGAGATTTGTATGTTGTAGAACCCCCCCCCCCCCCCCCCCACTGGATTTGTATTATTTTTATTTTTGTATTTTTATGAGAACGGTCATAAACACTGCATGAATTGAAAACAAAAAACCTAATTTTGGGTTCATGAAAATAAATAATATCCCAAGAAAAAAAAAATTTATGATTAAAAAAAAAAAGAATTGCAGTATTTTAAGTAAAACCTTTGATTTTACAAGAAGGTCATTTTACAATTTCAATAATACAAAAAAAATATTGTCATATTTTACAATGTGGTAATATGAGAAAAATAGTTCATGTATATTATGAGGAAAATGTAATTTTATGAGGGAAAAACATCGAAGGGGAAGTCAAGTCAAAAATGTTCTTTGCAATAATATATTCTCTGCTATTCTATAGTTATATTGCATTTGTGGAATATGAATTAAGCAGCAAAATCCACTTGTTTTCATCCATCTTAGGGGGTGGCCATTTTGCCACTCACTGCCGAACTAAAAATGACATCACAGTTACTCATTGCTGAGGTAGCGACCAATCACAGCTCATGTGTTTTCGGAATTTGATCATGTGACGTTTGCAAAATGAGCCGTGATTGGTTGCTACCTAATCTTGAGCAACTGTGATGTTATTTTCAGTCGACAGCAAGTGACAAAATGGCCGCCCTTGGATAAAAAAAATTATAAAAAAAGGGTAGATTTTGCTGCTTAATTCATATTCCACAAATGCAATATTAACTCATTCACTGCCATTGACGGCTATAGATGTCAAAAATTCATTTGAACTATTTCTATTAGTTTAACATTTTTTCCACTTTTGCTAACAAAAGTATGACAACATCGAATTTATTTTTTGTATTAGAACAGATATCAAATTTGTGATTAATCGTGAGTTAACTAGTGAAGTAATCGTAATTAATCGCATGACTTCACTAGTTTTGTATCTGTTCTATGTATGTACAAAAAAATTATATTCTAAAAATTCTAGGTTTTCATACTCTTGTTAACAAAAATGGAAAAACTCAAAAATAGTTAAAATGAATTTTTGACGTCTATAGCTGTCAATGGCAGTGAATGAGTTAAACAATACCATGAGAAAAGAAAATGACATAAAAAAAGGACCATATAGCATGAGAATAAAGTAATTTTATGAGTAGAAAAAGGTAATACAGAACTTCTACAAGCAAATGCATGTTTGGAGTTTGACATTCTCCTCCTGTCTTGGTCAGGACATTGCTGTCGATGGCTGGGCGCTAACAATGCTATCTCGAGAGAATGTAGGCTATGCATCTACGTGCAACTCGGTGGGCCAGACAGCTGGCTATTTCCTGGGTAATGTGCTCTTTTTGGCCCTGGAGTCTGCCGACTTCTGCAACAAATACCTCCGAATGGAGCCCAAGGAGACCGGAATGGTCACCTTGTCAGGTAAATCGGTTACTACGTCCCTCAATGTTACACAGGTGCAATTCTCAACAGCTGGCATCTGTTCTTTTGCTGCAGACTTCTTGTTTTTCTGGGGAGTGGTATTCCTGGTTTCCACGACGCTGGTGGCCATCTTGAAAAGTGAGAACGCACGTAGAACGGGCAGGGGGAAAGATCCCGAGGAGACGCAGGGTGTTCTCCAAACCTACAAGCTGCTGTTCACTATCATCAAGATGCCGGCGGTCTTCAGCTTCTGTGCGCTACTCCTCACCGCCAAAGTGAGTGCTCTTTAAGCACATTCTGAGGAATTTGCCTTTACAAGAGCACTCTTTTGGCCGCTTGTTTCAGATGGGCTTCTCCGCAGCCGACGCGGTGACGGGTCTCAAGTTGGTGGAGGCCGGCGTTCCCAAGGCGCAGTTAGCATTGCTGGCCGTGCCCATGGTGCCTCTGCAGATCCTTCTACCGGTGGTCATCAGTAAATACACAGCAGGGCCCAGACCGCTGGATGTCTTCTACAAGGCCTTCCCTTTAAGGTCTGAACACACACACACGCACACTGTTGTGTGTTGCAGGTTCTGTTAAGTGTTGTGTTATTGCAGGTTAATCATCGGCCTGGAGTTTGCTCTGCTTGTTGCGTGGACCCCGAGTGTGAGACAGGAAGAAGGCTTCCCTGTTTACTACTATGGCGTTGTATTGCTTAGCTATGCAGTGCATCAGGTGAGCTCTTACTTAGTTTGCTATTCCACAATGGCAGTGTTGAGTTGATGAAGTATCAACATTATAGCCCCCCTTTTTCCCCCCAAGTTCACGCAATTCCCTACATTTACCAGCAGATGTCACCATAGGACTATTTATATTTGTTTTCCCCTAACGTTCCTTCTACTGTTTACAGCGTTTGTTACTTTGGAACGGTAGCAAGCAAGTTGAATTAATATCTAAAATTAGTAACTAAATTTCGATTCAGAAATTTATCATAAAAATTTAAGAAATACAGGTTTTGCTCCAATAAAATTAGCATTTTTTACAGGATGAAACCACACAAAAGTAAATGCCTGGTATTCATTGAGGAATAATCATTGAATATTTATATTAAAATGGAAGTCAACCCTTAAATTTTCTATTCATAACTTGCATGTGCCTCCACTAGTCTAAACATGACATTCTGATTAATACTGTGTTTGGAATATGAAGCAGCAAAATCCACTCGTTCTCATTCTTCTTAGGGGGCGGCCATTTTGTCACTTACTCTTAACTGAAAATTACCTCACAGTTGCTCAGTGCTCAGGTGGCAACCAATCAATGCGCACCTGTTTTCTGAGTTTGGTCATGTGACATTCGCAAGCTGAGCTGCAATTGGTCGTTACCTGAGCCCTGAACAACCGTGATGTTGTTTCCAGTCGATAGCAAGCATAAAAATGGCCGCCCCTGAGATGGATACAACAGCTGGAACACAATATTAATCCGAATACCCTGTTTAGACTATAATATTATTTTAGATTTATTATCCCATTTTATTTTCATGTTATTATTACAGCTTCTTTTGTCAAATTGTATACACAAAATACAACTTCCATGTTTTCCACTGCACATTTTAGCATTTGCATGATGTACAAACAGAACAAGCAATTTAAACGTCTAAATGATAAGACATTTAAAAAAAATAAAATTGTGGCTTTTTTCCTTATGACAGACTACGACTTTACATTTGTAAAATTTTGACTTGCGAAATACATTTCTCCCCTTGCCTAACCAAAACTAGAAACGCAATGAACTGTCGTGAGGTACTAACCGCAGCTTCCTGGTCACAGGTCGCGTTGTACAGCATGTACGTGGCGGGCATGGCCTTCCACGCCAAAGTGAGCGACCCACTCATAGGCGGCACCTACATGACGCTGCTCAACACAGTCACAAACCTGGGAGGGAACTGGCCCTCCACGTTGGCGCTCTGGTTGGTGGATCCCCTCACACGGAAGGAGTGTCAGGGCGCTGTCGGGCAAACTTGCACCTCACCGGAGGCAGCGGCGGTAAGCGTCTTCTGCTTTCTACTATATGACTTTTTTTTTTACGCACTAGTGCAAATGTTGGCGTACGAGTAGGAACACGACATATTAAAAGTGACATCGATTGTAAGAAGAAAGCACTCAGTGTCACAACTCTTCTTCCCTAGCTGTGCGTGAAGGAGGGCGGAGCTTGTGTCACAACGCTGGACGGCTACTACGTGGAATCCGTGTTTTGCGTGCTGATTGGCTTTGCCTGGTGGGTGTGGTGCGCGCCGAAATTGAAGAACCTGCAGGAGCGCAGTCCAGCCGCATGGAGATGCAGAGCCGTCACTGTTAATGACTAAACCAGTCCATTTGTTTTGCTTTGTTATTTGTTTTTTTTTTACTTGTGCAAACGGACATCTGAATGCTGGACACTTTCATTTTGCGGTTGCTGTCTTTTTGCATTCTTTTATTTCTTTGCCGACGGGAACGGCATGACCAAATCAGAGCTGGTTCGGACAGCATCGAATACCACATGCAGCAGAATGGGACAAGAATGTTCACAAACCTAATCGCAAAACTATGCAACATGCATGCCTGACAACTTCCTAGTTATTATTTATGAACAAATAGAACAATAGGGTCACATTGTTTCCTGCTTCCTTGCTTTGGTGGGAAATAGTGAAAAATATGTACCCTATTTTTCAGACTATAAATTGCTGCAGAGTGATTACAAGTCATTCTGGAGTATAGAGTATAACGTCACTGCTATGTGAAAACTTATATTTGACTACTTATAATACCGCTACTTTTACTTTTACTACCTCAAGTGACTAAAGGTGGCGGTAATGTACCAAAAGTAATCGCCAACCGCCAAAGGAATTCAACATGACTCGGGAAACGGGTATTTGGTTGCTGGTCCGAGCTCCAATTTTAATATACACAAGTTACGCCTGAGTTTAAGTTACAGGACCAACCAAACTATGAAAAAAAGTCTGAAAAATATGGTACATCGACTTGACATTTACTAAGGTACACCTGCATAACCCGCAAAAAGGTGTATTACTGTTATCCCATTTTGATAGCCAGTTTTTAATGCTTTATGATAACTCAACCCGTTTAAGAATTGCACTGTAATTATGATCAGATTTTTTTGCTTTCATTCCTGCTCGCGTCTGATTGATGTAGTTTTTCATTTGACGTCATATGTGCCTTTTCATGTGAAGACTTTTTTAAATTTAAGAATATCTTGCTTTACAGTTCATATTCTTGAAACACTAAAGTATCAACATATTCAACACTGTTACCCGTTTTGAGTTTAAAAAAACATTACAGCTTTACACCAATGGAATAACCATTATAAATGAAGTCAAAAGTCACCAAAGTTTTATAAATTACGACAGTGATCAAATGGTTTCTTTCTTTTTCCAAGGAATTTCCAACTGTAGTTTACAATTACATTGATTCCAAAGTACTGTACTCATATCAAATCTACAATTGATGTCGGCCATTGGGATCTAATAATTTCAATTGCTTATGTTCATTCCTCCTACTACAAAGCCAGCCACGCTTTTGAGTTTTCCATTCACTGCAAACTGTACTGTATCATCTTCTGATGCATTTTGAGACTATATTAGTTTTTTTTTTTTTAATCCCTTTTTGATTGTGCTGGTTTAATTGGGTCACAAGAAATATTTGCCATTATGTAATGGACAGTGATTCTTGAACATTAACAGCTAGGTTTCACATTTTGAAAATATTAAGGGGAGCAGTTGTGGAAATGTCTAAATGTCATAACAAGCGACTTGAAAAACATCCTATGTTGTTAAAGATATTGACTGATGGCTTGAGTGTGAAGTGCTGTCACACAGAGAAGACACACGACACAAGATTTTTGTTTTATTATAATTCCCCTTGCTTAATTAGGAATTTTAAAATGTCCTCCCAAACAAGTGAACTTTATGGAAGCAGCAAATAATGCAGCCCAAATTTGAAAGCATTCAAACTGGAAAGCGTCCAGATCAACTGGTTGCACTGGGGCAGCAACAGTGGGATGGTATTTCTTCACAAAATCCAATCAAGAAATCCCAAAGGGGAAGCAGATTACTTCAGTATGGGCCTCCAAGCATATTTAGCCCATTATATCCCCCGAAAAAGTAAAAAGTCCACTTTTTCCAAACATAACTGATGTGTTACATTTTGGCTCTCTTATTCATAACTGATGCATAGCACAACATTGGATGAAAGCTACAGCCACCAATACATCTCTCTTGAACTAAGACCTAATTGCATTTTTTTCCCCCTCAAATCGGGAATCATTTGTTGTCTGCCAGCAACACGAGCAACCTTATCAACGGCATTCACTGTATCAGCACGAAGCACTTTGATGTCTTCTTGTTCAAGCAGATCACGCGTTCTGCTAAAATCTTTTGCTGTAGCGCCTCCAAACGTCTCCGGTCCTTATTAGCTCCAGCTCGGTAAGATGTGGTGGGGTGGGGGCGTCAAACGTTGTAAAACCAGATGCGTCGGCGAAGAAATGTCGCGACGACGATGCAAGACGGTAACACTGATGAATGAACTGAGGCATGCTGGCATCCCAGACCAGCGTTCCACCGGCGGTTTGTGACAGCACATGTAGTGTGTGGATGGGCAAAATTTGATTGACATTGTCTCTAGCATCCATACCTTTTTGCTTTGCTTCTTAAAAATATCAACAAAAAGAAGAAGAAAAAAAAAAAGAGTCACGAAATAAAGTTAAGGAGGCGAGCTGGGTCATAGGTTCATACGTAAATGCTCGGGCCTTTTGGCCACCATGGGGTACGCTTGATGCTTCATCTGAGCCAGGTTGACCCCGGCAGGCTGACGAATTGGAAGAGGGGCGGAGGCTTCCGAGTTGATGGTCACGTCCATCTGCTCTGGAGTGGACACTTCCATGGCCTGGTCCTGAGGGGACTGGAGGAGGGACGTCCCTCCGCTGGGGAGGAGGGAACTCCGCAGCCAACAGTCCCCTCCGGAAAATTTGACTGGGCTGAAAGGATAGAAATGCCATGTTAAGAAAAAGTAATCGTTACTTCATAGCTGAAGAGTTCAACGCGATTTTTGACATGACAAATTACTTTTTTTTTATTTAAATAAAGCGGTTCTTAACCTTGTTGGAAGTACTGAACCCCACCAGCTTCCAATGCGCATTCACACGACTCTTCTTTATTGAAAAATAAAATGGGATTCTTTTCACATTCAAGACATAGGTATAGGGTTTACCGGTGAACATAATGAACAGGCAGTGTAGCCTTTTTCATTGAATCTGGCTCTCTTCACCCTGAATTCAGAAAGTGTTGTGTTTTTGTATTCCTCATCTCCACGCAGTTTAAGGAAGTTTTGCTCGATAGTTGTTCTGGACTAGAACGGCTCAACTTGGCATTGCAAATCATGCAGTTGGGATGCTGACTCCCATCACTCAACTCAACTCCACATTTATAGAGCAATTTTTAAACAACCACCGCTGTTTTGTTAGGGGCAGCAGATACAATGAAAACAGCAGAGGCCCCAGAATTGAACCCTGTGGAATACCATACGCGCCATTATACATGTGAACTCATATTGCACATTTTTTGGGGTCAACACAGTATGAAGGGATTAAAATAATAAATCACACGGAATACCATCACAACAGTCACAAGTGGACTACTAAGCGCACCAAATTCCATTCTAAAATAAATACAAAGTATTGCATACTTCCAATAATTTTCAGATGGTTTTTATGCCACCCAAACATCAAGTACGCTTTTAGTCAGGAAAATAGGAAAGGCAAATAGCAAAGTTGACGGCGACACACAGTGCACAGAGTTCAGTCCTCATGAGGAATTTGTGCATCAGCTGTTAAATGATTACAATAATGTCACTTAGGTACACATGTACAATCAAATGAGATCCATTATGGATCTGAATTTCTTAGCATAGAATGTTTTACCTGAGAGGCGTTCTTGGGCTGCCGATGAATCGTCGAGGTGAACGGATTTTTGGCTCAAAGGAGAACTTCTCTTTGATATTTTCCAGGACTGAAGGAGCCACATACGTGAACCCCTGTGAGAACGTAAAAGGGACATCGGAGCAAAGCACAGTGAGCGTTCTCTAGTCAAGACACCGAAAGGTCCAATGAGCAGCAACTACCAGGAAAGCTTGATTGGCACTTTCACTAAGCGTCGAGTCATCGGGGCTGTCGACCGGCGTCTGACTGGTGAATTTAGAGTCAAACTGACTCACGTCTTCAGCTGATTGCTGCAAAGACAGAGCGAGGGGAACACATCATAAAAAAACATTCATAGAAATTAGGGGTGTCAAAATTAGTGCGTTCATTTAAAGCTCCTTTAATGCCACTAATTTTTTTTAACCCGCAAATAATGCCTGCCCCTTAATTGGAAAGCATGTACTGGGGGAATTCCAGTCGCAACGCAGTAAACACGTCCATGTTAAAATTGAGCAGTAATAAATGTAAGAATATTGCATAATTGTGGAGTATTTTACAAAAATGTGCAGAATTTCACAAGTTACTTGATGTTAAAGATTAGATAGCCCTTAATAAAAGAAAAATGCACTGAGCTGTCACCAATGTCTTACAAATGCAATTATGTCATCTAGTGGCAGAAAAATGTCCTCAACACAAATCAGTATCAGTTTTTTACAGTACACCTTTTTAATTTTACCTCAATTTTATGAATGATGAAATTACTGTATCAATAAGATGCAATCATATTTCTATTAGTTTAACAGTTTTTCCACTTTTCTCTTAAGAGTATAAAAACTTAGAAAAATATATTTGATTGTCCATTTGATTCTACATTTAGAATAGATATAAAATTTGTAATCGCGGGTTAACTATTGAGGTCATGCAATTAATTATGATTAAAACATTTAATTGCCTGACACCCCTAATAGAGATGCATTGGTATTTTGAGTTTTGATTGCCCCAAATTATGTTTTTCAAGTTAAGAGCTGCTGTTTGATGATATTTTTTTGGGGGCATTCACTTCAATAAGTTTAATTGATTTCGGTAATCAGTTACTGACGAACCATTTTATTGTTTTATATTCATGGCCTTGAAGTGAGTGTGGCCCCCTACTCACCAAGAAAGGTTTGAAGGGAGGCTCCACTTTCCGAGCCAGCAAATCCTCCCAGTTGATGTGTCGGAAGAAGGGATGTGCCTGTGGGACATGACAATGATCCATTTAAGTAAATCAAGTAGAAATACAGTAGAAGAGGGTCTAGTGCAATTTTGTCCCCGAAGGGAATCATTTAAATGGATTTCATTCATTCGAGAATCAAATTGTCATTTTTGTGAAACTTTGTAATGAATTTTAAAGTAAAAAAATATATATAAGAAAATGTGTCCAGGCCACACAGACTTCACGGTAAACTGATGCATCAGAAGTGTAACAGCAAAATGTATTCGTATGTCACTCAAGTGGAGGAATTGCAAGTGCACGTTCACACTATTATGAGGAGGGTATAATAAAAGTCGCTTCTAATTTAAAAAACACCAGCAATAACTTGTGAGAAAGAACTTAACCACTGAGGTTAAACAGAGCAGTGAACTCACCTGCACCTCTGTGGCATCGCCAGCGCTCGCTCCCAACCGCGATGACGCGTTTCTCTTCAGCAACTGCCCGCACATTTCAAGCCATTAGAAGAAAAGCACATCCAAACACATTAAGTTCACAGAAACACCTTGAGGTGAAAAACGCTACCCGCTTCAGGAGGTCTCTGGCTTCCTGTGTGAGGTAGGGCGGGAGGCTGAGCTTGCACTTCAAGATTTTGTCGATGGTCTTCTTGCGGTTTTCGCCAGTGAACGGCGGCTATAGACGGAAGATGAAAAAGAGTTGCTCAATCACTGCAGGCGTCATACTACATCAGGATTTGCAATGGTTTACAGTTGGCAAAAAAAAAAAAAAGAAGCCATTTTGTGAGTCACACTGACCGCCCCAGTGAGCATGTCATACATCAGAGCACCCAGACTCCACCAGTCCACGGCCCTGTTATGTCCGCTTCGCATTAATATCTCTGGGGCCCTGTGCCGATGAGAAAAAAAAAAGCATGGAAGAATGTGTGGACAATACAGAAGTGCAATTGGGCATGTTTGTGGCTACTTACATGTATTCAATGGTACCACAGAAAGTGTGGGTGACTGTACCATCGTGGATCGACTCTTTGCACAGTCCAAAATCTGTTAACTTGACATGGCCTGGAAGGAATTTAAGCACAGGTAAGATGGTTTGATTTCACATCTAATTAGCTTAACATCTTTGAATAATACAGTGAACCCCCCAAATACTGTTTGGCATTCACAAATTCACATTTTTGGAACCTATCCTCCAATATTCACTCAATACCTTGTAATTAAGTTGTACATTATGTGTACATTATACGGTAAATTTAATTCTAATACTATCTACCGTACTGTACTATCTTTGTGCTCAGGCCAAAGCAAAAACATTACGTTGGCGCCATCTGGTGGAATTATGACATTATTGTTAGGTTTAATCCATTTGTGTTTCTAGTGTTTTTTTCCATCTGCTTTTGAGATGTCTTGTTTTGTTGGCGGTCCCTACGAATGTTACTCGTTCATAGTCAACAGTTAAAGTACGTTTCTGTTTCTCTCCAGGTGCAGCTACTAACTACTTTTGCTGTTACAATGAGCCTAGAGGTGTCAAAATTAATCGATTAGTTGACAAAAATACCAAATAAACAGTGTGAGCGGTTATTGAATCCTTGACTTTTTAAAACCACGGTAAACCGTAAAACTAGTTATCGGCCTATTCCTATCATTAACCTGCTGCCAGTTAAGCAACAGAATAATAGCTCTGCATTCAACTAAACAGGCTTCAATTTCAAACTCAGTAAATTTGTTTGTAAACAGGGACAAGATCATTATTATTTCACTATTGATGCCTTGTGAATTTTTTTTATTTTTATCTGGTGTTGTATAGTGAGATTTCAATAAAGGATTGATTGAGGAGTTATTGGTGTTGCAGTTTTATCATCTAACCAATATGTCAAAGCCCTCACACACACCTTGATTGTTTAGCATGATGTTCTCAGGCTTGAGGTCTCTGTAGATGATGCCCTTCTGATGCAGGTGACCCAAAGCCATTGAGATCTCTGCTAGGTAAAAACTACAAGGAAAGACAGTTCCCTCATTTGCATTTTTCACATTTAAACCCTTAACTAAATTGCCTCCCAGAGCTTATGTGTCCCCCCCCCCCTTCTTTTTTTATCTTCTCACCAGGCTGTGTCTTCCATGAAAATTCCTTCCCTCTCCAGCTGCATGAACAGTTCTCCTCCTGCAAGAGAAAACACAGCAGCATGTATGTAGTCCCCTACTTGACCACTTTGACAAGGACATCTTAATGTTTTTCCATCACAAGAGATTACTTTAATACAAGACAGTATATAGTACAATGCAGTGTATATTTGAGGTGTAAACTCTACATTTAAAAGAAGTACAATTTATCATCATCATCCTCATTTAAGTCAATGGTGAGCTGGAGCGTATCCCAGCTGACTTTGGGCGGGAGGCGGCGTGCACCCTGAATTGATTGCCAGCCAACTGCAGATATGCCACTCAAGTGCGAGACGTCTGACGACCGCAAATTTTGCAAGACATCATATGCAATACATAACACGTAAGTGATTAGAGACACATGATGAAGTAAGCGGATTTAAATTCATAGCGGTGTAGTATCCCAAAACTAATTATTCTTTGAGTGTAGGTGTGGATGTTGAAGAGACGTAAGGCTGGTCACTTGTTATGAAAGGTGTTTGGTGTGTTATACCATTCTAACACCAACCAGAAAGTTGCTTTGACACTTCTATGCCAGCTAATTAAAAAAATGCTTGTATGTTAACTGAAAAACTGCTTGGACAGCTCATAAATGCTTTACGACTTCCATTCGATCGTGGTGTTCTTTAGCGTGTGCCGCTATCCTACTTGTGACAGGGGCGCGCATTGTGGCACTGACCGCTCAGGTACTCCAGGATGAGGTACAGCTTCCCGCCCGTCTGAAAGGCGTAGATGAGATCGACGATGAAGGGATGCTTCACCTCCTCCAGGATGTTCCTTTCCGCCTTGGTGTGGGCCGTGTCCTTGGCGTTGCGTACAATCATTGCCTGTCACACATCCAAAAACAATAACAACAAAACATGAAGCTGTTATACAACCTAATAAAACAGTTTGCACACTAGACTGGGAGCGTTCACATAAATAGTGACATTTGTTAATGATTACTAACATGGCAGATCAAATGTTTATCCTTGTTTTTGCTCTGTACTCAAACAGCTACATGAAAAATGACCCTATGCACCTTTCAAAGGGGTTTCACAAGCTGTACTGATACACATATTTTACATGAGAAAAATACCCATAAAAATGTCACTAAACGTGTATGTACTGAAACAATGACGACATGTGAAGGTAGTGGAAGACAATTAAATTGTTGAGCCCGTCACTATTCATGCAGGCATGGAAAGGTGAACAAAAATACATAATTTCTAGTATGGTAAACAGATCAAAAATAAGTGAAATGTCCTGCAGTATATCTGATGTTATCTCACGGCACAAGATGACACACAAGGATTTCTCAAATGTTTAAAAAAAAATGTTTTTAAATCTGTGACAACGGGCAAGACCACACACAAAAAGACAGAAAATCTGTCATTTAAAATTGTACTATTTAAATTTAAAATGTGACTCAAAAGGACAGTAGACCCCCGGGTTTGATTATATCTGTTTCCATTATTTCATATGTGGAAATTTTACTATGAACAAATCCGAGGTCCAGCAAAGATTACAATTGACCTAATCTCCACCTGCAGTTCAAATTCTGGCGTATCTGATTCTCGATGACAGAACTTGATATTATTAAATGGTTGCTATTATTAGCCGTGTCTAACTTCACAGGCACCCAAAGGCCGAATTTGTCGGCCACATCCCGTAACATCCGGCGCGACTGGACTGCACGCCGGTGTCCAAATTCACGTAGCCTTAAAATCTGACTTCGGAGACGGGACCCGAGCGGAGCACACTTTCATAGACTCCAATGCTTTATTCTTCTTCTACGTCGCTATTCTTCTACACTTAAAACGTGGATGCACCCCACGTTCAAACACGGTGGACGTTTACTTTTATGCTTACTTCCACTTACCATGTATTATTGCTATTTTTTTTTTATATGTAGCAACTCGCTTGCATTATGGTAGTTTGAAATAAAAGGAAGGGTTCGCTCCTATCTTGATCTAACACTAAATGTAAGTGTAGCTCCCCAAAATATAAAGAAAGTTAAGACCACATTCCAAGTCAAGAGGCTTCAGAATTATGGGCCATGACTTTTATCACAGACGACTAAGACTATGTTGCAAAAGAATGCTTTGCAAATTCACAAATAAGTCACTGGGGTTGTTTGGGGCCAATCAAGGGGAAACCACTTCAGTATCAAGCAGAATATCCGGAGACAGGCGTGTTTTACAGTGCCAAGGCTGCAGCACAGCAGCACAAATGGCAAACTTCCAAACTGGCCCAGAAATGTTAACACCACAACCACTGGCCTCAAGGACACACAACGCAGTGGGACCTCAAAAGTTAAATGGCCGACATTGTACACTTTGGCTGTTTCCCCCCACAAAATATGTTGAAGTCACAAAGCTTCATATTTTAACCTGCCATAATCCATATCAGAATATATTATACCGTATTGCTTTTTTTTTGGCTTTGGGTTCTGTAAGTGAGGTAAAGGAATACACACTGTAACTGTAAGTTACACCTTTGCAGTATGTTTGCAGCATCACCATACGCTCGTCATTCATTAATCAAAATTAAGATGTTGTTTTGATTGATGTTTAGGAGTGAGTGAACTTCTTTTTACCCATGCGTAACAAGTAATCAAGTTACTAAATTGAGATTTCGATTTTTTTCCATCTCTAACGGCATAAGAACTTGTTTTGTTACACCACTAAGCAAACATGAACAAATTGACTGAATATTAATTCATATTTCTTCTTTAACTCGCTAGTGTGGAATTATTTTACCAAGTTTTGCAGATCTGTGTAAGACCATAATGTCATGATTGGTGGCGAAATTCTCATTTAAATTTTTTTTTGTAGTCCTTTTGTTTTGTTTTGGTTGAATTCTATTTCATTTGTTTTCACCGGCTATGTATGGGCGCTCCGTGCTATTACACGCAAGTACTGCATGTGCACAATTTACATTTCCAACCCACGAGCTAATTAGGCTAGATTTTAGTGACAAAGAACATACGAGTGTACTTTAAGATGACACATTGCTATTAGCTATGCAAATTGAATACAGGTTAATAGTCCTGCTCTTTTATGACAGTTATGAATGCTATAATGTCATTTAAAACATTGCCTGTTCAGGTAATAAAGGTTTTATGATGGCAACAACTTGACTATGGAAGATCAAATTCTCCAACAGAAGAAATGAACTCAAAAATCCAAATAAACTGGAAGCTCCATCACTGGTTTTCAAAACAATGACGAAAACATACCTTTTTTAAGACTTTCATGGCAAATATTTTTCCTGAAGCAGCCCCGACTACTTTTCGAACTTGAAAAACCTGCAAAAAGGGGGGAAAAAGTCATTTATGAACTCAAAACAAGTTGAAAATAAAATAGATCAAGGCTTTGCGTCTCTCCAAAACATACCTTTCCATAACCCCCTTTACCCAGAACTCTTAGCAGTTCAAAACACTCTGGTCTAATATTTTCTGTCCCCTGATTGACGTTGTCTTCTGATATCTCGATCTTCTCGCAACCTTCCATATTACTGCAAAGAGATATCCAATACAGAAAACATGTTGTGGTCATACAATTTCTGGTGACAAGTCTGACAACCGACATTCAATACTTACAATTCAAATCCGCTGCATTGGTCCATGATGTCATTGATTTGTGCCTGGAAGGAAAAGCAGATGCCGATGTAAAAAATAAAGAAGAGCGCAACATAGAAAATAAAACAATGCCTTTTTTTTCCAAGCATGAATGTCAACATTCTTCTTTTTTCCATTTCCTGATAATGCTTCTATAAACAATGAATGCTCTGTTTAGCGTGCTTAATATTAAATAACATAATACCATAGTAAAAGGTGATGGCTGACCGCTTAATTAGTGCAACATTATGTAGATAATTTCCACAAATCCACTATATCGCCCAAGGTGAGGCTGGGGTTTTCTGCATGTCTGTGTACAAAGGTGTTCCTCTTCATGTGATAAATAAGCCGTTGAGGCGCAACACTGTTTCCTGAACATCAACATGACGCAAGATGTTTAGCAATGTTCTAAATTTAAACACCCAATAGATTAAAAAAACAACAACAACAATCTAATCTAAAACGTAAGCTTGTTTTTAGATTCAATGTTTAAAATGATCATGCTATTAAATGGAAAATACCTTTAACAGTAGGTATAAAAGTATATTGTCATTGGGAAATACAAGACTCTGTTCACAACTCAAACAGTAGTGTGGTAGTACATTTACACAGATTCCTCCTGCACTAATAGCGAGAAGTCCACACAGAGCCACTCTGTCACAGTACTGCCAAAATAAACTGTTGCACACTGGGACACATTTATCACTACTGCCCAGTGGCCAAGTAAGGCTGCGCTTGCACAATTCCAACATGACAGCTATGGCATTTAAACATGACAGCGCCGCAGTTCATCTAGCTGCCGTTATTAGGTAGAATCGAAGTAAACTAATTTGGCAGCTCTGAAAGAAGTACAGGTTAGAAGTGGCGAGCATGTTAGCTTGTGCTAACGAGGCCCGGGAGCTCAGGCTGCAGGAGTAGGCCTGCGGTGGTTGGCAGGCAAGCGGGCAAGCTAAGCGGCTAATTGCTAGCTCGCTAGCTAGCTACTGTGCATTATGAGTTTCTGCAGTTACAAGTCGCTCAGAAGCTTCGTTTAAAGTACCTCATCAGTCTCATCATCGGAGACATTTTGTTCCGGCTGGTCCAAATCAATGTCAAACACTCCGGCCATGGCAGCGCTTCGCTCAGTTCGCTCTGTCACAGACCGCAAGAATTACGTTCCCCACCTCATGGACAAACACACACCGCCGCCATGACCGGCTACTACACTGAGCATGCGCAGTGCTGTGTACGAGCAAAGGGGCGGTGGGCGGCAGCCCAAGATTTTTTTTCATTTTTTCACAAAACAAAAACGCTGAGTCAAAAGTCCTCACCGGCCTAAATCAATTGTTTTGAAAGGCGCTACACATGGTGACTACAAATCTCAATTAAATATTCAAATTAATAATAAAAATAAACTTTATTGCAGATTCAATGGTTCAGATAAGAGCGAAAACATTACATAAAAAAAGATAAAACTAATAAAAATTAGAAATTGATATTAAATGGGGCCGTAAATAACTCATCAGTAAATGTCACTTTACACACTGCAAGGGCCACAATTTAGAAAGAAAGAAAAATGAGTTATTCTTACAAGAAAAAAAAAGTCTAATAGAAAAAGAGTTGTCTATTTTCGACGGAAGTGTATTACATTCATTAGAAAAACAAAAACAACAACCAAACCTTCTTGTTTTTTGTCCATCCTGGGGGGCTATTTTCCCCCCTGTTGCATGGAATATTTTTTTCCAGAATTTTTGTTTAAATCTTTGTTGTCTGTCATTAAAACATATTCAGAAAAAAAGAACAAAATTCAGAATTAAAAAAAACATCCAGAAAAATAATGTGGAAATATTCACAAAATCTGTTTCCAAAACTGATTAAAAAATAGCAAAAAAGAAAAAAATATTCAGAAAAACACATTTACATAAAACAGAAAGAAAGAAAGAAACAAACAACGAAACAACTAAACAAACAAACACCTATAGTGTTGACCAAATCTGCTAAATGCTGAATTTCTTACAGCGCCTCAATAAACGTTCGTGACTGAACGATATGTTGTTAGATCAGAGGCTCTGATTAAGACTACAATATTATTTAGTTTGAAATTTCTACAAGTGTGTACCGGAAATCCGTTGTCACGGCGGCAGCGATGAAATGCTACAGTGTTGCTATGTTGCTTACAAATGCATACATGACCAACTGTAGTGGTTGTCAGTAGCTATATTGACTATATGTAGATGTAGGAGTCTCATACTTTACTGGGATACAAAATGTCAGTGGTGACGGTCCAGTTGGGTCAGTGCGGCAACCAAGTGGGTTTGGAGTTGTTTGACACCCTTTACAATGACGCTCAGGCTGGCCAGAGGAAAACGTATGCTACTGCCAGTTGTGAACGCTTCTTCCACCAAACTGAGCATGGAGGTAACCTGTCTCCCTTCCTTTTGCGTGTCACTATATATCGACTTTTACTAATTTCCTTTTGATAGTTGTAATTTTCTGTTTTTTTTCAAAGCAAACAGTGTTAGAGGTATGTCAGAAAAGTCCCAGCACTCACGGTGCTAAATCAACCTCTATCTGTAGTATACTCAGTGCTCCCACCCCCAATATTTGCCAAGTTAAATGGGGTCATCAATGGAACCATTTTGGAAGACATGGACACGATCAAGATGTCCATGAGATCGACATGGAGGATCCCAGAAGAATAATTCATGCTAGAGTGCATGAAGGGAAGAGAAGGGGCTAATTTGTACTTTGAAGTTAAGATATTCTTGTGACAACAGTCCCGGAACCTTGCTGGCACACCTTGTGTGTCACCGATTGACATTTTTGTTGTTGTTTACATTCTTGATTTAGACCTTATTGCCAGGGCAGTGCTGATTGACATGGAGCCAAAAGTCATTAAGCAGAATTTCAGCAAGACGGCCAAATCTGGCAAGTGGAAGTATGACAATGCATCAAGCTTCAACCAGAGGCAGGGGAGTGGCAACAACTGGGCAAACGGGTAAGGTGACTTGCATTTTTACGATTTGTGTATATGCTTTAGTTAACCTTTGTATGTCCTCTTAAGTGCTTCCCTAATGATAGAACAATCAATCCTAAACATGTTTGATGATGAAAGCCCTAATGTAAAGCTCAAAAATTCTCTCCAGGTTTTGCAAACACGGCCCTCGTCACAGACAAGCAGTAGATGACATCTTGCGGCGAGAGGTGGAACGCTGTGACCAACTGCGTGGTTTCTTGGCCATGATGAGTGTGGCTGGTGGAACAGGCTCTGGTGTGGGCTCCTATGTCACTCAGTGTCTGCGGGACAACTACCCAAAATCCTTCATTGTCAACCACCTAACCTGGCCATACGCGACCGGCGAGGTATGAAGACTTTTATCAGCACTTGTAAGAAATGTGTTGCTACAAAGGACTAACCCCTCCATCTTTTAGGTGATTGTCCAGAACTACAACTCAGTACTGACATTGGGTCACCTCTACCAGCTGTCAGATGGCCTCCTGGTGCACGAGAATGACACGGTGCACAGGATTTGCAGTCAGCTGCTCCATATCAAAGACATCTCCATTGCTGATATCAACAAGGTGATCGCTCATCAGCTGGGCACCGTCCTTCAGCCTGCGCTCACTGCGGACTCTCATGGAGTCTACAGCAGGAATCCTCTGGGTGAGGAACACAATGCATGATTTCTACGAGGGTTGCTGTTGGGCAAGTATAAAAATATAGAGAACCTTGGAAATTGGATTATTTACAGGAAGTGCAACCGTTAATGGCACACTGTCATTTCTTCTTTCCTCTCAGGTGAATTAGTGAGCGCCCTCGCGTGCCACCCAGAGTACAAGCTGCTCAGCATGAGCACCATACCTCAGATGCCGAGTTCCTCCATCGCATTTACCGATTTCAGATGGCCAGCTCTGCTCAAACACCTGCGCCAGATGCTCATCTCCAACACCAAGATGGAGGAAGGTGAGTGTGGCCAGAAATGGATTCTATGAACACTCATCTAGGCCAGTAGCCTGCCAACTAATAATCCTATCCAATTTGCAAAATACATAAATTGTACTCATGAAGAAAAAAAAATCGATGTCAATGTAATGAATAAGGACAACCCAATAGATTTGTTAGAAAACCTTGAATTTCCTTTCAGAATCAATATTTTCCTATACTGTATTACAGAACAGCCCCAAAGAGTCTAGCGAAGGGTCACAGTTCAAGTAGAAAGTCGTTCTTCTTCACACTAGAACCATTTCACACTTTTTAAAAAGTGACATTATAAAAGACTATGTTGGCAGGTATAGACTGGCAAGTGCGACCATTGGCCGTCTCGGAGCGGACGAGGAGTCTGACTGGATCCAGCGTCAACATTTCTTTGGCCAATCTGCTCATATTGAGAGGCAAAGACGTGTCCAGCGCAGAGACAGGTTTGACACGTTTAACACTAGCAGCTCTCTGTTCAAAGACCTAACGTGTGAATAAAAACTCTCTAGTTAACTTCGACGATGCAGCCCTTTACAGCTCATGGCTCTCACCTAAAGAGGCTTTCAACGTTTGGAAATGTCCCGTGTCGTTTAATAAATACGAAAAAACGGCAACTTTGGTCAGCAACAGTCAAGCTCTGATCGAACCATTGGACAACATGGTGAGAAAAGCTTGGAGTATGTTTGCTGCAAGGTGAGTTTGACATAAGAGACTGGTTAGTCCTTCTAGGGTTATGTAAAATAAAATCATACTGTATAATATCAATGATGGGAGAATTTACAATATATTCCCATTTACATCATGTTCTTTTTTTGTGCAAATTATCTTTGTTACAGGGCTTACATCCATCAGTACACAAAGTTTGGGATCTCGGAAGAAGATTTCCTTGAAAACTTTACATTTGCAGAGCAAATAATTTCTAGCTACAGTCAACTGGGCTGTAATGGTTAAAATTTAATGACTACTGTCTTTTACCTGGAGGGCTCCAAATACTGCTGCAAATACTGTACTTTACTTGTTACATCACTAATAAATGTATTTTTGTTGCTCAAAGAATCTGTGTGACATACAAAAGACTACACTTTTAAAAGGAGCCACACTACACATACAGTAATAATGCAATCAATTTATTGTTTACGGATTCCACACGGTAACATTTTTAGCATTAGATAAAAACAGGCTATTAATCCAAGTGCAGTACACTCCACATACAAGTAAAAAGCAGGAGAGGACCCACAACTTCAGTCAGCTTACAGACCACTGTTGCCATGTGAGATTTAACAGCCAACACCAGTCTGATAAGCTAGCTGAGGAGGTGGAAATTTGGTGATCCAGATGCACACAGCCAGGCTGAAACAAGAACCAAGAGGAACCGAATAGGAGGACAACATGGAACTACCACACACCGGTAGCAATTGTAACTCGGATGCAGCCATCTGTATAGCTGTGTCAAGTTGTACTTACCTGGAAGACGATCATTTCTTCAAAAGGACATAAACTGTATATTTCCAGCATTAGCACAATAAGCAAACCAATGAATCACACTTGGATGTAAGTGTCATTATTGACATGAGTTTATATATGATCCAATCCAAGGTCCAATCTAACAGTACAGAATTAGAAATGGGACTAGTTGCCTTAATGTACAGTGTCACTACAAATGATGTCACTTGTTGGATTCAAGGTGACTCCTGCCCACATACTGTTAGAATAGAAATACATTTATGCATAATGTCCATGGATTAAGATATCTACACAATGTGCAAACCATCAACAACACATTTTACATTGATATTGCTTTTTCCTTCTTTTTTTGTGGAACTGACAAGTCCAGGAGCAAATAAAATATTAATGTCTAACAGGTCCAAAAAAAAAAAAAATCCCAACCCTAAAAAGACAGCATCTAGAAGCAGTTATCCTGGCAGCACACTCAATCAAAAGCCATTCATATTATACATTAATGTTACAAAATTAAATAAAAAGTCAATAATTATTTTCAAGGGAAGTCGAGACGTTCCCATCTTTGCATAAGGCATCACGTCTGATAGGCAGTGCCCGTGCACAGAAGACACCAACCCACCCACTGCCTCACTTGTGAGGTCAAAGTATGGAATCATCAGAAAGTAAGACCATTAAATTAGCAGGATTACCAGGCGCTCCGCACTGCACACACCGAGTGAGATGAAACCAATTACAAAAATGGTGGAGACGGACGTTAAAATGCGGACACACACATACCGAGGACAGGACACAGTCTGCTTTGGAGCGCTCAGCCTCTTGAGCGAGGAGGTGGAGGGTGACAGGGTGAGGTTTGTCGGCAAGTCATGAGAGGACATGGTCTGAGCAGCAGAGGCGCAGAGGCGCAGTCACTTCTTGGATGGTTTACCGCTTCGCCCGTCATCACTTGGTCTTCTCCACCAAGTGCTTTTGCTGCTGGAGCCGCTTGCTGTAACTTTGAGCCATCGAGTTGATGATGGAGATGACAAAGTAGCACACCATGACCAACACCAGCTTTTCAAACAGCCAGGAAAGCCAGTTGTCATCCTGGAAAGTAGCGGTGGCAGTAGATTATATATTAGTACAACAGTTTACTGCAAAATTAAAAGTTAATGAGTATCTAAAAAATACAAGGTAGAAGGCAAAGAAAAAATATTTTGCTTACAATAAAGACAATGTTCACCCGCTATATTGCAAGTCAGCATTTGCGCTTCCGCTATATTGAGTTATTTTTAAGCAAATTTTTTTTTTCTAATGAGTTTTCAAAGTAACTATACAGTACTTACTGTAATACCTTCTCATGTGGGAAAGGAGAGCCACAGTTAACAATGTACTATGTCATTTATTGTACATTAAAAAACAGTAGGCACACACATACGGAAACTGCTGTTGGCAGCAGCTCTCGCCTATCCCACCAGGCCCCGCCTCTTAAAGGCACATGCATGTACACAGATGCTACATATTGCTTGCAATATGTTTTTAGCGTTAAATTAAGTTTAAATGTGTTTTGAAAAGTGTGTTGTAACAAGTTTAGATTTGTTTTAATAAAGTTAAATATGTTAAGTGTGTGGGAGGGGTAAAACTAAGTTATTATTTTTTAGGTCTCAATGTTGTGGATTTTCACTTATTGAGGGTGGGTCATGTAAAAACGGGTTCGCTGTATTATAAATTTATTCTAAGGAAGGCTGATGAAAAATAACATTTGAACCCGATTTTCCCTTTGTATGGCAAAATATAATTTTAAATGAACATGACATTGACCACATTTAGGAATGAAAGCAATTTAGAAGCACCATGATTTGCAGGTGCTCAAAAGAATCTGAAGAGGGCATCAGCTTTCATAACTGAATGAAAATCGTTAGTTGTCCATAATTTAAGTCTTAAATCCAGAAGGGCCATTAAACAATATTATGAGCTTCTATCCTGAAGATAAACTGCAACATTCAATTGCTACTTGCTTGCAAATGTTGCTACTTTTCACCAAGTGAACAGCAGAAGAAGTTCAGATCAAACTGGGCCTTGATACTATTTGCCTTCCAAAGTTGTTTTTCTCAGCAACTCAAACTGAGGTATTTTGAGTCGCTAATAGCTATACATATTAAAAATAAAGCGGTTATTGAAGAAAAAAAAATCTATTATTGGTATAATTCCAATCAAATACTATATTTCTGTAAAACTTAATATCCATTGTGATGATAGGCATAAAGAAACCAAAAAATCTTACAAAAAAACCTCTTTGGGTTCAAATACTTATAGACAAAAATATAAATTTGTAGTAAGCCAAGTGCCAAGCCGTGTAAATGTCAAGTAATTAATCAGTGATCATTTGCATTGAAAGATAACTATTTGCAAATAAAATTGTTTGTCCTTACCGATGACGTTGTTCCTTTCCCATGATGTAGTTTGTTCCTTTGTGCTTCCAGGTACTGGCTGAAGGGCTTCTGGAGTGCTGGGCCTACTTTGGGTATGGACCTGGCAAACAACAAATCAAGACAGAGATCTGAATGACTATTAAACTTACCCAGAGACGGAGAGGAGCCCACGGTCACAGAGCATCAATACAATTGGATTTTTTCTATTCATTATCAAGCAAAGATCCTGAGAGTCGCCATCCTGCATGCGAGTCCAGCAGGAGGAAAGGCAACTGAAGCACTAGCTCCTCAGCTCTCCTTTTATACTTCTTAGCTCTCTCCTCAGGCACTTGTGTCAGCCCCTTCAACCGGGAAGTGACTCGACATGATGTCATCACCCTTACCACCATCTGGGTGCAAAGACATCTAATCAGGGCGTACTTGCATCCTTATTAGGCACGGTATGCTATCTCTCCAGGGGGTGGAGCAAAGCACAATGGGCTCATGATTTCTGTGCTTTAAAAGCAAATTGTTTAAAATGTTAAAAAACAAGTGGGCGAAGTCCACAATGTTCTCGCAGAATCTGTCTGACCAGGACAAAATCATACTGTCTAGACTTGACTAAGCAAAGCTATAGACACAACTAAACCAATATCAATGACCGATGATTTCACTTTGAATGACTCGCATGTAGTCATGCCATGCGAGCACGCAGGAATACATACACAGACCGCCGCGTATCACGGCAAGTCACCACGCTTCTTATCAGACAGTCATTGGCTTTGCACAATAGAAGCGGGATTATTAATTGGCCATGGACTAACGTCCCAGTGTCATCAAAGTCCATCCATTATTTGTGAGTGTTATTATTTATTTATTGGTCAAACTTAATTTGAGTGGATTTTGTGTCATGCTTTTCTTGTGTTGTGCTCGTTTAGATCAGACAATAACAAAAATAATGCTTTATATACTATATGTTGATATTTTTAAAAATTCTGATAGGCTTTTTTTTTTTTACTATGACTGTAGCAAATAAAATAGTATTTTAATTCTGTTAAGTGAATCTTTAGATCAGTACATGACCTTAGTGAATGATGATGAATGATTAGTATTATTTGTATTGTATTTTAATAATGGTAAATATAACTAATACATGGAATAAACAAATGCACAGTTTAGATCAGGACATAAACAAGAGTGGTTTTTTGTATTATACATTGATTTAGAGTTGTAAAATATGCTACAATGATATGCAGTATATCATACAGTATAAAACGTCTATTAGTATGTAATTTATATTGCTGATTTCTTTTGTAAGTTTTTGTCAATATCAAAATACATTGCATCAGATTGGTACCCCTAATGTTCAGACTGAGACATCACAGTCAGGCCTTCACAACAAACTGTCAATCTTGTGTTCCTAAAACTCAATTGCCTCAAACTGTTTTGATTTATTGGCACATTTACTAGATAAATAGTTGGCATACTTAAATGTTACTTTAAGCACTCTGTTGTATATTATTTGGCCACAGGATATTTGTATTTCATTAGATTTCTATTGTTTTTTTATATTGTTGAAGTTTATATAAAATATGTATTTTATAAGTAAAGGGAGAAAAGATCTTAGAAAACTGCCACTACTTACATGTACTTTTAAGGAAAAACATTACATGATGGGGTTATATCAGGATATAAAATAAAATACCTGTATCAGGATATTAGGATTTTTGCCCATAACTCATACCTCCATTCCGTGGTGATGTATTTTAATTAGTGGTGCTCCAATCAATAGGCTAATGTCCACGGAAAAGTATGTGATTGGCATATGTTGATCAATGTCCTTCATTGCCGATAACAAAAAACCCAACACACGTTGCTCATACTTGGCAGCCTGCAGCAAACTCACCTCCCCCTTTCATGTTAACTGTCAATTTGAAGTAATGTTCTTTTTAATTTAACCAGTTATTAAGTTACATTACTAATCCATCTCTTAAACATCCAATATTTAAATGTATGAACTTTTATATACATTTGTTATATTACTGGTATACAGCTCCAATAATTTATAGTAAATTAAGATAGAAAAAAAGCTTCACCAGGAAGTCTTAATATGCAAATTTCTACATTTCAATCACACTAGTTATATCCTGAATCATTGAAACAATACAAAATCCAACTAAAATATCTGCTGAATCACATTTTTTTTCCAGACAACTAGACCCACAATAAAGATGTTAAATTTGATGGTTGAATCACTAACATAAGATAAATTAAGCTATTCTAGCAGACTGTTTTAATTATTTAGGTCTAGGTTCATTTCCCACATTGCTGGAGAACATTGTTGAACTTTGTGAGTCATATCAACATGTCTGAATGGGACCTCAAATGCTGCACCACCAATGCTGCAGAGATGTAAATGGCTGGCGGGAAATGTGGACACTCATCCTGAATCCTCCACTCACCATATTTTTCAGATTGCAAGTCACTCCAGATTATAAATCGCATCAGTTAATAAAAAAAAATCGTGAAAAAACCCCCCACACATGTCACTTTGGAGTCATATTTTGTTTGGGAAATGTATTTTACAAAAACTGAGACCAAGAACCGTAGAGCTCGGACTCACACCCAAAATCCCAGTTCCCGGATTGCTTCACTCCGACTGTTCGGAAAATAAGAGCTTTGTTCCATATGTTCAGTTATTTGGAGTGAAAGCTTTAGTATCTGCCAACTAGAGGCAGACACCAAAAGCAGTGATTCTCCACCATTGGGCCCAAAAGGCTGGGCTGCCGGCAGACAGTAAAAACAAAAAACTGTATCCCAATTTTGGGTAGCCTACAATACAGAGGTGTTATGTTCCCACATGAAACGTATTAGGTAAAGGACTAGAAATACAACTGCCTCAGGCTCCACTTGTTTACTCCGCAAACAAATACAGCAGCTCAGCCTCTGGTTAGCGGATATATGCTTAGGGTGGTATCTTACTCATTTAACATGGCGTTTCATGAATGTGAATATTACTGCATAATGAAAAAAAAAACTTCTAATGGCATTTAAACAGTCAATCCTTGTCTTATATGATGTAGCAAAGTTTTCATAGCATAATCTTTCAGTCTGATCAAACTGTTACTCGTCTCAATTACGTCATTGTTGTCCCAAAAAAAGGCTACTGATTTTGCAAAAAGATCAGAACTGAGAAGACTTCAATAGTAATTTTGTGCCAGCTTCATGCTCATGTGCTCTAAATTGCCCTTTGATGTAAGCATACTGTAATGATGCCTAAATAATATGATATACATCTGGGGTGCTCAAGTTCGGTCCTCGAGAGCCCCTATCCAGCCTGTTTTCCATGTTTCTCTCCACTAACACACCTGATTCATGATCAGGATCGTTATCAGCCTTCTGCAAAGCTTGCTGGTTAGCTGATTATTAGATTCAGCTGTGCTGCAGGAGGTAAACATGCAAAACAGGCTGGATAGGGGCTCTTAAGGACCGAACTTGAGCACCCCTGATATACATGTATTAGAGCAGGTTTCCCCAATTCCGGCCCTCGAGGTCCGGAGTCCTGCGGGTTTTAGATGTTTCCGCCTACCAACACTCCTGATACTAAAGCTCAGGATCATTATCAGGCATGCTGATGAGCTGATTATATGAATCAGGTGTGCTAGTGGGCGGAAACATCTAAAACCAGCAGGACTCCGGACTTTGAGGACCGCAATTGGTGAACCCTGTATTAGAGGCTATTTTAAAATGATACACTTTGTCTTCACTTCTATATAACAGCGGGTCTTGACTTTGCAACAACGGGAATGCAGGTTTTAGAGTGACAGCAGCTGTGAATGGTAAATGAGCTTTCACACTGATTCCTCATTCACCTACTGATGATGCAGCAGCATCAGGAGCAACTGGGGTGTCAGAATCTTGCTCAAGGACACTTCGACATGGTCAGAAAGGTCGGGGATCAAAGCCACAACCTCTGGGTTGGAAAACGACCACCCCCCCCACCTGAGCAATGCCAACAACTGGCTACAATAAAGCACTAACTGACTCGTGTGAAGATACTTACCCAATGAGAGACACCATTTGCTCCACAATGTGCTTGCTGAAGGTGATGATAACAAACAGCTTCTGTTGACAGATGACAAACACAATGCGATGAAGCAGGAGATTACACTACACAATCAAATGTATGACATAAGACCAAGGCTGATATTGACAACAGACATACTGATGTTCGCTAAATTACAAAATGTAAATGTGACTATGATCCATTTTAAGCTGCAGGGAGTTTTTTTTGTGGTTTACAGTGTTAGTGGGGGGCATACCACAATATTCTTCTCCGGTCATGAAAGTGATCAGCATTTTAAAGTGTATGACACACGGACCCCCTGGACAATTCTAGACAGGATATGACATGTAACGTCCACCAGGTTCAAAGCACACATGCACAAATAAAACCTCAAGCCGTTCAAGACATTTTATTGGGTTTTAATTTTCTTCAGTAATGTCCACTTTACATCCTCTTGAACCCCCTGCTGTGTGCCGGGACCCTTTCTCTGAAATTTGCGATGGTGAGGTCACTGGCTGGTACCACCCAGAGATGGAAAGATATAAAGACTCACTGACTCGCTCGCATACACAAACTTACTTAGACAAGGTTCACATTAGTCACTTGTGTGGAAGACTGAAAAAATAATCTCTTTTAATTAGCAAGACTTTCCTGATCTGGATAAACTGAACAAGTCCGAACTCTGTGGAGGGCTTCTGGCTTATTTTTCCATGCTCTGAGTATTATTTTTTTTTGTGCTATAATATCCTTTCTGTCTTTGTTTCACTGACTCATGATTAAAATTGCACGATTGCTGTATCATTTTGGTGAAAGTTAGCTTCTATTTGCCAACTCCTGATTAGTGTTTTTGAATGGAAGCACTGACCTGTATATGCATTTTGATGATAGCTTTTCCGATGAGGGTTGCCCCAAAGAAGGTCCAAAAGGGAACCAGGAAGTGTCCACAGGTGATTCCCGCCAAGTCAAAAAGTGGATTCGGGATCTACAATGATAGATATCACAGTTTGAAAATTGTCCCCTACAGCCATAATTGTAAAAAACGCAATAAGAGGAAGACTACTTAGCAAATTTTCCTACCGAAGCACATGCCAAGATCCCAAAGAATCCCACTTTCTGCACCATGTGTTGGACTCCCATTTTTGCTCTGGTGACAAAATCCTGCAAGAGGAAATGAGAAACATTTTACAAACCTAAGCTAAAACATTGCTGAAAGATGTGTTCAACTATCTTTTTAATAAATGATATTAAACAGTAATTTAAAAACTGCATGCCTTGGCTTCTTACAAGCTGATTCAAGACATAAGTAAACACCAAATTTGCTTCTTCTTTTATTTAATTTTACCTGACAATAGTGATATGAGTGAAAATATGCGATTCATTTATTTTTGTGTGCAACTTTAACCATAGTGTCATATACATATGTATTTACATACATATGTACATATGTCAACATCCATAATGGCTCAAATGTAAACCCAAAAGATGAACTGAATTGATAATCCATCAACATCCATCATTAAATCAATCAACACACATCTCCACAATAAACAATGCAGCATTGTTTGTACAGCATATTATGAGGAAATGGTGATATAATATGATCATTATACAAGACACAGAACACGATCAGTTGTTTTCTTATGACAGCAATCAGCTGTGACCCAATGAGGACAGATCAAATGCCGGCGATTGTGAACATGTACTGCACACCAGGTTTCTCCAATTACTGTCCCGCTGACTCAGCATCTGATCTCAGCAGTGTCCAGTCATGTGAACCTGCTTCCTGACAGAGCTGTCTGTCATTCAAATTAGAGACCCGTGAAAAGAGGGTGGAGGGTGGAGGGCGGGAGAGGTGCAGACAGCACAAAAGCCTGGGGGATGATTAAAGGGGGAGCAGTGCTCAGGGTGACTCACGCGCACACACAAGGATTTACTGGAAGCGTGAAGAGGGCGGGGCTTTGCTGAAGTCACGTGGCACTATGGGACCAATGACTGGACAGTTGTTTCATGGTCAGTTGGCATTATGAGGACTAGCGGCTACCCGATTTGATAGCAGCTGCATATATGTAGTGGATGATACGTAAAAGAGGAAAAGGAGGAAGTTGATGTCATATTTCTATTAACAGTAAAAAAAAAATTTTTTTTTTAAGTCTACAGACCTTTGATAAAATGCTAGGTTTTTGTGCCATCCATCCATGTGACCTACAACTTGTACAACTTAACTGAACACAAAATAAATATTTGAGAGAGGAGGTAAAACCAAACAACCAAGATGCAGCTGCGTTCTGAATTAACCAATCACATTTAAACTCGTGAAATGGGACCTGCCACACAATAAAAAGGTATGTTTAACTAGGGATGTCCCGATCCGATCACGTGATCGGAAATCGGGCCCGGTCACGTGGTTGCTGACTCGATTGGAATCGGACCGTGTCTCCCAACTATTTTTTAATAACTTTTTATTAGATTTGGAGTTACGCGGTGGCACAGAGTGAATTTTCCACACAGCGTGCGGCATGGTCACTTTGCTACAGTGACTATGTGCATAATGCCATCAAGCGGCCGGGCTAAGCAAGAAAATAGAGCCAAGGAATTTGGAAGTAGATGATAATAAGTTATTATCATCTTTAATGTGTAAAGCGAAGACAGTGCGACTTGCACTATGTGCAAAGTGAGCATTTCGTGTGGCAGAATGGATTTATTTGCAGTTAGTCTGAGGCACTTTGAACAGTGGTAGGTGCATGATGAAAACAATTGAGTTTGAATATGATTGGTCAATTCTGAACAGAGCCATAACCTCAGTTGGTTGATTTTGTATACGTCATAATTTGTCCTTCTACCATATCACGAGTTACATCACAAAAGCATCAATAAATACTAGTGAGCCTGTTTCAGAAGCAGCTATGCAAACCCAAGCCATGACATTACCTCCACCATGCTGCACAGATGAGTTGGTGTGTTTTAGATCATAAGCAGATCCTTCGGTTCTCCATACTTTGGCTTTTACGTTACTTTGTACAGGTTAATCATCGTCTTTACAGTCCATAAAACTTTGTTCCAAAACTTTTGTGGCTCATCTCTGTACTTCTTTGCAAAATTAAATCTGGCCTTCTGATTCTTTTTGCCGATGAGTGGTTTGCATCTTGTGGTATTGCCTGAATATTCTCTTAAAGTCTTCTTTGAACAGATTGTGATACCTTCAATGCTGCCGTGTGGAGAGTGGCAGTGATGTCACTGACTTTTGTCTTTTGAGTGTTTCTTCACAGCTCACACACTATTTCTGTCATGAACTGCTGCTTTCAGGACAATCCCAATTGTTATATCGGCTATGCCCAACGTTCGTGCAATAGCTCTGATCGATTTCCACACGTGTTTAAACTTCAAAATGGTTTGCTTTTCTTCCAGACAGCTCGATGGTCTTTATGTTTGCTTAACAACAAATGCAGTTTTCACAGGTGGAAACCCATAGCCAAAAACAAGCACTATTTAATGCAAGCCATCAATCTAAAAGGCAATACCAGAGCATCTAGAAACGCCCAGTCACATGTTCCAATACTTTTGCAAATTTGAAAAGTAGGTCTGTTCAACCAAATGGTGCTCTGCATTTATATGTATAAATACTGTGAAATAAAAGCTGGAATTCTGAACTTTTGTCTCATATGAATTTTTTTGACCTGAAACCCAAGAGTCTTCAAAAGGACAACAAAAGGAATTGACCTAACCGTTCCACTATTTTTGGACTAAATAATGATCTTGTGATAAGACACTCAAAATGTTCCTTAAAACATAAATGATAATGGCATCGCAACAAATACCTGTGTGGAACACTGACCTGTGCGTTCTCGGCCTGCTCCAGCATCTCCTCAAACTCCTCGTATTCTTCATCGTCAGGATCAGCCCCAGACTGACGTGCTGCTCTGGCCATGAAATATGGAGGCAGCTCTCCGATGGCAGTGCCTGCACCCTAAAAAGACACAAATAATTATTTGAAGACGGCAACTGCAGCTTTCTGAAGAACATGCACTTGACTTCGGTAAGAACAAGGTCAACAGTGTTTATTATTAGGTAGAAATGCTGGACTACCCCCCCCCCCCCGGGATGTCCCCACCTTTTAGTTACAAGAATAAAAACAACATCAACTTACCCACATGCAGGCTTCAAGGCGGACCTTTGACATGATGGAGAAGAGGGAGATACTTCCCTCAGCCCCTGCAAGTTGAGGACACACAATCTGATCTGGGTACGGAGGCTCTGGAAAATCTGTTGAGCTACACTCATATGCTGCCAGTGTCACTGATGCTATATGGGGACCCTTAAAAAACAAGCAAAAAAGACACACATTCAACCTATGTATGTTACATGGTAGGTGGCAATCCATCCATCCTTTTCTGTTAACACGTAACATGTTCAGGGTCACAGTGAAGCTGGAGTTTATCCCAGTCAGTCATACAGGACTGGCATAGACCCACACACACCTTGTTTCCACCAAGAAGTACCATTGAGTCTGGTATGTACAGATTTTTTTTCTTCTTCCATGTTTCCAACTTTCCATTGTAATACAGTGCAAAAAATAGCATTGCTTGTGACCCGGACGGCTCAGGTAGGGCAGAGCTAGGACTCATGCGACAGAAATGGCCATGAGATAAAATTCATCCTTTTTTATACCACTTATATTAAGGTGGGTCAAGGGTGAGCTTGAGCCTGTCCCAGCTAACTAATTCTGGTGTACACCCTACCCTGTACTGGTTGCCAGTAAAACACATCACATGCCATGTGCAATACAGTCACACTGATAAACTAAAGTGTTCAATTAACCTAACATGCATGTTTTTGTAATGTGGGAGAACCAAGAGAAATCCCACGCACTTATGGGGAAAACATGTAAGTTGTAGAGCACGCATGAGGAGTGAGGAGTGCTGATTTCTCATGCGAACATTAGTTCAGAAGAATACCTTTGTCTTGTGTGAAGAAATGTTGTAATACCGGGTACAATACTGTTTAAAGTGGACTGTGTGTAAACTGAAGAAGGCGCCTCTGTACTGAGGTGCATGGTGCAGCTTCATGTAGGACAGGTTGCCGTCATCGCTCTGTAATCGTACGCTATCCATCATGTCAGAATTGACTCAATCACTTGAAGATGGCATAATGGGGTTGCTGTGGTGTGGCTACAGGTGTGCCTGTTCTTATTGAGACCAGGTGGTGAAACTTAACAAGACATCTTTTTCAGCCATTAATGATGACGTGACAACCTGTCAGACATCTTGGACTCAGACACTGTCTGTCTCTGCCTGCAAGGAGGTGATACTGCTAGTGTCAAACCACAATTGTTTGCTATAATACTTTTGTATGGATGTGCTGTAAATAAGACAAGCTACACAATGCTCAATTGAAAACGAAACAGTCCAAACACATGACTGTTAGGTTAACTGAAGTGAAGACTGTGACTAGCGCATTGGTGGGAGTATGACTATCATGATAGTATGTAACCCAGCAAAGAAGATAAACACAAAATGTTACAGGGCTGCTTTCTACCGTCTTCACAGTTCCAAGGTTCTGTGTTGGAATCTTAGCTCCGGTAGAGTTTACACTGGGGCAAGTCAGCAAATGCTGTCTTCAAAATTCAGAGAAAAAAAAAAAAAGCACGCATGTATGTACGTCTGTCTCTAAGTCAACAAAATAATACTCAGAAATGGAGACTGTGACTAAATCTAAGATCATCGCCTGATTAAATCCTCTTTTCTATGAGCAAAATGATCTCATCTTCCCCTCTGGGGATGCATTACACTGGTGGTGGGAAAATGCAGTTTTTAGGCTATTTTTCATTTTCAATTAACATCTCTCAACAAAATGATGGACAAACATATGTCCCCATTCACAAGGCAACATGTTTTTGGTTGACTTCCTTTCATTGCCAAAAACTTTTATTTAAAAAAAAGCAAGAAAAAAAAAAGAAGATAATGGACGCCATATTCCATACTGGGGGTCAAGCCTCCCTCACATACAGATGGGAGAGCAGATTAGGTCACCTTCTCCACATGAATCACACAACCACTAACATGCACATTGACATTTTCAGATCTCCATGCACTTTGTAGTTAGAAACATTGTGTGAAACAACAAAAGGAAAAATATGGGAATGGAAATAGCTGATTCACATTCCCAGTATAAGCACAAATTACCAAGCCAATTTATAGTCTCTCCATCTGCTTGCATCTCAGGACTCCTCATCTTTCCCCCAAACCGCACGCGCACAAAACACCACATTAAAGTTATGCACAGTCATTCAGCAACTGCCCGTTGAAGGACATGATATTTGGCTGGAGTAAACAATGAATGCAGAATATGAAAAATCAAGGCGGTCAAATTAGAAGTGAAGCAGAACCCTGAAAAGCCAATCAAAATATTTTATTTGTGTGGGCATTCTGTAAAAAGTCCAACAAAAACCTTGGATAAAAAGGAAAAAATTCACAAACTTGGGAGACAAATGTTCTTCATGACAGCCTCAAAAGTAGCCAGAATACAGCAGTATGATAACTAAGATTAAATACTGGAACATTTTCATAGTTCTGGGAAATGTTGAAAGTATTTTTTTTCCATCTTATTATACACTGCAGTAGGAAACAATATGGTTTCTCAGAACTGTATTTCAAGTAACATTTCCAGCTCCAACTTGGTGTTGAAACTTTATGCATAGCTGCTTTCAGTGATACTTCCATATTTTAAACCATGTAAAAACTTTTTTCCCCCTTTTTTTTGGGGGGGGGGGGGGTTAGGCAGGTCTCTCTTACTCTCCAGAAAAAACTGACTGTTTATACAGAAAACAACAAGCTACTCTCCTTCCAACCCTTTCGTGTCAATCATCCCTTTCAAACCCAGAAACTACTCACTCCCCTCATAGGTACAAGTTGCTTGTGAATGTCTCTCCCTTGTGGGTCACCACACAGGCTTCTACTAAGGCCAAATGGATAACCAAAGTGAACAAAACATCAAAGCTGGTTTGCATGTCCAGTTATTCATTAGGAGTGTGTTTCCAAACAAAGGGCAGACAAACACCAAATTAAGAACTTCCTGCTTGCTATTTTCAAATAGGCTCAGTAGTTCATTAATTTCATTTTATTACACACAGTGATGATATTAGTACCAACCAACACACAGGTGCCTGCTAGTGCTTGGAAAGTTCTGGAAAATCAAGTGATGACTGGCTGGCTGTTGTCATAGGCAGCACATGTGGTAAAACAATGTGTATTTATTAAGTGCTTTGTTGCAACCAACAAGATTATTTTACCCAACACGCAATTCAATCTCATACTTTCAGGTTTAAAGAGTTCCACTTTATTTTCCCATGTTAATGTACATGCTGCATTCATACTTACAAGATATATCCATAAATAACATGCCTACTTCCCCGCCCACAACAGCATATTTGGAATCTTACCAGATAGAGAAGGAAGGTGTGCAGACCAGTCCCAAGGCCAACAGAGGACAAAATTCCTAGACCTACCCAATACGCACACCAGAGGAACCTCTTCTCTAGGTACTGGACATACTAAAGAGCGAAAAACAAATAAAACAAGACTTCCATTATATGTATTTTAAAAAGAATTACATCTCAATACACACTTCCTAAAGGGGAAGTCAATAGTCACTGCCTTTTGATTAATATTATGTTTGTGAAATATGAGAAACAGGAAAATCTACCTGTTTTTCTCCATTTCAGGGTGTAGCCATTTTGCCACCTGCTGTCGACTGAAAATGTCATCACAGTTGCTCAGGGCTCAGGTAACAACAGTCAAGGCTCAGCTTCAGAAAACAGGTAAGCCGTGATTGGTCGTTACTTGAGCCCTGAGCAACTGTGATGTAATTTTCAGTCGATGGACAGTGCCAAAATGGCCACACCCTGATATGAATAAAAACTGGTGGACTTTGGGGAAATGCTTTATTGAAGTGTTATCTAAATGTTTCCAGTCTTTGGACATGTTTTTTTTTTGTCACTGTCTGTAGTGGAAATGATTAAAATTGAAATAAAAACGTAAAATTGCACACACAATGCATTAAATGTTAACTTTTTGTCATACATGTGTAAAAAATAAATTAAACACTGAAACTTATGTCCCTTGTATTCATAGTTCAATCAACAAAATAATATATATCAATGAACTGAGTTGACCGTTTCATCATTGTCATTCACACAGAAGAATTTGTAAACAACATTCCCTTAAGTGCTTAAAGGTTACACAGAGAAAACTGTGACATTAGGCTCACTGAACAGCTTTAAGCTCACAGAACAGTTTTAAAGAGTGACTTATCTTTAACCTTTGAACAACCTAGAGATATAGGAATGGTGTTGATTATGTTTTACTCACACGCTCAGACAAAATTCAGCCTTACTTTTTGATGCGATCCCTCTATGGAGTAGGCGGCAGAGAAGAGACTACATAACATCAAAACTAAGAACACAATGCCCCGTCGTTTCCAAAGCCTGAGCAAGAAATAAAATAAACAAAAAGCACCAAATTTGTATTTCTTAAAGTTATGCAGGCATGATGACTTTTACAGAAGAGCAGGACAAAGTCAACAAACCACCATTAAATGGGTAAAAAGTCAAGTGTGTACAAACAATACGATTAAAAACAAGACAAAAACAAAGACGAAAGTGAATTGAGCGTCTTACTTAATTGTCCACTCCTTTAGCTTGATTAAGGTCTCGAGGAAGAAGTACTGGAGTGTAGTAACAGGCCTCCTCCATAAAACAAGGGACAGGCGCTCCTCTTTATCTTTCTGTCGCCTCTCTCTTATTGTTGAGTCTGCAGACAAACCACAACTGCGATCTTCTTGACATTCTGTACTTACATCTATTATTGCATTATGTTCAGTGGTCAACGTTGAATACATAATGCTGGTCTAGTTCTGTTCTCGGACCTGACTTTTACAACCTAAAATTGACCTGCTTGCTCACCTTATCACTGATGCAATCGGCAATACACATTTGCAATTGCGTGAGTTATGTAACAGCGATTAAATTAACTGACTTTCGCAGAAAATGTAATCGGGACTAATTCTAATAACCAACCTGTGAAGTTGCCATTCTGTTTTTCTTTTACTCCTGTGCGTCTTTGAGGCTTATCACAACTGTCTCCATTGGCTGCCATGTCAGTCAATGTCTAACTCACCGGGGAAGTCTGAGGAACACAGAATAAATTACAAGTTGTTGCTTGATTAACCACGTTAGTGTCAGTCTACTACTACGGCTCATTGACACCACTTGGCAGTTTACGTGGTGTTTAAAAACACAAAACACTGTATTGAAAAAGTGCCTCAAGACTCTTGTGTCAACACTTGCCAGAAATAACCTTGCTAGTTAAGCTAGGCACTATTCGTTATGGGACATGATTGCAACACATTTCACCCCCACATGCTAACCGGTTAGCCAACACGCTAGCAGAGGGACGTATGAACTCTACAACCGAATACGCACCTCAAAGATCAATAGGAGCCTCTTAATCATGATATGAAAAACGCTTCTACGTTCCCGGTAGATATAATTTGGTCAAAAACACGTTATTTAAAGACATAATCGAGGGGTATTTGTTCAAATGAAATGACAGCCGTACCTATTTCCTGCCTTCTTCACCCGGAAACAAACGTGCAATGCCAAAATAAAAATGGTTGGTTGTGCACAGAAAAAAGAAGAAGAAGTATTTATATAAATAGAGTTGTTGACAGAATAATTATTAACGGTCAAGACATTTCCCAATTGAACTACTTGTTTTAGAGTAAAATTAAGTAGTCTTATTTTAATGTGAAAATGCTATTGTAGCGATGGTGTAACGGTGCACCGACGTGCTTTGCGGCGCTCCTTGTAAATAGTTGCAGTTGTTCTGTGATGTCTTTGACAACAAAAAAGAACGTCTCAAATGAAAAGACGGGATGGTATTGGACATACTTGAATGTTGGCTCAAGTGAGTCAGTCAGTGTGTTGAGTGAGAAAGCTGCGGCCGATGACAGTTCTTAAATAGATAAGAGACCGAAGAGCCTCGGCAACTGTCATCCTTCTACTACATACGTAGCGATATATGTAGTACTGCTTTAACTATTAGTTATGAACTAAGCACTGGTTGCCAAATTTGTTAGAACTGACTGCAATACAAATGGGAAGAGAAAATGAAAAATGTATTCAAAAAGTTTTATTATCAGTCATCAAGCCCTATTTAACGCACTGTCACATATCCATGAGAAGTAACTACGTCAGCAGTGAATGCCAATTTTATTGTGCGTCAAAAATCATTTAGCATTCCAGCGTTCATACACTGTACTTTTGCACCAACATTTTACATTGACATATTTCTGAAATGTTTTATTTATTTTATATATTTTTTTATTTACATAACATTTCTTAATATAAAACAAATTGAATGTTTTACTCTTAACAGATATAACACATTTATTGGAAGAGACATATTACAAAATGTATTTTTACACAGCAACATGTTTAACTGTTAGTTGGTTTAATCAAACCGGAGTCAAATATTGACCGAAGAAATGCTGACCCATCATTGAGAACAAGCAAATATTCAAAGGAATATAACTATTGCTGTGAAACAGCATCATACTCATAAAGAAGGGTGATGATGGGGGCTGCCATATTTGCTCAAACGCTGCAACAGCTAACACCACTGATAAAATTCAAGCCTTAACAGGCCAAATATATATTTAAATTTAGACGTTTAGGTTATGAAAAGTAACCAAGGGCACCAGTTCACCAGATGGCTTGTTGTACAGGATGTAACTCAAGCAGGTCATGTTATAGAAGTCCTTTCTTGTTGGCTAGTACACTTTCATTCATCGTAGTGAAGTGAAGAAAGAAACTTATCCACATCCAAGTCATGGGGGAAGCAATTTATGAGTGTTTTCTTTTGCTGTAGAATTCAAAACAAAGGGTTAAAATTAGTTGAGGAAAATGGAGAGGGAAAAACAAGGTTTCATACAATGGCCATTAATAGACAAAAAAAAAATGAAAAGGCAACATCTGACTGTCAGTCGAAAGCTAACTAATATGGGGGAAAAAATATCAAAAACACACAACTACAAATTACATTGTAATAGTGCCACCATGTGGCATGGTTCAATTCGACTGATCCCGAGCACCAAAAGCATCATGTCCTTCCTTGTTCATGGTCTTTTTGGTTGTTGTTGTTTTTTTAATTGCTTTTTGTTGTTGTTGTTATAATTCTTGAACCAAAATGTGTTTTAAGTCAGCATCTTGCTGAGAATAGTCAGCATCTTGCTGATGTGGTCTTGCACCACCTGTTTTGGTAGCTTGTGTGATCTGGAGGCAGCAATTTAGATTTTTCGCTCATTGACTCATCTTGTAAAGGCAGGACTCACATTTCAAGTAATAACAGAAAGGCCATCAATTGACAGTTGTGCTTGAAAATTTACTTAAGGGTAGGTAAACTAATGAGGGAAAAAAAAGCGTAATGCCCATAAAATAAAACATAGTTTGGGGCAATTGTTTTGATCTTTTCAGAGGTTGAAGTTGACATGAGTAGAGGTGTGTATGTGAATTTTGGTGACGATTTTTGCGTTATTAAGCGACGTTTAGCTTTTGCACATTAGTTTCAAACAACTGTTAGAGGACACTGCAAAATGCTGTAAATGAGATCTGTACGGCCATTGAAATAATATTAACAGTAGGTGTGCAAATATATAATCTTACCCGGTTTTTCTTTGTAGGGGAAGATTGTTTTGAAGACTTTTTAGCAGGGGGGCTGGCAGTCGCTGGAGTCTGCTTACGTTTCTTTGAATTCTTCAAGCTTGTGGGAGACTTTTCGCCCGCTTCCTGACGCAAACTGTCCTTGAGTGGAGTGCCAGTCCTGGCGATGGCGGCGCGCGACAGGATCATTAGCGTGTGAGCGGCCATATTGATGCTGTTTTCGCTGCCAGCTTCACTGGCGGGGCTGCAGGTGGGGGCGTCCGGGGTGTTATGGGGAAGAAGATTCTTAGGTGTTCCATCTGCATCTTTACCCTTCTTCTGTTGAAGAGGAGTCCTTGGACTATTCATAGACTCTTTTTGGTTACCAGCAGTACCTGGGGTTCGAGGACCAGTAGGGTCTGGACTGTTGAGTCCTACCGGTAATTTCCTACCAGGTCTGGGAGGAGAGTTGAGCCCTTGAATGTTTTGCAGCATCTCAGCTGCCTGTATGGCCAAAGAGCTGGTCTTTGATGGGATTTTGGCAGCTTTGGATTGGGAACTTGATGTATGTGTGACCGCTGGAGTGGCTGAGTCTGCTGGTGCTGAGGAGAAAGGCGTATGAGAGGACTGCTGCTGCTCTTGTGAGCAACCCATCACTTTGTTTTCTTTGTCAGCCGTCACATTTGGTTTGTCCTGAGTATGCATGCTCTTCTCTGACTGTTCCTCTGCAGGTTCTTTCCTGATGCGCTCGACTTTGTCTTTACTGCTCACTGATTTTAGCACAGAATCGGTTAACGACAATGACTCTGAGCTACCAGAGTCCTTCGGTTTAGCCCCATCAGGTCCCGCCTCCGCAATGTGACTGTGTTTCCCTGCTGTAGATTTCAATTTAATTCCTGGTTCTGAGCTTTTTACAGACTCAGGCAGAGTCACATCAATCCTGTTCCCACTTGCAATTGGAGATTTTTGATTGAGGATGTTAGCATTTTGTTTGCCAGAGTTCTTTTTGACATGATTTTGTTGCTGATGAGGAGAAACAGACGTAACTAAATTCCCACAAGCATTGGGATCTGCTGGGCATGGCACAGTCTGGATATACCGTTTCTGCTTATTTCCTCTTAGGATTGCAGGCCTTGTGCAGCGGGCAGTTTGTGAACGACCTTTCTTAGTCTGTGTGACACACTGTGAAGTTGATGTACTCACACCTGAAGATGTGGCCATTGTTGGTTTAGAGGTTGGTGTCTGAATTTGGGTAGATGACTCAAAACATAAAATTCTTTTATGGTTGAAACTGGAATCCTTTGGATCATGCTGCTGCATTGCCTTCTGCAGGTTCTGCGTCACCTCATTGTGCATAATTCCTAGAATTCACAGAAATTGGGTCAGAGAAATGAGCACACGTGCTGCTTTTACACTGTACAGTACCACCTGGACTAAACTCTCATCACCTCAATTTAGGGCGGTCAAAATAGTACAAAGTGGAAATGAGAGCAAGTTGCGAGTCAATGCACAGAAACGGGGTTAGATTATTGTTACATTTCTGGCCATGTACTGTTATATGTTATAAAACGGCAATTGGCTGTTCAGCCAATGAGCGGCTATCCAGACTTGCTTCTAAACATGCCATCCGATACCATTATGTGAACTAAACCAATGCAGTTAATAGGAATACAAAGTAGAGTGGAACACCGCTATTTGTGGAGGATAGGAACCAGGCTGACCCGTGAATAACGAAGATCTGTGTATGAATGACGCCCATTGAAATGCATTGGTAATTAATAATTCCCCCCCAAAAATACACAAAAACAGATAAACATTTCATATAAGTTTTCCACGAAAAATTGGTTAAATGAAAGAAAATATTAAAGAAAATCTGTGAATATGCGAAACCTCGGGTGCCAAAAAGCAAGTACGTGGTGGTCCACTGCACCTGCTGTTTAAAGGTGGCATTAGTCACAATTTTGAAACATACGCGGGTCCAAAACCGTTCTGAAACCAATGCACTGTGACTGTACTGTACATCACAATCATGTATCTGGTTGTCACGGAGGACCGCTAAAACTTACCACCAGTGGACTGTTCGGCAGCAACCATTGAAAGTTTGGGATCCAAAGTTACAGTCTGCTGCATTGGCACTGGATTTGGTATCCCAACAAGCTGTAAAGCAACATCCCTAATCACTCTACAATAATTCACCAAAGTGTCATGAACCGAATTAATGGCAGTGGGAAAGGTATTTTACCTGATTAGCCACCATCTGGACATTTCCAGTTGCATTCTGTCCCACAACAGACACCGGAAACATCATGGGCTTAACAGGTGATGGTAAAATGAGTGGTGGCCCTGTGAAGAAATTACAGTAATGTCAGCACTCACTAATAAAGCTAATAAAGTGACAAAGCAAAAGGAGCGTCTCTTACCAGTGACAAGGCTCTGCGTAGAAGTTGCTGTTGAAACACTATAATGGCTGTTTTGGGGCAAAAGTGGTAATGTTGAGGAACCTGCAGGCACTTGCAACTGTCTGCCTGAAGTATCTGTTGTCAGGGGTTCCGTCATTAGGAAATAGCTGGTACCTGTTCCTTGGAGCGAAGGGTTAACAGTGTCCAAGGGTAGTTGAATAATGTAGCTTTGTTGTGTTTGCGTCGTCCTTGGTAACAGATGAAATGGAACTCGTTCTCCAGCTCTACTCGGCAAATTAGCTTGCTGGGTTTGTGTTGTTGCTGTTAACTGATGAAATGGGACTAGTGCTCCAGCTCTACTAGACGATTTAGGTAGCTGTGTTTGTGTCGTTGATGTTAACTGATGAAATGGAACTAGTGCGCCAGCTCTACCCGGTGAATTAGCTAGCTGTGCTTGTGTTGTTAACTGATGAAATGGAACTAGTGCCGCAGCTCTACAAGGCGAATTAGCTAGTGCCTCTGAACTTTGTAAGCCACGAACGGCCAGAGCTGTTTCATCCAAATTAGTGCCTCTTGGTGTGCTAGGTTCTCCCGGGCTCTTGGCAGGGGAGGAAAGGTAGATTGTGGGTGGCTTTTCTGTAGAAATACTGGAAATCGCCTGATTCAAAGCACTTGAGGAATCCTCATCTGGGTTATCGCTGATGATGATCTTTAAAGAAACGACATTATTAGAATCAGTCACATCTTTAGTTGGGGTGTTGTGATTGCTGGTCACCAAACTACACTGTGCAGCGCCTAGCATTCCAGAGATGGGGGATGTGACAGAAGGAAATATGGAGGAGTCAAGTAGATCTGTATGAGGTGTGCTGACAAAGGACGACACAGGGGAACAAGCTGTTACTGCATTTGCTGCAGTGGTGTTAGCAACTGTGGCACCTGCAGAAGAAAATGAGCTCGGGGAAGTCTGAGGCGTTACTGAGTGATTCATCTGAGGTTCAATTGTTCCACCACTGATTGCAACTGAAATAAGTGAGGGGTTCCCACTCAACTTAACTTGTGCAGGACACAAAAACACAGGCTCATCACTCTGCGAAGATAACAACGGTGCAGCAGATTGAACTAGAGAGCCTTGTTCTTGTTTACTTTCCCTTGGATTGTCCACATTAACGACTGGTTCTGGTGTAGCAGTGGCTCTCGATAAAATGACAGCTGCTGAGTCGATGAGGGACATTGTGGTGGCTAAATTGTCTTTGGTGACACACTCCAGTTCCCTGAGAGCGGGTGTACTCTCCAAAATAGCTGAAGTATCCACTGTGTTGTCAATATCCATTGGTGATGCATCAACACTATTATTGAAGAGTGAGGCTTTTTCCTTTCCGTTTTCAACAGGAGGCTCTTCAATAACTAGCAGTTTAGCAGTGCTGTTTTCTAATCGGGATGACTTGCTGCTTGACGCGAGTACAGTCTTCTTTAACAGAGAGTTCGATTTTCTGGTCTTGCGTTCATGTGTAGTTTTGTTTTTCACCATTGCTGCTGTTAAATCTGATGTCTCTTGTAGAATGGTGCCTGTTAAATGACAAGGGTACTTTATGATTAATGTCAGTTTTTACTTGTAGAATTTGAAGCTCTGCTTCAAATTTAGTCAAACAACTACCTGGATTGTTACTCTGAAACAGCTCGACTGTAGACGGTGGTGGGCCGGCATTATCCCTCTCCCCTGTCGTATTGGCCATATCCACATTTCCTGGTTCTCCATCAGTTCGGGTTTTATCTACCAAGGAAAATCAATGTTATGCATTCATAAATTAGAAGAATCATGGCATAAACATTTCTACTACAGACAAAACAAAGTCACTAAGTAATACTTACGATAGTCAAAGAGGTCAAACAGAGCTTGAAAGGCAGGGTCGGATTCTGTTTGCTCCAAAATGTCATGGATTGCATCTTCACTCATATGTATTTCTCCCTGAATCAATTGAAATAAATGACTATGTTACTATTGAACTGTAGAAAAGTATTATCACATATAGTACTCTGTAAGTAATGTTTGTGATTTAAAAAAAAATATGAGGAAAGTTAGGAGCACCTGCAATCCAAGAATCTCATCAATTGATTGGTCGTCTTCTAATGAACTTGAAGGAGCCTTTAGTGTTTGGGGAGTTGGCTCACTATGGTTTGAAAGGAAAACATAAGAATATATTGTATGCACTTTAAAATGTGTCACCCTTTTGAGGGAAAACCTTACCTTGAAGACCATTGTCAAAATCCAGAATAAATGCAACACTTACTTTGCGAGAATTTTGTTAATGTTTTCAGCAAGTTTTTCCTGTAATGATCTGTCACCCAGAATCTTGTCACGAGCACTTTGTATCACTAGTTGCTGTGGACATACACGTTTGGTGCAAAATTTTCAGTTGAACAACTATCAATATCTTATTCTTCTTAAAAGCAAGATGTACATATATTTACAGGAAAGTTCTCATCAACTACTTCCTCAGGTTGTGGTTCAGCAGTGACATTACTGGCAGGCGTGCTGGACTTGCCAGGACCACTGGGACCTCCCAGAGCACCACTCCTTTTCCTAGGAGTGTCCCTGAGGGCAGAACAAAATATTACATTGTTTAATAGGACAGTAATTAATAAAAATACTCCATGAACACTTTAACATTAGCAACATGAATGTCAGCAGATGTGGATCATGGAGAGAAAAATAAATAAATATCAAAATGTCATATTTTATGATCATCAGACATGCATTTAAGCACATAGTGCTTTTTAACAAGTTTTTTTCCCCAGCTAATGTGATGGTAATTGCAATTGGCCTATGTGGAGGTAAAACTAACAGCTCTCTTTACCATTTCCGTCGCCCTGGGGACATTGGTCCTGGATTTGGTCGCTGTTCTGAAACTAATATCTGTATTGGGGAATCTCCTGAAAGAGACAAGCATGGTGAACCCCTTTTTATTATTTACCTTTTTCCACATCACAGACTATTCACAGTATACACTTTTTTCTCTCTCTCTAAATAATAGAAATGTCTAAAAAGATGCAATGATGTACTTACTCTGTATACTGAGTGATTGGCTGATATCATGGAACTGCTGAGGTGTTGCATTGCCCGGAGGGCTTCTGATTTGTGGAGAACTGTAGCTCACAGGGGTGGAGAGGCTGAGCACGCTGTGTGAGCTGAGTGCTGGGCTGCTGATTATGGATGTTTCCGAGGAACATACCAGACTGCTTGCTGAAGTCACGGTCAAAACTTGTTGTCTTGCCAAGTTTGCCAATCCAACACGTGAACGTGCTATAATGGAAAAAGACAGTATATTTAATTGTTTAGTACAGATTTTGGCCTAAAATATTACTAAATAATTTATCACACAATTTCTGGATCATCTCAGTATATCCAGATATTCCAGATATCGCCCATATATTTTTAATTACTCACCTCTCTGACTTGCTGAGCAAGCTGGAGAATTCTGTAATGACCTGAGATAATGATGAAGTTAAGAATGTCATCACAAGGACAGAAAGTCAACTCTCAGAACCACATTGTCAGGATGCTAACCACCCATAAACTACTTGGTAATAACATGTATTACTTGATTTGTTTGACTGTAAAATCCAGCTTTTTCCACAACGATGTCATCATAGCAGGTACTTCATGGGAAGTCTCTGTAAAAAGATATATAAAAAAAAGGTAACTCATGAAAATAAAAACATGAGCTGGTTATATTGTGCATACTAAATGAGCATACTCAACCTTTTGTTTTGGCAGCCATATACTCATTTAAAATGGTTGTTAGTCCCTTTCCAAAGACAGACTATGGAGAAGAGAAATCACAGGTATGATGTGGTGTTACGGTCTATCTAATGTAGTCTTGAATCTTTTTCTAAGATAAATGAATGTACCGGTAACTTACAAACACACAGGCAGGGAGAGCTCCATCTCCCATGGTGTGTTCTGCATATTCTTTCAGGTTTGGGCTCTCCTGGATGAATGCGTGGCTTGTAGCGGACAGACCTTCTTCCTGAAGATAGCCTTGAGATGGAAAAAGTTCTATTAACAGTTTAATACAACATAACTCCCCAACATACAAGAAAATTAGCTGCGTCACTTCAATAGAGTATTGCTTTAGTCTTGATAAACCCAGCGGTCGTGTAAGAGCTAATGCTACATACCAGCTACAACTTGTTCACTGAAACTGGACAGACTTACCCAGAACGAGACGAGCGACGTCGGATGGCAGCAACATGGCTGTCAGCTGGTTAATTCAGACTAAATGGCCTCCACTACTCCAGCTACATCCCCACTAATAAAGAAGTTTTATAACGCCAAACTCGACTTCAACTGTATTGTTGTGAAGGATTCGTACTCAAAAGGCGGGGAACTCGAGTACAACCCGGAAGTCATTCATCCTGGTTTTCATGGTTATGGGATTTGTCGTTTTACGCCTGGTTTGTAGTTCTTAAACGTTGAAAAGCAATCAACGTACCATTACACTCCTTTCCATTTGTTGGGTAAACTTACCCAACTAGTGTACACACTGGACATAAAATTGCTTCATTTCGACAAATATCATAAATCATAAACAACATTTCACAACCTCACAACCAGGAAATGTCGTATAACCTGGAAATGGCGTAGCCATTCTCATGGCTTCAGAGGCGGGAATTTCCTGTTACGTTTTTACGCATGTCAAGATGGAAAACTTGTAAAGTGCGGAGCACAGCAGGCCCGCCTGTACCACCTCAACTAACAACTGCATCATAATATGTGACGGGTCGTTGAAAAGTGTCACTGTAGCGACGAAAGGTGAGCAGTAGTAATTGTCTGCAGTGATGGAGGAAAGAGCCATCACCCTGTCCATTAACTGGAATTCCATGCAGTGATTCCCAACCTGGTTGTTTTGCCACGGTAGTGTGCCGTGACAGATCTTCAGGGCTATCAAATTTCACATGATATGTCAGAAAATTATTATTATTACGAATATGCCGTTGTTCATCTATTTATGCTAGCGACATAAAGTGACAAGCAGAGCGTTTAAATGTTCTTCCATCAGATGGCTGAATGTACAATAAACCCGTGTACCCTCCTGTTGTCATTCATTCAACAAAAAAACTCATGGCTTCCAACCAGTCCAGTATGTCAGCTTTGTGTTCAATTAAATAATAAACCCAGATTTTGCGAGATCGTCATCATTTCAGCATTCAAACATTTTATAAAACTTTAGTTTGGTGGTGTATCTTGAGCTTTAATTCAATAAAGCTTTGAAAACAAGTATAGTATAGTATAACTAGAAATTATTGGACTAATAATGCAATCTAAACATCCTGTCATTGTGGTTGGACTCGTCTGTGTACAGCGTTGTTGGCCACTTGAGGCACGATGAGTCTGGTTCTTTCTGATCTCTTGGTGTGCTGCAGGGGACTGGAGAATGACAAGGTTACAGAGAGGAAGGTACTGTAGTAACACCACCATATTAACATATTCATACAGTATGTTACGCTCAGATGTGTTTATGGTCCAGGACCACCTGACCCATTGTGTGTGTTCATTCTTTATGCATTCAGAAAGAAGCTGAACGCTTCAGACAGCTCATACGATCTCCAGAGATTTTGCAAGAACTTGATCGTATATCGGGGCCTAAAACCAAAGGCTCCAAACAACTTACATGGGATGCTGTTTTCAGGTATTCAGCTTCTATATTTCGTGCAAGTAATTCAGTATTCCCATTTTATTTGTGGAGCATAAAGGGTTGTCCCTGCCGCTAATTCGATTGCACATATTCTTTAATTTCTGCTATTGAAGGTTTCTACAGCGATACCTCCAACGTGAGACTGAAGCCATGAAATCGAGTAAATCCAACGTCACAGCCACAACGCTGTCTCTCCGCCAGAAGAAGATGGCTGAAATGAGCAGTTTGATCAAATTTTTTGTACGCTACGCAAACAAACGTAAGGACCCTCTATTGGCTAGAGGTAGTATAGGTACCTTTTTCCTTATCAAAGAGCTTAGTTATGGGTATGTTAGTTAAATTTCTGTTCAATGCGTGGCGGGTATTTGTAGCGTCCTTTCCTTTGCTATTCAGGTGGGCCTCGGCTAAAGTGCAGTGAGCTGCTTAAGCATGTGATTGAGGTTCTTCAAAATTCATACAGCTGTTCAGCCTACGGCAAAGACTACAGCAGCCTGCTCCTAAAGGAAATCCTGTCTGTTCGCAAGTACTGGTGTGACATCACCCCACAGCAGTGGCACAGTCAGTAGAAAAATTAATGGGAACCTAACATGTTTAAAAAAAAAAAAATGTTTTTATTTGTCATAGGAATTTATTAATGGTAAGGATCAATGGATGTTTGATGTTTGTTGAAGGTCTTTTGGACGTGTACAGCGGCTTGTTCATCTCCTCATCCAAATCCATTAACCGTGTTCTTGTAAGTCGGGTCATCAACACGGTGGTGCAGGGCTGCTGCGTGCAGACTGATGGATGCAACAGAAGCCTGTTTAGCTTCTTCTCCAAGGCATTGCTCAACGCAAGGTGAGTCATTTCACAAACCTTTGATCTATTGTAGTAGGTATCTTCTTTTTAGCAATGTTTACTTTATTACCTCTCGATAAACACTGCACCTTAAATAGACACACACACACACACACACACACCTTTTCTTCTATTTAGGAGGAAAAAACCCACAATATAGCTGTAATTACTTTTAATAGGACCTACTCCACCTTGGGTTTTGGTAAACTCCACTGCTGAGAGGCCCTGTATATAATTCTTTCTTTTCTCTTGTTCTCATCAGGCATGAGAAGCACTTGACTGTTTTGGAGCATGTCATCTCAGCACTGAACACCTTTTTGAAAGCTGTGGCAATGAACTGTCGGATGAGGGCGTGTCGACTGGGAGAGGAACTACTACCATCAATACTGTATGTCTGGGCCAACATGAGGCCCAGTGCTGCTCTCAAAGAGGAGATTGTGGAGTTCTTCAACTTGCAGATCTGTATCCACCATCCCGAAGGAGCAAAGACCCAGGACACAGGTCATTGGATTTAGTGCTTTTATGAAAATTAGCATTACATATGCATGTAGTCACCAGAAAATGTTTTTCTTTGTTGATAGTATTTGGTTCAGAAGTGCAAGAAGAAAATATTCAACCCAAAATATATCTCTTATTTATCATGTGCAATATGATCCTGCTTGTGTCTTTATTTTGGCTGCATGTACAATAGATTAATTGTAAATGTGTTATTATTCTACCATTTAGGTGCTCATGCTGAGGACTGGACCAGGTGGCGGGATTTGCTATACAACCTCTATGAAGAATTAGTGAAAGAAATTAGTCATATTGGTAGCAGAGGGAAGTACGTCACTGGTACAAGACGCATCGCCGTCAAAGACAACATCATCAAGCTCACAGCTGAAATTTGTCACCAGGTGTTACCTGACGTCAGCTATTGGATGAATTTAAATTAGCTTTACACGTAGGCAAATCATGTATTCACAAATGTTATTCTTTTTTGTTTGCTTTACTTGTTAGCTTTTCAGTATTGACAGAGCCTACCCGATCTCAGAGGCAACGCAGACCTCCAACACAGCCTCCCTGATGGCTGGTTCCCTCTGTGGAACACCAAGCAAGCGGCGACGAATTGACCTCAGTTGGGAGGTTCTTTTGGACCGCCTGCAACCTCAGTGTAGTGACTTTGATATCATCCCATGGTATGAAAAGTGCAAAACACATTTTATTGCATACAACAAGATTTATTGAGAGAGAAAAAGAAAAACACTTTTATGTTTAACTCTCAGGCTGCAGGTCACTGAAGCTCTCATATCAAAGTACCCATCTATGATGCCCAGCCAAGCGATTGTCCCACTGTTATCAGTGCTGCACCAGCTCCTAGCTGAACACCGGAGAGGAGAAAGGGGGTCGTACGTGCTGCGCTGTTTACGAGAGGTAGCCCGATGTCAAGCTCATTTGCCCGAAAGGATCACAATGTACAAGCCAGAGCTGGAAAGACTATGGAGTCGGGTGTGGCCTCTGACACTGCGGGGTGTGAGCTCACCCCAGTTAGAAGCTCTCAGCCTAGACTTGCTGGTCTCCATTGTCCAAGGTGGACTGGTCAATATGGATAGAGAGTTCTGGAAGCTCTTCTCAGGATCAGCATGCAAACCGTCCCAGTGAGTCACTGCTTATTTTTATCCAGAAATATGACCCATCTGTCTATTTTTTTCCTATACTGCTACTTAGACTGAGATGCAGTGGAACCCTAACTCATCTTTATTTATAGAACACTTTAGACGTTTTAATATCTCAATATCACAATATTGCCGTTGTCGTTACATCTCTTGTGTCCAGGCAAGACTTAACTTGCTGTCAAGCAATAGTGTTAATCACTAATCACACTCCTCGGGTGTTTCTTTTTAGTAGCTCTTGACTGTGTTTTTCCCTCTAGGAGTGCTGTGATTTGTCTGGCCCAAGCTCTTCTGAAGTGTCCAGTCCCTAAGGACCATCTGGGAGTCCCAGATGGACCAGGGTCACCTAACTTGAAGGAAACCCTCATAGGATGGTTGTTGATGACAGATCAGAGTGACGAGATGGAAGATAGCTCCAAACCTCATCCTATCATTTGCAGGTTGCTGTTTCATTTTTCGTAGTCTTAGTTCCATCCTCGCTTTTATGGTTCAGTCCTCTTAAGTTTTTCATTCTATTTTGGCCTCCCACAGTGATTTTCCTCACAATCTAATAGCAAACATCTTGGTGTCCTTGACCTTGAAAGACACCCGGGCTGGCCTGAATTTCCTTTTAGGTTCTGAGGGAGTAGAGAGGTGAGAAGAAGCATCCTCTCACATAATAAGACCAGAAAAAAACATCAGACAATTCAGCTTTCATTGAAGCATTCCAATTTCAATTATCCTTTCTTTTAGTGCCTTTTCTCAAGAGTCGACATCGCTCAATGTTGATAAGGATTTGGATGAGATTGAGAGATTGTACTTGCAGTTCAGCTTCAACACACAGTTGGCGCAAAGCAAAGAATATGACAAGAAGTTCAAGGTGACGTCAACAGATGGGCACTTCACGGCCGTCTCCAGTCACAGAGAAAAGTTGGAGCAGTCTCTTCTTTGTGTTGCCGACAACCTTCTTAACTGCTACTTTCCTGACGTGAGTATTACAACTGCGCTCGTGTTTTGGTGCAGTCATCATAGTAAGACTTGCACTGATTACCTTCTACAGAGTCAGTCTACCCCTCCAGAGTGCCTGTTGCGCTGTTTTAGCCTGCTGACGGGTGTTCAAGCAAGTTACGTCTCCATAGGTTGCCTGACTGAGGATGAAGCAGGACGCTCCCAACTCTTCACTAAAGCTAAGGTGAGCATTCAAAGAATTTCAACTTTAAGTAGTCAACCTCTAGTATTCCTGTCCTTAGTTAAAGTATGTTTTGTTTGAAGACCCTGGCGCAGGAGTTAAGTGGATTTGTTTCTAGCGTGAAAGTGAAGATGAGTGAAGAATTAACCATGACCACGCTGAGGTCTGTTATGAGACTGTGTACTCTTTCTGCCACAACAAAAAACAAGGTGATTTAAAAATTTTTTTGAATGTTTTAAGATTTCATTAGTTACAACTTGTTTGTTTTTTGTCTTCTATTCAATAGGAAAATGTTTGCAAATTCTCCTCTCGTCTTTTCATAATGACTCTCCCGGCTAGTCTTGTCAGTGAGCTGGCAGAGATTTACAAAATTATGGTAAAATACAACCTCCCTTTTATGTAAAGTGCTTGGCATAGATTCATTCACTAAGGATTCCCATATCTTCAGCTTAACAATGTTTCTCCGAGAGCTGCAGTTGTGGATGAAGACGAACCAATGGATAATGACTGGGAAATGAACAGAACTCAGCATGGAGACGATGATCCTCTGTTTGATGATGAGGAGTCCCATAGTGGGAGTCAGAGACCCAAAGGAGGAGATAGCAAAGAAATATCAATTGGACCAGGTAAGAGGGAATCTCTTCAGTTACATGCATTCCTTTTCAAAAATGGGTTTAATTCCACACAGCAGCAGCATTAGCCTTCTGCATAAGATTCTGGAAATGATTCTTTTTACACATACTAAGTTTACAAACTAGGTGACAAAATTTTCTTGATCAACAATGACAATATTAAGGTAAAAACGAACTAATCCATTATTGTTAATTCTTAGGTTTTCTGTTTCTAAATTGCTTCAAGATAGGATTAATCAACAATCAGTACAATACAATCAGCATAATTCTTCAGTCATTTAATAAACTAATCAATTATTATACCCATCCTTATTTTATACAAATACTATTGGTGTGTATATATACATTAAATTAGTTTAACCACTCAGATCAATATTTAAATATGTCCTTTCTGTAGGTGCAAAAAGCTTGTTAGCGGAAGAGCATTTGGTCCACCAGGATCTTGCTCTCCTCGGAATCTTGGAGTTCTTGTGTGAGTGTGGTTCAGTCCAGCCCGTCCATGGCCAACTTTTTAAACCCCAGGACGTACGACGAAGGCTCTTGCTGCTGGTGGAGCAGATTGACCCTAGCAAAGCCCTGCATGTTAATATGGTAGGTATCATAAGGCTGTAGACATCTTAGCTTAAATGTTTGTGAACACAAGCACTCGGAGTAAAAAAAGTTCATTTCTCCGTGCAGTATCTTGTCCTGTTAAAGAAGCTTCCTGCTGAGGACTCCCTCACTCCAGAGGAGTTTGACTCTCTGCTTCGTCCTCTGGCGTAGGGAAACCTTTTTGCCTTTATTTGCTTTGTTGTTGTTTTTAAAATTACTTTTGTTTGTAAAACACAAAACTCAAAGCTAATGCCATAATTTTTAACTAATGCACTTTGCTGTCTTCACAGGGACCTGTGTTCTCTGTATCGCCAGGATCAGGAGATCTGTGTTGCACTTCTTATGGCTTTATTGCCCTCCATCAGGAGCTTGGGGAGAACCCACTACATGCAGTTGGAGATGAAACATGTGCAGGGCTCCCTCCTACAAGTGTTGTCAGGGTTCTGGTCTGTACTGTATCATTGTGGATTGTTTTAAAGGTGGTATCTCTGTATGTGAAACATTTAAGGTTTATGCTGGTGTTCTGTTTTAGTTACTTGAGCCAAACGGGGAAATGCACAGCTTCTGTCCGAGCTGCTTTAGTACGATCTCTGGTTGTGTTACTAGAGGTAAGACTTTAGAATGTATAATATTGTAATTTTTGCCAAAGATTACAATCCTTACAAGTCAGTGCTGGATGATATACCAGAAGACAATTCATTGATTTGATCTGTTTTAGCTGTCAGGGACAAATATTGCTACCACTTAGGTTCCTTAATATGTTATGATTCAAATGATCCCTTGTGCACTATGCCAGGCTGACCCATGTTGCAGTTGGGCCATATTGAGTATCAGGACGCCTGAGAGAGAGGAAGACCGTCCAGCGTCTGTCATCCTTCCGTCTCTCCTTGCAGATTCCCATCACCAAGTCCGCATGCTTGTGGCAATGTCATTGGAAAGGTATAGTAAAGCGTTAAAGCTAGCTCACTGTAGTCATTCACTTTGTAGTGACAAATACTTATTTAGCAATCTAGATATCCAGTCTTTTTCATTGTTGTGTTTTGGTTGCAGGTTGTTTCTGGACATGAGACCACACCATAGAGACAGGATAAAGATGCTGTCGCACCAACAAACAGCTTTTGAGAACATCTACTTGAAAGCTCAGGAGGGCATGAGACCTGTGGTATGATACTTTGTTCCTATCACCCATTTGCTTTGAAAATAAAACACATATATTTTACAATAATTTGTTGATATCATCAAATTCAGAAAAGCAACTCAACTGATGACGAGCAGGATGAGATTTTCAACCGTAGGGCCACCTTGCTGAAGAGTTTGTCAGTTGTGCTGTGTTGTAGTCCCGTCTGTGAAAAGCAGACCCTGTTTGCCCTCCTCCAATCTTACAAGGAAAATAATATCGAGGAGCACCTCATTAAGAAGGTAAAATACCAAAAATGTTTTGTTTGTTATTTTAATCTGAAACTCTTACGCTATAGATGGATAAACCATAACAGTCCAATGAGGGAATTTTAAGAACATTAAATTGGTTTAGCATTGTTTTTGTAACGTATGTATTAAGATGGAATTTGAATATGAATTATCATGACTGTAATTGGAGTAATTGTGTTGGATTAGAAGAGCTGTGTAATGAGTGAATTATAGATTTGTTATTGTAATGTTAGTTTGCAATGGTATCAGACTGTTATGAATACGATAAAATGTCAGTTACCTTTACGGTCCTTTTAGAGGGTCAGTTTGTTAGGAGAAAACCTTTCAGTGTGATTCATGCCATTGCAGACTATAACCACACTAATAAATATTCTTAAACTTATACCTCTTTGACATAATATAATTTTTTTTTCCAGTTCTTGTATCTCATTAGATTGTGCTAGTGTAATTTAGGCTGTGGCCATTGGATTTCCTTTGTAACAGTTTTGCTTCTGTCACAGATGTTGTGTAGTGTATCCAGAGCACTCGGCTACAACAACATGAAAACATTTGTCAGCTCTCACTTGTACTACCTGGTCGCTGAGTGGCTCTCCCAGAGACAGTCTGACGACAGCTACACGCTTGAATCTTTCCCTTTTACTCTACTTGATCATGGAACGCTCAAAGATTTCTATAGGTTAGAAAATAAAAACTTGAAATATGTCTTTCAATAATATTAACAAGCATTCGTTTAACATATTTGGCCTGCTTGCAGCTCCTCCTACCAGGTGCTCATCCCGCACCTTGTCTTCCTAGATGACTTTGAGCAAGTGAAGTCCATTGGTCGGTATATCGAGAGGGACTGGACAGAGCTACTGGCTGACTGTTTCCCCAAGATTATGGTCAACATCCTACCATACTTTGCGCTGTCTGGCCAGGATACACAGGTAGCGCAACAGAGGGAGAAGGCCCACCGTGTGTACGACCTGCTCAAAGATGCAAACTGTTTGGGCAAACAGGTAAAGCTGAATTAATAGGTTGAAATTAAATTTAAATCTTACATTTAACTTCTTGTGCCAGAGAATTTTAGCCACATTGTCATACATTCAGCACCTAATGCAGAAAGATGTGATGATTAATGAATGTCGTATTTACTATACTACGCTTGACAATTTTTTGCCATAGCAAATTGACAGCCTGATCCACAGTAACCTACCAGAGATAGTTGTCGAACTGCTAATGACTCTCTACGAAGGGGGTGCCGCTGAAGAGGACAGAGGAGACTTGAAACTCTTTATAGGGTAAGGGTGTCGAACTGTTGAGTTTTTTTTCTTCCATTTTTATTTTACATCCTCTAAAGTGGAATGCCCTACAATTTGTATTTCAGTCATAATTTTGGGAAAAATGTGCATTAAATTATTCTGTCCTTTTCAATAAAAAGCACCAACGTAAATCTCTTCTTAGGGAATTGGACCCTGTCCCGAACCCACCGTACTTCAGCTCTCTTGTCATCAAAGCTACGCTGGACTATCTGAGCAAATGCCACAGCGCAAACCATAAGTCCCTCGTAACCATTCTGTCAAAAACTCCAGTAAGACGTTCTCGTCTGATTATAACACTAATTATCCTGTTTATCATACTTTCTATGTACTATGATAAGCTGTCCCTTTTGTTCTAATCTTCCTCAGATATCTATTCAGAGGATTCTGCTGGCAGTTTGTGAAAAGGCAGCTGTGACAACTAACGGTTATGAACGTCATCGCATCCTCCTGATGTATCACCTCTTTGTCAACCTGCTACTCAGGGAGGTGAAAGGCAGTCTTGGAGGAGCTTGGGCCTTTGTCCTTAGAGACATCATCTACACACTCATCCACCATATCAACAGCTCGCTGTTGCAAGCAGACACACACAGGTCAATCGATAATGTTACACATGCTGCACATATAGTCATACTCTTCCACAATCTAACTGTACAAGAGTGTGAAAAGGTGGCTTAATTTTGATTACATCAAATTGTGAAACTAAATCCTTATATTTATATTTTCTCCATTCACAGACCAATTCAGTGTGATGAGGTCTCCAGCCGAAGTTTGTCCTTGTGCTGTGACCTCTTGACTGCTGTGTGTCAGGCTGCTCTGCAGTTCTGTGATGGTGCTTTACTAGACTGCCACCTAAAGGTTATTGTTGGTACTCTCACTGCACAGGTGACTAGCCAGCCAGCTATGTCTCACCAGGTAAGGATTTCGTGTTAAAAAAAAAAATCCAAGGGTGCTTGAAAACATTTTATATTCAAGTTTAACAGTCAAGATATTAAATGAAACAAACTTATACATGAATTAAATATGAATGATAATTTAACTCTGGGCAAACAGAATTAAGCATATCATAACAAAATGTTATTAGTTATTTATAGTTACTCTATCTATCTATCTAGTAGTGAATTTGTACACCACTGCACACAAACACTACAGTTAAAATATATATATATTTGTGACTCTTGTTTAGAGCCTTTCCTAGCTGACATTGAGCTGCCAGTCAATCGCAGTGCCAATGGGGTATATGCCACGGAGGAGGCGGGACTTCCTGGTTTTCACACATCAGCTTTGTTTCCGTTCCCTGTTTGCGATGTGTGGGCCGCATCCCAGTACTTGCGTTTCCGCCTTTGTGCCCCTCGGTTGAGCGTTCCCGTTGACGGGTACGAGTGTGTCCGTCTCAGGTGTCCGAAGCATTTCAGAGAGCGTGCGGTTGGGGGGCGCTGGAGTGGGGGTGCGAGTGTTGGAACGCGACCATCAGTGGCCGGAAACAATGCTGGTGTGAGAAACCCGGAAGTTGGAAGTCTGTGGCATATACCCCATAATATATATCATGTTACAGGCATATTTCTTTAAGCAGCCTTTTGATACATATGATTTGATTATTGAGGTAGTCATAAAGTAATGGGTACTCTTGTTATATTTAGGAAGAGAACAAATCTGTTAAGTAAAAAAAACAACCTTTATGGTACATATATTGCAGAAAATGGGGTGGGGGATTACTATATCATTTATATTAATTTGAAGCAACCTCACCATTGTTTATGTCTCTTGCATCTTTCTAGGTGCTCAGTCTATTGCAATTTCTTGTGATTGAAAATAAACACAAACTGAAGGGAGCCATTTGCAAGTTGGAACCGTTTCCTGACCTGCCTGAATTCCAAGCGCTCCGTTCTGTCCAGAACAATCTCAAATACAATTCTGGGACTTTCACATTGAGACAGGTAACAATTTTCTTTCTGTAATGTTTTAACAGCAATAATTTGATTGCCTTACTTTGTATTTCTCTGCTGGAATGGCTGGACATACAGACTTGAGTAAATCTGTCTCTGTATTATTCTGTTTAACTGCCACACTATATTTTATGTACAGGAGATATCACACTTCCTGTCTGTGACACCCTCTGACTCATTACCACTGACCAGACTTGAAGGAATCAAGCAACTTTCCCAAAAACTGCATGACAACAAGGATGAGATAAGAGAGCTGCTCAAAGAGTGCCATGGTAGGACACCAGATGCATTTGGTGTTAATATGTTCTATTTTTATTAGGCATTACCTCTAATACATTCTGTGTCTGCTCATACTTAGCTGAGCCCACCGACAGCATCCTGGTAATGCTGGTTCTGAACCTGTTGCGGCTCTGTAAGATGGCAACCAACCACCCTACTGGAGCTGACATTCTAGGTATATATGTTTAAGTGTCTGGCAACAGCAAACCAGCATGTTTTTCATATTCGAACTGTAACCTGTCTTCCAGAGGCAGCAGGAAGTAGTCTAGGTGAACTGGGGCCTGTAGATCTCTCCACCATCGTCTTACTCCACGGCAGAGACCCCCTTTATGAAAAGTCTGTGACTGTGTTCCCATCCACTGACTTGCAGTGGGTTTACATCGTCCTTAACTGCATAAACGATTCCCTCACTCACCAGTGGTAAGGGGTATTTTAATCTACGTAAATGTGTTGAAGGGAGATGTTTTATGACATTTATACTCTGGCAGTATTGACGTGAGGAAGGCAGCAACTCAGTCTGTGAAGGACATCCTTGCCACTCAGTCTGGAATCCATTTTTGGGAGCAGCACAAAGAAAGTAGAGACCCCATGTTAACATACCTAAATCCATTTCGAAAAGCCAATAAGAAGGTGGGTTTATGTCTAAAAATCGATTTTCTGTCATCCTTAGATTCCTGCTGTTTAACAAAATACACAGATGGTCATTTTTTCTACTTCCCCAAAATAAATACAAACACAATTCTCCCATACACATTACACTTGGCTTTGCTGTGACTTCAGCATTTTTACATAGAGTAGTGAAAAAAAGTCATTTTTCTATATGTTTATTTGAAGATCAAAGCAAATCATTGACCATTACTTTCCATTTTCTCAGGCATAGTTTTCTTAAATTTAGGAATATAATTCTAATTGCTCATTTGAATACTATAGGCTCGCTGTGAATCGTGAACTTGAAAACAAAAGCAAAAATGTTAGTAAACACACAAAATTTGAGTCACAACCATGACGATATATTATAACTCTCAAAAAGGCTATTAACTTGACTGCTTTATGTGCATTTTATGTTACAGGAGCGAATGCCATATTAAAATGATTCTATCACTCTTTAGTTCTAAACAGAGCCATGTTGTTGTTAGACGCTAGCACTGACTGTTCCCATTGCCAGGCGGCTGCGGTGAGCGCTCAGGAAAGTTCGGAGGCCAAGGAGAAACTGGAGAACCCAAAAATTTGGATCCCACAGATGGGTGGCCACTCCGTCTGGCTGAAGTCTCTGTGTACTGCCCTTCTGGATAGCGGTGGTGTCAAATGTGAGGTTCTCCTACTGTCCCGACCACTTTGCCTGGTAAGCAGCCTGATACGCAAACTGTAACTTTCCTATAATTTTGACCAGAAAAGCGCCTTCGTTGTGTCATTGATTGATGTGGTCCTTCTCTGTCTATAGGTGAACTTGGACTGTTGCCAGAGGCTGTTGCCACTCATTATTCATTCTATCCTCCTGGATGACAGTCAGGGCTCATGGAGAGAGTTTCTCTCTTCCCATATCCGGGACTTCTTCAGTTTTTGTTCCAGAAGTGCTCAGGCCTCGAGCCGCTCCACCACACCACTCAACCTTGACTCCGGTATGACAATTTGACAGTGATTTATAATATATTTTGTTGTCGTTAGCTTAAATAATTTTTTTGCAGAGACTGACACCGCCAGCCAAGGCTTGTACGACAAGGCATCTCTGCGTACCATGTTGGCAGTTATCGACTATCTGAGACACCAGCAGAGACCCCTGAGGTGTCATTATGTTTGTAATTATGTTGTACTTGTTAGCTAAAATTCTTTGTGACATTGTCATGTTCATTTAAAGAAAGCGTGAAATGAATTATGCTTGAATGAAGCCCACTGTCTGGTTTAAACATATCCTCCTATAAAAGTGAGCATTCATACATATTTGATTGCATTTTTCCTTGTGGAGGCAGCACTTCATCACCAAGCTGCTGATTTACATTTTGATCATTTATAGTGGATGAATGCGGGCACATGGAAATTCACATAGACCTGCTCACCCTTTCATAATGGCTCGGCACACTATAGAGACCCAAACTATTTGTATACAGTGCCTTAATACTATGTCAATCTGCAGACGCTCATTCCATGTCATCCATCTCCATGCTTTAGCAAGTCTTGTGGCACAGTGTGTGATTCCAACTTCTGGCTGGACCTGAACTACCTGGAGGTGGCCCAATCTGCTCAGTCCTGCGCTGCTCACTTCACTGCTCTGCTCTACACTGAGATATATGTGGATAAGATTAAATCTAATTTGGAGGACAGTCGCAGGTATGTACAGTATATAATTTGTAATGAAGTAATTCGATTAAATACCAGAAAGTTGTGAGTTAATACATTTTAGCTCAATCGCTTTATTACTTGAGTCGGTGCATTGCATGTTTCCACAGTTTATTTTGTCTTGTTGCATCTCAATTGAATGAACAGAACCAAAGGCAGAGCAACGCGTAAGATCAACTTTGAGGAGAACAGCCAAAATATCACCATTTCTAGTCTGACTGAGAAAAGCATGGAGGACTCCAATATCAGTTTGCAGGTCAGCCATGTTTCAAATATTCCCCTTTCAAGGAACATTATTTAGATTTTCTCTTAGCCACATGATTATTTTGCTTATTTAATCAATTTATCACAATAGAAGGACTGAATTTGGCTTGGGTTTGATTGACTTTTATGAACATAATCATAGGAACTGCTGATTGATGTCTACCGGAGCATCGGAGAGCCTGACAGTCTTTATGGCTGTGGAGGCGAAACAATGACCAGTCCACTAACAAGGTAATAAATAATCTTGTAATCTGGCATCCTTTTCAAAGTGACATGTTCCCTGTTACCGAGTTATCAGACTCACAGAAGTCTGCCAAATCAATTATGCAGGATTCGAACATACGAGCATGAAGCTATGTGGGGGAAGGCTCTGACCTCGTACGACCTTCACTCAACCCTACCAGATGTCACTCGACAAGTGGGAATTCTTCAGGCAAGTTAAACAGACTGGGCCATGTCAATTTAGATACTCTTAGTCTCATGGGTCTTAATTTACACAGTGAGTTAAAGTAAGGAGATTTACTATGGGCTGAAATACATATTACCAGAAACTAAATTTGAATGATGGTTTGAATTTGAGTTGCTAAACTTGAATTATTGCATTGAAAAACTGAATTTGAATTGCACAAATTGAATTTGTATTCATACTATTGTTTAATTTGAATGGGGTGTTGATGAGCAGTGTCGTGATTGCATCAAACATACCTGGTATTTTAGGAATTATGAACAAACACGTGGGAGAATAGGTTGTGGTCTGATGAAAACAAGGTTGAACTTTTTTATGGCCATAATTCCTAAAGCTATATTTGGCACCAACGCAACACTACTCATAATAACCAAAAGATGACCATAACTACAGTGAAGCTTTGTTGTGGCAGGATCATGCTATAGGGCTGTTTCTCTTGCTGGAACTGGGGCCTTAATCAAAATTGAGTGTATTATGAACGGTTCCAAAGACAGGTCAGTGTTAGTACAAAACCTTCAGGTTTCTGCAACCAAATTATTACAGTTGTATATTTTTGTGTCCTAATGCTTTTGTCCATGCAATGTACTGTACCTCTTGTATGTTTACTGTCGCTCACATAATGTATGTGTGACCCATGCAGGGCTTACAGAATTTTGGTCTGAATAGCATCCTCACCACCTACATGAAGGGTCTGGAAAGTGAAGGGGTGGAGTGGGGAGCTGAACTGAGAGAGCTCCGTTTCCAGGCTGCCTGGAGGAACACTCAGTGGGACTGCGATCTGTCTGAGAGGTGCGGAGAGGGAGAAGGGCCTTAATTGTAACATTATAGTGTTGGGTAACTTTGTATTCTTCATAAATGTCAGGAGTGACAAAAACAAGCCGGGTTTCCATGAGTCTGTGTTCTGTGCCTTGCAAGCATTGAGGGACAAGGAGTTCTCCATGTTTGATGATACTCTCAAACGTGCGAGGTGTGTTGACTATTTAGACACTAATGTAATTGCATAATATCAAATGGTCAAAGAATTTGGATCTTTTTCCACAGGGGTAGTGAAGTAGAGGAACTGTGTAAAGGCAGTCTGGAGGCAGTGTCCTCACTATACCCAACTCTCAGGAACCTGCAGAGCATCAGAGAGCTGGAGAGCATCAAACTGCTGTTCTCAAGGTAGTCGCAGAATATCAGCGCCAGTGTTAAGAATGTTAAAAATGCAATTTCACACTTTTTTCTGCCATTGTTTATCAGGCCATTCTCAGAGCTGGCTGCGAAGAATGTGTGTAAGCAATGGCGGCAGCACTCCCAGCTGCTCGCCAACAGTGAGTTTGCATTGGTGGAGCCCATCTTGGCCATTCGGTCTGTATCTTACAACACCCTGAGATCCAGAGCGGTGGACCACGACACAACTCGGTATCTCAGCTCAGCGCTTACCGACCACTTACTGGAGCTTTGCCAGCTAGCTCGTAAAGCAGGAAACACACAGGTAGCGTCCGCAGAAACTTTGACTGTTTGGCCACCTGCAAGTCATCAAGCTGCACAATTCACTATGTTATCTTTTGGAATGTTAAACCCTAATCTGGTTTATTCATATTCAAGCAAGATAGCAATAGTTGTGTATTAATTTATAGTGACAGTGTACAGTATAATTGTGGTTGAGCATCAGCATTTAATCATCTTTTCTGATCACCAATAAACGTTCATAATATTTGCCGCTTATATTGGTAACTTTTGACAAATTGCATACCACAGAAGTGTGCAGTTTGGTGTAAACTGGGGTTTATTTGAGAGGTGAACCTACTTTCACAATGAGTTATGACAGTGGTTGACTGTAGCTCTCCTACAGTTCTCAACATGTTAACTATTGTGTCCAGTTGGCGGAGCGAGCAGTGTTTCAAATGAAGGAGCTTGGAGTTGAAGGACCTCGGCCATCATCATCAATATCACCGTGGCAACTGGAGGAAGCTCAGGTGTTTTGGGTAAAGGGAGAACATGGTCTGGCTCTAGGCCTCCTGAGACAGATGATACAGAAGCTTGAGGAAAAGGTAAGAACTCAAAAAAACTTTACACAACTTAACTTGCTCTTGATCACAATAAAAGTCTTACCATAGTTTTTTTTTGTCGTCTTTTTGTGTATGTTAAACAGTTTGACTTCAACCCTGCTCTGGCACCAGTCTACACCGAGTGCCTCAGGCTCTGTGGTAACTGGCTGGCTGAAACGTGCCAGGAAAGTCCTGGAGTCATTTTGGAGAAGTACTTGGAGAGGGTGAGAGCTTGTCTGCATGTTTAACCACTTATCTGCACGCACGAGCAAAATAAAGCAACAATACTTGTACTATGTTATTCATAACCTTTTACCAGAGCTGGAAGTGTCTCTTTTTGTAATCTTCTCTTAGGCTGTTGAGGTAATTGAGGGTGAATCCGGAGTGCAGGATGCCCGGCTTCAGAATGAGCGAATTGAGGCCTTCCTGTCCCTGGCTCGATTTTCAGACGCCCAGTACCAGAGCATTGATAAATACATGACTTCGTCTGAGTTTGAGAATAAGCAGGCCCTGCTGGAGAAGGCCAAAGAAGAAGTGGATCTAATGAAGGAGCGTAACGTGACCAAAAACAGGTTTGCACAACAACCTGTATTTTTATTTTCATTGTGTGTTTTATTTTATGCTCTGCATAGATAGGGACGAGCACTGTTGCCAATAGTGGGGAAAAAAGCGTTATTGATGTCTCACTAAATTGTTTGGAATTGCCTATATTAATTGGTACCAAAAAGTAAAAGTACCATCGCTATACTGTTAACTCTGATCCCAAAACAGTTTAATATCATTTCAAACTTATCTCACAACAGTGCACATAAATGGCTTACATTTGATTTGGTATTGACAAAAATGCATCATACTTGTGCACATGGTGAGAAAGACTCTCCGTAACTTCTCTAATAACCCAGGCTGAACTTGGCTCCTTCCCGACTTACAAAGCTTGTCTCAGTCAAGAAGTATTACTTCAACATATGGACTTGAACCGATTACTGTACTGCTTTTCTATTTAAATAGGACTTTGGCACCAAATTTCGCAATTGATAGGAATGCACTTGTGTTTTCTCTGCATCCAGGTATACAATAAAGGTTGAAAGAGAGCTGGAACTGGATGAGAGGGCCCTTTCCAACCTGCAGGCAGACAAACAGCGCTTCCTGTGTAAGGCAATAGAAAACTACATACAGTGTCTGGAACAAGGTGAGGAGCACGACACATGGGTGTTCCGCTTGGCATCGCTCTGGCTGGAAAATGCTGACATTAAAGCTGTCAATGACATGATGAAGGTTTGTCGGTCACATCAGAATTTCTTGCTTGTAAAAGTTTTTGGCTCGTACAATATGTCCTGGTGTATGCGTCTCTTGGATTAATCAGACTCATCGTCATTCTTTCAAATGTTGCAGAAAGGAGTGAAGAAGATCCCCTCCTACAAGTTTCTACCTCTCATGTATCAGCTTGCTGCCCGTATGGGAACCAAGATGGCTTCTGGAAGAGAGGATGTGGGCTTCCATGACGTCCTTGGTGAAGTGAGACATTACTCTTTCTGAAGCAGATGATTCAATGATTCTGTTCTTGTGGGGGAACGTGCATGACCCCTGTTGCGACCTTTACACGTTTTGTCTCCTCACAGTTGATCTTCCGCTCTTGTCTTGAGCACCCTCATCATACACTGTTCATCATCTTTGCCCTGGTCAACGCTAACAAGGACGAAGAGTTTTGTAGTAGTCGGATGACAAAGACTGCTCCACGGCAGTCATCGCCGTTTGACATGGTAGGATCACAATGAAGGAAGGAAACCTAATTAATGATTTTAAAAATATAATACAGATAGTAATAGGAGTAGTGCGTTCAGCTACCCATAATTCATTTATACAGCGATACAGAGGGTTTGAGGCATGCTGTTGTCATATTTATGAATGAAATACGATGACATCCACCACACGTATTCACCGAGCTCACCTTGATCAATTGTTCCAAAAATGGCATGCTATTAGTAGGTTTTTGCTCTTCGTGGGCCGGGCCAGTTCCTAAGCCCTGCGAATGGCGATGGTTGACTGTCGAGTAAAATATAAATGTAAAAAAAAGAAAAATACAGTACAGTAATTTCTGGACTTTAAACTGCTACTTTTTTCACTTGCATTTGATCCTGCGGCTAATACAAAGGTGCTGCTTATCCATCAGATCACAAGGGGGCGCACTATAAAGGAAGCACAAGAGCGTCAGGCAGAGCAAAAAAAACAAACAAGTGAGCCCAAATACAGTAGGAGAGACAGAACGAGAGCGAGACAATTTGCGCTCTCATTATGGAAAAGAAAGTAGCGGGAACCCGGTGCGGTAACATTAAAACATCTGCGACTTACAGTCGGGTGCGGCTTATATGTGTAATAAACTCGAGTATTCCCCAAATTTAGCTAGCACGGCTTATCGTCAGGTGCGCCTTCTAGTCCAGAAATTACTGTATATATATATATATTAGTCCATCTTCTGCTCAAATCGGTGATCGGTTATCTTTTTCTTTTTTTTTTCGTACTCGTTGATCAGTGATCGGTCGAAAAATCCTGATCATGTAAAGCCTACTGTACATACAGGCTGTACACCATTTATATAGGCCTTATCATACATTTGACACAGGTTGCTCTTGATGCTACCTTTGTGTTGTAAATGTAAACATTTATCCTCACTTGTTGTCTTTTCAGATTCAGTCTGTGTACAGTTGTTTGAGAAAAACAAATACATACAGTATATTTTGCCTTACAGGAACGTTCAGATGTGGCCCTAAAGATCATCAGTGCCATCAGGAAAAAGAGAGGCGAAATGATCCGGGGTATCGAGCGACTGTGTGACGCTTATATCACACTTGCTTATCTGGATGCCAGCAGGCACAAGACGAACAAGAGTGAGTGAAACAGTTATACATACGATACATGTATGTGTTTTTCACTAATACAGTAATTCAGGTAGACAGCATTTCACTGTCCTTCGTGGATATCAACGACACTTTTGTAATGTCTAGATTACAAAAGTCGAGTAATGTCTAGATTGTCACTGATTCCCGTTTTGTATCATTCATTACAGAGGCAATTCCCATTCCAGCGGATCAGCCCATTCATCAAATAAAAGACATGGATCAAGTTGCAATTCCAACTGTTGAGCTCAAGGTGCCGATATGTTTTGGATTTTGAATTATTATTATTTTTCCCGTAGGAAATAGAATAGAAATAGAATTATTTTAATTGTATTTTTTTTTTTACTAATATTGTCATATAGCTTATACTGTAAAGGTAATATTTTAGCATTGAGTGCAAAAATATGTTTCCATTGAGTACCGTTACATTTTTGTTACCTTGATATATTCATTTAAAAAAAACAACAACAGTTTTTAGGTTGAAACAACAGTTTTTAGGTTGAATTCCTGTTTTTTAAACAATGAACCCTTCAAGTTGCATAGGTCTACTATACACCATTTTTTACTCGAGAATTATTTTTGCCATGACCACACTTTTTAATTTTTTAATTTTTTTTTACAATTTAACTGTTTGAATAGGTTGATCCTACAGGTCGCTATGATGATGTGGTTACCGTCCATTCCTTCATGCCTCATTATCACCTGATTGGAGGAGTCAACCTGCCCAAGATCATAGACTGTGTCGGCTCTGATGGCAAGAGCAGGAGGCAGCTGGTCAAGGTGAATAGATGTTTATTTGCTAGGTGTGTGTGCGTTTTCAAGCTCATTTCAATCTGGCTTTGATGTTCTGGTTAAGTAGGTTGCCAGTACAAATAAGTGCAAATGTTTTTTTGTTTTTTTCCCCTGAACATTTATTCTGGCTTAGTCCCATGCACTCATCTGTTTGATTGGTGACGTCTCTCTTTTTGCCTTCTGTTAATAATTAATGTGTTTCTGTGTGCAGACAAACACTAAGTTTGCAGATCACAAATAGTTTTTCGCACCTTTGTCATCAATAGCAGGGTGTGTGTTTTTAAATTTGTGAAAAACTTTAAAGCTAATCATTTACTATTTGAGACAGTCATAAGGAAATGCACTTCTAATATTTTCTTGTTCAATTGTAAATTACTTTCTAATGTACTATTTTGTGTATTTTCTATCGTGAGCAAACAAGCATAATTTATAATCATGGAAACACATGATAATCAGACTTATCTCAGTTGTATCAGCGTCTCTCTTTGTGAACAGGGTAAAGACGACCTGCGACAAGATGCGGTGATGCAGCAGGTGTTTAGCATGTGTTCCATGTTGCTGCAGCGCAATATCGATACTCGCAAGAGGAAGCTCAACATCAGAAGATATAAGGTCACACACTTTGATAGATCTGTTTAATATTTGAGCCTCATTATTCACAGATAATTCCTTTCTTTTCAAGATGCAGGGGCTCTCGTACATATTAGTTTTTCATTTGCTCCCAGTGAGTGAATCTCATCAATGGTATAGAAAATGGGTGGATGTTTTGTGTGGGCAAGTGATTGACTATGGCAAGTTCTGACTTAAAGGGGAAGTCAAGCCCAACATTTTCTTTACAATATGTTCTATGCAGCTCCACTAGTCCTGAACACTGTAGTCTGGGTAATATTGTGTTTTGGGATTATGAATTAAGCAGTAAAATCCACCTGTTTTTATCCATCACAGGGTGCAGCCATTTTGCCACTTGCTGTTGACTGAAAATTACATCACATTTGCTCATTGCTCAGGTAACGACCACCTGTTTGGTCATGTGACGTTAGCAAGCTGAACTGTGATTGGTCATTACCTGAGCAACTGTTATGCCATTTTCAGTCGACAGCAAATGGCCACCCCATGAAATGGATAAGAATTGGAGGATTTTTCTGCTTAATTAATTTTCCACAAATGAAAATATTAATCAAAATAACATACAACATATTTTTGTACGGATAATTTTTGGGCTGACTTCACCTTTTAAGTACAAATTCAGGTTACATCACCACTGCAGGATTAGAAACGGACCTGCTGTACTTCCTTCAGCCATTTTTAGAGGGGAATAATGATTTTATGCTCCTTTCAAGGTAGTGCCGTTCTCCCAGTGCAGCGGGGTTCTGGAATGGTGCTCCGGTACGGTTCCCCTTGGAGAGTTCCTGGCAGATCCTGTCAAAGGGGCCCACAAACGATATCGACCTGAGGACGTGTCCAGCCTTGCCTGCCGCAAGAAGATGATGGTACTCCTACCACACTGAGAAGCACTGGTTTACAGTAGTGGAAGAGCAATTAACGGTTCTGTTTGTCAATATGTTGCTAGCGTAGATCAATACATAGATAGAGATACGGTACATATTTTGTGGTAAATAGATAATTTTCGGACCACTTACATTTTATATTGGACAATTTTCCCTGCCACAAAAGTGCTACAGCACAGTGGTTGGAAATCACCCATCTAGAGTTTATGGTCGTCACATTATTTTTAAATGACTAGGAACATGCATTGCAGCAAAATAAATGTCGCTTTGCTAATTAACGTTGTCATTATAGGACGCGAAGGGGTTTGACGAGAAGCTGCATGCTTACATCGAGGTGTGCAAAAACTTCAAGCCCGTTTTCAGATATTTCTGCATGGAACGCTTTGTGGACCCCGCAGTGTGGATGGAAAAGCGGCTGGCCTACACCCGCAGTGTGGCCACCTCCTCTATCGGTACTCAAAAACAAAGTGACCTTCATATTCAAACAACCGTGTTTGGTTGCATGAACATTTTAAAGCAGTTTATCATACAGTAACTAGCCCACATTTTTATGGATGTAGCCTCAGTAAAATCTCTTATTAGCTGTGATGTCTTGAAATTGCGGGTGAATGATTTGACTAATTTGTGAACAACAGTCGGATATATCGTTGGCCTCGGTGACCGACACATTCAGAACATCTTGATTGATGAACAAACTGCTGAACTGGTGCACATTGACTTAGGTAACATCTTCATCAATACTACCATAAGCATCATTCAAAGTGCAACACTGTGAACACTTTGGCCATGGTCCTGCTTTATGGTTGTGTGCAGGTGTGGCTTTTGAGCAAGGCAAGATTCTGCCCACCCCTGAGACCGTCCCCTTCAGACTCTCCAGGGATATTGTGGATGGGATGGGAATCACTGGAGTGGAGGGAGTTTTCAGGAGGTCAGGAGCAGGGTTATTATAGTTTTGGAATTTTCATTATAGTTAGTTTTTATTTCATTTTTGAGTTTTGTTTTTTAAATTTAGTTAGTTAGTTAGTTAGTTTAAATTAGTTTTCAGGGCTGCTCTGTTAGTTTTTATTTAGTTTTAGTTAGTTAAATGCTTAGTTTTACTTTAGTTTGAGTTATTTTTAGTATTAGTTTTCGTTTTTAGAAAATATTGTGTATTACTTGTGTGTAATATTTATTAAATACCATGGTAAAATGAAAAAATAAATGCCATTTTTACCTAGTGTTGCGTTTCGGCTGAATTAAATGAAAAAGCAGGCAAGGCGAGCCATTAGAGCCAAAAGTCAAATGCAAAATTGGCACTTGAGTGACGTCATCTGAAGGTGCTTTTCTATTGGCTGCTGATAAATGACGTCACGTCTGTGCGACACACTGCCAAACATCCTTATTCTGATGAATATTGAAATAAATATACTTAAATCACATAAAAAATGTATTAATTTAAAATCAACCCCACATGCTCATTTATTAAATTAAATACCAAAGACGTAAACTAAGGACATTTTCACTATAATTATATTTAGTTTTAAAATATAAAACGTAGTTTCAGTTCATTTTCGTTTAAGAAAACAAAACATTTTCGTTTTTATTTTATTTCATCACCGAAATTTTTATTTTTATTTTAGTTGTATTTATGTAGTTAGTCTTAGTTAACTAAAATAACCTTGGTCAGGAGGCACGGACGGAGGGAGTGAGGAAACTGTCATTGTAGTTTTAAATGTGACTAGTGGAGATTGTTTCTTTTTTAGTAGAATAAGAATAATATTTTTTATTTGTGCAAAGAAGCAGCACACAAGAATAATTAACTACTTGAAGACCCTTTAAAAAAAAATTATATCCTCAAAGTTGAATAATTTCCATAATTCCATTCAAAAAGTCAAAAGTTTCAAAGATTATTGATTCAGGGCTCACAATTGAAGTATTTAATTGCTTATTTTTACGTGATTTGGGCAGGATTTAACAAAAAATTGAATACTGTGTCGAAATTACCATCACCAAGTGTTTTGCATTTGGGGGGGGGGGGGGGGGGGGGTGGATGGATAGATGGATTGTATTTTCAAAATAAAAGGTCAATCTTCAGCATCTTCTCGTGTGCCGTGGCATTGCCTGGGGGTCCTGGAAGCCCAGGCTTTCTTGATGCTTGCTGCCATCTCTTTGATTTTGGGTCTAGTGGCCCTCGTCATCCTGTAATACAAGACAATACCTTAAATTAAGTTAAATGTAATGTTCTTCCTGTCTAGATGTTGTGAGAAGACCATGGGGGTCATGAGAAGCTCTCAAGAAGCTTTGCTGACCATCGTGGAGGTACCACAAAAAACTTGCCCGCACCCAGCTGCTGGCTTTTTCCTTATTAAAATGTGTCCAGTGTCTCCTTTAGTGACACACGTAAGTCCCTTGTGATTTATGTGTCCCCGTGCATTGTGCGTCGTGCAGGTGCTGCTCTACGATCCCCTTTTTGACTGGACCATGAACCCCCTAAAAGCTTTCAACCTGCAGCATGACGAGCAGCAAGAGCTCAATGCCACTCTCACTTCAACCATGGGAGGGGACGACTTGGACAACCACCGTAAAAACAGGTGCGGAAACACTTTCTCATTTACGTTATTGTGGACAGCCCAAGGCACACCTGTGCAATAAATGGTGGTAACACCAGATACTGACAAGTTTTATGACACCCTCCCGCAGTGACAGCCAGAGCTTCAACAAGGTGGCGGAGCGAGTGCTGCTGCGACTGCAGGAGAAGCTGAAGGGAGTGGAAGGGGGCACGGTCCTCTCCGTGGACGGCCAGGTCAATCTGCTCATCCAACAGGCCATGGACCCCAAAAACCTCAGCAGGCTCTTCCCAGGCTGGCAGGCCTGGGTGTAGATGACACACCAGAACAGGTTCTTACATTAACTCTATGTTCATTTTTACATTAAAAATGAAATATGTTCTTTATGAAGGTAGCAAACATGCTTGAAAGTTTTTTTTTTCTTTTTAATTTTTACATTCTTCACTGCAATTTTAAGTTGACTTATGTTGGCTTTATTGATGCTCCTATTACTTTGTAATTATATGAAATGTAGCTGAAATAAAGCAAACTGAAAAAAGAAACCTTGATATTTGGTGTGTTTGCACTATGCACTCAAGCAAGGCACTGAGTGTTTAGACAAGTGAACAAAGTTTGTTGTGGGCCGAGGTGGAAAACTTCAGAAGATGTGAGAAAACGAGGCGTGTCCACATTGCCTCGCCATCACTCATTCGATCACTCTGGGGGACACACCGCAATGACATTAGAGAGAGAACTTTTCTTCAGAAGTAGCCGCTAGTCAAAAATAACACTTCATCCTTACATTGGGTGTCAATACTTGGTACTAAACAGATTTAAATGAGGGATATTTCAAAATATTCTTGAGCGGACTGGCACATTTTTAAGGAAAATAGAAATGAGCAGCAATCCGGTAAGTTATTTCAAATTATTCCAATAGTGGCATGCATATAATTATATAAAGTAAATACTGTTAAAGTAAATAATGTTATTAGGCCCCTTACCATGTGTAACGTCACTCTTATTCATCTGCCTTTTAAATTCTTTGGTCAGATGTCTGCCATTTTACAAATTGTGAATCAATTCTGTGTTATACGTGAAGTCTTCAGTTGTCAAACTTTAATGCTCAAGGGATGCATTTCATCTTTGAATACATCTGATGGGCCAAGTCAGTCATAGATGAGGTTACTTTTTTTTTTTTTACATGCAAATGTAAAATCTTTTTTATTTTAATAATATATTTCTTATTCTATTTGTATTTTACAAAAACATTTGAAATGTATATGTTAAATAATGTATTTAGTAATATTGTATTTATAGTAAATCAGTATGTGTATGTTTGATTTATAACCTCATCTAAGGATATTTGATACCACTTTTTTTTTTGACTGATACTAGTACAAGTACTTATCTCGTGAATACTTACCAATACCAAGTAACTGATACCACTAGTATTTTTGATACATTACATTTCTATTAAACAATGGCAGATAATAGTCCTATTAATGCACTAAATATTAACATTATATTTTGCTTAGTCAATGAAAGCAGGTAAATGTGTAAAGTAAATATATAAATGAAATACATTAACGGAGAAAGTCATCATATTACCCAAATCGAGGTGGCAATTAAACTTACAAATGTTGGTAGCAATACAATAGTGCACTGTTGGTATTAATATAAACGTTACAGAAATTGTATCTTAATAGAGATTTGTGAGAAAATTAGCATGGATGCTTTTCGCTTAGAAAAACTATCTGTCAGACATGCATGCCATTTACTTCCTGATATTAGAACAACAGCAAGAGGGCTCCAGTGACTGGTATCGTCGGCCTTTGTAAGTACTCGATACCTAGCTTGAAATAAGGCCAGTATCAGCACTTGTATATCCCTAACCTCATTTTTGTTTTCTTCCTTTTCTGGTACTGCATCCTCCTCATAGGTTGATTGACTAAATGTCTAAAAGTTTTACTCTGAACTATTCAGTGGGTGGCCGTTGACAGGATGCATCCTCCGAGCCGGGCAGAAGTAAAGCCGCAGTATGTTCACTATTTGGCCCCAAAGTCCCCGCCTGAAGTCACCCTCACTACTCCACAACGAAAAGGTACTTAAGATGCTAAACAAAAAGTATAAATGCTGAAATAATGATGATCTTTTCTCAATTTACTCACAAATGTACTCACTCAATGTGAAAGCAAGGCCTATTTAGTCAATACACTTCAGTGGAATAGACACATAGATACAAAGATACATTATTTGAAGTAAATATTTGTTGTATTTTTCTGTTTAAGTACGACCTTGAAAAAAAACCCTCAACAATAATGACCAACTGGGTTCATCAAAAGAGAGACAGAGGTTTTATTCCTAAAAATATATGTTATTGTTAGCTACTGTAACATTAAATACAGTATTGGAAATAAATTTAAAAAAAGTTAACTTAACTTAAGGATTTAATAAATATGTATGTATTGCACGCAAAATAAATAATAAAAATTGTATCAAACAGGTCTTAAAAATGTACTGGAAAAAATACAATTGTACTGCATTTAGGAAGTAATTATTTTGTGCTAGTGGTATTTGTACCACACTTTGAGAATCACTCCTCTTGGGAGAAATTTGTATGAAATGCTTAACTTGGCCTGATGTGCTATTGTCAATTTGAATTCATACATATTGCAATTTATGGATCACAAATAATCAGTGCTTTTCAATAGTTTTCTGTTATGCACCACCCCACCCCAGCAACAAGAAAACATGTTGTGCCCCTCCCCCCAAAAAATCCACTGCGACTAAGTATCATTTGTCGTTGCAAACAAGAATAAAAAGAAATATATATCAACTTGTAACAAAGAATATCTTTATTACTATTGTGTTTTAGTCTGTAACAGGAAATATTCAAAGTGCATTAATTTGTCTGAAATTTGTCTGTATATTTTTTTAGAGGGCGGGGGCAATATTCTGAGGAAAAAAATTGCAAATTTGCCACTTTATAAAGTGGCAAATTTGCATCACATCCAAAAAAAAGGGAACACAATAGAGACCAAATAAAAAAACATTTAAAAAATGAATAGTTACATCAAATTCCAAAACTGGTCTTTTTTACTAATCATACTATGTTTTCTCTGTGAGAGATTTCAAAGAGAGGTGCATTAAGTGCAGTGTAGTTTCTGCGATCTGCTTGCTACTCCTCTTGCTGCTGGTGGGCATCCTCCTGGCCTATTACTGTAAGTACGTCCTTGTGTTGCTGCTCCTCCCCTCAAGTGTATTAAACACTCACCTGATGACTGCAAGTCTGTCCTGTTTGGCAGATTCCTCCACCTGTGTGCATGGAATAGCGTGCGGTGGCAATACAGGCTGCGTGTGGGAGTCCCAGTGGTGTGATGGGGTGGTGGACTGTCCAGCGGGCCAGGATGAATCTCATTGTGGTAAATAATGTCGTGGAAAAAATGAGCGACTGTTTCTCAAATGTCATTATTTCCAAGATTTAGTATTGTTTTCTTTCTGTGGTCAGTGAGGCTTCATGGCTCCAGTTTCCTGCTTCAGATATTCTCAACTCAGACCAAACAATGGAGGACTGTTTGTTCTCAGGGCTGGACAGCCCAACTGGGCCAAGCAAGCTGCCGGGACATTGGATACAGCGGGTAAGAGGATGTGTAGTGTTTTTGTTTGGCTTTCCAAGGGTGCGTTTACGTCATGTTGTGTTTCCTCTACAGGAGCACAAGTGTTACATCGGGCCTACGTGAGGCACAATCTGATGATGACGCATTCTTGATGGTGAAATCTGACCCAAACTCTGGCGTACCAATAGTGCAACAGCTTGCTCTCAGGTTGGTAGAGTGTGAAACTTCAAAACATATAAAGTTCATCTCAGTTCTTATTTTCTTTCTTCTGCAGCAATTATTGCCCGAACAACTCTGTGGTGACACTGCGATGTACAGGTATAGCTTCTTACACTTGTAATTTCAATTTTGTATATAATTGATTGTCATCCGTCTTCCTCTCTTCAGATTGCACAAGAGGCGCAAACTCCAGCAAGGCCTCTAGGGGGCAGCAGGCCTCTCTCGGGGCTTGGCCCTGGCAGGTCAGCCTGCAGTTTGCAGGCTCACATCGGTGTGGAGGTGCTATCATTTCTCCCTACTGGATTGTCACAGCGGCCCGTTGTGCGGCGATGTGAGTCTTGACCGGAGTTTCTAGTAGCAGTCGTCCATTTTATCCTTAACTCATTCACTGCCATTGATGGCTATAGACGTCAAAAATTCATTTGAACTATTTCTATTAGTTTAACATTTTTTTTCCACTTTTGTTAACTTTTGCTTATTGAAGTCATGCAATTAATTACAATTAAAAAATGTCAGGTGATTACCATTTTTTAATTGTAATTAATTGCATGACTTCAATAGTTAACTCACGATTAATCACACATTTTTACATCTGTTCTAAATGTACACAAAAAAAAAATTCTAGGTTGTCATACTCTGAGCAAAAGTGGGGAAAAAATGTTAAACTAATAGAAATAGTTCAAATTAATTTTTGACGTCTATAGCCGTCAACGGCAGTGAATGAGTTAAATCTGCTCCTCTGAGTTGCGTCTGCATTGCAGGACTTCCAATCCTGGAGGCTGGTCGGTGTATGCGGGGCTTGTGGAACCGTTGGACGTTTTCTTTAACCCCGCTCACACTGTGAGCCGTGTCATTGCTCATGAGGGCTTCGACAGAGTTACTTACAGGAATGACATTGCTCTGATGAGGCTCAGCAAACCTCTGGATTTCGCAGGTACCGTATGATTTTGTTTCATCTAGTCAGATTCTACAGAGAAAGTAAAATTACTACAAGAATGTACATTGACAACATTAAAACACAGCAATAGAAAACTTTATAAATCATTTCAAATGGGTTAGAGTTTGTCAATGCCTCGTTCTCCCCATTCGCAAGAATATCTACAAGACTCCTCTCAATTAAAACCTGCACTTCAATCAAATAGATGAATCCAAAATGATGTTGTTGTTTTTTAATATAACCGTATGGATTTGCCTTGGTAGCTTTCAGTAATGTTGGACCCGTGTGCCTCCCAAATGTTGGTCTAAACATCTCGGCCCCACTAAATGGCTGGACAACAGGATATAGCGTTTCAGTCGATGGAGGTGAGGATGACACAGGATGTTATTTTATTTATTTTTTGCTTATTCAAGGGAAAATGCACATATATGGATTTTGTGTTTGTTGGAAATGTATTAACTCATTCACTGCCATTGACGGTTATAGACGTCAAAAATTAATTTGAACTATTTCTATTAGTTTAACATTTGTTTCTACTTTTGTTTACAAGAGTATGAAAACCTACAATTTTTTATTGTACATTTAGAACAGATATAAAAATGTGATTAATCGTGAGTTAACTATTGAAGTCATGACATTAATTACGATTACAAATTTTAACCGCCTGACGCCCCTAATTTTTAGTCATCTTTTTTTTTATTCATTCACTGCCGTTGATGGCTATTAACGTCAAAAATTCATTTGAACTATTTCTATTAGTTTACATTTTTTTCCCACTTTCGTTAACAAGAGTATGAATTTTTTTTTTGATTTTTAATTGTAATTAATCGCATGACTTCAATAGTTAACTCATGATTAATCGCAAATTTTATATCTGTTCTAAATGTAAAATCTTTTTTTTCCTAGGTTTTCTGACTCTTGTTAATAAAAGTGGAACAAATGTTAAACTAATAGAAATAGCTGAAATTAATTTTTGACGTCTATAGCCGTCAATGGCAGTGAATGAGTTAAGAAGCAAAATCAACCTGTTTTAAACTTTTTAACCATTTGAGGGGGCGGCCATTTTGTCGGCCAACATTGCTTAAAATTATCAAACCCAGAAAACAAATGAGCTGTGGTTGGTCATATAACCCTTAGGCACTGTGATGTCATTTTCAGTTGACAGTGGAACTACAAGGCAAAATGGCCGCCCCCTGATATAGATAAAAATGGGTGGATTTTGCTGCTTAATCAATATTTCACAAATTCAATATTAATTAGATGGTAGGGGGGTGGATAGAGCATTTTGTAAAAAAAAACATTTTTGGCTTGACTTCCTCCCTAAAAAAGAAATAATATGCAAGAGTTACAATGTGTCTCCATTCAAAAGTAAAGAACTATAAAGAATCAAGCAATTAAAAAGTTAATTTTACATATGTCCCCTTCAGAGTTATCATTGAGACAGAACTTTTAACCATTCGCCTGAGTCTCACTCTTGCGTGGCATAACCCCAGATGTTTTTAAACTCAAAATAAGACGATATGAAGAGAAGTTGACATATTTGCATGTTTGTGTCTCAGACTCTCCATACCTGGTTGAGGCTCAGGTCTCCCTCATGGATGTTGCGGAATGCAACAGCTCTACTGCTTACAGTGGACAAATATCGAAGGAAATGCTGTGCGCCAAAGGGGTGCAGACTGGATCGGATGCATGCAAAGTGAGGGCTGCGCATTATATTTCCAGTTGATATGGCACACACTGGGGGTGCTTTTTTCTAAATCGGTACCAACATATCACTATCTCTGATATCAAATCTTTACAGTCTAAAATTGAAGTCAAAATAGCAATAGTTTTGATACTTCAGTCTTTTAGGTCATGTCAACACAGTGCAAAAATAACTAACCGATTGAGCTCATCTCAATGATGTGCGGTTGTTGCTTAAGTGCAGCGGCACACTTGCATTTTTGAGTTCCGGTAAAAAAAATACATTCTGAAAAACGGGGAAAAAAATCAAAAAACAAGAAAAAATATTCAAAAAAATATTCCCTAAAAACATGTTTTTATAGTTATTCCCCAAAAAAAGAATCTCCCACCCCCCAAAAAATCTATAAAAAACCCCCAATAAAAATAAAATAAAAATAATTCTGAAAACAGTAAAAATAAGTTCCCTTAAAAAAAAGAAAAACAGAAAAACAGAAACTAATACAAATATTCAAAAAAGCAAAGGCCCCAAAAATAAAATACAAAAAAAAAAAAACTCTGAGAACTCAATGAATGAAAAAAATCTCTGTGATGTTCCATAATGATAACGTATCAGATAACGTGGATCTTTCCTTCTTTTTCCTTTTCCTTTTTCAGACTGACAATGGTGGGCCTCTGGTGTCGCACAGGGACGGCTTATGGTGGCTTGTCGGGAACAACATATGGCCAGAAAGTTGCACAAACCTGAACAAACCAGGTGTTTATAGCAACGTCACCTATTTTTTGGACTGGATATACCATCAGATGAAGGTAACCATGTAGACAGATTGGCTTATACACTGATGCAAAAGCATCGTCATTCTTGATTGATCATATTCCAAAAACTAAAATCAATCAACATAAGCCAATTATGTTTTGATGATAGCACATTTTCATCATCACATTAACTCTATTGATTTACAGAAAAATCAAGATGACTGAAGACATGACCACTGATCCAAGTTGTTGTTTACAATGGGTTTAAATGTATTTAGCATAATTGCTAACATACTGTAAGTAATTTCCATATGACTACATCCTTTTGCATTTAATAAAGAATTATTCTATTACCTCTAATTTCTCAAGATTACAATTTAACATATGGGGTTCTGCCATAATCTCAATCTGATAAAGCTGTATATACACATTAGGGGGGGGAAATGCTCTTTGCCAGTCACACGATTTGATCAATCAGTTAGCCATTCTTCTTGTGAATGAGGGTGATCATTTCATCACGCTGAAGCTCAAAGTTTAAATCAAATTATCAATGTCGTCAGAAATTCTTTATTTGCAACAATTCTAGTACCTAAAAATACACTATACATAATTTAAATGTCAGTAGTAGCGGCTTTGGCTTGTTACTTGCAATTGCAATATTTTCCACTGGATGGCGATATATACCATATTTGGGTTTTAAAGGAAGCTGAAGCCAATCTTTGAGGTCGTGCAGCCTCGTTTGTGTGCTTGAGTCACAAAGCTATATTGCTTTGTTGCAAATGCACAGCATGTGCCAAAATTCTGAAATAAGATTAAAGCCACATTCAAATTGATTTCAATATAACATAGGCACAATTAGTAAAACAGAACAGCACAGCATTGACCATTTACAAGTGCAAACCATAACTGGTCATATAACCAGGAAGTGGAAACTCCTTTCTATAATGACTTTTGTAACAAACAGAAAGGACAGCTGGAATGGTGGGCCAGTTCATTAACAAACAAAATCAAATGTTTTTCCAGAACACTTACATGAACCCCCTTGATTGTAGACTTTGGGGTCTGTGTTGTATAAAAGTACGGTACACAATCACTGAGTAAGAGTTTTCCAAAGGCACTCCAAGCAATGTAAACATGACATTTTACCTCCAATAATTGTCCAAGCCGCTTTTCCTGACACGCATTTCACCAAATAAGCGACAAGGCACGTTTTAACAGACATGTACCAAAAAAAGATTTTGGTTTATTTGCCAAATGGCACATTTAACATGTTTTGTTCAAGAAAAAACACAAGTTCATTGCGCACCACTGACAGTGTCTTTTGAGAGTTTATCAGAAGGATGGTCCTTCTCAGAGGTGACCGCTTCCACATCATCCTTCTTCTGCGGCCTCAGCCCTTTTTCCACCTCGCCGTTGGCGCTTCGCTCGCTGGCGCCCCGCCCGTTCGCGCCCGCCGCCCGCGCCTTCCCTCTCAGTCACTTGATACGGTGCCGCACCAGAGAGGACTGGTCGCTAATCTCCCCGGAGTAGCCCCGCCGTCGGCAGGGCAGGACCAGCAGCAGCAGCAGGATGATGAGGATGATGGCGCACACGGCCATGAGCGCGTAGGAGATCACCCAAAGAAGAGGATCCTTCAGCGATCGGCCGGAGCAGTCGGACGCCACGTCCGCCGACGAGAAGGGCCCGTCGATTTCGGACAGCGCTACCCCGCCGCTCACTGTGGAGGAGCATCACAATACGGTGACGCTATGTCGCTATATTGACGATTTTTAAGCATTTTGGGGGATACTGAAGTTTCAAGGCAGCCTGTATTTACAACAATGCAGAGCTGACACATCAGTAATCTAAACTATAAACATCTAAGAGAGAAACTACACATCAAATCAGAAAAAAATGCCTCGGGTGTTAAACATGGTGCTTCCTTATACTTGCTCCTTAAAAAAAGGGTTTGACAAATGTATTCGCCATTGGCTGTTAGTTTAATGTCTGACAAATACATTTGTCAAAGGCAGCACATGCCAGTTAAGTGGGTCGACTTTTGAAAGAATTTTTTTTTTTTTTAAAGAATGATGGTTAAAAAAAAAAAGTGAAGTTATTCTGTCTCAGAAAATATACATACTGTATAATGATGCATCATTGCAGTGATTTATGGTGACCAATAACTACACACCACAAATTCAGGCAGGGCAGATTAGAAAGAAAACTAAATCGGCCAACCACAGAAAATAAACTCAACACCAAAAAGTACACAGACACCAAACAACAAAAATAAACAAAATAAAATTCAGAATATTAAGATTTGGCAGCCTGATTAGGAAAATGTGCATCACTGAAGCAGTAAATAGTTGCGGCTTGTAATATAGTAAATACCATTACAAAAATTACTTTGCTTTGCTTCTGTTTAACTGTTACTGCTTTTAAATGGTGTACTTTTAATTACAGTATGTGAGGCACATTGAGTTACTTTGTGTATGAAATACATCAGTCATTGAAATCACAGTTTTTTGTTGTTATTGTTTTAATAACCCCTAGATTGAGCCTGGATACTGGTAAATGTCTCAACAATACGATTTTCAATAGGCCCCCTGTAAAATACCCACTCCAATATGGGGTCTTTTTTTTTTGTTGCAATAAATAAATGAGAAATTGTTTTATTTTTATTTTTTTAAGTGTTGCATATTGATATGTATTTTATTTATGATTAGCATTAATATGATCAGTGCCTTCACATAAATGAATATAATTACTTATTCATCATAACATAATAATAAAGTAACATTATTTGAGTAAATTAGTTATTTCAGAAGTGTGTATCAAACTGGTAGCCCTTTGCATTCATCCATAACCAAGTACCAGCTCTTCAGGTTTAAAAAATGTTAGTGACATCTAATATAGAGAATAAATACAGATCCCCCCCCCCCCTCTCCCCATTTCATTGTCCATAAATGTTTACTACCCTTCTAATATCAACTCACTTATTGTTGTGTGGGGGTGACCTAAAAAGGGTCCGTGCCCAAGGGATGCCCACCAAACCTGACAGGTTAATAAAATATTTTCAAGGGGAGATGTGCTATGCTAGTATATCGATAATACTGAATAAATTAACTCATTCACTGCCATTGACGGCTATAGACGTAAAAAACATTTTTGACGTCTATAGCTGTCAATGGCAGTGATTAACATAATTTTATTTCTTATATGTGTGTAAATTTTGCAATTTAGCAACATTTGGGCATCATGTGGTACATTTGGACCACAAGACTGATTTTCTTTCCACACTTGCTCACCTGCGCAATTGCTGAGAGCAAAGCCCAGTCTGCGCTGAGCCCGATCGAACACCACGTAGAAACCCTCCATAACAGTCGCTCCGATCACAAGGCCGTTAGCAGATGAAGACACGCCGAAACGGTAGCAGTCCAGCGTGCCATCCACATCTGTGATCGGCTGGATGTACAGCTACACAAAATAAATAAATTGAATTTAAAAAAAAAAAGATTGATGATGATGATGATAGACTGGTGAGGAATCTTTTGAGGTGCGTCCGCCATGCTTGCATTTGTGTACCTGAGGGAGGATGGTGATGCGGAAGGACTCGCTGCTGTTGGTGTCCCTCAAGTAGATGGAGAGCTTGGGGAAAAATTTCCAGGGGGTATCTCCCCTCATCCAGCACGCCAACTTAGTCCCATCCCAGAACCCGGACGAAAACTCCTGGATCTGAATGAAAGAAAGAAAACAAATGTCAGTTGAATGTTTGTAAAAAATAAATAAATAAATAAAGCTATAATGTAGCGTAACCCCCAGCATATTCTATATTGTATATTCTGCCAAAGAAAGTGCATCCTTGAAGAGCGACAGTGCCCCACACCCCCCCTCCATCTCTGCACTGACAACGCGTTTCATCATTTTCTGCCGAGAGACGTCAGCGTACCAGAGAGCTGCGTGTGATGGCGTCCACCACCGCACTGAAGACGTTGACGGGAAGTCGCAGCAGCGTCGTGCCGCTGTCAACGATAGCTTTATCCATGTTATACTGAAACCAAAAGGCGAGACAGAGAAGTGCGGCTTGTCACTTGGGCGCACTCCCGTGGAAGGAAAAAAGAATGTCAGTTCAATTACTTTCTTCAGATGAGAAACAGGATTTACAGGAGCTTGTAAGAATTTCTGCCCCAGGCACAAGAAGCGTAGATGGGAGAACTGGCCAAGATCAGTCAAGATGGGTCGTGATTTGACAAATGTAACCTACTTATTAATCTATTTATTTTTTTTGGTCCTTGCCAAATCTTTGATCTCAACTACTTCACACAGGTTTATCCTTTAAAATCTATTGCGTTTTGGTAAACGACAGATATAAAATGCAAAACACTCGTATTCTAAAGTTAATTTTACTTATTGCTAGGGATGGGCGAGTACCGATATCCAGGTATCGGTCCAATACACAGCCTTATTTCATGGTATCAGTACTCGTGCCCTCTTGTGGCTGTTTTACGATCAGGAACTAGAAATCAGGCATATAATTCACAGAAAATTGCCAATAATTTCATTCCATTTTTTATTTCTTGACAATAATATGTTATATGTGACCTCGCTGGTCTAATAAACATGACATTCTGATTAATATGACATTTTTGGGACATGAGTTCTGAAGCAAAATCCAGCCATTTTTATCCGGCTCAGGGGCGGTCATTTTGCCACTTGCTGTCGACTTAAGATGACATCACAGTTGCTCAGGCAACGACCAATCAGAGCTCACCTGTTTTCTGAAGCTGTGCTGTGATTGGTTGTTGCCTAAAACCTGCGCAACATCTTCAGTCGACAGTCGGGATGATCATTATTGGCAAGGATCTGTTCGCTGTGGCAAAATGGCCGCCCCCCATGAGATGGATAAAAACGGCTGGATTTTGCTGCTTAACTCATATTCGATTTGCATTAATAACCAGAATACCGTATTTAGACGAGTGGGGCAGCATAGGAAATATTATTGTCAAATAAATAAATAAATTGAGTTAACTTCCCCTCTTTAAAATAATTTAGCGTTTTTGGGGGGGAAATTTTATGCTTCAAAAGTACTTGTGGTATTAGTACTTGATTCACATTAGTATTTGGTGATGATGACATTGGGTATGGTTCTGAAGAAAGAAAAAAAAAAGTGGTGGCGTTGACTGATTGAATCCAACAATTACCTCTGTGCAGTCAAGGTCCAGGTTCTGGTCACCAACCTCCAGCTTTAAAACCTCTACTTGGTAGTACCATTCCTCAACGATAGGGGTGTACCAGACCGACCCCCGATACAGAGTTGGTTCAGCCCCACCCATGATCTAAAACACACACACACACACACACACACACACACACACACACACACACACACACACACACACACACACACACACACACACACACACACACACACACACACACACACACACACACACACACACACACACACACACACACACACACACAACAAAAACAGCCAATTAGACCTTTGGCATTGAATCATTGCCACAACAACAACATCCATTTCCTCCATCTTCTCTGGTGGTTAGATGCAGAAAATATCAAATGGGATATGCGCTGCTGAAATTGTGGCTAGACTTTGAATAACAGACTGGGGGAAAAAAATGTTGGCCTTTACAATCCATCCCTGTGATGTAGTATTATTATTTCTAAATGAAATTCCTCTGTGCGCAGCCCCTGCTGACTACTCACAAGACTACCACCCGGAGGGTCGACTACGCTGCTGGCCGACGTTCCAGTCCCGCACATCTGGAGGGAAAAGACATCCGGAATAGCGAGTTGCTTCACCACGGAATCGAAGAAGGGCTCCACGGATGAATCTGGCTGAAAAACGAAAACACAATCACTCATTTGTGCTGGTCGGGGTACTTTTAGCTGTCGCGATCTCTGCTTTTATTTTCCTTTCTGAACCAGGACATTTCCCAAACGTTTAAATGACATAGCACAATAGTTGTATTATTTGAGAGCTATTTCCCATTAGATGTGGACATGTGATTTTCATTTTTACACACGGTTTATTTTTATACATTTTTGGCACGGCTAATATATTAATACTTAATTTGACATATAATGATGTGCCAGTATCATTTGACCACAGAGGTTACTCATATATGTAATCACGTATCCAAAAATTGGTCACAAAGCATACTCAAGCTTCTTCTTCTGTACCTCCAGAGAATTTGATCAGGCTGAATTAGAAACAACGCTGGTCGACGGCCACACCGGGTATTCTTCCTTTTTTTTTTTTAAGCTACAGTAAATGTACAATATATGTACTATGAATTCAACAAAACAATCTGGTTCCAATAACTTTAGATAGCTCAAACTAACCTAGTTTGTGTCTTTTGATGTATTTTTTTTCTATTATGGAAACAAAACATATGTCCATGTTCAACATATGTTCATGAGATTGTGAAAAAGTTTTACAAACACACAAAACATAAACATGAGCCAAATACGAGTGAAAAAAAAAAAGATTAGGGATGTTTTGTAGCTACTGCTTTTCAGCTTGGCGCTTTAAGATAATCACATTCCGCTCAAGAGAATACAGTACCTTAGCTGTACTGGATTGCTACGCCTTACTTGCATGGTTATATAAATAGTAATTTTGAATTAGTCACCCAGTCAAAATCAAATTAGGTGAATATCAGGACTTGTGGAAATAAACCAGACAAAAATCATTGGATGTTATGTGAAATAAAATGATTAAAGAGTTTGATGCACAATTGAGTCATTGACTGTGTATGATGATGAAACTTTATATCTCTTGTATCTCTTCTGCAATGTGGATTCTTTGTTTCTTCATGATTCCTTGAGCTTTTGTAACAGTTATCAAACTGAACATTATTAAACTTTCCCCTGATTTAATGACAATGAATACAAAGTTGTATATAAGTATATTCAGAGGGAAATTCAAGATACAAAAATAAAACATGGTTGCATAAAACATTATGTCTATATACCCCACATGACTATTATTGCTTACCTAAAAAAATTCTATTTGGTTTGACCAATGCTTTATTTATTTTTATGTTTTTTTGACATTTCTCGATATAACGTAAAAAAATTTGGAGATGGGAACTTCCACAAAATACCTGATAGAGCAGTCCTCAACCATTCTTACTCATTAAAACCATTCCGAAATAACAAATATCATTGCAAACATTTCCTCCTCGCACCATGTATGACGGGCCTTTCTAATCATGATTAGAAACACATTATCATATCACATCTATTTCAAATTGCATTAACAATGGATCTTGACCTTTGTAATGTGCAGCTGGTCTGAATGTCAGGGACGGATATATTGTAGCTGTGCATTGAAAAGTACAATTTAGAGTCAAATGAATGTATGGCAATTTTTTTGTGCCTCATAAGTGGCAGTCACTTTTTTTTTCCTGATAACATTTGAGAAGCAGTGCATCTTATTCGCTTACCCGAGCCAGCATGGGATAGGCTAGTCCGAGGATGCCCTGCCAGTTGATCCCAGGTAGGAAGAAGCCTTCAGATGACAAGATGGCAGCTATGTTGACGCTGATGGTGCCATTTGGGCCACTGGGGGTGGAGATGAGGTCAACGCCAAGTTCACCCAGCCAGTTTCCCTGGGTGTACCTCACAGATACAGTTTGGCCGTCTGACCTGAAGGAACTGGAGCTACACACAGACAGGAGCCCAATTACAGTCCAAATTCCAGCCATTGTATAAATATGAAGGACAAAGTGGTGACATCACGACAAAATTATGAATGAGATCCGTGTGTGACTTATTAAGTCAAATCACTGCATTCAAACATTTGTATTCTTAAGGCAGTAGTCAAACAACATTTTCAAACATGTTCCAGCTACTCACAGCGCAGTGTTGAAGTAGCGCGTAATAAAAGGGTGTGCAGCCGCAGCCACGGCAAAGTTACTGCTGCCGGTATCCACCAGGATGTTCAGCTGAAAGACACCAAGTGAAGCTGCTATTAGCAAACATTAGCTTTTGGCTAAAATAAACCTGCCCCACCCTCATTTGCACAGGTGTAACATTTCTTTATACAGATGGTAGTGTTGGGTAAAGTATTATTTCATATGCTAAAGCCATTGAGTGGAAGACAGAGCATGCAGCTTGTAAGAATTCATCTACACTGTTATCGTTGAGTCAAGCATAACAGTCTGCAGGCTCCAGCATGAGAGTGTGACCCGCGTCCAGCATCCTGGTATGCGTCATGCACACCATCGTAACCGGCTAACGCTAACTGCAGTTGAGATAATGCTGTCTTACAGGCATCAAATTAATGAGCAGGAAATAATTTGCCAGTGACCTTTTTAACCTTCACCACTAAATGGAGGCCACATTAACAGCCTTGTGCAAATGTCGCTTACCCTGACGGGGTCATTAACCTCGCGGCCACCTGAGGCTTTAACCGCAAAGCGCTCTTCTCTTTTTTTTTTTTGCAGGGACTCTTCACTGATCTTATGCCAGAAAAAACAAGTTCAAATACCGATTTGTTCCCAATCCTCATTTATGGCCGTGACAGTATTAGGGTAGTTGAAAATGTCAACAAAGTTTTGTGTTGTGTTTTTCTCTCCCAAAGAATTCACACGAAGACTACAACATAAAAAAAGGTGATATTTCTTTGTACAGAAATTGCTTCTACTTCCTGGTCTCATTCTTGTCTTTGGAACATACTGATTGATATATGATGTTTTTAGAACGGGTGGGAATGGTGGAGGAAGTCACAATCCAATATTGTTGCCATAGAGTGCATACGGAAAGTATTTTACAGCGTTTCCTTTTTCCACATTTTGTTATATTACAGCCTCATCCCAAAATGGAAAACATGCATTTCTTCCCCTCAAAATTCTACATACAACACCCCATAATGACAACATGAAAAAAAAAAACTTTTGCAAATGTACACAAGTCAGGGATGGGCAACTTAAACGCTGGAGGGGGCCACAACTTTTCATCAGTGCTCGGGGGCCACATAGGCTGTTTTTAAAGACTGAGTAACCCATTGATCCTTCCAGCTGTTTCCTATTTAAATACTTCTTAGGCATGTGGACGTGAAACCCCCTCAAAACAAAACAGGATTTAAGGGAATTGACATTCAGAAATCTTCAGCAAAAAGTAGGCTGAGCTGAAAGAACTTCCTGTTTTGATTCTTCTTTTAAATTTGCAGTGTCAAACTAAATGGTGTGTCACCATCCAGTGGTCAACAATGGAATCACACAACAAACTAAATGAGAGGCTATCATTCAGTAGAATTATATATATTTAAAAAAAAAAATCTGCAAAATAGCGGAACTAAGAACACATGATGGAGGGCGGTTTAATGAATACATTTTTGTACTTTGAGCATACGAAAGATAAAAGATTTATTCCATATACAACAATACACTTTCCCTCCTAATATTCCCCTAAGAGTATGATAAAGTACTGATATGTCCCATTTATTGTTAATGGTTGAAATGAGGCAAGGGTACAAATTGGAAAAGCTTTCTCTATACAGAGGATGATTGAGGCATCCTCACCTTTGGCTTGACGAGCCTCCCCTCAAAGATTGCTTCATTCACAAGAGGGGTTACCCTACCGAGCTGTATTGCAACCAGGCAAGGGAACAGCAAGTTGGTATGTAGGACAGTTGTTCACCAGCATCAACGGCGACAACAGCGTGACCAACAACGGGGGACACACCCTTCAGAACCATAAATACGGAGACTTCACACCTTGAACTTCCGAAGCCTTTTGGATTAAAGCTGAAACGTGTTCAACAAACAAGAGAAGTGCATTCGCTGTTGCAGGTGGCCTTCAGAATCAGATTGCGTTCACAAACAGTCCTTTAATGAAGTTGACAACTGAACATTCTCAACTACTTCCTCACATTGTCTTTTTTTCTGCCCTTCAGATGAGAACGATAACTAATGCCTTGTTATTCATAGCCTGTATTGAAAAACAAAAACAAAGGACAATTAAGAGATATTTCAATCAGCAAGACCAATGACGACGGTCCGTGAAAAAACAAAACAAATAAACAAACAAAGCTGTTGTAATCGATCCTTCCAAAAATGTTAATAATGCTTCCTTGGTCCACGTTCTGTCCAGTCTTCGCACAATGGAAGGCGGTTGGCACTGAAAACATAACCTCCTTGACGTAGGATGTTATCAGCAAATGTGTTTCCTATCACTTCCTCCTCACTGTACTGGCACTGATCCACATGCTGCAACTGTGCCATGTAAAATACCAACCGGCATCACTATCATAGACCTGAACCGGTCAAACAAGCCTGATTGAGAAACATGTGAAGCTTGACGTCAAGAGGAGTGAAAGGGCGAGTTGGGAATTTCCTCGTCGTAACCTTCCTATATTCTCTAGTCACACTCTCGACTCCCTCAGCTCGGCTGCTGAGCCTCAGGCAACCACTCCCACTGTGATGCTGAAGCGGCCTGTAGTCACGCGCAGTTGATCTCTCGCCGTCTAATTGGTGGCGTCTGTGGCGACAATGTGCATCTGACACCTGTTTGTAGCAATTAGCAGAGGCGAAGCTCTCCAGCCGACACCTCGCCCCGTGTCTCTGCCACATGCTAACAGATGCGGCAATTAGTGGCTCGTTTAGACAGTGCCTCATTTAACACTGCAGCAGTGTGATCACATCATCATTTCATGTTAATAACGAGATGAAAGTTTAACCCAATATTGTGAGTTCACAGGGACGTTTTTGTGCCGAGCCATCATTAGGGAAACTTGCACCGTTTCTGTTGTGGCAAATTATAATCTTGGCTGAAGTACACCGTAACCAAAGTTAATTCATTTATTGTTCCATTTCTGTTTAGCTAGATTAAGCGAGTAGATTTTCTCTCACGAGTCCAGACACTTGTGCTCTCCGCTTTAACGTGAATCCAGCCGGACGTCTGTGAAAAGCGGGCTTTATCACCAAAGCACAATATTCCAGTGTTAAACACGCTAGCCGTGTCAATCTTGGGTTAGCTCAGTGGTTCTTAACCTGGGTTTGATTGAACCCCAGGGATTCCGCCGAAGTCATGACAGACACCAGAGTCCTATGATTTGTGATGATTCCCCCACTTGGCTATCTGTGACTGTAGGGAATTTGGTGCGCTCAGTAGTCGACTTGTGACTGCTATAATGGTACGTCGTGAGATTTGTTTTTTTTTAATTGTAATCCTGTCATACTATGTCAATGAAAAACAAAAAGTGGTCGGACGAATATGTGCAATATGAATTCGAATGTATAAAGGAACGTATAGTGTTCCACAGGGTTCATTTCTGGGGCTGTTTTTATTGTATCGGATGACCCTGGGTTCCATCTTAAGAAAACAGTGGTAGATAGTGGATGGTCTTACAAGGGTCTTTTCCAAATCTTCTCAAAGTTTTCTGATGTACGGGTATCATTAGTCACAATGAATTGATTCAGAAGGGAAAATAACAGATTGCAGGTGGATTTCATGAAAGGCACAGTGTGTAATAAGTGACCACTAGATGTCGCTTTAGCATAGGATGCAGCCGAAATGCATGCATTTAGAAGCACGCAGATGCTAGCGGGAGAAGCTAGTGGGAAAAAAAGCGAGTAAAAGCTTGCTAGAGCAAAGCAGAAGATGATAAGCGACGGGAGCCCGAAGGTAAGGGCTGGTTGACCCATTGGTTCCAAAAGCAAGCACCACCAGTGCTTACTACATTCGCAAAGTTGTCCTTTGGGCGTTCGTAACAGGAAGACGGGAGGCGAAACATGTCAGTCTCTTGTAAGGTGAGACGTTTATGTGATAGAAAATATGTTTTTGCATATTGTTGACATAAATAGTTTGTTTTAAAAATTAATGAATTATTAGTTGACCACTAGATGACACTAGGGACCCTTGACTGTACCTTTAACTCTTTGACTGCCAAGCATTTTCAGAAAAGAGGATATGTGGGTGACAGCTGATTTAAGCATTTTGACTTCGGCGTCAACCTCGGAGTCACGATCATCATCATCATCAATGTGCTCTTTAGCATTGGTTGATGCTTTTCGCCTTTGAAAAAAATGCTCAAGCGTGAGCTGCTTGCAACCGGTCGCCATTTTCGCCTCCTCAGCCAGTCTCCCCTCAACACTCTAGCTCCGCCTCACGTCTTCTACTGACGCCTAGCCGATCTTGTCCAAAGAGAGTCATCGCTGCAATCTAATGCCCAAAAATAGTCATTATACTAACTCGACCTGCTTGATACTTTCAGCACAGCTTGACAAGGCTTTCCTTCACCCGTTTCCCCCAAAAAACACAAAAAAACCCCACAGTGAACGTCTTTTAACGTCTTTGGCGGCGCTCATTTGGATTTTACTAAACGTTATTAAACATTTTTGGCGGTCAAAGAATTAATGTCAGCACACTTTACTGTACTGCTCCTAAAATGTCACGGAAATGACACATTTTTGCCTTTCACTTATGCTCCTCACAGTAGAAATTAAGCCGAAGAAATACTGTGCGTCTGCTACTTAAGCAAATGCTGCTCTGAGTTTGACAAAGCAGGGCGGCAACTCTGCCGGCTGTAGTGCTAAGTCTCTCAAAAGCTCTGATCTGTGTAACTTGAGACGGTTGAGAACACTGTGTGAAGTTACTAATGAGATCGTCGGCCAACGGTTTAAGTAGCCTATCAAACACAGAACGAGAAAACAGTGTTAAACCTACAACACCCGAAAGCATTATGTATTTTTAATAGTCCAATCCGCCTGGGACCATTTAGTCACACTTAAACATTAATATGATATCGTTAGGCACTTTAAATATCAAATCGTCCAAATGAAGTAGTCCACACGAGCATATTTCTGTGTAATCATCATGAAAATGAGCAAGAGTGAGAGGTTGCTCAGTGCAAGTGCAGCTCAGCGCTCTTGGAAGCCTCGTAATCCCGGTCAGCTGCCTGCTCGGAAACAGTGCTTCTCACAGGCGAACATCATGTGAGCGCATGTGAGCGGGCTTGAGTCTACCTACACACCTCCAGGCTGCGGAGTGCAGCTACCGCATGCACTCCACAGTATCCCACCAGACTGGTTATACTCATTTAAGAAGGAACAATAAACACAATGTGTTGCATTCTCAAACGACATCTCTAGTGTGTCAGCCGGCGCTCTGGAGTGTAACATCATAGCCATGTTCTCAGTGCATCACATGGTGCCCGCATACACAGATTTGTATTGCACCAATGCAGATAATCTCAAATCTATGGTTTTACACCACCGTCTTGTACTTCAATTATGTTGACAAATGATTTGTTTGATTAATGCAGTGGAACATCCTAATCCTAGACAAAGTGCAATTTTTGCAGAAAGATAAATTATGTGGGAAAAAAATTGTACTTTAACAACAAATTAATAAAAATAAAACTTGAAATGCAATCTGTCTAAAGTGGGATTTAATAATTTCAGTGAAATTATAATCAATTTCCAGATATGATAGTCAGATGGTATACATGTATATGACTTATCATAATGGCCATGAATATATTTGCAATGTACAATCGGAGGTGCGATTCGAACCCGTGACCTCCTGGTTACTGGACAATGCACTTTACCAAATGCGCCACTGAACAGTATTAGAGACCTGGTCATGATGATCAGTTGTATGTATGGAAGTGGTACTTAGAAAAAGTTCAATGTCAGTCCCATTGAAAATTAATGGGGAAAAGTTGATATTCAACGTTAAATTGTGCGAAAACTATAAGTAATGTGGAATCGGACGATATGCTGTTCAGCATTCCCACAAAGAATAGAACAGCGGCTGTAAAATTCATAAGCCACATTTTTTCAGCAAACAATTATTTGGATTATCGTGTAATCGTTTAGAGTCATTGTTGAACCTAAAATTGTCCGAATCCTCTGATTTCAGCCTTTCAACAAGAAGTATTCTCCAAGATAAGTCATTTACAAACCTCTGCTTTTACTTTGGAAAACAATAGCCAAACACCTAATGGAATCAAAAAGGCTTATTATTCCAACAAAATATGGCAAAAACGCTTGTCATTTAGATGTTGAGGCGGTGTTTGCAGGAGCTGAATGTAACTATTCAAGTAACTTGTAATCTACTTCCAAAACCAAGTAATCAGAAACGTTGTTTTTAATATCAAGTAATCACTTAAGTAAGTTACTTTTCATAGTAACCGCTGGAAACTCAGTACGCCACGGCTTACAGTAAGCGGTTATTAAAATAACCATTTCATGCCTGTTGTAGATTCACATGAATCTATAATAAACAACAACATTCTGTAACACACATGCACACCAACTACTTGTCATCCCAGATGAAGTCAACATTGTTGGTGACGTGAATTCTACTGCGGCCCTGTGCTTTCGACATTCACCGTTTTTCTCGTACTTGTGCGTGCCAATGCTTAACACGCATGTGGAGGCCCTGTTTTTAAAGACTCCTATTTTCAAGCATGACAAATAAAAACAGTAACTCTGATGCAAACTCAATTTTAGGCCACTGACAACTGACTTTGAAAAACTTTGCCCCGATACAAACCCTTTGCAGAGCTTTTAGTATTTGCATGTAGATAGGGAAAGTAGCACCACTGTATTATGTTGCTGGTTTTATCTCCCTATGTTTTTCTTTTGTTGTTGTTGTTTTATTTTCGGCAACTTTATACTCCAAGTGACACATTTCCTTTACTCTATTTGCCATTGTTGTTATCGCACCTTTTCCGGAAACTCTAACAACAATACAATGATCAGTCATGGTGTCAGGCTGTTGCTTTGGCATGTGCTTGACAGTGACGATCTAGAAATGTTTGATTTAGTAACCCGCAAACATGCGTGGTGATTAAATGCTTTGATAGCCCCCGAATACATAGAATAATTCTGATTAGCAGATCTCATCTTGTTTTTTTTTTTGGTGAAGAGTGCTTTTGGATACCTTGTCACTGTCATAAAGTTGTGGATTTATACCCACTGCTCAAAAAAATTAAAGGAACAAAGGTATTCCTTTAATTGTTTTGATTTTTTTTGAGCAGGGGTCCACTTCACAAAGCAGGTTTAATGACAACCCTGAGTCGATAAACCCTGAAATGCGGGAAAAAATGTGTTTTCCGTTCCAGAAAGGAAGCAAACTGAAACCAGAGAAAAAGAGGTAACCCTAGCCTGTCTCATAAAAAGAGCTGATTTAAGCTCTCAGTCAGTTACCGTAGTAACAGAGTCCATGAACCTAACCGGGTCAGTAGCAGGTTTATCACAATAAACTTTGAGTTTTTCCCTCATTCATGAATTCCGCTGCGGCGACTTTTTGCCGCCTATAGTCTACAGTGTTTCCCACAGATTTGAAATCTACTTGGGTGGGTGGACTCCAGCTGGTGGTGGAAGGGGGGGGGGGGGGCGGTTGTTGTACTGGTGTCTCAATCCTGTTACTGCATCTACTCTAGCCTCGCGATCCACAAAGTGACGCCGAACTAACGTTACATGCGATATATCTGGTCACGGCATGTAAGTCTCAGTGCTTTGTGAAATGGACCCCAGTACACATATACCATATAGCATATGCACTGCTCAAAACAATTAAGGGAACACTTAGTTCCTTTAATTTTTTTGAGCAGTATATCGTTTTCAAAGAGACCAGGAATCAAACTTCCTCATTGTTTCAGAGCGGGTGCGAGAAGTACATAATGGAACAACAGAACAGGTTCCGCCACGGTAACAAACAAGTTAGAGAGGAAATAGTTATGGCCTATTATGTTACAGTATATGGTAATGCAGACAGGGTTTGGATTTTGGTTTTAAGAATAGAATGTTTATTGCAATTTTGGCTTTGGGAAGTCATTTATTCACTGGGTGTCAGTATTATATGATTCTCCTAAAGCTACTGTTACTACTAATGGGATTATATCTAAGAGTTTTACTCTACAGAGAGGCACAAGACAGGGATGCCCACTGTCGCCTTTATTATTTGCAATATTTATTGAACCGCTTGCATTAGCCATACGCCAGGAAAGAATGATTCAAGGAATTCACTCTGGGGTAACAGAACATAAAATTAATCTATATGCCGATGATATTTTACTTTATTTAGAAAAGCCTGCTATTTCATTAGGGGAAGTATTTAACTTAATAACTAAATTCTCACAGTTATCAGACTATTCTATTAACTGGACAAAATCAACACTTCTACCTATTACAGAAAATTCATGGAACCCTGCAAGCCAGGACCCATACTACTCATTTCCTATAGGTAATTTAAAATACTTAGGCATAAAAATCTCACCTAAATTAACTGATTTAGTTCATTTAAATTTCACTCCACTTCTGGATAGCATTTATAGTGACTTGGAGCGCTGGAATAATCTTCCTATTTCTCTAATAGGACGAATAGCCACTATTAAAATGAAAGTTTTACCCAAAATAAACTATTTTTTCTCAATGATTCCATTTAAACCTACGGCTAACTGGTTCCAGTTGTTGGACTCAGCCGTTACAAAATTTTACTGGAAAAAAAAAAAAGCAAAGATTAGTCTATCTACTCTTCAGAAAAATAAATCCAAAGGAGGTCTAGAGGCACCAAATTTTATGCACTATTATATAGCCAACCAGCTACAATATATTATTTTATGGGCACAACCCAATAGAGATACTAACTGTTGGCTGGAACTAGAACAGAAGGATTGTAATAACCTCAGACTCCTAGATTTACTCTTTATTACAACATCGATTAAGCGCCATAACTGCTTTAAAAATCCAATGATTTCCGCCACCCTGACTGCCTGGTGGAAGGCACTAGAAATGACAAAAGCCAAAGTGGAGCCCAGCGGGCTTTCTCCCCTATGGCATAACCCCGACTTTCAAATTAACAACCAATCGTTTTATTTGAATGTGTGGGAGCAGAAAGGAATTACACATCTCCACCATCTCTTCTCAGATAATATGTTTATATCATATACATCCTTGCTCCAAAAATATAAAATAAAAAACGGAAACTTTTTACATTATTTGCAAGTTAAAAGTATGATAAAGAAACAAATTCCAACACTCCAGGGTACGCTCCAACCGCCTGTTTTAGCTAAAGATATTACCAAGCTTTCTCCGACAACAACAAAAAAACTCTCAAAAATATATAAGTTACTTTCATATACTGATAAAACGTCTTTACCCATCTCAAAATGGGAAACAGACTTGTCTATAGCTCCGGAATCTGTCTTTTGGATTCAAGTTTGTGAAAATGTTTTTAAAATGACAAAACACACAAATTTACAACTTATCCAATATAAAATTATTCACAGAACATACATTACTCAATATATGATGAAGAAAATGGGACTCTCAGACTCCGACATTTGTCTCCAGTGTTTACAAAACACTACAGACACTTATTTTCATGCTTTATGGTTATGTACTCCGGTTATGTGTTTCTGGACTAAAGTCTTAGAAAAACTTTCCGCTGTCTTGGACTGTAGGATACCGTTCTCTCCAAACTTGTGTTTGCTAGGTGACTTAACAACAATTGACTTACCACATAAACAATTTCAATCTATACTTGTAGCCCTTACTATCGCAAAAAAAATAATTCTTGTTAACTGGAAAAATAAACAAACTTTGAATATCGACCAATGGTCTAACCTCCTCATAAATCATATTTTAATGGAAAAAATATCTGCCTCAAATAAAAACCAAATGTCAAAATTTAAAGAAACATGGTCTACGTATATAGAATTTTTTAACCTAAACTTGGATTTTAATTCTGCCTGTTAGCGAGAGCCACAGCAGCGTTATAACTGGCATTGATGTTTCTGTATTAGGCAATTTGTAACTAATGGTTGTGTTTCCATAGTCAGGAACCCGGCTGCTGCCAGCGGGATCGAGCGGATTCACCTCCGATGGGCACCAGGGGTTGATATTCGGATTCACGGCATGCCAGTGGGTTAATTCTGTGGGTGCTGTCCCCCCTGGCGGGGAGTGGGCGGGTCTGCCCCTCTGTTGGCTGCTGGGTGGCGGCTGCGTCTTGGCCGTTCCCTGGGTCTCTTGGGGGGTGCTGCGTTGCGGGGCTTTCCCTGGTGTCGGGGGCGGCGCCGTTCCGGCGCGGTCCGTCGCTCTGGGCCCGGCGACGCGGTTCGGGGCCTGTGGGCCGCCGGGGTGCCCGGTGGTTCCCTCTCCCCTCCCCCTTCCTCCCCCTTGCTGCCTCTCCCTCCTCGCCTCTCCCCGCCCGTCCTCCGCCTCCCTGTCCCCTCTCCCTCGTCGCCCTTCCTCCTCCTCTCCCCCTCTCCTTGCGTCCCTGCCGCTGCCCCCTGCCCTTCTTGTCGTCCCCTTCCCTCCTCCCTTCCCCTTCCCCGGTACGCCTTCCTTCCCCTCCCCTGGGCCGGGGGCTCCATCCATGGCCCGGGTCTCGGTGCTATGGGGGCCGGCGGGGGTGGCTGGGGTTTGGTGTCGTGCCCGCCCCGCTCCGGTGGGCGTCCTGACACCTCGGGCGGGACCCAGTATCCGGGGGGGCGAGCCCTATCGCCCCGCCGGATGGGTCCCATATGCCCGCCGGGGTCCTGGTGGGGTGGGTGGGGGCTTGGTGGGCCGGTGCGCCTCCTGCCCCCGCCCGGTTGGGGGGGGCCCCGCTGGTCACACCTCTTAACTCACTACACTAGGTTTGCACAATACACTTTTATAGACATATAGGGCACATAACACACTTTGGGGGGTGGGGTAGGGTGGAAACACCGTCTTCACCCTACAACTCCCCTCCAATTTTAATACACCACACAACTTGTGGGTGGGGGGGGGGGGCTTGTGGGGGTGCCATCGGTTGGGGGCCGCAGTATAGAGCAGTGCTGCGGTCCCCTGTCCGTGTCGCCACCCCCCCCCCCCCCCGCCCTATCTATTTTTTTTTAATGCACCACATACACTCAGCAACATGCTTGGGTGGCGGGTGGATCGGAGCGTGGGAATATCATTTCCATCGGCTCCGGTTCACCTGCTCCTAATTTTAATGCACCACACACACACACTTGTATATACACTGGGTGGGGTCACATTCACGGTTTAGGGGTAGAGTTCGCCAGTCCGCGAGCTGGCGGACTCAGTAACAGGGGTTAATTTTCACAAAGAACGCTGGGGTGACGACCGGGGCCTTCCCCCGCTGGGCCTGGGGTTCGGGGGTGTCGGCCGCCCTCCGGTGCCCCCATCTCCCCCTTCTGCCCCCGGTGTTCCGTCCTTCCACACGGCGGGGGGTGGGGTGGGCGCGGCTGCCCTCTCCGCTCCGCTGTCCGGCCCCTCTTCGGCGCCGGTGCCTGGGTGCGGGTGGTCCCTGGGGGTCGGGGGTTGGGGGGCTGCCGGTTGGTCGGGGTGGGGGCGGCTTTGTTGGGGGGGGGGGGCGGTGGTGGGGGTTGCGGGGTGGGGGGGTGCTGGGGGTGGGGGGTGTCTGGGGGATTGGGGGCATGGGGGCGGCTGGGGCTGGGTTGGGGTGGGTGGCGGGGGTGGATGGGGGGCGGGGGGTTGTGGGGGGGGCGGGGGTTGGGGGCCGGTGGGGTGCCTGGTGGGCCTGCAGTGCCCCGTCCTGCTGCGTTGGGCCGGGGGCGCGGGCCGTGTTGGGGCGGGGGGCGCTCCTGCTCCTGGGTTTGCTCTCCGGCCGGTGGCCCTGGTGGGGCCCTGGGGTCGTCCTTTGGCGCTGCCGCGGCCTGTGGGGCCCTGAGGTGTTGCGCTTGCTCTGTTCCGGCGGGGGTCGACGGCTCCCCTCTTTGGTGGAGATTTTCATGCATGCCAGATCCACCACACCAGCATCTACCGAAACTCAGACACAATCTGTTTCCTCCTCAGGTTATTGAATCGGTGGAGGCTGGTGTCTCGGATCTCACGCGGCTTCGTCTGTCCTTCCTTCCTTTTCTCGGTCTCTCCGTTGGTCTCTTGAGGCCTCCCTGATTTTATGTTTTTTGGATTTGTTGGGGTCTGGATGTTTCTTGGGCTGGGGAGGAGTTCTGGTGGGGGGTGTCTGGTCGGTGCTGGATTTCACCTTCCTTGGTTTTCTTCGGTCCCCTCGGGTCTCCTGGTGTTCGATTTAGGTGAACGGTATGAGATTTTTTTTCTAATAGGTTTTCTGGTGAGCTAACAAACACACGCACGCACGCACGCGCGCACGCACACACACATACTCACCCACACACACAAAAAAAAAAAATGTATGTATGTATGTATGTATATATGTATATATGTGTATATATATATATAATATATTTAAAAAAAAAATAAAAAAATAAAAAAGAGCAATGATGATGACATTTCCGAATGAACAATACTGAGCTCTTAAAAGAAAAAAAGAAAAAAAAATGTTTATTGCAGATTCTCCACTGATTTGTCTTGTTTTCTAGACAAAATAAAACATTCAGGAGTCATGAAGCGCCGATCAGGGGTGTCAGAAAAGTTCCAAGACTGACGTCACAAGATAGTTTCCTAATCTCAATTACAAGTTGCCCAATTCAAAATAGTTATGCTTGAAAGTTTACATACCTGTACACTCAGGGTATGTAAACTTATGAGCACGACTGTAAATGTACAAAAGCTAAATGTCGCTAAATGACACAAAAATGCTATGTATCGTCACAAAAATTCACATGCACATCTCTAATCATGTCACCTTCAAACTCTGAAAATATCAAAATAATTGCTTCCAGTATTTGGATTTTTATGGACACTAAGCCTTTTTCTCACCATACAGTGCACTCCTAAGTTTATATACTGTATTTCTAGAGTCAAATGCTCTTTTCTGACCTTCTATGAAAAGCTCTCATGCACTCCTGGAAGGATTCTTCCGGGATCCTTCGCAGCTGATCCACATTTTCAAAACGAGTCCTTGTGATAACACCCTTGAATTTGGGAAGCGTTTAAAAAAGAAAATCACCACAGAGCCAGGTCAGGTGAGTAGAAATGCAGCTCCAGCTTGGTGATTTTCTTCTTGGCCAGGAACTGCCAGATGCTCAAGGCATTGTGAGCAGATGCGTTGTCATGATGAAGCAGCCACGAGTTTTATTTTTTCTCACGCACTGTTCGAAACAAACGCTGCAGGATCTCGTTGTTGATTGGGCTTTAATATTTTTTGGGACACAAGTCTTGGAACTTTTAGGAAAGACCTCGTACATGTATAGCAGTGTTTAAAATCCCTACGTAAAAACTTAATGACAGGCAGGCAGTTACATTATGTGAAAAATTATTAAATTCATTAAAGTGGTGACATTTTACTTTGACTTCCTCCATTTAACAACAGACATCTGTACTTTCTACTTCTTACGTTGTAAAGGTAGACTTCGTTACTTTTGTCAACAGCTGAGGGTGACGACGCAACGTAAAACAAACCTTAATAGAGAGCAGTAACGTCAATTGTGTTTGAGATTTGGATTGACTGAGATGTCGGGGTCTTATGGCGAGAAGGAATGAAAACCAGGAAGCAACAGATTCAGAAAAGCAAGATATTCCCCATCCATTGACTTATTTAGAAATGCTATCGGCACACCATGTTGTCTGGACTAAGTTATTTTGATATTGAAAAGTCGAGCCACAACACTATTTAAGTTAGTAACACAGGTAAACTATTTTATCTGCAGTTTTTTTCCTCAGGTAAGTTTTGTTGTTGTTGCTTAATTCGATGAGTTCTTTACTTCTACTTTGATCAGTTTTTGTTGTATTTTTATACAGCAATATCTGTACTTCTACCTACTAATTCCTGGCGACGGAAGGATAAGAAATCAAACACAGAAAATGGTTATTAACCAACGCTACCTGCTGTCCGGGAGTGCCAATCAGCATTTCAATGTAGTAGCCTCTGCCGGAGTCCCCTTGCAGGTTGCCCACCATGTCCATAAAGTTGACTTGACCGCTGGGGTCGGTAGCCAGAGAGAGACCTTTCCCATCAGGAGCGAGCGCGACGAGGCGAGTGACAGACGAACCCACCGCCGAAGACACGTTGTACTTCCCCCGATAGATTTTCATAGGTATTGACAGATAACTCTTGGTCACGCCGATGAGGCAAACGCTGCACATAAATGCCAAAATAGGATTGTAAGCGCCGTGTGCCATGTTACTGCTGATTCCCCGAATTTAGAGAGGGCAAATCTGGGTGGGAGAAATTTCCAGGTACAAAAGTTTGGCTCCTAAGTTTCTAGTTCAGCCATTACTGAAACGCCATCATTGCCGACTTCTGTGCGCCAAGTCGAAAGTATTCATGTCGTCATTGTGACAAATGTAGCCGACGTTTAAAAGTAACTCCAGCTGCGGGGAAAGAGAAACTTCAAGATGCTTCGCCTCTTTGCGAGGAGCAGAGTTAAAATAGTTATGTACTTCCGGTGTGCACCTGCAAAATAAAAGATCGAGAGCTACTTGTTGGGTACTAATGAAGGGCTCTCAGTTTGGCACACACTTCTGAAAGAACATATTTGCTCAAATTAAAGTGAGTTATTTATGTTAAGTATCTCTGCCAGTGTTTACATTTTCAAATGATCACTTCTACGATGACAACATTCCTAGAAAATTCCTATGTCCCACCATCATGGTAAACTATACTTAAAATAGGCCTATGTTTAAAACAGGCATGTGGAATTACTAAAGGGATGCAAAATGTATCTGAGAATAAATTATTGAGAAGGAAGTACTTTTCAACACACGCCACAATATTTTGTGCTACTAAATTACTAAAAATAAATGCGTCAACCACTATCATGAATCTGGGGGAAATACTTATTTTTCGAAATTGTTTTGTGTACTGAGCCTGTTGCAATTGTATGTTTTATTCTGGAGTACTTAGTGGCAGAATCGTCGACCTTATTTCTGCAAACTCAACTTGATTTCCTTTTTGCCTTGAGTCAGACAGTAAACCAAACCATGTGATTGAACTCACGCCACATCTCGGGTTGGTTGTTATTAACAAGCCTACAGACATCACAACAGCACAAGTACGCTTTGAATCCATTGTTACGCCGCTTGAAGAAGAAGAAGAAGAAGAAGAAAATAAAAAATTTGATTTTGAAAAAATTACATTTATTTACCGCTCTTATTTACATTCTTTTCATAACACATAGCTCGGCAAGAGCAATTAAATAAATAGATTAAAAAAAAAAAGCTTTTACATCAGAACATCACTAAAACCTCCCCATTCACGTCGCACAGTGCCCCGTTAACAGTCCACATCTCACAAAAACTCTAATCTAAATCTCCTGCTCTCTTGTAAAAACTAAAATCAATAAAGAGTCTGGACTTTATCAACTTTTTGCATAGAACCGGGGAATCGACTTCTGCCCCATCCTCAACTTTCCTTTTACGGGACAACCACACACCCATCTTGGCCTGGCTCAAAACAAGAAGAAGAAGAAGAAGAATTGCTACACAATTTTTGACTTGTCCTTTCATTTGTGGAACCGCTTTATTCCCTCCTCCCAGCCATTATCAATAATAACAATAAATAATGACATAACACAGTGAATTTCATTTTGAAAAATCAGTTCATTTTACTGATATCGAGTATGTGAATTATTGGCAAATGCCATCCTTCAAAACGTGGCAAAACTTGTTTAAAAAGAAAAAGAGAAAAAAGAAAGCACTTAAAATTTTTATTTTTTTTATCTTTATGTACTTTAATAAAACCTATAAAACAAAAATAACTATATATAATAATTGTTCCTCAAATCAAATAATTGATTAGTAAAACTTCTTTGCAAAGCAAAAGTTATTTCAAGCCCTGCAGTAATATTACTGTTAAGTATTTTAACAGCATTTATGTTTTCATACAATTAGTTGTATTAGGTAGTTTACAATGTTATGGCTTCTAAAAGATACAAATATCTACCATATTATATTAAAAAAACAGTGTTAATTTCTGTCATTCATCTTTACTCAAATCTTTAGACACAGCGGTTATCTAAGTCCTTATCTCTCAGAGTTATTTTTTCTGATGTAAAGGAAATGCTTAGGGAGGAAATGAGGCTCCCAGCGGTTAAGCAAGATCAATGTCACAGGCCTTTTTGTATGCTGCCTGTTCCTCACAGAGACAGCCACTGTCTCGCTGTGAATTCCTCATGAGTCCACAGTTAGACTCGTCACATGTTCACCGTCATTTTTCTCGCTCTGTGGAGTCAACCTCTGTGTTTGCAATAACCTCAATAATACAACGAAAGGCTGTGACATATTTCCTGTGTCGTGCTTGTCATGCATCGGGTCTTGTGAATGAAATAATTTAAGCATACTTCCTGCTTAATTCCTGTGATTTCGTAATGTTTCCATGGTCTGAAAGCATCAAGATGAAAGCGTAACATGGAATGCATCGCTTACTTGTGTTACTGAGCATGGGACACGAGCGGGCGTTTGATCATGGATGTACGTCTTTTTTAGCTTCAAAAGGCTTTGACTGACATGCTCCTGCGCTAAATTCAATTTGCATTCTTTTTTTTTTATGTGAGGCAGCGCAGTAGGGTTGTGGTTAGCATGTCTGCCTCACAGTCAAGAGGTTGCGGGTTAATATCTCAATAACTCAGGCCATCCTGTATAGAGTTTGTATGTTGAATTTCATTCTACGGGCACTTGGGGTTTCTCACACATGCAACATCTATCTATCTATCTATGTATGTATCTATCTATGTATGTATCTATCTATGTATGTATCTATCTATCTATCTATCTATCTATCTATCTATCTATCTATCTATCTATCTATCTATCTATCTATCTATCTATCTATCTATCTATCTATCTATCTATCTATCTATCTATCTATCTATCTATCTATCTATCTATCTATCTATCTATCTATCTATCTATCTATCTATCTCTACGTGATTAGCCCCATGACGATTTGCTTTGACCAAAGGCCTTTACTGCTTGCAATTCAACAGTTGGCCACAACAAGGCACTCTACTCCATTCTTACGCCTCATGTGTTGCAGCATCATCTGTGGATGAGCAAATTAGGCAGATCAGGAGAAGCAGTGGTCCTACATTTGGCAGCGCCAATCTTCTTTACTGGGACATTGGTGCTTAATCCCGAGCTCTGATAATTACGGTTGATGAGGGAGGAGGAGAGTGGGCTACATTATCTCATATGTAAACAGCCTTCCTTGGCCTAAACAAAACAACCAGAACAACATCATCTTGCTCTGTTCTCCAGCAGTATTAAAATTCAGCATTATAAATTGAGCAGTGCAATTGCTGTGGATTCCTACAATATTATTATACAATAATAATATTAGTTGGACGGGAAAGGCTCCAGCTCACCTGTGACACTAGTGAGGACAAGTGGTATAGAAAATGGAAGGATGCATAGCCACATTGATGCATTAGATTAATTTAATACACTTTTTTTTTTTGCGACCTCTTTCGTATACTAATGATGCTCTCTGTGGCTACAATAAATCATTTCGCTGCTTAATCCATGTGTATATGTATATACAAGAGCTGTCAAATGATTAAAAAAATTATTAGAATTTTGATTAATCACGATTAATCACTTAACAAAAAAAAAGAAGACTTTTTTATCAAAAAAAAAGTCCCCGCCAAATTTGAAGAGTGTGTTAATTCTTTTGACATTTAATGTTATGAGGACGTCTTCAAAAATGTTTGATCCACCGCACACGCTCATCCTCCTCTTTTTCTAATCAGTTAATTACTTGCATAATTTAAAATGGAAAAAAAATAACCCCAATATTTTGACATGAACATATATTCTAAACGTAATACGCAAACATTTATTAAATGCTTTACTTTAATGCATGTAATTATGTTTATTGCTCAAACACAACCTGTGCTACCTTAAACTTAGCCATCCGCTGTCACGCTGAAGGATAATCTATGGTCAAAATCAATAGTGCGATTAAGCTGCGTTAATTCATGATTAATGCGATACTTTTTTGCGATTAATTAATTTGTTAACGCTTTAACTTTGACAGTAAGGGAATACATGTAATATTAATATGTGAAGTTTATCCTATGCATATTCACAAATGTTTTAATGTATTCATGTAGGTATCGACTATATTGTTGTAGTCTTATTTTATTCTCTTAATTGTTTATCCTATCTTCGTTCCTTCATATCTTCACTGTCATATTACTTTTTCTACTCCTACAATACAATCATTTACAACTTTACTGATGGTAAAATAGGCTATAGAAATAAACTGAGGAAAAAAGACAAATTAATCAACTTTCTCTTTGAAAGTGTTTCTGCTAAGATGTACTCAGAGTGCTATTGTCATTTACTCTGCAATTAGATTAGCTAATTCTTAAAAAAAAAAAAAGATTAGCTAATTCTGCAGCTCGTGATGGGCAAATGAAGCTTCATGAAGCACTTGTGATGTTTTTTTTTTTTTAACTTCTCTAATGGAACTCTAGATTTAAAGATGCAGTGGAAATAAGCTATATCTTTAAACCAAGAGCACCGCCAATAGAGCAGTAAAAAAATATCATAAGTGCTTCATGAAGCTTAATTTTCCCATCATTACGCAGCGCCATGTTGGCGGACCGATCACATTAACCAACAATGTTCTGTTGCGGATATAAAATTACTTTGCATTCTCTCACACTTCAAATTCAGTGTGAAATCCCATAATTTACCACTTAATTATACTGTATATTGCAATCCTTCCCCCAGATTTATTGTCAGGATTGCCTTGATCAATAATTCTTATTTTAGCATCACACAGGGATGTGGCCTTTGTGGCCCCCAGAAATCCAATCGCTGCTGTCGCACTGATCTCAGATTTGCTGAATATGCATTTCACTGCAAGCAGAGTAATTCAAACATGGGGATGAACAGAACGTAATCATGATGACATGCCTTATGCTTCACATTTAAATCACATTTTGATATCCAGTTAAATCGGCGTGAATTAGCGCGCATGGCATCCAATGCGCTTCCATGTGGTCTTTGTGAAACGTTAAAAAGATGCATTTTGGAGGGTTGTTTATGCAAGTCTCTTACTTTCTATTGATGTACAGCACGTTCTTCATAACGAGCTGTCTTTCCCACAGCCCAAGCTTACTAACAAGGTGTTCGTACTCGACTGCGGGTGAAAAGGGGTTCAAATGAGGAGAACCTGGAAAGAATATAAGTAAGATAGGCCAAACAACACATGCACCTGCCCATTTACTGCTAACGCATTATCTCATTCCTAACTGGTTCTCATGTATTCCTCATTTACTGTCTCTTGTTAGTCTGCCCAAATAAACACTGCCGCACCTGTGAGTCTTGCAGTCTGGTCAGTGGTCACACAAACGCACCCGCCCATGATAGTGCTATTGCATTTGTGCTGTGTATCTGTATCTGTTTGTTCATTCATAGGATAAGCATTAGTGACATGAAGATGAGTCATTGAGGCTAGCGCCATAACACGCCGCCATGGGAGTCAGGATCGCTGCCACCCTGCTGCTTGTTGCCTCAAGGCACTACTCATGCCCTCACCAGCATGCCTTGTTACTGTAATGCTACGCACAGACACACGCACGCACATGCCATCTGTGTTTGTTCAGATACCCACCTGATGCGTTGGTTGCCTCAGAGCAGATGTTGCTGCGGTTGTGGACCGTGAAGCTGCGACTGTCCTCATTAGGGTTGTCTGCATTAGTGCTTTTAGGAGCAATGTCTGCATTTTCTACATGAATGAGGCTCTTAATGTATTTATGTAGAAAGGCCTGCATGTCATTTTATGTGGCCCGCAAAAGAATAACAAATGGTGTTATTAGTGTTTTTATAGCGCAGTATTTTCTGCAATCTTCATTTCATTTGACAAAGAGTGGCCGCGTAAAGAGGTTCGTAGCCCAAAAAATGCACAGTATTAAAGACCCCTGACAATTTATTGGCTGGAAGTCGACTAAACTTTACACCTGTGGAACCACGTCTAACTATTGGTGCTGGTAGCTTAACCCGATTTTGGTGAATTTGATCAGGGTACACAGGCAGAGAGGTTCTGAGCTCTGCGTAATGGATGTTGTATTTTATTCATAAATATGACAATAGTGTGCTTCGAACCCTCTGAATCATTGTAGAAATTAATTCATTGAATGCATTATTATTATCATCATCATCATATCTATTATTTTACAGTATTATCACCAGCATAGCCGTTGCACAGCTAGAGGGGGAGAGGGCACATAAGGACACTATGTGGAAGGCAGTCTCCAAGCTCCCACCGTGATCTCCTGGCCAATATTACATCATTCGTAAGGACTGCCCCTCTCTCCCACAGTTTTTTAAGAGAATGAGAGGAAGGCTTCAATTGCCGGTGAATCAAGTTGCATGTGTTCACGCCCACAACGGCAGAAAAACGCTTTAAAAAAACCCATCTGTGCCAAGCTTCTTGCGTGTGCGAAAATACCAAAACTTTGTCTTGCGCACGAAAATAATGTGTCACCATACATCTCTGTCACAAAAGATTAAAAACGAAAGAACCTTGCAATCTGTCGTCCCTTGTGCACTTTCTTTTGAGCTAAGAACGGAATTTTCAGTGTATTATTATGACAAAAGTTTTTATTATTTTTTTATTGTTTTATTTTTTTTAAGAGCTCAGTATTGTTCATTCAGTAATTTTACCGATTTGACATGTCATCATCATTGCTCTTTTTAAATTTTTTATAATATTGTGTGTGTATGTGCGTGTGTGCGTGCGTGCGTGCATGCGTGCGTGCGTGCGAGTGTGTGTGTATTCATTAGTTCACCAAAAACCTATTAAAAAAAGTATGATTTGATTTGATTACGTTGTTTTTTTTCTCAAATTAACTTTAAAATATACATTGATGTGCAAATTAACTTTAAAATATACATTGATGTGCAATGTATATTTTGAAGCTAATTTGAGAAAAAAAAACACAACGTAATCAAACGTAATCTACGTATTTATTTACTGTGTGTAGCCTATGATTACATTTTAATTACGTTGAGCTCCTTGTGAATTATCTCTGTGAAAAGTGCTACGTAAATAAAATGTACCTAGATGCTTACTCATACTCCCCATCGTGATTTTCAGGTGCAACTCCTGGATTCCCCCCCCACTCATTAGGATAGAGGCGACATGGCGAGGGCCAATTACAGAGGCTGAATCTGGCTCCATAAGAACAAATATCGATAGAAATGCGGTTCATGTCTTACTAGTACTTTCATAAAAACACTACATTTGGGAGAATGGCTGCAAGAGCTCACCTTGTATATCACAAATCTGTCCTCTCACCAGTTCCACTCTGAAGTAACATTTTTCACCAGGGCTGATTCTCCGACTCACCTTGCAGTGGTACATGGTCTCCTTTGCGCTTGAGTGTTTCCCTCTTTTCTTACACTGATCTATCAGTTTCATACCATGCGATCTTCATCCTTCTCCTTCCCACGACCACCACGGTGCTCTTTCTGTTGTGGTGCATATGAATTGTTCAACTACATAGCACATGGGCATGTTGTGTTTTTTTTTTTTTAGCAAAAGGCTCAAGTGTGTGAGTCTTGGCCCTCCCACATAAAAAGAAATAATAATAATAATAAAAAAAGAGGGCGCTGGAGGGCAGATAAGACCCAGCATACAGCTGCCATGACAGGGGTAGAGGGGGCTTATCCTGTGGCTAGATGCTCTATGGTGGGGGAGATAAGGGCTTTGAGGGTGGTAGTGTTGTTGGAGGAAAAGCTGCGCGGGAGCTTGAAGGAACGAGGTTCAAGACAAGGCAATGGGGAGGGGGTTCTTCTTCATACATTTTTATGACCACATAGATAAGGTCAGTATTGTGCTATCGTTACTAGGCAACGCTGCAACCCTGAGTCAGATTGAGTTGTGAAGCTGAGAAGTCCGATATCTTAACGACAACCCTGATTCGATTCTTCAGCTCATGGTGTCATCCTCACGAGCAAAAGGCTGAAAGATGCGGAAAGGACGGCTGTAAAACAATGATGCATTTGGGTTATGACATTGCAGTATGCATAACAGTTCAGAAATATGATAGTGATAACATTGATGAAAAATGCTGTTTTGGATGTCTGATAATATATTTTAAATGATGCAGTTCATGTGGGAATTGCATTCATAGCACTTATTGATTTTTCTACTTTTCAAGAGACCATACAGAAAATGGAGACCAGGCTTTATATGCAGCTAGAGTGCAAATCACCAAAACCATTTCACTTCTCTTCCTTTCTAAATGTTCTCGCCCTTTCTCTTATCCATCAGCGCTCAAGCCTCCAATCTTCTTTCTGCCACTCCTCCAAGCAGCCTTTTGTTATGTTTTTTCTCTCTCCCTGCATGCTATTTCTCTTCTCTCCCCTAATGCTGTCCTCTTCAGCATTCTATAGTTGAGCATGTCAAGGTTGGCTACAGATATTCTCCACTGGGCCTCAGGGTTAACCAATGGGAGCCTGACTGGGTTTGCTTGAACAAGGGGGTGCGCCATGGAGAGGGAGGTGGTAAAAGGTTACTGGATGGATGCAGTGCATTTGCCCATTCTATGAAATGGCGGTCATGCGCTACATGGAAGATATGCTTGTGCGGCTTACCAATGTGTCTCACATTACATCCTGTCATAAATAAGTTGCCTTGTTCAGTTTAATATTGTCTTATGTTGCAATTAAATAAAAAAAATAATGAATGGTCTTAGACAACTATAATGTATCGCAATATACCTATTTTACGCTGATTGAACCACACAGTAAATTTTGTAGAGTAAATTTTATTCAAAATATTTTTACTGCGTACAAGAGAATTGAGTGCAGTTCGAGGCATGCCGCCACACGGACTTAAACGTTTGACTCCGCCCACACAGATTTTCAACCTCAAAGCGCCTTCTTCTTTCTTTCTTTGTAAATAAACTACTGCCCTGGCGGCTTTATGTGCTATCTTATGACATCACGCTTACAGTATTGTTTGAACACTTTTATCAAACAACGAAAATTAAAAACTGACCGAAGCCCAAATGCTAACCTCAACCGTCCGAGCGCAAACCGTTTAGTTAGCTCCGCCCGACTAACTGAGAGTTGAGTGTTTGTCATTTTCGATGCTCCATAATGCGTTTTGAAAAAATAACTTTATGTCATAAGACAGTGTGTCATTAAATCTGCAAATTTTGTTGGAAAAAAAATAGTTCAAAGCATTTTGTAAAATCCATGTGGGCGGAGTCAAACGTTTAAGGCCACATCTCAAACTGCACTCTGCATCCAGGGCTACACAAATAATCCTATCCCATCACTCAGAAATTCTTAGTAAAATTTGCAAGGAGAGATTTTGACTAAATTTGACTACTTAAATTTTTTTTTTTTAAGTCACTCAAGGGTTGAGGAACAAACCTACATAACTTCAGTTTGGGAGACAGCCAATATACTCCGTGAACCACTCCTACTGTGTTTTGTGAATCTTCGTACCTCCAAAAACCTTGTTTTTTGGTCTCCTTTTGGATATTAGCAAAAAGTAAGAGTGTAATAGGCTAGCTCAGAGTCTCCCAAGCTGAAGGTTGTTAGTTTGTTCCTCAACTCTTGTGTAAATTTCTTCTTCTTCTTTTTTATTTATGTATTTAAATAAAATAAAATAAAATAAAATAAATAAAATGTACTCAAACATTTCCTTCTAAAATAAAAAAAAAACTACTAGGTTTATTTCACGGGATAGGCCAAACAGTAAAAATACAAATATTTTACTCTCTTCCATGTGTAAATTTTACTCTGTTTAGAGTGGGACCAAATAGACTCTTTCCAGTAAAATTTACTGTGTACTCAGATTGTCTCTACTCTTTCACACATCATTATTTACAGTAATAATTTAAAGCAGAAAACTAACTAAGGAGAACACAGTACTGTGCAGTAGAAAAATCAACACGACAGTGTAGTTGTGCTCCTGAATTAGAAAGTCATTAAATTGTGTTTCTGGTTGACCAAAAATGGCATACGAGGGAAACGATCCAGGACTGGTGTAACCTTTTTCTACTCTTTGCATCATTTCCCCCCGGATGAATCGATAGATGGATGTACTAATATATGCAATTTTGTACATTTTTATCCAAGCTGGATGCATACTGAAATATTTGCTCTGACCCCAACATGAACCTTGTCTTGAGATTCTATAATTCTGCTGTTGTTACAGTTGGTGCATTCCACCCTTCTTATGAAGCCGTTTAAAGAGCGCGCCTGTGTCTTAACGTCGATTGATCCTCAGCTTTTTGCCTACCACTGGGACCAGTCCAAGGTAAGAGTGCACTGGGCTGAACTCAGTTACGTGAGCACCTCACTTCTGTAATCCTATACATACTTCTATCATAAACCTCATCACTTACCAATGTCATTGTCTTAACTAACAAAGGGTGTCATTATACCAGAGATTGAGATTGTTTCTATTCTGAGCTAATGGGTCGCATAGTGTATGGGCAACCTGATCCTCCTTTGGGTGACCAAAGAAGTGAGCTGAGGCCTCACCTTTTGCTGCTGATAGGCCAGTCTGTGTTTTGTTGTAAGAGACACCAGGCTTCATAAAAGTTGTCAAAACAAGAGGCTTCATCCTGAGGGATTACTCGCAGCCGGTCTGCACACACGCCAGGGATGGGGTGCGCTGGAGGGACGGCAGAAAATGTGGGGTTGCTCGAGCTATGATTAAACATGTGTGACTGCAGAGAAGATGTTTTTTTTCAGAACTAAAAAAAAGTACTCCTTTACTATTTTGCTACGTCCGATAGTGGTTAATAGGATTACATGCAGATTTAGCTGCAGCAATAGTGCAAGGCAATCATTTTCAATAAATGACAGGCAACACTTGATTTGATTCAGCTCATGATGAAATTAGTATGACCACTGAAGCACAGTGTGCATTGTTACCAATCTATTTCAAGGGCCTTACATTTTATGCATGTTACATGCAACCTAATATTAATATAGTAGCAACAGTGAACACCCATATGCCCATATAAGGAAAATGAGGGGGCTACACTCTAAAAAGAGAATTGCTGAACCAATTTAAGACTAAACAGAGAATTGTTGACCATTTTAATAAAATTGTTAATCCAAAGTGAATATATTAAGTTTACTTAAAGCTGCCTCAATGAGTTTGAAACGTTTTTACACACGACTGCCACCTCTGGACTAAAGTAAATGCAGCCTCTATGATGCTTGTGCATGAGCCACGCAGGCCTGTACGAGCGAACAGAAACTCCTCAGGCAAGAGGCCACTATTTACAGACTAGCAAAAATGATTTCAACTGATAGAATGACAGAAAGATAATGATAAGACAATGATAGAGCAATTCTGAATAAATTGCTTGCACAGATAATCTGTAGTTCAAATACACAATAAAGCTCACATTTATTTGTTCCTTATAATACTTCAAATCAAGCAACTAAAAATGAAGTCTTTATTTCAAGCATATTCTTGAACGCATTGGAAACGTGTGTCTGTTCCGTTTATATAAAATGTTGACTGGAAAGACGCTGCAGTTGCGAACAATACTGTGACGACTCACAAGACCTGGTTGGTAATCTCACCTTTTTATTTGTCTTCAAACAACCGGCTAGGAGCTACTGTTGCCAACCCGCGAGCCGAATTAGCACACGAGCTAACAACAACACGTAGTCTCTTCTCCCCAGAGCCGCTTCTCCCCCGCGAGACGTGCGATGCGTACACTAAACACTCATAAGCAATATTAGCTTTTGATTTCACCTTCATTTGTCATCATAATTGTTTATATCTTACTTTGACGTATAGTTGTTATCATATCTTACCTTCTGAGTAGAAAGGAAGCCAACTGTCACTGTCACTGCTCCGATGTTTACACGAGTCCTCTGTCTGCGCCTATCAGACCATATTTTGGCTCGTTTTGTCGTGCTGGAAAAAACTTCTCCTTTCTTATTTTTTTGGGGAGGTCCGTGCTGGAGTTCCCGCTGTGTCCTTTTCTTACTCCCGGCAGATTCCATACTCATCAATGTAAAAGCTTGCAGTCGTTTTGTTTATCCCAAGTGTCTCAGGGTGAGCACTTCTTCTTCAACACGTTATGGCGCAGAAGTGGAAACTTTTATTTTTATTAATTTTTATTTTTGGAGCATTCCAGCAATACATTCATTCATACATTCATACATTCTTGCTAAAAAGAAATTAAAACAACAATGCGGAAGTGAAAACATTTAATAAAATTGGAAACTCTACAAGGAGCGCGCATTTTCAGGGCATTGCTTCTACATATAGATGTGTAAAAATCTGTAATTTTAAAATTTTAACTTGCTTAATGCAGCTTTAATTATGAGTTCATTAAACCTTTGCTCATTTGCTCCCAAAAACGTATAAATATGTTCTATTTTAAATGTTTTAAGTGTCCCAAAGACATATTCATAAGTTTTTTTATGTTTTTTATGCTAGAGCATACAGAAGGCTCTGATGCAGCTTTTCAACTGCAAAGAACGGTTGAAGAAATGATAGTTATTACACAAACGGTCAGCAGGTGGCAGCAGAGCAAAAGAGATCAACCAGGGCCATATCGAAAAAAAGCAATTTTACTCACATTTCTAAATAGATTTGTGAATAATGCTGAAACTTATATTATAATGCTAATTTCTGCAAAACAGAAACAGATATAATTTTTTTTCTGATGAAAGAAGAGACTCTAATCTTTCTTTTGGTAGGTTCCATGTTTTTATAGCAATAGAACACAATATTCTGTGAGCCTTGCAAAATTAGTCAAAATTCAGCAAAACAGCCGGGAGGGAAGGGGATAATATAGCCACTTTAGATTAACTTAATTCAATTGTGTGTAAATTGGTCAACAATTCTCTGTTTAATCTTAAATTGGTTCAACAATTCTCTTTAGGCAATGTAAAAAAGTACAATTTAAAAACAATGATAGATAAAAAAAAAAAAAATCAGTTTATTTGATTTGAGCAATAGATACAGTAGTTTTGTTAAACGAAAAGGGCAAAAATATTTTTTTATATAATGTACAAAGATGCAGACATTCAACTATGCAAATATTGCAGGTTGTAGAGGTATTGCACAGTGTAAGCATTCAAGTGAGCAGAAATACAAAAGTCAAATATTGCAGTGCGATTGACAGATTGATTGATAGATTGTGACGTCATTTGTTCGGGAGGCTGATGGTGTGTGGGTAGAAGCTGTTTTTTAAATCAAATTTTTCTGGTTGTGATGTTCCTGTCGCATTTGCCAGATGGCTGAGTTGTTTATGTTACCATCAAAACCTCATCCCAACTTGGAAGTATGGTGGCGGGGGCATCATATAGTTGGTCGGGTACTGACGGATCGTTATCACAGACGGGAAAAAAAAAATCACAATTTTATCAAAATTTTTTGGGGAGAACTTACCTATTTGCCAACTGAAGCTTAAAAGAAGAAGGACATAAGTAATTCCGCCTGACCATTATGCAGTTGGGATATTGGTTATTGAGATTTTTTTCCACAGTGCACTGTAAATGTTTATACTTTGTAAGTTGTGTTCAATAATAACTTGAAAAACATAATTGTATGTGATTGGATTATTTGTTACAATAGGAATGGAATATAACGGCCTCTAATGTAATGGCTTCTATGGCGTGTATTTATTTATTTATTTTCCTGCCAGTCATACTATTCAGATAAAAGTGGAACCAATTGTGAAATGTGTACCTGGTTTCGACATTGTCTTACATTTGACATCTGTCTGGATCAATCAAATTTTTATTTCATTACAATGGCAATTCTCATGCTAGATGACTTCTCACCCGCAGACGTATTACTGATTTAAATTTTGCACGTGATCATATTGATGGATGACAATCGTTGTCATGCCTCATCCTGCTGCAGCATCTGTGATGAATTTGGCAGTGAAATGAAGAGCAACAGAGCCATGCCAATGTATGCTTTACACAACAAGGAGTTGTGGCCTTGTGTGTGTGTGTGTTAGGTTCATGAATTGTCTCATATGTGCTCTACTTCTGCACACACACACACACACACGCGCGTGCGCACACACATAACCACACAGCAAGTCCAAGACTGTGCAGTAGCCCAAGGGTCTCATTGTCACATTCACTTATCATGGTTTGGGTATCCTGCTGGGGGGGTAAAATGAACTTCCCTGCCTCCCCCTCCCACCCACACAGCAAACTCAAGCCCACCCAAAAATCTATTCTGCTCATGTTTAAAATATGGAGAGAAACTGAATCATTTTTTATTTATTTTTTATTATTATTCATGCTTGTATCCTGTGAGTGTTTTCATATATTGCAGCACCCATGTTATTTATTATCTATTATCTTTATTGTCTGGGATCTGATGTCAAGCAATTACGATTGTAATAATGTGAACAGCATTGCGTCACTGTGTGTGTGTTATTGTGAGGCACAAAGAAACACTCAGTCTGAGATATTAATGGAATGTTTGACGAAATTGACGAAAAAGGCATTTAGCACTTATTTATTTCATATTTTAGAAAAGTGCTGCTTTTTCCCCCCAATGAGGATAACAGTCAATGAATCAGAATACAACTTGACTAACGTGGTAAAAAAATAAAATAAAATAAAATAAATTCTAGGTGACCCCCAAATGTTTGAATGGTAGTGTATTCTGTATATAAAACACTGTGTATTTATGGAAAACATGAAACAGTCTGACCTCAAACTTTTGAAAATAATTTGTATGTAACGTAAAAAGAATCAACTATTTACTCTAAACTTTGACAGTCCATGCCATAATATTGAATGAGAATATAGCTTGTGCCTGTATGAAGAATTTTAAACTTCTGATTTTAGATTCATTTTTTTGCCTTCTCTTGTTATTGTTGATTCATCCATATTGAAGGTCTGCTAAGGATATTTTGGGTACTTTACTTTGTCCTCCAAAAACATGAATGGTCTTGGAACGTGTTTCAAACCTAAGGCATCTCTCGTGCATGTCTGAAAATTATCGAATAGGAGTTACCACGGAATACCATCGCCTGCTGTTGACCAGGTCAAAGGTCTTGTCTTAGGTGTGGAAAGTGTAAGGTATTGTCTTTCACATCACAAGCACCGGTAGTCTATTGTGTTGTCCAGCTGTCCTCCTGGTGTAATTGATGAACTCAGCACCTGTTTTCCGTAGGGACAGAAGAGCTTGCGTGTGAAGCAATGGATAGTCATGTTATTTTGCGAAGAGATAAGAAACTAAAATCTTTGCAATGTCAATGACGGGCCAACCATTCTCTTCAACTATAGCTCAACCCAGAGAGCAGTCGAACACACATGCTTTGGTTTGTTCATGGCAAAGTCATCGGTCAGTATTGATGTTGCACCATGTTTGTTGTCAAATACACATTGTAAAAGTGTATACCGGGCAACGTATGGAGTGTGTGTACAGTGGCGTAGATGTGTGTATACACTGTACACAAGTACCCCCTTCGAAATGCAACCATTATTGCAGCTTGTACTGAAGTGCAACAAGACTGCATTGCAGCCCCCAAATAACACGTAGCGCAACCGTAAAGGTCACACAAAATCCATTATTTGATGCGTGTCACCCTCCATTATATTAGGATTTAAAAAAACAAACAAACTGAAACGCAATCAATCAGTTTACCTGTACAGACAGTGCTGCATCTTCAGAACATTCATAATTGTTATATGTGTAAAACTAAGTAAACCATTATGCTTTTAGTAACACTCTTAAACACTCTCTTAACTTTAATGACAAATGACCAAGGTGTCTCATTTCAGTCACACGAGTGTACTAAAAGTTAACAACTGTAAAATCTAAAATCAATACAGTAGTCTACCTTTGATAGCAGTAAGCTAGACAACTCGACAGCTGGATCGTGAGCATTTAACTGAAGCAGCTAACGTTAGCAGTTTTTTGTTAACATTTAAAATTAAATGTGCTTCAGAGCGTTTGAATTTTGACGTACCGCTTAATTCTGTTCATTTTTCTTCACAGCTTGTCTTGCATTTCAGCGTCTCACATGATTCTGTTTACTGAGCTGGATTATAGCAATGCCTCATGTCCCCCAAAATGTCAGATGGCACCTTGTAATTCCAAAGACGCCTTTTTCAATCCCTTGAATCCACAGTTGCTGTTGTTTTCCCTCGTTGGATTATTATTATTATCTTATAATGCCACATTCCATAGTTCAAATATATATTATTTGAAACGACCCAGTCCGACCCAGTTATTTAACCCAAAAAGTTAGTTCAATTTGGTTTATTAGTTTAATTTGACCCAAATAACTCAAAAAGTTGGGTCAAATTAAACTAATAACCCACAGAGCTCCCCATGATTTTTCAAAAATGGTTTATTCGTTTCAGACAATTTTTTTGGTTAGTTGAATAATCCAAGTGAATTGGGTAAACAAATGTGTTGATCCAACTATGAGTTATTTACCCAAAAAGTACAATTCAATTAATTAAATTAATAACCAACAAAGCAAACCAGTTTTTTTTTCCCCGATTGGATTTGATAAAAAAAGGAATTGACCCAAGTTTTTAATTTATTTAACCCAAAACATTGGGTCAAGTTAAACTAACTTGCTAGCTTGCAATGCCCAAAAATATAGAGCTAAAACAACAGCACTGTGCCTCTAATCTATTCTCAATGATAGGCAAGAGGCAGGATCCTTGACCCACTGCCCTGATTTGCCCAGGCTTCTTTTTTCCTCTCTGCCGCTGAGAATTCAAGCTGTTTGGCTTTATTTAATGGCTTAGGAATCATTTGTATTTTTAAGGTATTCAAAACAGCGGTGGACATAACCTCCACAACGCGTCTGAAAAGTCTGGGCAGGAAACATAAATACGAGCTCCTTTAAACCAATGCATATGTTTTATTTGTGTACATCAGAACACGCAAGGATGGGACCAGAATGAGGGCAGACAATGCTGTGAATTTGTTTACTATACATCCTTTGTTTATTTTTCTTTCAGAGCACCCTTGCCTCAGCCTTAAAGTGAGTTCAGACCGTGAATATCCTGCAGTAAATAAACATGACTCTCCGTATATTCTGTCATGTGGAATAGAGAATGAGATGCAGACTACTACCCTGCTGGTAATATCACATCGAGTGTAACCCAGCTCTGTGGACAGGCCCCGCGGGCTTCTGCGGCTACTACAGCTACACCCTTGACTTCAAGGCAGGCATTAAAATGGAGGGATGGTGGCGTTGCCGATGCTGGCTGGATTATGGGGTTCGAGCGAGGCAGCGCGGAGCATGCATGTGTGCATGATGCGTGTGCCTGACGGGTGGGGGATGCTTCGGTTTAACCCTGCATTTTATGCAACCATTACTACTGTATACATGCTTTCTTTTTGCTAAATGATTTACCACTTTCATTAAATGAATCCAGGATATCATTTTAAATAATTGTATATTCTTCTTCACATTTGTATTAAAATGCACCTCATTGGATATTTGACATTGGATGTCCTTGTAAATCTCTGGCCAGGATCAGTCAACGTTAATATTGCCATTGTGTTAAATATCTTGTAACCTTTTAGAGGACATTTTTTTAAATTTGTAATCATAACAAAGTGTTATGGCTATCTGGACTGCTCCTTCATTTGGTGAAACAAACTAGCATTGCAGAACGTAGACTTGAATCTCATGTTGTGCAAACGGTCTTTAAATTGTGTTTCGAAGACTAGATTACGTTGGTAGCTCTTGCTTGCTATTAAAATGTATTGGTTCTACCTTGAAATTAACCTTAATTCACTTTGGAATTTTCTAATCCAGTCAGTCCTAAAACGCAGAGGTGAGTCGATTTAAGACTTACTTGGACTTTGACTTGACATCCATTAGACTCGATTTGACTTGAACTCCATGGGCCCTATTTTCTTGCCCAAGTCTAGCGCAAAGCACAGACTAACTGTGTGCATATGTGGCGTTTTCTTTCATTTGGGATTTTGCTAGACTCGCGCAGAAACAGGCAGCGTTCGTGCCATTGTGGGAGGGAACACGGCCGACTTCTGGCCGAACGAAGCGGCTCCTCTCATCAAAGGGGAAGTCAACCCCCCAAGTCATTTTTTTCAGATTTTTCAGGAAACACAACAAATTAAACCATTTGCATCATGAGGAGATGATTTAGGCAAATATATATATATATATATATATATATTAAAAAAATTGCAAAAAAAAAAAAGAAGACTTTTTTAATTATATTATTATTTTAAGGGGGTCTAAATATGCTAATCTGGTTAAAATTGTGTTAGTGCAATATGAGTGAAGCAGCAAAATCTAGCAGTTTTTATCAATATCAGAAGGCATCCATTTTGCCACTTGCTGTCAACTGAATATGACATCAGTGTTGCTCAGGTCTCAGGTAACAACCAATCACAGCTCAGCTTCAGACAACAGGTGAGTTGTGCTTGGTTTATCTTTTGTCGACAGCAAGTGGCAAAACGGCCGCGCCGTGACATGGATAAAAATGGCTGGATTTTGCTTCATAACTCATATTCCACAAATGTAATATTAATCAGAATGTCATGTTTAGAATAGTGAGGTCACTTATGACATATGATTGTCAAGAAATGTATGAGGTTTAATCGATTTAGGTTCAGTGCAGAGAGAGGCGTGTGTGGTCTTGTAGTCCATGCAGGAGAACTATAACAATGTGATACATTTCCTATAGCTATAGGATAAACAAATACATAATAACATCAGCTAACTGCTACCTAACAACGTAAACAATGAGTTGCGATTAAAAGCAACAACAAAAATGAGGAATTATTAGGATTTTAGTGTGTTGCTACTTGGTAGATGTTAATAAATGCTCCACATCCTGTGGATCTCCCACCACGACTGTATATTACGAGCAGGCAGTGATAAAGGTTCAGTCAAATGTGTTTATTTAAACTCTTAATAAACTACAGTGGCCTACAGAAGATCACGTGATTGACGAGGAGGCTTTTGAAAATATGGGGTTTTAATCGCGAGGCACTTTATTCTCGCCTGTAAAAACTTTTCTGTTCTGAGCACAGCGTCAGGTGCAGCCGCGTCTTTAATGCAAATAAGTGTCGTCTCCAGTGGCGTGTTGCCCTCAGGACGCGACCGGTATCCGCCTCTGCTCCTTTAAGGCAATGAGGAATTAAAGCGTCTGCAGGGGCAGAGCGGGGGGGGGAGAGGGTTTTATTCAATGTAATGCTCCCAGAGTCCGTGCGGTGCGATTACAGAGAGCGGCAGCAGGGAAGATGCGCTTGCTCGCCTCTTGCTGGACGCACAGAGGCGATGAAGATGATTTGACTTTGGAATCCCTGCACAAAACAATTACCTTAACACAACACCTTATTCTTTCTAGTTTATTTATAGTCCTTTAATTCCATCCCCAAAACATAACCTGTTAGTTAATTGAGGTAATTAAAGCGTCGGACTTTTTTCCTTTCTTTATTTTTATTATTTTTTTAGTTAAATTGAGTTTAGGCAGTTGAAACGTTTGGTGTTAAATGATCTGTTCGCGCACGCCTCTGACTCAGCATCACACATACACGCTCGCACACGCGCGCGCGCGCACACACACCTGGGCTTCACCCCCTCAGCATCCTTTTGAGAAGCAGCAAGGCGCGGAGCAGAGGAGAGTGTGCACAGCTCTCCCCGAGACAATCACCAGGCACGTTGACGCTCCAAAAGTGGGGCAAAAACAAAGTAGCAAGGAGAAATTAAAAGTACAAGACTCGGGGCGGCTTGCTTGAAGACAAATGTTTGACATCACCCTAAACGCTCTGAAGAGAACCCCAGGAAGGCACCGGTGTGAGGAAGAAGAGAAAGCATAGCTGTGGGGGGGATTGAACGGAGCAGGGCATGTGGATATTGGCTTTAACCTTGTTCCAGAGCATCTTGAATGGTAAGTTTCACCCTTTTCATTTTTTTTTTTTTAAATGTTTGTTTCTATTATTGATGCGTATGACACATTTAGTGAGGCATGATGAATGTGACCCACATGAAATGGATTTTGCATGGCTGTCAAAAGGCTGACACCCTTGATAAAAGGAAGGTGAAGCAGGCGCAAGATGCAAATAAAACCCTTCAAGCTGGCCACCAAAATGCACCTCTGGCCAATAGATGGCCTAATCAGACAAATTGTATCTATATGGGATCATAATCAATAGTTGGGTTTGAATAATGGCGTAATTTTACATTTATGTCTGGTCTTCTACATGAAAATAATGCATTTTCATGTCTTTCTCTATGGTGAACTGTTGATGCTACATATTTCCTCAGCGCCACTGTGGCCCTTAGTAATACGTGACGTACACGATTAATGAACATTTGATTTGCCACTGTCCTTTCTAAAGAACATTTACTCAAATTTGCATTTTAACAAGAGAGAAAAATGTCAGCACATAAAACAAACAACAACTAATAGATAGTGGCGTTTATAGAACATTCAAATAAAATCCTAATTTACTGTTCCGTTTTTTTCTTCATCAGTGACGTTTTGTCAATGTTTATATTTTTCTATTTGAGGGGGGAAAAACAGCCCATTTTATTAGTATTCACAAACTAAAGTGCAATGTCGTAACACAAAGGTCACATTCATCTGATTTTTAGGGCAAGTTTGAAACACACACTAAACCTGCATTTTCTATTCAAATGGCCAAAAGTCTCCCTCTCCATTGAAATGCATTCAGCTTTGCTTGTTGTTTTCTTAGACCTGCATATTTGCGTGAGGACACACATGCATGTGGCGGATGCCATGCACACTTATTTGTGTCAGGAATTTTCATTTCTAAAATCAATAGAAGAAAATTGATAGTTTATTGCATTCAGTTATTGGCCAGCGTCCTTTCTACAAGGAAGGGATTATGGCTGCCTGGGTGTGTACGAAAGGCAGGGTCGATGAAGGGGAAGAGCAAGAATGCTAAAATGTCTGCGCGGAAACACATGGAGGCTTAGATTTTCACATAATTGCACACAATCAAAATGGAGGGTCAAGAAAAGCTGAATGCACAAAGCTGAATTGTGGTGAATGGGGCATTTTACAGGTATGAATACATTTGAGCCGCATTGAGGAGCCGTGGTGTGATATGGTGTGTCCCTAAAATGGATTTTTCCTTCTGCCTGGGACGATAAAATAAGGCTTCGCAATGGATTTTGGTCTCGGCGTTGCCTCTTTTTTTTTTTCATGCAGTGGCGTATATATTGACACTGACAAAAATTGTATTTTGCTTCAGCTTGTACTGAAACTCATAAAAGAACAATAAGGAACCCTCATCAATCATCATCATCGGACTGTGACATTACATCACCTGCTATGCAAGATTCAGGATTTTATTGCGTGAGGGATTATTGAACCAGCCTGTGGCAAACAACTGATAGGAATTTGGCTGCCATGTACTTGTCACAGTTTATTATTATTATTATTATGTATTCTTTTAAAAAGAAGATCATGTTTCATCATTTGCTGTTGGTGTTGTCATTTTTTATTAGATTTCACCTTAGAGGAGATCTGCTTTATTGTTGATTAGCTTGAAAATGAGCTGCTCATTGGCTGAGCAGGCGTTGTCAGACTGAATGAATGACCTTGTAGACAGGAGGCAGCACAATGATTGGTTTCTAGACAATTCTTGCTGTTTCACAGTTAGGCCTATCACATGCTCACTGGCCCGTCTCTATGGTAACCTCCTTAATGGCTGTCCAACAACATTCACCATAAAGGGTATAGAAAACCATACTGTGATATATATATATATATATATATATATATATATATATATATATATATATATATGTATATATATATATATATGTATATATATATATATACATCACATAACTATACATTTTACAATACAAACCATCTTTATATATGTTAATATGTTCAATGTTTTTTTCGACATTGGATTTTGAGTTCAGTAGGAGGAGCTAATCATGACTTCTCAGAACAATGAGGAGCTTTTGTTTTTAGACCGAATTAAGACTATATCATCTCTTTTTTTTTCTTTTTTTTCTTTTCTCAATCCATTTATTGGATCCCATGCAGTGTATATGCGCTACAAAAAAAAAAAATCAAGTGCCCACAGAATACTGTTTTAAAGATATTGCTATACGCATGAACATTTATTCCCCCACAGACCGAAAGAGCGGCATTCTCACCACCCCCCAAAAAAATCCGCTGTTTTCTCCCTCTGATTAAAAACAGCAATGCCAGTCGGGGGCACGTGTGACCTCGGGGAACATGTTTGGTTTTCTGTACTAGAATAAAGTGTAATTGCACATCCACTGCAGTAGGTGGCAGTGGTGCTCTCTGCTCTCATCGTTAGAGAGTGCACAAGGAGTGTTAGTTTTTCTGCATAGGTGTACCTACAAGTATTTCTAGACAAATGGAATATTAATAGTCAAAATATTTTCTTCTTCCTTGGCGGTAATTTTAGCCACGGGTGCTTCTACTCAACCGGCACCTGGGAGCTCATTTACCTGAGTAGATGCACATGTGGCTAAAGCCAAACTGTGGCAGGGTTATTACTCTCTGGACCAGGATTTGACACCTCTGATTTTAGGTGAACAGAAAAATATCTGTGTTCATGTAGATGCGGCCTCAATTAATTGATTAATTAATTTTCAGCTTTCAAAAATGAATATGAAGACCTACAGTATTTACCCCAAAAAAATAGTATTTCTGTCTTTTTCCAGTCTACTAATGACCTGATTCAGCCATCAATATTCTACACGAATGAAAACAAATTCCATATTTCCCTGAGAGCTGCCTCAAGGCAAAACAGTATCAAGCTAAAATGCCATGTTCACATTCTCGCTGCAAAGACGTAAAGAGGAGCAGCGATGAAATGTAGTCACACGAATGAGGCTTAATCTGACGCTTAAAGACTTAATCACGTATGTGTTCGATAAGATAAATTAGACAGAGATCAAGGGATCATGCAATCACATTTTTATCTCAATTATCGCTGACCTTTTCTCAGAGCAAAAAAAATATGAAAACTCTCATATATGTCATAAACCTCATATTTGCAAGCCGAATCGCCATCTTGGGCTGGAGTGGATAGATGGAGTCAACTTGGCCAAGCAGCATGGCACTAATCTACAAGTAGCCAGGCAAGGGAGAGCAATGAGAACCCAATTAGGTCGAACTGCAGAGATGTCTACATTGGTCATAGAGCAATAAAGCAAAACCTGACCAGCTGCACATTAAGGATGTTTACTAGCAAATAATTATGGCTTGATTGCAGACGTGAGATCGCTGCCCATGAAATCTAATTACATGTTTAAAAACACACAGTCAATTGATAGATCATCTTGAACCGCTTTGCTCCGATATGAATATCTAATGGACTGGACTAAGTATACCAACCCACTTAACTTGTGTGTGTTTTGAGAGGGCCTGTTGAGTTGCATTTTTACCACTGTGTGATTCCAGCTGAAAAGGCTGCTAATGCTGGGTAATGGAGACCCTGATGTGTGATCATAATTGATATCCCTAGTTCATTGGTACTAGTGGGATAATGAGGGCTACTCTACTGTACGGCGCCTCCTTGAGCCCATCTAGCACTCCAATTAGGTGCAAGCTTTGGCCGCTAGCTTGCGCGCGTGCTCCATCCAGTGCTAAATCTAATTACTGATCATACTGTGTCTGTCTGGATTCCAGCAAATCGGAGGTGTAATTGCACAGGCCGGCGTGTAAATGTCTCTTGCATTAAAATGTTAACGATATCATTTAGCATCTGCGTGGAAAGAAGCTGAGGCAGAAAAGCCCTCAGCAGCCAGATGTAGGTGTTTGATCATGCGTGCAAAGTGAGGTTGTAGTACATCTGGCGGGGGTTCCCCCTCTCAGGCTGGCTTTTCAGCAGAGAGGATGCTTTTCATTCGTTCAGCACCTGTCAAAGTGACATATCATATTAGTGTGCTGCGCTATACTCGCAGGTACTGTAGTGGGGATCGAGAGAAAACAGCAAGAAATCGGTTATGGGAAGTTGACGAACATTATTCTGCTCGATAAAACACTCCTAGCAAAACAGGAGTTAAGAATATTCAAAGCAAGGGAAGCAGATTGGAGATAAGAAATCAATTGAGTTAGATTTGTATGCAGATCAAAACTAAAATTGACATGCTGATTCTACTAAAATTGCTGTTTTATCTCTATAGATAAGCAAAATTCTTCAGATAAGCAAAATTCCACTGATAAACTGTAGTAAGACTGTAGTAAGAAGAGCTGATTAACTGGAATTAGCTACGTACGTGGCAACTTGTTTGTGAAGTCACAATCGAGACCCACAAACGGGGTCCTAATCCGCACCTTACGTGACATTAGTGCTTGCTTTTCTCTGAACCTTGTAGCGACGCACAAACCGTTGTAAGTTCTATTTCGTCTATGCTTTCTTTTACCCTCAAAGCTAATTTACACACCTACACATTTATTTCATTTTTAAGAAAACAGGGATCCTATACATCATAAATTTGACGTGATAGAGAAAAACTGAGATCAGTTCTGGATCCCGCATGAAAAATGTATTACAAATAGCTGTGAGACCTGATTCAACAAAGATTGTGTTCCCCAGTGTTCATTGTAATCAAATGTGAAAGTCAACCCCAAATGTTTCCTTCTTTAAAATAATATGTTGCTCAGCTTGTGAACGTCACATGACCAACTCAGAAAACTGGCGAGCCGAGACTGGTTGTAACCTAAGCTCTGAGCAACTGTGATGTCATATTTAGTTGACAGTAAGCGGCAAAATGGCCGCACCTTGAGATGGTCAAAGACAGGTGGATATTAGTCACAATGCCGTGTTTAGACTAGTGAGGGCACAAACAACATTATTGCAATGAACATTTTTGGGTCGTCTTCCACTTAAGGCTCGAGTAAACTCCAAAATGAAAGTACCTAGATCAATTTACAAAAGATAGTCATTGAAAACAATAGGTTAAATCTTAGCAATAGTTCTCCTAGTTTAAAATGGAAAATATGAAGAGTGATAATACGGCACATGTTCATGTTGCTGTCTGTGTGCCAGGCCCACAGTCCTTGTGTTGTGTACCAGATGAACTTTTGTTCATTATGGAGGACAGGTGGTGGAAGTGTGATGAGTTTGCCATCCATCACCCACCAAGACAAACATTGGCGCCAGACTTCATAAATACTGCCTCTTAATCCAGTCTTGCACGTACCACGGCACGGGCTTTGAACTCGACACACGCTGAGGCCCAAGGCTGAATTGATCTCGGGCCTGTGCGTAACGTGTGTGCCTGGGATGCTGCTACTCGTGCATGTTCACCGTCACATCAACAATTACACATGCACGCACGCACGCACGGTGTCCCTCTTTGACCTTCTAGTTTTCCACCAGTTCCAGCTTTGTAAGTTTCACTTTCAAATTCATTTTCAGGAGATATTTGCCTGCTTGGGTGTGTGATGCTCCACAGTTCAAGATAATGGAAGATGCAAGGCTGGATAGACAGAGTGACACAAAGACAAATGGGCCCAGCTTCGTTTTCCTGACACTGCTCTTTATTTTTAAACCGTGGCACAAATGCTATGACTTAAAACCAAGGTAGTTGTAGCTATTCATAGCCCGTCATTTTTTTTTTTAAAACACTGTCATCTTATTGGCGTTATAGTGAGGTATGCACTTTTTCTATATGTGGTTGTAGTTAGCATTCTTATGTGCAGGTGTGCAATTGAGGAGCTTGGTGGGTGTGACATGCAGTAGCCGGGCGTCGAGGCCTGATTTATGTCCTTTCAGGCAGTCATTGATCCCCTCGCCTGGCGTGAGACTGAGTGCATTGTCAATAATCTTAGCACTTTGTGGTATTCCTCAATTTCACCGACCTTTTTGCACGTTTCTGGTGTGGTGCTGCAGTAGCTTGTCAACGGGTGATCTAATGCCCCGTTTCCACAGCATTGCACCTGCTACGGATCTACTCACATCTCCATCTCTGCAAAAGCAGGTACTATTTCTAGTCGTTTTGTAACACTCGAGACTCCTCTTGGGCTTGAGACCATTCTGAAGACCTCATTTTGTAGGTTTAGGTATTGTCTTGGTTACACAGTGGCAAAGCTTGGAATTTTCCGTTAAGACCGGTCAAGACGGGAACGAAACCAGCGCTGATCTGCTATTCGTCAACTTCATTTAATGGTTTTATAACCATAATTCCTGTAATGACTAATGATAATAAATGATATGACATTATATTATATGCTTACTATATAACACTATATTTACTATTGCTTACCTTATATATCATTTTGAGTGAGTTCATTTTTGTGAAAAAATGCACAGAATGCGTTCTTGCACTTATTGTTGGTTTGCTGTTCAAGCTGTTTTGTAAAAGTACCACTGATTGTCACACCCACCTAAGTGTGGTGAAATTCGTTCTCCGCATTTGACCCACCCCCTGAGGGAGCGGTGAGCAGCAGCAGGAGCCGCGCTCGGGAATCATTTGGTGATCTAACCCCCCAATTCCAAACCTTAATGCTGAGTGTTAAGCAGGGAGGCAAATAGGTCCCATTTTTATGGTCTTTGGTATGACCTGGCTGGGGACTGAAGCATGACCTCCCAATCTAAGGGCGGACACTCTACCACTAGCCACTGAGCTGGAGTTTTGCACCTTAAATGGTAATTTTATGCACAAGATCTCTTTGCACTGGAAAATGTGTAAGGTGTAATTGTACATCCACTACAGTAGGTGGCAGCGGTGTTCTATGGCGCTTTATTATTTTTATTTTCTGTAACAGACTAAAACAACGATGTGAATAATGTTTTTCTTTGACCTAAGCTGATATATAGTTTTCTTTTTTTGTTTTCTTTAATGTTAATAAGGATACAATGTAATGCAGAGATGCACTTACAACCATCTATAGACACATTTAAGTTGCTAATCCCTGCCATAGTGTGACATAAACCACTGTTCGTCTTACATTGTAGAAGTAAATACCGAAGGACCACATCTCCGACGCTGATGATTGCTAGCAATTCAATATGAAATGTTTTTTTGTAGTTTCCAGCGGCTCTGTTTTGAAGTGGAAAAGTGAGTGCCCAGAATCGAAGCGAGTAGAGCCACGTCGTGTTGAACCAAGCTGGTGCTGTGCAGCGGAAAAGCGACATAATGGAACAGGGTCATTTAACAGTAGAAGTGAAGAATATGATGTAGTTAAGGGAGTAATTTGGTCCGAGTGCCGTCCCTGGAAGCATGTCACCATTTACATGGTGCTAAGTGTCCCCATACACTGTTGTCAGACTGTGGTCTATTATGCATTGCTCTGTGCCTCGCTATCTGGTACATCCATCCCCACCAGTGATTATGCTAATTACTATTTGATCAGATGATTAAATTAAGACATGATTCATTCAAGGTATTAAAATGCTCAGAATACATTTGTGTCTCTTTGGTCTCTAAGCGCCCCAATCACTTGAGGAAAGGATGACCGCGGAGCAGGGGAGAGGAAGTGTAGACAAATATTGCTCCTTTTTATTCAGCCCGTGGCACACGGAGAGCCGTAATAAACCAAGACGGGGGGAGTGAGAGAGAAATGGAAAGAAATGAGGTAAAGGAGAAAATAAGGCACCGTGCGCACGGGGTGGGGGATTGCTGAAAGGAACCGTGCGGTGGTCCCCAAAGTGTTGAATAAACATGCTTGGTTTAGGGAAAATGGCTGCGATAAATGTTTAATATGAATAGTCCATAAAGACGGTCAAATGAGTCTGGAGTATTAAAATGAGCATGGCACGCAGAAGCAGCTTTGAAGGAGGGGGGGGGGGGGGATAACGGCAGACAGAGCTAACAGGATGAGAGCAGCCAGCTGCTGTGACATCGACATTAACACACTCCACCAGCTGCTGGTCACAGACGTCTCTTGGACAAAATAGGGATGGCAGGGTAGCTTCAAAGGCCTGCCGTGGCCTGATAATGATGTTATCAATGCAAAAAAGAAAAGACCTAAATGACAAATAACATGACTAATTGATTAATTTGTAAGGTGGTTTGCTTCAGGGAATGAAAGGGTCGTGAGTTCAAGATCCAAAACATTTGAAAATGGGACTGGTTGCTAGATAGATTTTGCTTTCGGGGCACAACCTAGGTCTTCCCCTTTTCGAGCCAAGTATGGCGATATTAAAGTAAAAAGTATTCAATAATATTACTGTTTGAAGTGCATTGGTTTAAAAAAAGCACAAAACTACCTTCATTCCTTTCTAAAAATATTAAAACAAATACATTTAAAACACTATTTTAATGGGGAAGTCAACCCCCCCCCCCCCAAATAATTACCAATAATATGTTCTATGCAGCCCCACTAGTCTAAACACAGCATTCTGATTCATTTTGCGTTTGTGGAATTGGAATTAAGCAGCAAAATCCACTCCTTTATATCCATCACAGGTGGCGGCCATTTTGCTACTTGCTGTCGACTAACAATTTCACCGCAGTTGCTCAGGGATCAGGTAACGAGCAATCACAGCGCAGCTGGCTAATGTCACATGACCAAATTCAGAAAACAGCATCACCGTGATTGGTTGTTATGCCCTGAACAAATGTCATTTTCAGTCGACAGCAAGTGGCAAAATGGTCGCCTATTGAGATAGATACAAATGATTGGATTTCGCTGCGTAATCCATTTTCCATCCATCCATTTACTTAACCTCTACACCGCCAAACTAAAATTTTGGGATTGACATTTCCTTTAATAAAAATCACATCAGCATCATAACAGTTTACATTACAGTCTCAAACAAATTACAACTCTGACAATAAAAGCACAAGACATTTTTATGGCTCTGATAGGAGCCTCTCAGCTCTTGTCTTTAGCTAGGGAAATAAGTAAGTGAGATAATTAGGCATGCTCAATAACATTTTAAGAAAGACCGGAGACGAAGATTTCCCTCTATTAACTGCTGAGAGGGGCAAATAATGTTGTGTTTATAAACCAGTTAATGAACGTTGACCATGCTTGACACACACACACACACACAAGCACGCACACACTAGATAAAGATTTTAAGGTCGCTCCATACAAGTGGCCTAAATAATTAGAGGTTCATTTTGTGTGCTCGTTAAGCACGGTGGTTTCCGTGCCATGTACACAACTGGATCAGGTCTGGTCTGATGCCTGGCTCCTCGTCTCCCAGAGAGTCTCAAGGGTCAGCGCAACCTGTGCTGACCCACCGTGCGGCGTTAGCTTGCTTGCATGCAGGTGGACATTGGCCTAGCGCAGCGACTCCTTTGAAGGCCCTTAACCTTAATGAGTGCTGACATAATAAGGTTGGCCGTCCAGGGTGCGCCGTGACCGACTGAAGTCAGGCCTCTGTCAGCAACAATCTGCGCGACGCGAACGCTGCTTTTTAATCACGTTATCAAGAGAGACGATGTACGCTGACCATTAGATTACTTGGGAAGGGATTAGATTATATCCACTCAAGTCTCAATCAGATGTCTTTGAGTATCACAGTGAAGTGCAGAGGTTCGACGATGCAGTGGATGAACAGTGGGCTTGGAATATGGCCAGCACATACTGTAGAAATGTATTATGTTGCACACCATGTTCTGGAATAAAACAATGCGCGAAATATGATCTTCATGTCACACGTGAGACTTTATGCTGAAAATGTTGCACCTCTGTAGACCAAATAAACCATGAATGACATTTACAATTTATATTCATCCCGTTCTGTCTGTCAAAGGGATTAGCATTTGCATACTATAAATATGTCTATTTCCCCCCTCAAATTCTGGTTAACTAGGTCAAGGAAGGGGAAATACCACAACAAGGCCCTTTGCAGTTCTTGGGGAAATAAGTACATGATTTTAATTATATTAACTGCTAAAAGGCAACACTTTTATCTGCTTCTCAAGCTTTATTATTTTACATTAGAAAAATCGCAAGGCACACCACTAAACACAAATTTCCTTTTCCCTTTTACTCTCTAATGGAAGAGCTTTTAATTGTTCTGCCTGTCACTATAAGTCGCCGGCATTGATAGTAACATTTTAATTTATGGACCAATAAGTAAAAAAGAGTAATTTTCCACGGCACGTGGTACACTCATGCCTTCCTCTTCTTCCTTCTGATGAAATCCTTGTTTGTTTTGGCAGTGTACATTATGCTTGATCAATGAATTTAAGTAGGCTACATACTTTTTTTTTTTAAAGCAATTATCTTTCATTTCTCAAGAATATTCAACATAATCAATGCAATGAAATGTCTTACAAAAATAAAATTATAAAAATGACCCCTGCTCTGTTAAAAAAAAAAAGCTTCAACAAATATTAACAAAACACAATCAACAGCAGAGTAAAATGAGATATTTTATCGCTACCAGAATGTCCTCTTTCATCTGATTGTACACAAATATGATAAATGTAAACAAACACGCATTCCAGAAAAAATCGATGATCGAGAGGTAAGTATCGTGACAGGCCTAGGCAGACATGAGTAATTCCAACAAGTGGTGCTACTGTACTTTAGAAATTGTATATCAGATACAGATCTAATGTAGAGAAAAAAAATGGAAAAAAGATGACATGATCATCTGTTGTCTCATTCATCTTTTGATTTCAAAGCCAAATATTTCCCATCAACAGCAAATATATTGGCCTCACTTCTCCAATACTTTTGGAGGCGAGTGAAATTATTATTTTTTCTCAAACAAGAGTAGCAAAAGAAAAGCTCCTCAGCGTCTTCCCTCTCGTGAGCTCATATGCAGAAGCGGCAAGTGTATAATTTAGACATCATCGCTTAAGCATAGCCCCTTAAACATCACAGGACAGATCTGTCGGTGAGGATCAGCGGCACGCACGCAGCCAACCCTTTCTACTGTCACAGCGCTGCTTAATATTCATGAGAGCAAATTGGAGGACAGTCATTTAGCTTCGCCGCATGGTGTATTGCCTCTAGGCAGATCGCATGAGTGGGAGCGTTTACTCACTTCGGACTGGTTGGCGTCTGCCTGTCTCTGACATATTTTTTTATTCAGTTGAATCTACAGTAGTGCCTTGAGATATGAGGGACTCGACTTATGAGTTTTTTCTTAGATATGAGCCGAGGTTTGGCCGACTTTTTGCTTTGACTTGGCAGGGAACACAACTCAACTCACTTAAAAGATGCAACAAACACAGTTCTTCAAAATAGAGGCATCAAACTGTTCACTGCCACTCCCTGTGGAAGTTTAGTGTAAAATAAAACATGCATCAAAGAGAAAACAACAACATAATGTAGTTCATTATTAATTATAACACTAAATAACATACATGCTGCTGTGCTATACTGTATAAAAACCTTTAAGCAATAGATTGGACACAAACAGAGGAACAGCCGGGAAATATAGCAGTGCTCACATTGTTTATTCTTTATCCTCTGTGAAGAATGACTGATATTAGTGCCACACTGATGCCCTTGTGATGTCTCAATATACAGTACAACTGTCTGTCTTATAAGGCTCCTAAGGCAGGCACACAAGAAAAAACAAAACAGCAAAATAGTCTTTCAATTGATGAAATGCGACAAAAAAATTGTGCAATTATTTTTAACAATTCTATTTGTTCTATTTCTATGTTTGTATAAAGTACTTTATTATGAAGTGCTTTTTTTCCCTCATTAAAATTCCGTTCCGTTCCGTTCCGTCTTCAATTCCGCTTATCCGGGGTCGGGTCGCGGGGGCAGCAGCTTTAGCAGGGAAGCCCAGACTTCCCTCTCCCTAGCCACTTCAGCCAGCTCCTCCGATGGGATCCCAAGGCGTTCCCAGGCCAGCCGTGAGACGTAGTCTCTCCAGCGTGTCCTGGGTCGTCCCCGGGGCCTCCTGCCGGTAGGACATGCCCGGAACACCTCCCCAGGGAGGCGCCCAGGAGGCATCCGAACCAGATGCCCCAGCCACCTCAACTGGTTCCTCTCAACGTGGAGGAGTAGCGGCTCGACGCTGAGTCCCTCCCGAATGACCGAGCTTCTCACCCTATCTCTAAGGGAGAGCCCGGATACCCTGCGGAGGAAACTCATTTCGGCCGCTTGTATCCGGGATCTCGTTCTTTCGGTCACGACCCACAGCTTGTGACCATACCTCATTAAAATACACATTAAAAATATTTTTGTTGTATTTTGGTGAACGTTGGAACGGATTAATTCATTTCAGTGCGAACAAATGATCTGAGATCTTAAGCATTACATTTGCTTTTTGACAATTTTAACTCATTCACTGCCATTGACGGCTATAGACGTCAAAAATTCATTTGAACTATTTCTATTAGATTAACATTTTTTCCACTTTTATTAACAAGAGTATGAAAACCTAGAAAAAAGTTGTTATTGTACATTTAGAACAGATATAAAATTTGTGATTCATCATGAGGTAACTAATGAAGTCATGTGATTAATTACAATTAAAAAAAATTATCGGCCGACGACCACATTTTTAATAATCTTTTCTTTTCTTTTCTTTTTTTTAATAATCTTTTTTCAAAAAAGAAAAGATTAGTACAAATTAGGGCGTCGGGCGATTTAATTTTTCGCATAACTAATAGAAATAGTTAAAATGAATTTTTGACGTCTATAGCCGTCAATGGCAGTAAATGAGTTAATATCAGTAATTGATTACATACTTTATTTGATGATTGCTTGATGTCCATTTTATTTGTTATACACATGAGCTTAATGTACAAGCCTGCGTCTACATATTTTTTTCCCCATGACTGTATTACGGACTGCAATGAAAAAAAAATAAAAATGAGACCACCTCAGTTTCATTTTCATTTTAAATGCCTGGTACAAGTAAAGGTGCTTTTAGGCATTTCATGTTTTATATTCTGTCTGCTTAATGATAAGAAATTAAAATAAACAAGGTGGTGTAAAATAATTTTTTTCGCATGACTGTACATATTACCCTGACTGACTTCCTGTTTCTGCCATTTTTTTATATGGTATATGCCGATTTTTTCATTGACCTCTGAAGCAGTCAAGTGTAAGCCCTATAAACTCTGCCTAAAACGAATGACTACTCAAATTTGACACATGATTAGGAAAATTAATCAGTTATAGTTGGGGACATTTTTGCTGTTGGTGCAAAAACTAGAATATAAAAGAGCACAAAAGAGTAATAGAGTCATGTTTGTATTGAGCCTTCCAAGGTGTTTCTGTTCTCTCCAGCATGTACTGATGTTTCCATCTACAAACCTAAAGAGTAAAATTGGTAAGAGTGGAACATTACACTATTGGCTTCTTTATTCTTGTATCTCAACGAGCCTCGTGTGATCTGCCGGTCCCTCACTCACTTGCCCTGAGGGCACAGAAAAGATGCTTTAATTACCCAAGGTTCTTTGCTGTCACAATGTCACTGTAAGGACCCCAGTGCCACACTGCCACGAATCTCCTTGCCGCAGCATACATGACAACGGAATGAACTCAACAGATGCCCTTTGAAAAAGAGGAGATTGAATCCTGCCTGCGGGTTAAAAAACAACAAAAAAATAGAACTTTGCTGCCTCTTGCTTGCTTTGTGCAGCTTTTTATTTCAGTCTTCTGTCAAAGAATGTGAAATGTAAACATCAATAGGCTGTTATAAAAATAAAATAATAAAAACACGCAACAAAAGATGTGTATAAATATTGGTGTAAAAAGTAAGGTATGTTTGGGGGGACAACGAAACAAAAATAATTAAAGAAGCTAATTAATTTTTAGATGGTAAACAGCAAAGAAATGCTACGGTTTATCAAGAATTACAAAAGCAAACTCATATGACGTCATTGCACGGCTCAGTTGCTTCCTGTTCTTATTCTTTGAAATTAGTGGTGGATCACATCTCTATGGTGTATACCGCCACCTACAGTGGAGGAGTCCCCTCTCAATATTTGCAAAAGAAAAACAGATTGAAATGGGCAGCATTTGTCCGTTTTGCGCATTTTCAGTAAATTCGCGTAAAAAATTTAAACCTACTATTTTCAGTCGACAGGAAGTGTCAAAATGGCCGCCCCTGAGATGAATAAAAATGGGTGCAGCTTATGTCATAGTCCACAAATGCAATAATAAAGAACGTTTTTTGGATTGACTTCTCTGTTTTTAATGAAATAATCAGTGTCACTGAGTTCAATCACTGTGTTTGTTGTTTGAAGTACTTCAAATATTTTGCCCCTCCTTGATAAACAGCAAAGTGAAGGAGTTATGTTGAGCCTTTTATTCGGTGGCACACAAAAATATATTATTGCTTCCTGCACACATAGAATGCCTTATTTGTGGTTTAAACATGCTTTGCATTGTAATACAGTTGAAGATAAAAGAAAATAAATACAGCACATAGGATTTTTTTTTTCATTGCATAGTGCGCCATGGCCTGAGTTGCATATTTGAAACAAAATCACTTTCTTTTCCTCAAAGACATCCTAGCAACCAGACACGTAAAAAAAAAAAAAAAAATCATAGTCAATTATAAATGCATATAATACATAATTGAACAGTGTCACTTATTTCACCTTTACAGTTGGGCTCATGAAAAATGATGGCAATTACGCATTTCCTCTCGGGCCAAGTCGTAAGTGGCTGGACGTTTGTTGGGGTGTGACACGGTCCTCTTTGTGAGGTCTGAGCAGGCGATGTACCTGCGCCACTCGACCGTGCGCCCTGGCTGATGGAAGCGTAGTCAATTAAGAAAACGAGCAGCACAGTGAAACAGTCAATTTCTCCATTTTTAATTAAATCAATTTGGTTTTTGCTCTCAGCCTGGCTGAAGTGCGTCACTCTCACATACTTTTCATATGTGAAACACACGAACATGAAAACAGCCAGGACATAAATCCTAATCCAATTTCTCCGATGCTAGAATGGAATAAAAGCTTTCACGGCAATCACATACGTCTTTCATCTACTTCTCTGTCACCTCAATTAAGTCAAGTACCTAAATTGTTTTTTTTTCTTCCTGAAAACCACGAGTTCTGCCAGTTGCACCTGTCTCAGGTTTTATAGAATAAATGGAAATACTGTATGCCACTTGAACAAAATCCATGAGCCACCATCAACTCGCTTGGTAGAAAGTGGCCGCGGTTTCAAAGTACTCAGTACTAGGCAAGGCAGCGTTAATAATGTTGCACATTTCATACACAGCACAAGACAAATCAATGTGCTTCACACAAGCCAAGATACGGCACCTAAACACATTTACAAACATATCAGCAAGAACGTACATTGACAACATGTAACCACATTAAAAGAACACTTTGAGAACATTTAAAAGTAAATAAATAAAGTTAGATTTAAAAAAAAAAGAAGGTCTTAATCAAGTGTTTAACTTGAATTTAAAAGCATTTGAACTTGGTACTGACTTCACTTCTATTAGCAGTTGATCAATTTGTGTGCAGCATAACAGCTAAGTGCAGCTTTACCATGTTTACTTTGCACTCTACTAACTCGCTTTACTAATTGACCCGAGTCTGAAACCTCAGAGCCCAAATGGGTTTCTATTCAAGCAGCATTTCTTGAATGTATTCAGGTCCCAAACCATTTGGTGATTCATAGACCAATAGTATAATTTTTTTTATTTATTCTACAGCTGACAAGGAGCCATTAACTTTGCTAACAAACTAGTAGTTACTTCTTCCATTTTTACCTCAGCCATATTTGTTAGTTGGTTTATTTTTCCGCTTAGTAAGTGTGCAGGATTAGGTAATTACCAAACAACTGAATCCTTAGCATAAACCCATTATCTAAATACAAACGTCAATAGAAAAAGCTTCTCTCTTGACAACAAATTGTCCCATTTCTTGCAATCTTATGACTGTGTGAACAATAATTAAACTCAAATTTATAAATAAACCTAAAAAGCCCCCACTGTGATTCATATACAGCAAGTAGCAGTTTCTTTATTGTCACAGAGTATCAATTTACAACATTTCGTTTGAACTAGCGATTACCACACATGGAATAACTCCAAATTATTAAATCACAAAATGATATGAATTGGTATTTCTACCCTGGTGGAAGTCTGTGCTCCGCTGAGTGCCACAGTCCTTTCCACTAACCTTGAGTCACCATCTGTTTAAAGGTATATTTTTACCCGCTCATTACAGCTCCAGCGAGCATCATCAACATTCTGAAAAAAAAAGAAAAAAAAAAGAAGAAAAAAAATCAACATTCTGTCGACCAGAGAAAGATTGAGAGCGATGTCATCTGAGAAATAGAAAATGAATAAGAATAGGAGATGACTTTGATGTATTTGGTGGCTGGTGCCACCAACCTGCATAGGGACCAGCTCCCCCTGAGATACTTTGACATTACATGCATGGAGCTCGAGTTCTTCTCTGCCATAGAAGACTTTGATGCTTTTCGTGTCATCAGTCAGACGGCTCTTGTTCAAAGTTTCAAATTTGGCAAAAATAAGGACTACCGCCAAATGTGACAGTATGAGAGTGAGATATATAATTTTGGTCATTGTTTTTTTGATATGCTCCCAGCACACTTCATCATTTAGTGGCTGAAAGTAGACTAAACTTTAGGCCTTTTGGAACCACGTCTAAGTATTGGCACAGGTAGTGTAAAAATGATTTTGTTGAATTTGAACGAGCTGCACTCAAGTTAGATTCTGAGTTGAGATGTGTGGTGGATGTCATCATATTTTATTCATAAATTTAGTTCATTGAACCCTCTGATTCATTGTACAAATTCATTAATTGATTCATTACCTGGCCAACTGATATATAACATATATACATCTTACTGGTTGGGTTTTGTGAGTAAATGCAGTATATACAGCAGATACTAAATGTCCATAATGATGAGCATAGAACATCATTTTACCTCATCCTTTTTCCTTTTCATCTCAACCTGTCCACATTTGGGAAAAAGCTCTCTTATACAGTACATACAATTTAAAATATATACAGTACATAACAGTTTCACTTCGAATAAAGAGTTAATTTGATTTACTGAAATTTGTCGATTTGTTTGTCTGTGAGAGAGTGAAAGAGCAAGATATTCAAGTCCGTTTTGTTTTGTTGGTTTAAAGCTGCACGAGCAGAGAAAAAGATGGGCAAAGTCTGCAATTTGAAACCTTGTTAGGAATTTATGAAGTGCTAAAATGTTTTCTCCCCAGGGAAGGTCCATGCCTGCTGTCAGTGTCACTGTAAGCCATTTAGAGCAGAGCTGTCATGCTCGTAGCCAGTCTCAGATGGCAAGCTAGTACTGAATGTGCACATATTTTGGCTTGACACACAAAGTTGCCTGCACTTGTTCACAGGTAATGAAAAATTCCGGCCTCATACAAACTAATGGATCCACGATCGACTGTAGCATATTTGTCAAAGATGCACTGTATGGCTAGTTAGAGGAGGGTCCAGATTTATATACAAACTAGTGCTTCTGAGTAGAGGAAATGATGTAAACGTGCGCTATGCTAACAGCTTGCATTTCTTTTCTGCCTCCGTAGTTTTCAGTGACGATCTCCATTCCAGCTTATACTTTGTCAATGCGTCGCTTCAAGAGGTAGTATTCGCCAGCACCACAGGGACCTCAGTGCCCTGTCCTGCTGGGGGTGCAGCCCCTGCCTCACTGCGCTGGTACTTGGCCACCGGCGAGGAGATCTACGATGTCCCGGGCATCCGCCACGTCCACCCCAATGGAACGCTCCAGATCTTCAACTTCCTGCCATCCAGCTTCAGCAAGCTGATCCACGACAACACGTACTACTGCACTGCCGAAAACCCCACGGGCAAGATTAGGAGTCAGGATGTCCACATTAAAGCTGGTAAGAACAGAATGAAATGATGGGGATATAAGAAAAGCGTTCTCTGTTAAGGTGTTTTTATTCACTGTTTATCTGACGTAGTTTCACGGGAACCCTACACGGTCAGAGTGGCTGACCAGAAGGCTATGCGAGGCAGCGTAGCCGTCTTCAAGTGCATTATTCCTGCTTCTGTCGAGTCCTACGTCAGCGTTGTATCATGGGAGAAAGACACGGTCTCACTCAGCTCAGGTAAGACCGCCGCTTGTCGTGCATGCAAGTAGGCTTTTAAATAAGGAACGGTAATGTCTGTCTGGATTATGGATTATGGATTATTAAAATCTGCCAGATGGTTCACTGATTGTTAATGAACAGATCACCTACCTTTTCTACTGGATTTACCCAAACAAACATCCTCCTTTCAAACTCTGTCACTAGCTCAAATCAAATGTTCATAGTACAAAAAAATGGTTGTCACACGCATTAACTGGCTTTGTTTTGCTCCAAATTATGCCTTGACTATGCTGCTGTCTATTCAACTTGCTTTTATTGTAAAGTGGCTTTTCTGTAAATTTGATGTCAGAAGGAATATGCTGTCTGGACTGAAAAGTAAGAAACAAGTTGGAATATTGTGAAAATGAAAATGTAACTTTGTAGGAAAAAAGTTCTAAATATACAGCAGTGAATTTAACACATTTATTTGGCACCCTGATATAAAGTGATTTTATGCGAACTCTTTCAGTTTCAGTGAGCTCTCAATATTTTAACATTTTTGACAGGAATGACTGGTGTTAATTTAGGCACCTGTGATATAAACCCTACATTACGTTTACAGACTGTTTATTAAGAGAATACTGTCCTTCTATTACAAAAAAGAACAAAGTCAGAAAATTATATACACACTGAGATGGCCTCTTTTTTGTTTGTTTGATCATCTAATGAACGTTAGGGGTTTACACAAATACTTAAAAAGAAAGTTAAGTCAAATAATTTCTTTACCCCAAAAAGTTTTATGCACCCCCACGGCATTCTGATTAATATTGCGTTTGTGGAATCTGAAAAAAAGCCGAAAAATCAACTTGTTTTTACCCATCTCAGGAGGCGGCCATTTTGCTACTTGCTGTCGACAGAAAATGATGTTGCTCATTGCTCAGGTAACGACCAAGCACGGCTCAGCTTGTAAATGTAAAAACGTAGAAAACAGGTGAGTCGTGTTTGGTTGTTATACATGAGCCCTGAGCAACTGTGATGTTATTTTCAGTCGACAGAAAGTGGCAAAATGGCCGCCCCCTCCGGATGGATAAAAACAGGTGGATTTTGCTGCTTGCGTACCGCATAGAACATATCTTTGGAAACACAAATTTTAATATTACCCAAAAAATATGACTTCTCTCATAATATTACTTTTCTCCTACTACTACAACATTTTTATTTATTCTTTTACCATCCCGGTGTGTGCCAGTACTGAGACTCAACCGCTCCATGCAACAGTGTCTTTTACCTAGCCAGGGGATGTTGATAACTGTCTATACACATTGTCAACCTCAGTCCAACGAGAAAAATTTACATTGCCTAACAGTGCTTAATTAGTAAAGCCATTCAATTTAGCATGACAACAGGCGTTGACTTTTTACTCAAGTTAAAAGCAGTGCTTATCTCCGTGATTGCTCCGTGTTCCGCCTACGGGCTGATTTTCGCTTGGTACTGGGGCATTCAGGGACCTGTAAGTGAGCACTTGATGTTTATTTGACTGAGGGCAAAATCTGGGACGGTGTTTTGGTGGCATTTTAAATGTGCCTGCTCGAGCATGAAGATGTGTCCTCTGATCCATGCCGGAGACTTATTTACTCGCGAGCTTGCCTGACTTACTCACTGCAAGCTGCCAGTTAAAAGACATTGCCTAATGTCACAGAGATTTGGTGAAATATGCGGCACGCAGATATGATTTGGATGTGCAAATGGAGTGATTCATGCAGACAACACAAGGGCTGGTGTTCTTTTCATCATCAAAATATCAACTATTTCCCGTGTCTGAGATTGCTTTAAATAAGAGAAATCACCTTTATTTTAGCGGCAGCAATCATTTTTTTTCTCCAGCTGATGTTTATGCAATGAAGTTGAATGATGAATTACATTCATTGTACGTGTGCGTTTCTCTTTTACCTTCTTTTGCAAGAACGACAACATTGGATTGCTCGTGGTTACTCCAATAAGTATTGCAGCAGGCGAGCGCTGTCAAAAGCATGAGCACACGGTCAAAATCACTGCTGCTCTCTGATAAATATTTGATGGTGGATTCTGATGCATGAGCAGACCCACCTCACACTGTTATGGAGAGCTTGTGTTTACTCCAAGGGTGAGGGGGGCTGCACAAGGACACCAACAGAGCTTTGACACTGGCAACGTGCTGTAGTTTGACCCAGCCTGTTTTTTCCAATTCCTCCAGTTCACTTTTTTCTCTCTCTCTCTCTCTCTCTCTTGCTTTTTTTCAATTCTTCATGAAAGAAGACCTGGTCTCAGTGGACATAAAATAAAGCTATCTCGCAGCCACGTTGAATTATTAATCACTGTTTTTTGTTGGGAATGGGAACATCAAGCACACTTCTCTTGCATCAGGTGAGGGAGGAGCAATCAATGCTTGGAGAGACGCAAAAAAACTACGATGAGAGTGCTGATTGACCTTTTTTTTCAGAATTCAAAAGCATTTTTCATTATACATTATGTAAGGCTGGAGCGGATTCGTTTTGATAAAAACAATGTTAAGAGCTACATTTGTAAAAGTGTGAGACCCCTTTTTGACACTACTCGATTACTATTTGATTAACTAGTCAATAGGGTTATAAGCTCTGTCGCTGTCCTTATATTTATATTTACATTTACATATTTCCCTCTGTGTGCAAATTTTTGAACATGATGACAATCCACTTGTTCTTTTTTGTTTCTCTCTCTCCTTGTCTTTGTTCTATTGTATGGGGGGGGGGGGGTTACATTAAATATATACGTATATTTTTTTTTCATTAAATGTAATTTCAAATTTGACAAATCAGTTCCAAACTCACATCATTACCAAAATGTTATTAATTGTATAATGTTTAAAGCAAAAATATTAACTGTCATTGTTCAATTTCAATACAGAGAGAATAAACCATCCATCCATCCATCCATCCACGTTACACTTACTGAATTAAATAAATTAATTACAAATTGAAATGGAAATGAGAGTTTTTTTCAATTAATAATTAAAATTGGAGTACTTTTTTTTTAGCGTGACAAGAGTAAAGCGTTAGTGTGTGAGAATAGACAGAAATGCGTGAGTCTCACCCTCACGCGCTGACTGGCGTCTTCAGGTTGAACTTTAAACTATGTAATTTAATAGCTTGTGTTGTAATTTGATAAATAGCAACATAACCACCGGAATATACATTGGAAAGCGTTCCAAAAATCATTGAATAACCGCTCATTCTCAATGGGTCTAAAATAGATGCATAATTACAGAGTAGGCCCTGTCTTAATTAATCAGCTGTGATTGAAAAGTTAATTAGAATATGAATTACCTCCTCGAATAAGGACTGCTTAGTAGTCATTTGAAGCGGCCTGTTTTGAATGTGAATGCGCACAACGCTAGTGCACCGGGTCCTAACGTTGCAACTAACATACCATTAACCCGTCATGAATTTTAAAGCGGGTCTTGCATGTACACGCTTTCATATGCCCCGCTGCTGTCGTCTGCTGCTTTTGATAAACAATTGACGGAGCTAATGGAGAGATGAAAGAGACAAAAGGGAAGAAAGGCACTGGACGAGGAAGGGGATGAGTTGCGCTGTGTTCGGCTGTATTTTGTAGCGGAGCCTTGTTTTGAAGTGACGCCGTGTTGCCAAACGCACCGTTGTGTTTCAGTGTCCTGTGCGTTGAGTGGCTTGTTGTGTTTTTTACATCTGCCTACTTACTTTCCTTATCATTCAAAATGTCGGCCCGAGCGACACAGTTGGCGGCCTTGGCGTCAGGAAGAAGAGCCAACAAAGAAAGGATATTGAAAAAGTAGCGTACAAAATGTCAGCGAGACCTTGCACACTTGGCTCGTGAAGTTTAGCGAGGAAGAAATCATTCTTTGAGTAACTCGAGTATAATTTATTATTTTATACGTTTTTTTGGTGTGTGTTTTTTGTTTGTTTAATGTATTAGTTGTGACCTATCAGCCCAGAGCTGGCACAGATCTGCACAGCTTCCGAACTTTTCTGCTCTCATTGATTTTTCATACTTTTTTTTCATTTTTATGTCCGCCCTTTACCCCGGGCTGCCTTTTTTCATGAAATGATTTTCCTTGCCCAAACATTCTGCTGTAATTGTGAACATCTTGTAAAATACATTCTGTATTTAGAGGTGACATGCATTGAAAATAATTGCGCACATGGAAAATCAATGAGATATTTTCTTTACACTGTACAACGTGTCATTTCTGGTGTAACAGGTTCTATTGAAATGAATGCTTTTTACAGTACGTCCATTGAACAAGCTGCACACTGAGTATACATACTACTTTAAAAATGTAAGAGGGTTAAGTGCATTGAGTTTGTATCCTGTAGAAGTGGTCAAGAGATGTCTAAATAATAGATGTTAGTGTAACACGCAAGAAGTATGTAACCTTGTATAAATGGAATTAATAGGAATATTTATCATTAGGAAGCATGTGCCTCTAAATCATGCATCGAGTGAGACCTGATGTTTGATTACATTTCCCTTTATCATGTCTAATAAATTTGCTTAAAGACCTTCTGCCATCTAATACAAAACATTCATTCTTATGAATTTTTTCTATACTTTGCTAGTGTAGATACATTTTGTAGTAAATCATTTTCAGAGGAATGAATTGAAAATGGATGATTTCATCTGGTACTCTTGATGATCTCTCAAGCGTTAGTGTTGGGAATGACTAGTCTAAATCATAAGAAAACCAATACTGTTTGAATGTCCTAAGCCACTAGAGTATATACATTGTGTGTACACCAAAATTATCATAGTTTTGGAATTTTCCTTATAATTAGTTTGTATTTTCTTTTTTTCTTTTTATGTTCGTTTCAATTAGTTTCCAGGGCGGTTTTGTTTGACTAGTTTTAGCCTTTTCAAAATGCTTCATTTTAGTTGAATTTGTATTGGTTTGTTGAATGCATCATAATGGATGTGCTGTAACACAGAAATAAATACATTTAAAATCACATTTGAAGTTAAACATAAACACTCATGTAATGTATTAAATGAATTGCCAATGACGAAAATGAAGGACATTTTCGCTATAGTTGTAGTTAGTTTTGTAAACTATGGAAGTTACTTAGTTTTTGCTTTTTTTAAAAAAGCATTTTAATTTTTTTTAATGTAGTTAATGAAAATGTTTATTCAAGTATAGTTCTAGTAATTTTGTTTGTTTCTGTTAACTAAAATAACCTTGGCATACACTCATTTAAAGGTGATGAAAACATGACTTACAAGACTATTTTCTTATTGAAAAGTAATTCATCTTTGCTAGTTGCCTCTTCCCCTTCCACAATTTTCCCTATTTTCTTTTTCCTTATATTTTTCTTGACTCTATCCATCCACCTCCGCTGGCCTTCACCAATGCCCTCTTCTCTTCTCCTTCACATCTCATTGCATAACCTGCTTTGCAACGCGCCCTAGTCAATTTCCTCTTGTGTGGAAAATGCTGCTTTATGCAAATGACTCCATCCAATACTCAGGGCATCTGTAAAAAATAAATAAAAATCTCTTAGTTAAAGTCGTACTCAAGTCGGCATCTACCCAACTGTGCGTTTTAGCTCTTAAGGGCTGAAAGTGCCTCTTGCATTCTGTGCAGGCCTCCTAATGTCGTTCTTCCTTACAGAGCCTAATAAAACTGCTGGCTAACTAATACAGTCACAGTCTTAACCACACTTAGCAGCAGGGATGTTAAGGATGTCTTCAAATAGGCTACTATAGGTGTTGGGTTGTAAAGGATCACTGCTCCCTGGAATTTATCATGCCAGCGATGTGCCACCGCCTCCATTTTTCACAGAGATTGACAGTGAGGGCACTGAGCGGCAGGCAGAGACGGGGGGGGGGCTGTAAATCCAACACGCCCAAAGTCAGGCCAACCTTGAAAGGAGGCCACCGTGACAGAAATGAGCTGAGGAGGGAACAAAATGCAACGAAATGTAACATACACATTAGACGGGAGGAGGCAAGTTGCGGGAGCGAGAGAATAAGAAGGAGATGTGAAAGGTAGAAGGGAGGTGAGTGGGCGAGGCTCTTTGCTCGGTAAACAAGGGGCTGCGTCACGTTGGCCACATGATCTCTTTCTCACTTTCCCTCCCTCCATCTCGCTCTCGCCTTCGTAGACTCCATCTCTCTCCTCCTCGCACAAACATGGCTTGTTGTGCTTGTTGTTAGGAAGGCTGAAAATGGGTCAAGGCTCAAGCAGGAGAGTGCGATCCCTGCATAGAACAACACTGCAATCATACCAAAACATGCATGCATGCACACAGTACAGATAAACTGAATGATTGGAATGAAAACATTTTTTTATTTTAATTATTTTTGTTTAATGTGGAATAATTGTATATATATGTAGACGCTTTTTCACAATGCAAGGAATAGGCTTGTGGCACTTGGGCCTAAAGTTCAAATCGTATCGTGGTCCAAAATATGTGTCTGGTTTAGATGCTGGTTTGCTTCCTGAACATTGCTGAGGTGCTCTTGATCAAGACAGAAAGCCTCTGGCATCACTTCAAGACCCGCTGTGTTTTTCTGTGGCATAAAACAGGCTCCGCAAAAGACATACCGATATATTTTGATGGATGAACATAGAAACAAATAAAACCGAATGATTAAATATACACTAAGTCTTATCACGTTGCTACCCTTTGTGTCTTTGGCAACCTGCTCCCATCTCTGGATAAAAATTTCCAAAAGCCTGTCTTTTAATGCTGGGTGCTTGGGCTGCATGTGCTGAAGTAGCTGTGATGGCTTCATTGCCTCATTTGCGAGCCTGTTGCCACATATTAGGCAGAGCGAGTTTGGTGTCGTGTGAGCAATAAAAGTAGGACTGCTGATATGATCTCATAGAAAAACAGCTTTCCTTTTTTCTTTTTTCTTTTTGAAAGCTTCTTCTGTCTCATTATTATCTCATCACTGACCCATTCCCCTTTTTTGAGCAAGATCTCCAAACACAAACCCTAATCTTTTGCTAGCTTACTTTTTCTGGTATCGCATGACTGAGACGAACATTGACAGAGACACAGCAGTTGAACCTGATAAAAAAACAACAACAACTAAAGACCTTAATAATCTGTAAACTATTGTTTAGTCTTCTCAGATGACGAAAAGAGGACGAGTGTTGATCAATCAACAACCTGTTAAATTAGCTAGCCAAAATGTTAGTATCAAGCAGCTATAGTAGGCAGCATAGGTTCTGTTCCTACTCAATTACGGTGAGAATGTGAGTTTTTGTTTTTCTATATGAGTGACCAATTTTTAGGCTACTCTGAGTCCGCTGGAATAGTTTCCTGTGATTCTGAACAGAATAAGCCGTATAGAGCAAAAATGGAAGGATCAGTATGAACTAGGCGTTAGAGTTTGTTTGAGGGTTAGGGTTTGTATCTTCTGAAAAGCAGACTCACTTACTCACCCACTCACTCACTCACTGCTCAGGAAGATGGAGTGCTTGTGTGTGAAGATGGTGTAGTTTCGCATTTTTGCATATATCATCACATATGTGACGTCATCTACAGTGTATAACCCAAACTGTCATATTGGAAATGCCCTCTGGTTTGTTGGTGGTTGGATGCACTCTCCTGAAAGGAATTTAAAAAGGCACAGAAAAAAAAAATCAATAGCTGTGTGCATTAATTATGTTTCTGCCAAAGAGAGTGATGGGAACATGAGCTGAAGGGTGTATTTTGCAACATACGAGTGCAGTGTGAGGGGAGTTCGGGGAATTGGAAAAGGACCAGCCAAGACCCTTTTAGTGAAAAGTGACGTTCCACAAGCAATAGCTGCTTTCTTCAACACGTATGCTTTCGCAGAAGAATAAGACCACCATATTTGAAAAAACAACAACAACAAAAACAATAAGAAGCTTGTGATGAAGTTAGATTGATATTTTCAAGCCTTCATGAATAGTAATAGCTTTGGGATGGCATGGATCACATATCTTGAGCTGATGTTTGGTTTCACGGTCTGGCCCGCTGAGGTTTACGGGTTTGGGAAGAAATAACTCTTTCCTTTGGCTTTCTGTTTGATTTGTTTGAAGTCTCCCTCTTAACTGTGGTGAAGGTTTGAGGACGTGATACATATTTGATAAGGGTCGATAGATAGAAGGGTTACTGAGATAGAGATGGAGGGAAATCGATCCGAGGCTGCCGTTCCCAAAAGCATCTTAAACCTAAGGTCATCTGTAGCTCGCTTCTTTCGTTCTCTCACTAGCCAAACTAGTTTGAAAACACACCTTCTTGTTCACTTTTCTCGAGAATAAACTGATACAACATGAAGAGTGAACAAAATACCACAAAAAAAGCACATTATTTGGTAGCTTTACTTGTCTTATTCCAAATTGACAATTCCGAGCTTACGTCGCAAGTCAAAATGGCGTTCTTTTTCGGTGAAACGACCCTCTCCGTCAATTGAAAAGCATTGGACTTTAGATCGTTGTAATTTGAAATATGAAGATTTTATGCTAGTCACAAAACAGTGTTTGTTTTCACAGTGTGAATGAAGCGTTTGCATTGCAGTGCATTGCGGAAATATCCGGAGTGGGTTTGTAATGTTAGCCTTTAAGATAGCCACTAGCTAGGTACTCTACGCATCTTAATTGATAGCCCCAATTTTTTTTATTTTATTTGATAATTTCTTTTTACACTAATTGAACATAACTTGGCAACATTTATTCCTCCATCCTGTGTTGTGTAACGTTAAACATTCATTTAAAACATTTGCCAATACTGTCTATTATTAGTTCCCTTATTTCTAATAAGAACACAATTCATTTTTGGTATTGAAATCAACCAGCAACCCTGAACAGATTGCGTTCAACCTCAGCGGTTCTACTGTATGATTTTTAATGGAGACTGTGTCTTAATCACTGTGCACATAAAACAATAAAGCGGTTTGTTTAGTGACGGGGGATTGAACAACAAGTAATGATCTGGCACGATGGCTGTGATTACCAGCTGATATTCCATACGGATAGACACATTCAACAACTGTTGAAGCGGGCACTCTTCCATCAGTGTTTACTAATAAACAGTAGCAATATGGCAGCCATTAGACTGTTTGGGCAGGGGATGATTAGGGTGCTGATAGCTGCACGCTTTGGGAGGCTGAGCAGCCTCTCATCTTTAATAGGCAATTTGGCTTCCTGTGATGGGGATGCCCATTTTTTTTTTTTTTTACCAGGACTGAGGACAGATTTTTAAATGAGTCTTGGCTTTGACAATTTTGAACTATTACATACTGTATCTTCTGTGCGGCTTGGCCAGGAAAGCACGATACTTTACACGCTTAGATGACAGTGATTTTGCCGTCTCCCTGAATCTTTTATGTTTCAATTTGGATATATTGTTTGATGCTCTATGTTAAAGGAACATTGTCCACCCTGTCTGACTTTTTGAATTACTGCAGAGAAACACTGGTGGAAATGGACTGGAGTGGTGCCAGAATTAGCCTGGCGCTAGGCCAAAGCACAGATTAGTAATAGGCATGGTGTTGGCTAATTACAGGCGGAACAAGCAATTAATTTCTGTTTATAAACTCTCCTGGATGTGGGATTTGGATGGCTGCTTTTTGTATCGGCTCTGTACTTGCTGCGTGCGTTGCTAACAGGTGGCAAGTTTTGAGCTCAAGCCTTCCCATATGCTCCCTACTGGGGGGAATGGAGTCAAACTGGGTCCTTAGTCGCATCCCGTATGCAAAAGTGTCTGATCCTATTTTTAAAGTGACTGATTAAAGTTTAAAAAGCCACTTATAATTCAAATCACCCCGCTGACCCAAGACGGATTTTTCACCAGATTTTTATTTCTCTTGGCGTCGTCTTCCATCCAATCAAGGATTAAGACACGGCCTTATTCTGCTCCCAGGGTGGTAAATCTGGAAAAATACATTAAATCGCATTGAGCCTCTTTAAAACTTTCGCACAAAGCCTTGGTGTCTGCGGCCTCACGCTGGGCATCTGTAACACTGATTAGACATGATCCTGCTTTGAGAACACCTGCTGGACACCACTCACGAGAAGAGGACCCATTCATTTAACTGAGCCCTTTATTTGTATTTTATTTTGTTTTAAATCACACTCACTATGATGCCAGAATATTTTGATCATGTGGAAAAGCAAGTTACAAGTGAATTGAACGTGCAATGGAAATATAGTGGAAGTCAATATAGAGTTCTCAAAGAATGCAATTGAAAAAATAAATAAACTAATAAACAGTCATTTTAATTTTCTGGAGAAATTGCTGGTGAAGGCTGAAAGCTGAACAAAAAAACGCTGAAGTATGTGGAATATTTTAGATTGATTTGGAATTATATGGAATGATATTGAATGACATGGAATAAGCTGAGTTGGGAAATGGAATGGGAAAGATTTTAACCGGTCAGTATATGTGGAAACTGGAGGTCAATATTTGGATTTGGGGGCTTTAGTAAATATAGTGAATTTTGTGAATGGGAGTAATAAATGTGATGGCTTGTTTGATCTGCTCATTTTGAAGTTAGAATAATTTGAATTAGTTAAGTAATGTTAAGGGATGAGTGATTGCTGTAATATAGAATATGTCTTATATGGGAATTTAGGGGGGTAAATTATTATTATTTTTTGTATTTTCAAGATTTTGGCATGTTGAAAATCATTCATAAGGTGAATTGAATAAGCGTAATGGTTTAAATTTCTAACGAGGACTATCTGAAGCTGTTATTTTGAATGTGTCAATGGAAATAAATGGCAAATCAGTTTTGGGGGAGATTTGGCCTGAATTGGAATGAATGGGGAATTTTTAGGTGAAAAATGTTGAATTATGGAAAAATGTGAATTTGTTGAATTAAATAAAGACCTTCAACCTTCACACAAATATAAATTCAACTTGGCAACTTAGTGGTCAGCACATCCGCCTTAGAGTCTACTTTTAAGCAGGAACCTTAGTGGTATAATCTTTTATGGGGAAAAAAATATTACAAGATTGTTGGCTTTCAGGCTACAGGACCAAAATAAAGCCCGTTTTCCCCTCTATGTATCCCATACTGTTTTTCCCCCCAGATCAACTTACCCACCCGACAATCACCTGCCTGCCTCCGTCTCGGAAATGATCGGCTGACTTCACTACAAGGTGACCTTGTATCGTTTACTTGATGTACGAGGCGATCGGCATCATTCTTTTTTCTTCAAGGCTCGTTTTCTCTCTTCTTAGCCCTTCTTTGTCGTGAGCCTCGAAAACTCTCACAGTTGACTGTCATTGGCCTCACCTTGCCATGTGCAGCGAGCATCTAAGATCCAACCACCCCAACTCCCCCGCAGGCTGCTGCTTAAGCAGTGGTGAAAACAAGAAGCCAGTCAAATCCTGTCACAGTGCCACCACACACTGCAGACATCATTTCAAAGATGCCGACACCTTTTCTGTGATAGGCTCCTAAATGATGCTTCCGTAAAGGACGCGGTTCTCATTGTGACCCCCACCCGTCAAGTTATTTGCAGCAGCAGCGACGTCACGAGGTGACAGCCAAGGACCGAACGGCCTTTTTGACAGACGCACCCTGCAATCTGCACATCAGCGTAGGAGCAGAGCCAGCCAATCAGAGGCCAGCTCCCATTGCTGCACATGCTTATCACCTGCACGCAGCTGCGGTCGTCCCTCGGAGGAGACGAGGTGGTGAGGGAGGAGGGAGAGGAAAGAGGCAGCGAGAAGGAACGAGGGGGGAGATTTGTCTTGTAGCGTCGCACGTCCACACTGGCATCTCTCACTCGCATCGTTTGAGAGGTTTGAATTTGAAGACATATTTTTCATGTGACTATATAATCCCTATTTGTCATTTGGGGGAATGAACAGAGGGAATCATTATTTGCCGAGATGAGAGCAGCGTCGGCCTCGCAATTGTTAAAATGCAATTCGGAGCCGAGACGTGCTTTGTAGCCCTCGTGAAATGAGAGGGGAGCGAGCGAGAAGCAGAGATAAGCTCAGTCGGAATTGATTTTCCCGTTACTTTCTGCTGTACTTGAGTTTCCATGGCAACGTGGTCAGGTTCCCACTGCCTCCTAGGGCAAGTGTAATTGTTGTCTTTCTCACAGCCAAACTCTCAATTTGTCTTTTTCTTACATTCCAGTTCATTTTGTTGTGGCTGTGGATACATTTCTCATTCTAAAAAAAACATTTTTTTTTTTTAATTTGTTGAGCGCTGACCAATTTCGCCAACACCATACATCTAAATGTACTGCATATGAAGCCTTACTTTTGAAAATTTGTAACGTAAATGGTTCATTTCTGCCTGGCTTTAAATCTATCGGCTATCCGTTCATCACTCATTTTCTGTCGGCCTACCGCTTATCCTATTCAGCGTCGTAAAGAGCTAAACCTCTCCCAGATGACTTTGAAGGGCAGTAAATCAGCTCATTATTTTGTAACTATGTATAATTATAAATATAATTAATCTTAAAATGATAATTGTATCAAATATTTCAGTGGATTTTTATTTAACAGAGAAATAATATACTCATCTCACACACACACACACACAGCCACAGTTATACATATTTTGTTCAATAAATATGAATAACTCTCCAACAATACTTAAGTATTGAGTCTGTAAATCTGGGATGTCCAAGCTATGGCCCGGGGTCCATTTGCGGCCTGCTATCTACTAAAAATAACATTTTCGAAGCACATTTTCTTTAACAGAATACTGTTATGCATTTTTCCCCAAAAACGTAAACAAGATGTCATTGTTTGATTGATTTTAGTGTGTTTAATAAATTAAGGTAAAAAAAACAACAATGTATGCAAACCTCCCTGCCCTAAAGGCACATTCTCTATGCACTGCAATTGTGTCTCAATAGATTAGGCAGGTGAAGCTAATATTGTTGCACCCGTGAATGTACATTTTCAGTCATTGTAGACATCCATGCAGTTTCAAAGCTGTTGTCCTGGCCGATTAGCCATGTACAGGATTTGCTCATTACGTATGCAAATCACCGTATACTCATACTGCACCGACGCAATGTGAGCAAAACATAAATCAAACTGATATGTAAGGGAGGATTTGAGATATTTTCTTCGATTTTACAGGCTTCGTTTTCACTTCATAGATCATCGAATGAGACAGCTTGTGTTTTCCTTGAAAAAAGAGAAACGCGAGAAAGGATACGGTGCATCATATATCTATCTTTGGGGTTAGCAGCCTATACAAGGAAGCTTCTTTCTTCCCGGCTAATTGGTCCATTTTTCCCATGTGTTGCGCAAAGTAGATGCAAATTTCTCTGTGATTAGGATTGCTCATCTGTTTAAAATGAACAATTGGCTTTCAGGAAGAAGAAACAGTCGTCCGGAGGGCCAAAGTGAACTTAAACATACATTCTGTAGCGTTTTTCCTCATTATGGTCACACGTGATCTGGAGTCGATCACAGCTGACTGTGGGTGAGTGGTGGGGTACCCCCTGGACTGGTCGCAGCCTTGCAGAAGTTCGGTACAGTTTTTTCAAGTTAGAGTTTAGTGTAAATTTCACAAACAACAAAAAAGTCAAAAGTTTGTCACATCAACTTTATCAACAGTATAAGCAGTTGAATGTGTCGTCTGTCTGTTCCTGAGAAAAGAGTCACTGTACTGTAACTGAAATTGCCTGTTTTATTTTTTCAATACTGTAATCAGAAGTTAATTTGAAGATATTTGCGCAGATATTGCCACATAATCCACGGCAGCTGCTGCTACCAGATGTTGCTTTTATAATCATAAAATTCTAATGTTATTGTTTTAGTAAGATTGTGACTTTTCTTTCTGTATTTTTCTGTCATCTGATGAAAGGATATGACTTTAAAAAAATATATATATTAGTGTGTGTCTACTAACAATCCCAAGGAATGTTTTAAATGTGTTGAAAGCAGAATTGTGAAACGTATTTCTAAATAGTGTGCCCTCATTAAAAGCAAAGCAAAATATGGCATTGGATGCTTTCCTTTTCAACGGCTTGCCTGAATGATCAAGCGTGATCCGTGTAACACGTAAACTCCCACAGCCGCGATAACCTTGGACCCGACCCAATCCGAGTGTGTTTTCTTGCTCCGGATCAATGTTAATTAATACACCATATCGCCCTCAGGGATACTCAGGAGGTCAGGCCGCGAATCAGAAATCGCTGACAATCTACACTTGAAGTGTGACTTTTTTCATGTGAGACAAACCCTCAGCAATATTTGTACGCCACAAAGTACCTCACCTTGTGTGTTCCCCCTGACTCTGACACTGAACTATGCGCCGCGTGCCAAATCTTATTTCTTCAGCACTTGTCCGGTGCATGACGATTAGCTGGTTTGAAGAACGCAACACCTTTTCATGCTTCATTGTGTTAAACTGCACTAGTCAGCATGGATACACGAGACGCACTGTTGCGCTAGTTCCTCCCCATATTCTTGTTAAAACAGTAGAAAAAGGAAATTGGGAGCCACATTTTTGTGCATGCCTGGCGGATAGATAGGCGCTGCATCACTAGCAGTTTCCTCTGAAGTAGGGAGAAATCTATTTGCTTGTAGAAGCTGCTTGCATAATCCTTTAGTTACACTTGCCAGCTGTGAGCAAAGATAGGGCACTGCAGGATTCGGCATGAATATCATTGGGAGGACAAAGAAATGGAACTGATAAGTGTTTGTGCGCCGGGTCCTTTGCATAATCCAGGATAACTCACAATCTGATTTTTTAAAAATCATGCTCAAATGAATGAAATCATTAATGAGAATGTGTTGTTTTTTATAAAAGTCTGAGGTTTGTTGGATTTCTTTCAAGCCTTTTTAAGGAGAATTTTTTTCCTTTGTTTGGCTCGGCTTTTTTCAGTCCATTTTTTTTTTTAGATTTACAGTCAAAGGGAGGAAGTCTTGCCATGTTCTGTAAAATGTACCATCAGTGTCGAGTTATTTCAAGTTTTGCCATTGTTTGGGGAAGTCAACCTCAAATTTTTCTTTACAATAATATGTTGTATGCTCCCCCCACTAGTCTGAACAGTTAGATTACTATTGTGCTTGTGGAATATGAATTAAGCAGCAAACTCCACCCAGTTTTATCCATCCGCGGCCATTTTGTCACTTGCTGTCGACTGAAAATGACATCACAGTTGCTCAGACTCAGGTAACAACCAAACACGGCTCACCTGTTTTCTGAGCTTGGCCATGTGATGTACGCAAACTGAGCTGTGATTGGTCGTTACCTGAGTCCTGAGCAACTGTAATGTCATTTTCAGTTGACAGTAAGTGGCAAAATGGCCGTCGCCTGATATTGATACAATTGGATGGGTTTCAAATTTGGATTGCACAAATATAAGATGAATCTGAATACCGTGTTTAGACTAGTGGGGCTGCATTAAACATATTATTGTAAAGCAGGGGCTGACTAACTCCAAAATGACCAACAGCAGCAGAATGTAGGTGATAAATTCAGATGACAAATTTTCTTCTTCTTCATAGTTGATTTGAATTGACAGATGACAGTCAGGTTGAAAACTTGAAAAGAAAATAATATTGCCATTGATGAGTTAAATAAATTTCGATTATTATTGCAATCAGTTCCTAAACACATATCAAGGAATAGTACAGGTATTCAACAAACGTTAAACGCAGTCACCACATGGCAGAAGCACATGTTAGGCTAAGGCTAAGGTTAGGCTAGCATGGCTACATATTTCCTTCCTATCCGCCTTGTTGCTGTGTATGGCACATGTGAAAAGATCTTTATTTTTCTGTTAGTCATAAATAATGAAGGTCCTTCACCACACCTTGGTTTTTGTTCTGGAAATTATCCTTTATTGTGGTATGTGAGATTGAATGCCATACCAGTGTGCGGCAAAAATGAAGTCTCTTAAGAGTCTTGAATGAAACTAATCAAAATCCACTTATTTCAACTATTTCTTTTTTAAGATGATCCCCTCAGTCAGACAGCTTCACTTTTCTTGATTTTCACAAAATGTCTGCCATGACTATTTTGGATGAATGTTTACAGCAGGTCCCTCATGCCCAAAATGGCATTAACATTTAATTACGCAGAAGAAACAATAGAGATGTACAAAATAAAAAGGGGGAAGTCTTGACATACAGGCCGACTAAAATATTGATGTGTTTGTGAGGTAAATGGCTGAAAAATCTGAGAAGAAAGGGGTGAAAATGGGAGCTACATGAGGAGAGTGAACACAGCATGGAGGGGAAGACGCTGCCGGTGTGGCGAGCCTCCGAGGAGCTTGGGCGCATATTCGACGAAGTGGCGTGTGTGTTGTATCTGAGGCGTTGAGAGGGCTTTACAGAGGCCAATCCTATTTTTACAGGAGAGACACGTCTTGTTGCTACGCTCGCTGAGAAGGTCTCTCGCAGGTTGAAGCAGACGGCGGCCATCCACTCAGGAATCTTATCACACCTTCGGATTGAACAGAAGACCAAATATTGGTTGGGAAAAAGCGAGGTGTTTCTCCTGTGTGACATATTCAATTGATTATTAATGATTTGATCCATTATACACTTAAAGGGACGTGTTGACACCAGCCAAAATAGGCTCTCGACTTATTCATTGCTTTTCGGGAGAGGTGCGAATGCAGTGTGACGCATACGGTCTGGAAAAGAGGAGCAACACAATGAGGGCTCTGTGTTTGATATACTGTGGAATATCTAAGGTTGGGAGGCTTTAAAGCATTCGGATCATTATGGCGGGACCAAGGGCATTTTCTTTTCGTGACAAATTGGTGACAGGAAGAAGACTAGCTTTTAGACCAGTTGTAAGTAGGTCTAAATTGTGGTGCAGTTGGTGTTATGTGATTTTAGGGGTGTCAAAATGAGTGTGCTAATTTTTAGTTAATTCAAAGTTACTTTAATGCCATCAATTTTTATAACGTGCACTTAATGATCGCCCCGTACTTGGAAAGCCTTTACTGGGGGAATTCCAGTCGCAACGAAGCAGACATGTCCGTGTAAAAAAGTAGCAGCAATAAATGTAACAATAATGCAGACTGGGGTCAAGTTGTATTTTACCATTTTAAAAATGTGCATAAATTCACAAGTTACTTCATGTTAAAGATTAGATAGCTCTTAATATGAAAAGAAAAATGCACTGAGCCGTCACCAATGTCTTACAAATGCAATTATGCCATAATGCCATCTAGTGGCAGAGAAATTACCTCAATACAATATCAATATCACACATATTTAAATTTAACTAAATTGTATAAATTATTATTAAATTACTGTATCAATGACTAAAAGATGCAGCCATATTTCTATTAGTTTAATCACCCCCACCCCCCCCCCCCCCCACCCACACACACACACACTCACACACTTTTATATTAACAGGAGTATGAAACTTAGGAATTGTACATTTAGAACGGATATAAAATGTGACTATTGAAGTCATGGGATTAATTAAAATAAAAAATGTTCATTGTCTGACACACACACACACACACACACACATATATATATATATATATATTGTCATCATAATTCAGAAATATTGCAGCAGTGAATCATTGTAGAAATCAATTCAATGATGGTAGCATGTCAGTTTTGTCTCCAAAAAGTGTTTTATGATGCTACACAGGCATATAAATGACTGCAGTGGACAGACACGATTACGGCGCCTGTGCAAGCCAACCAGATTGTCTTGGGGTCATGTTTTGCATGCCGTCTCATCCAGATGTCGTCAATTACACGTCAGATTAAGAAGACTGGTGTCGGATTAGCCAATCCTGAGACAGAAACATTCTCGATTAGATTATAGTATATGGACATCTGGGTTGCTGCAATGGCTCTGATGATGCAAAATAGCATTAAGTCAGCGAGACAGTATGCACACTGTAATCAGCCGGCGGGTGGGAGGAGGATAGGGTGGGGGGGAACGGCTGGATGAGAAAGTCTTACAGTCATTTTTACAACTTCCAAATTGCACTGGCAACTGATGTAAAATAAATAAAAAAGAAATCCTCTGTATAAAGCCCCGCAACTGAAGTAAAATGGGTGTTGTGTGTATCTTGTCACTGTACCAATATTTTGTGTGAGTTGTGATCAGTCCTCGAGTACAGACAACCGTGCCTGCTAATAATAATGGTTATTTTTTTCTCTCTTTGCTCAGCGTTTGTGCACAAGCCGCCCGGCAGATAAATGTACAGAGATTACATTCTAATTGCAGCCTGCAGTCCAGCGTACTCAGTAGAGTTTAGTGCTGTGTTGACTGTTTTTGTAACGAGTGCGCTGTCTCGGATATGGCATAATAAGGCATGGCAAAATGTGATGTGGAACCTTTGCAGATGAGGGAAACCAATACAACATTTGTTTTTTGTTTTTTTCATTATATATTGTCAAAACATTGGTCAAAACACCAAACAATTTGCTTTGCCAGTTGAACATACTGACTAATAAGATTTGTGAACCTATACCAGCTTTTGACCTTAGTTTTAAATAAATAAATAAATAAATAAATAAATAAATAAATAAATACAATATTTAGACTCTATTTACCATGGATGTTGGGCAGGCCTGTATTTGTAGAAACACATTATTAAACACACACAATATTAAACTCTGTTACTGATATCTCACAATTTATATCAATTTAAGCAAGAGTTTATAATAAAATACAAAGGACAATTATGGAGAAATGCAGAGAAACAGAAAAAAAAACGGAGGCAGATAGGATGGGAAAATATGTTTGTAATACCCCAAACTTATTACAACTGAGAGCTTAATGCGAAGGCCTTCCCGTTTGATACATACTTCTTAAATAACAAAATTGATCACATGAATTGTTTGGTAAATCATCTCCCATTGCTATTTTGAGCTATGCTAATTTTGTCATTTCCAAATAAACACCAATGCAAAAAAAAAAAATAGCAGCCAAATGTTGTTTTTCAAACAGCTCCACCAGCTCAACGCACCTCTGCTCTAGAGCATAAACATGGATGCACACAACATTACATGAAAGAGTCGACATGAACGGTCTTTTTTTTTTTTTTTTTTAAAGACAAGTCTTCACGTAACGTTGTTTAATTAATGTCAAATATTGGTTATGTGCCCTGATTGGTGCTGCTCTTTTAATCGCAAAAGAGTTCAAACGAGCTCAGAAGAGCTCAGAAGTAACCAGTGTGAACGTTTATGAACTGAGAAAATTACGCCCATGGGAAAAGGGAGGCGTCTATTTATGGTAGGCATTTATTTGTGTTAAGTGGATGACGCATCCAACGTCTATTAGAGGGACGGCTCCTATATGAGCAAATGCAGTCAGTGGTGATGCACGTGGACATTAACTACTGTTCCTGTCAATTGTTTGAGCGCGTCAGCACATTTTGCATGTGGATGATTCAAGCCTAACAAACCCGTGCCACACCTCTTATGATGAGTGATGAGGGTCCTAATGTGTGACATCATTGAAGGTGACAGTGTGATTTGCTGCGGATCGATGCAGGAGGCCCGGCTTGGCGACGTCGTCCCTGTTTCAGTCATTGATGGCTTCTCCGGCTTTTCGTCCATTTGTAGTCATCAACAATCCAATCCCAAAACAAAAGTGCATACAGTACATGCTCGTGTGATCGTAGTTGCATTTGTCACCGTTTTTCCCGAGGCGTGTGCATGTGTGCCACTGCTGATTCAAGTTAACCCCTATGAGGTGTCTGGTGCCCCTCTATGCGCCATCCCCCCCACTCCCTCCACCCTTCAATCACTCCATTTCTTTTCTCCTTCCTGCTGGCGTGCTGACAGAACAGGAGAATGCTCCCTCAAGGTCTCACATACACCCCCCACCCCACCCGTTCCCACTCCCGAGGGTGGCGTTTCCTTGGAAACAGTGTCAGAGTTGACTGGGTGGTTGCAGATAGATGGCTGCCCTTTATCGGACTCAACCACTAGCTTATTTGAAAGCAAGCGGACTGGACCTGTGCAAACATACGCGCCCCTCTGTTCTCGCTCCCGATGGACCGTTCCACCCGACACAGCCTGACAGTGAGCCTATTTGTATGCATTTCTTTCTTTTATGTATCCGAGTCCATGACAGTGTTTCATTGAAATGGACATTTTGGGGAGTTTCACCGTGCAAAATCTCTACTCCTGCACGTCTTTGACAGAGAAACAAAATGGAGACGGAGCTTTTCTTTGCATTGTCTCCTGCCTCTTTGAAGGTACCATGCTCCAGTGAGACCGAATTTGATCTGTCATTTTCAACGACTGTATTACACCAGCCAGATATACGACTTCAGTAACTGCCTGTTAAATAATTGAAATGCAAACAGTCGCAGTGTGGTATTGAGGCCACACAGCAGCACGAGGCAAACCTGATGCTGTGGGATCAAAGTCAAGCTTCTTTATTGGTGGATCTGGTAATAATAATCATCCATCCATTAATCATGTCACATAAAAACACAAATACTGTAATTGTGTTCCGAAATCTGGCATTTTTCCCATTTCAAATACCTTATGATAACAAGATCAATTTCATTTCACATAAATTAACTGTCAGATTTTTTACATTGCTATTGAATGGGAAACTGTCATATTTCTACTATGGGTGGGCGAGTATCGATACCCGGCCTTATTCCAAAGTATCAATACTATTTGGCCGTTTGACGATCAAGAATATAAAATTTCATGGAATTCTAAGAAAAAAATGCTATATTGAGATACATACACTAAGTCTTTCTTCAAAATGATCTGTCATTGTTTTGTTATGTATGAAAAGTACTTTTAGTATCCGAACTTGTTGCTGGGGGACGGGACTTAATAAGCTTCGGCTTTATCCCGTCAGCCCTTTTTCTTTTCGGGTGTTGTCCGAAAGGAAAAATTAAAAAATAAAACGAACAAAAACAAAGGTATGAGTACTCAAGGGTTGGTACAAGAGTTGGTAGTGTACAAACAAAACTGTCTATTTTTTCTACTTTTTCAACAGACAGACTTGTTGACAGTCGTCCTTAATGAGACATATGAAAAGATTACGACACGTGCATCAATGGGCTGAACAAAGAGTGAGTCAACACTGTCAAACTAAATCATATTATATTACTTCACTCAAAGCCATTATAGTGAAAATGCACTGGAAAGGTTGAATGTTTGATCTTGTCTATAAAACATCATTGCAGCAGGCCAGTACGCCGACAGCACGCACATTCAAACACACATATGCAGCATTATATACAGTAAGTGATTACCTCAAGCTGATCCAGACTGACTTTAGTAGTATGCAATAATCCATCTAAGCAGCATATGGGCTTGCCAGGGGAGCAGGATTAGACAGCCAGAATAAAATTAAGAGACGACGAGGATCTGCAGTTTTGCGGGGGAATTAAGGGGTGCTGTTTGTAGGAGTGTCTTCTAAATGTTAATGATGTGGCAAAACATCAAAGGTCAAGTTTAGGTAAGTGGTCATGGTCATGTGTATTGTGCCACAGTTACACTAAAAAGTAACGTAGTTACTTTACTAATTACTTGCTTTAAAAAGTAACTTAGTTACTTTACTGATTACTTTATTTTAAAAGTAACTAAGTTACTAAGTTACTTTACTGATTACTTTATTTTAAAAGTAACTAAGTTAGATTACAAGTTACTTTAATAGCTAAGCCAACCACAGTGTTATTGAAGCACAAAAGAACAGTGTGCAATGACGGAAGAAAAAAAAGTATATGTATATATATATATATATATATATATATATATATATATATATATATAGTGATTGCTCACTTTTCACACTTTTCGCACTTTTCGCAGGCATCACTGGTCATGTGTCATTGAGTGACAGCGGTCTGAAGTGGTCACAATAATAGCACCAGCTGTTTGTTAATGAGTGTATACAGATTGTCAGAGCCATTCCCTAATTTGGATCACACCCTTGCCTCAGAAGGACTTTTCGACAATTTTGTCATCATTTCATCTCTTCTTTGGCAGCGGGGTATTTTATCCTGCTTGATTTGCATCAATAAACCTCAGTAAGCAAGGCATTGTAATGCCTAATTGGGCGGTAATGAGCTGTCGCATTATGCAGAGTGCTGAGGTTCAAGCTTATTAGTTGCTTGGTTGCCCATAACATTTTCCTGTCTTCTTTCTGTTACTTCAGTGTTGCATGTTGTCAATGAAATCTCTCCCCTCTCTCCCCGGGCTGCTTCATCCCTTTTCTTCTCAGCCGTACCCTCTCACACCCGCACCCTCTCGCTCCAGGCTAAAAATAGTCTCCTATTATCCGTGAGGCCGAGGCCGAGGCCGCGTACAGTGAGGCGGCAATCAGCATGGCGGCCATCGCACATCAAGACTCGCAGTAGCTGTCACGCCGCTAATGGCATTCTCTCTACTTTACGCAGAGCCCTGTGCGCCGAGAGGAGGCTTCTATTCCAGGATCATCGAAATCAAAAGTTATTACAACGAAACACTGCAATTGTTCTGCTGAAAATTGCTCACACAATCAGAATATGTGATCATTTGCAATCATTCATAAATGGTAGCGCCCGTGTCTTTAAATATGCAAATGCCCTCAGATTTCCCCCAAGGACATCGTGTTCCACTTGTTTCAAGTTAAATGCGCCCATATCCTTTATAGACAAGTCTGCAATGTAAATATATTTGTCTGCGGCGCCTGTGTGCCAAGTAGCACCACGCCAGCGCCACATGACCTTCAGGCCTCCTTGTGATAGCACATTTTCATGTGGCAGTCAAAGGCGGCGGCGGCGGCGCTGGCGCCGTGCTGCTCCCTACAACAAATGACTCTCAGCAGATAAAAGCGAACCTTTTCTGTGTCTGATTTGCAATGCTCAGCGTGGATGTGATCTAAGGGGCGTCACATTGCCGCTCTTCTCTTTTCTTCGCGGAATTATGCGCTTTGTTTCGGTCCCCCTGCACACGCACATTGTCAAAGGAATCCCCCTCACATTAGACAAAAGCAAACAGTTAGCAGCTGCTTGCTGTTTGATATTTTTGCCTGCAGGTGTTTTCCAGGAAAATTATGACTTGCAACACTGATGCTGCCAGAGGGTAAACACACTGTATTTGTACTAGAACCTTTCCCTTCAAATCATCTGAATTGATGACATAGGAATATTCACATTCCCTTTGAAAGTGTCAGTGTGATGATTCTTTTCACATGTTGTCACATTCTCAAACACGCCATAAAGGAACATCTGGAAGCGTGAGCCTGGCTGTCATTACCCTGTGTGAACGGGCGCTCCATCATTATCTTGTTGACTGACTGACTGACAGCAGTGTCTGATTAACATATTGACTGTAATTGACTGTCCGGCTGGCCTTCTAAATGACTGAATTAAGTGGAGACTTATGGCCCGGCTGGCTGGCTGGATGACCGGCCTGCTAGCTAACACAGCCATAAAGTCTGTGCACTGACTTAATCATTAACGACTGACCCACTGAATCTTTTGACTCTCTACTCCCGAACTGATTGACTCATCGCAGCTCAAAAGGAAGCACGTCCCTGATATCAGCATGACCAGTCAAATGACAACTACATTTCCATTTTTTTCCCATTAACTTTGATATCAAAGGAAATTGGGAAATATTAAAATTGCATGGGCCTAAGTTTGAAATGATATGCACTCTATTCCCGGAAATTTCCTTTCTAAAAGAGGTGCATTCATTCCTGTTGCGTCTTCTATTAATAACTGTTGCAACTAAAATATTTTATCTATTATATTGCGATATTTTAATTGCACATTATTAACTTTTGGTAAAAATATCATTTTAGTTGTATTTTAGCATAATTAAGATGCATTTGAACAAATATATCCTCTATAAATATTGAGACCAACCATCCATGATTCTTTTCATTTAATTTTTTGTTCTTGTTCACTTTCAAGTATCTACTCTTTTTCATCATCTACACTGCATAAAAAGGCCGTTATGACGGTGAAACCAAATAAATGTTTAACCGTCTCATCGTATTTTTACACACAACAGGTTGATGGAGTACTAGTTTTGAAATTAGAAGTCAAGGAAAATAGTTTGTTACATTTTTGTTTAAATTACTGTAAAAAGGGTCACACAATTTTTTTTTGAAAACATCAGCATTTTCTGCACATGACAGATTTTAGCAAGGATGGAAATTGACAGACATAATTTGCTTTCACGTTTCACATAAAATTATGTGGCGGACCGGATCTGGCCCCCGGGCCTTGAGTTTGACACCCATGCTCTATAACATTACATTGACCTGGCAAGGACACTGCCTATAATGGACAGTGGAACCTCGGAGTTCGAACGTCTCGGAACTCAACAAATCGGACTTTGACCCAAAAATTGGACAAAAAAATGCCTCGGAGTTTGACCTCATTCTCGGAGTTAGAACACGCAAGCAAACCAAGCAAAGCCGAACGTACCTTGATCGCTTAGCCGAGTGAAGCCGAGTGATGCCGAATGCTTACAGTGGAGACAAAGCGCTGCTCATTTCCAGTCAAAGCGAGTGAATACATTCGCGAGTGCATTTTGATTTTTCCACGACAATTTTCTTCGACATGGGCCCAAACAAAGACAGCAGTTCCAGTGGCAGAAAAGAAAAGAAAAACGTACAGTGCTACGAACCATAGTGGATTTAGGAAGGAGATTATCGCGTCGTTGTGACTACTGTGACTACTTCTCTAAATACTGCACAAGGACCCCCCTTAGCTGTTCAACAATGTGCCTGACGCTAAACAGCGCACAAGAACAATAGGCCCAATGTAAAATACACTAACAAACTAAAGAATGCATTAACACAGTATTTTCCACTGATGCCATCACACCACAACAAAAAAGGTCAGGTATTTTTTTTATTGTTTAAAATACTGTACATGTTTTTTACATAAATAGAAATTAAAATAGGAATTTTCTGTTTTTGGAGCTTGGGAACGGATCAATTGCATTTACATTATTTCCTATGGGGAAAAATGTTTCGGAGGTTGAACAATTCGAACTTTGAACACTTCACAGGAACGAATTGTGTTCAAACTCCGAGGTACCACTGTATTACCGTAACCATATTAATTTGGGTTCTGAGTGGATCTCATGCTGTTGTTTTGGTGTTTTCCCACATTTTAATTACATTATTTCACTTTATGAGAGATTAGAAATATCTCAGTAGGCTGCAGTACAGATTTACTTCGCTGCACCCAACAAACACCCTAATAACCCTGCACAAACCTGTTCTGTTGTTGATCGGCACTGCAGTCATGGTCAATTCAATTGTGAAAATACATTACGTTTACATTTGTTAGTGGAATTTAGAAGTGAAAAGTAGTGATATTGGTGTTTAGTGATTTGCATGACATGTCTCAGTGGTGACATTTGGTGGCAGTAGAGCACGGAGCGTAAATGTCCGCTGCATCCCATTACCGTGTCTTGTCTCCAACAAGACATGGTCATCTCCAGTCTTTCAAGTTCTGAAGATGTTACACAAAGTGTCCTAAGAAATTAGTTAATCAGTATTTCGATACATGGTGACTTCACTGTGGTGGTGGTATCCCAAGCGTGTTTGGGCATATGGAGCCATGTGGCTACATTTGTGTATGGATGTAACCATGCATGTGCATGCGCGTGGTGACTCATAAACCACAACACTGAATGAAGGCTGTCTGTGGCAGCTGCTACATAATCAGATTAGTGTTTCAATTTGGGTGCGTTGTAGTTTTGTGTGTGTGTGCGTGTTAATGTCTGGTCATTTCCACTTCCATTTCCAAAGCTCTGCCATGTAAATAAAAAGAACCATTTAGCATTTTCAGGGTCAAACTGTTGTTGTCGTTAAAACTTATTAATATATTTATATATATATATATATATATATATATATATATATATGTACATTTACACACTCGATAATCTGAGGCCAATACAGATGAATTTAAGGGACTTTTTTTTTTTTTTTTTTACATATTCTGCTCCATTTCATAGACCCAGCATGTGCATCTGTTCCTTTCTGATGCATCTGTCATTTTTCACCTTCCTCCACTCCCGTTTTGTGCAAATGAATGTTCGCAAGGACTTTGCATACTTTCTAGCTTCCCCTTGAGGCCATCTTATCACAAGGTGATTTTCTCTCTTTATTTCTTAATGCAAAAATGCCATCCTTTCATCATCACTCCTTCAGGAGAGATAAAAGTATGATACATACAGCCGACATACTTATGAAAATGACACTAGTATGTATTCAGGGCTAATACCTGCTTTCTGCCAGCTGCCATGTTTGACCTGCAGTCATACACCCCGCTGTTTGAAACGGAAATTGAACCCGTGACCTGAACCAAATGATATTTGGAGGCCAGTTGGTTGCCCCTGTGTGTACGTCTGTGTGCGTGTGTGCGTGTGTGCGTGTGTGTTTTATGCTTCCCGTGTGGTCAGTGTGTCCACCGCAAGGGCATTGTGTCACCTCCCAGCTGCTCTTTATCAAAGTCTTGCAGAGCTATGTGGCATTGCAAAAGGTCATCCACACCACAGGAGGCAGCGTCCACTTCCCACAGCAGTGTTTGCGTACTGCCTTTTTATAACGGCTTTTGGAGGTAAGCTGTGTTGTTTTTGCTTCATTTCTTTTTTTTTTCTTTAAGTTGTAACACTCCCCCATTTAAAGTCAGAGGTCAATGTCACAAATGCAAAGCTTCAAAAACGGTTTTTTATTTGGTTGATTACGCCCTCATATAGTTGGCACTTCTTTACTGTAAGTCGACTACCGAAGGGCACAATTCCACTCACCCGGGTCTAATCTTAACTCCCCTCTAACAGTAAGCACATTTTGTGTGTCCAGTTCTCCTGAAATAGATAAGAGCTTTAATGGATGACCAACTCAATTATGTTCCGCTGTCTGTTTTCCACTTTGTTCATCTCTGGTCCGTCCAGTTGTGTTTGTTCTCTTCTGTTTATATTCTTCCTTTATGCAAACACCCATGACTCGGAATGCTTCAGAGTTTCTTGTCAAATTTAGCTACATTCAACACCGACAAACTACGAACAACTTTAAGGGCCCTGTTAAGTCTAGCACAAAGCGCAGTCTAACTGTGTGCATGTGTGTAATTTTCTTTCTTTTGGTCTTTTGCTTGATTAGCGCACAGAAGAGGGCATTTGCTCTGTTGACTCAGCTGACTCCCGGCCAGTCGAACTGGCTCCCCTCATTAATCCATTTAAATTCAGCAGAGAAAGGTGTGCGCACAGTTTACATAGCGAAAGCACTAGCTCGAGTCCATGCATGATATTGTCGCAGGCAAAGTGCATTGACAATTAAATGATGGTGTTGTTTAAAAATATTTTATAATATATAATGATTATTAATGATATATAATGATAATAATTCATTCATTGAATTGATTTTTACAACGAGTCAGAGGTTTCAATGCACGAATCTCAGAATCTATCTGCCTGGGCCGCAATCAAATGGAACAAAATTGCGTTACATCACCTGCATCACCACTTAGACCGTTTATTTTTTTGCGAATCTGAAACGTCTCTACTTTTTGACACCAAATTGCCAGAAGTGCCGGGGGCATGCAAAATAATGTGCCGGAAGGCCTATCGAGCCATAGTGTGGGCTACCAAATTCCCCCAAAATAATGTTCTAAGACTCAATTGAAAAACAACATAAAACACTTTCAGGGGCAGCTATGCTATCATGAATGCGGTTGATCCCCCCCCCCCCCCCCCCCACACACACACACACAGGCGCATACAGCTCTCCCTCACTCCGTCAGTCATTCTCTGCTGTTGTCACAGTAACCATCTCACCTTCCCTTCACAGTCCCGCCCTAATGAGACCACTGGAGGACAGAGAAGGAGAGAGTAGCAAGGCAATGGAAAGGAAATGCCGGCTCTGAGAAAAGGAGAGCTATATCACAGGGGAGATAAGCAGGATGGAGGCAGCCATTGTCTTGTTTCTCACCAATTGACCCAAAAACAAAAGCAACTGCCCTGCATGCAACATTGCATGATTACCTTGTCTCCGCATGACCACGCTACTTTACTGCTGGGGCATTTACATATAAATCCAATAACTTTATCGTTGATAGATTTTGCCCAGCCCGGCGTAATTTGTGGCCTCAAACACAGATTAAAATTCAATTTAAAAGTATCAGTAACACATATTTAACCTGAGAGATAGCATTCCTTCACCAAGCCACGTGCATATACAGTACAACCCTCTCAAAATTGGATCAGTAGGTTTTACATATCTCTGGCTCTCATTTCAGTTGTGAATGTCTTAAAAATATATTCAAGTATTCAGTTTCCTAATCTATTTGCGACATGACATTAAACATATCTTGCTGATGCTCAAACTGAGTCATGGTTAGGCAACTTTTTGAGTGCTTGTAAATACAATTTCATCAGCTTTCAAGCCCACATTTATCGTGTCCAAGTCAAATTCGAGTCACCAAGGTTTGAGTCCAAGTCAAGTCCGAGTCCACAAGGTCCAAGTCCAGATGAGATCAAGAGTAAACCTTAAGACAGGAAAATAAAATAGAAATAGCTAACACTGGCTTTGTTGTTTGTTAGCAAACTGTGCTAAAGTTGTTGCGGCGAAGCTAGCGATATTCAGACAAGAAAATGATTGGTTCTATGATACATTAAAAAACTAATGTTACCGATCTGCAAGACAGTCAGAGGAAAACAGGTAGGAACCGTATTATTTTCTTTCCCTAATTAAAAAAAAAAAAAGGGAAGACATAGAGTTTGCCTCTTTACGAAAGAATACCAGAAGGTTGCGGCTCAGCTTTTTTTTTTGCTGTGCCTCTGCAAGTGTCAAACAAAGTTCGACGTGGTGCTTTATGTGTCAGAAATTGTCTATTGTTACAGAATCTGCAGGTTGCGTCATGTTTGTTTTTTTAAGACATTGATTGTGGCTAACGCTAGTTCTCGTTTATTGGTAAAAACACATTTTTCAAACCTGCTTTTGGCTGACATGACTGAAAAAAAAAAAGACTGTGTGCTTTGGCGCTCACACTCAGGTTAACCAATCAGATGGCTTGGTCCCAGGTAGCAAAAACATACAGTAGTTGGACTCAGTTGAGTCGATAAAAATATTTTGTGAGTCCAACAGCCAAGTTCGAGACAACTAGAGTGCTACACCCCACTTTCTACTATTTGTATTAGCTTTAAAAAAAAAAAATAGATGCACCTTGCCAGCCAGGTCATTAATGACATTTCTACCAATTACTTTTTAGGTCATACCGAAGCCGCACACCAAATTTTAGTCAAACCCTATAAAAACATCTTTACTTATACAGTACTGTACTTAATAACAAACAAGCATACAGCACATCAAAAACTTCTGTTGGTAGACGTGAATGTTAGCCTCGATGGCATAATGGACACGGGATTGTGTGAACCTCACTTCGCTGCCCGATGATCACCAGACTGATGAAAAAAGTAAGATACACTGGGAAGTTGAGGGAGACCAATCTGGTTAAGTGATTTTAACATCTGTTCTTTTATGTACTGGAAAAGACTCTCCGTCTGTCGCGCCGCCATAAAAGGCCTAAACGAAGGGAATGAGGCCTCAGGGCTTAGCACAGATTGGCAATTATACACCTCAACATTTCAGAAGACCTTTAGCTATGCAGGTATTTCATGTGGGAGCAGCACATCTGCCAAATGTTAATAGGCCGGGCTCTTATCTTAGCCTGGAATACGAGGCCGTGAAACAGGTGATAAGAGGCTCTCCAGTGTACATAATGTATGTGTACTTTGACATGGATGTACTGTAGTGTAGTCTGAGTCAATTCAATGCTGATGAATTATTAGGGATAGATACAGATATCAATACCAGAAGAGAAGAGTTTTCATTTGACATGAGAAAAACTTTGGACGTTCTACTGTATTGTTAATTCCCAACCGCACAGTGGGGCGGCATGGCTCAGTGGTAGAGGTTGTTGGTTTTACCCCATGCCATTGTGATCACATTGAAGTATCCTTGAGCAAGATACTGAACCCCAAGTTGCTCCTGGTGCTCCGTCATCAGTAGGTGAATAGTCAATTGTAAAGCGCTTCGAGGGCCTTGTAAGGATGAAGTACCATTTACAGTCATTCTGTTTGCAAAGTGCTGATTTTGTTGTTCGTATCATTTTCACATTCTGTTATTCATGGTTGTAAATTAATTCATACACAACACGTACAGCCACTGTGCTTGCTACACGACAAAATGAAACACACCATTATCTGCGTAATGAATGACGAACACCCTGAAACGGCGCCAGACCCAACAGTCTTTCACCCCGCGATTCTGTTTCGCTGCTCAACCAATAAACTTCCTTTGTCAATATTTACCGTCGTCTGCCTCTGCCGTTTCATCAGCTGCCTTTGACGTGCTTGTGTTTCTCACCGTCAACTTAATTAGTCACATCTCTCCGCCTAATTAAATCAAGTGGAAGGAAGTTGCAATCTCAAGTAGATCAAATTAAGATCCATGCAAATCCTGGAGGGTGTCACTCGTGGTCTCTGTGGCAACAGCATTCCTGCCTGCCATAGTCATGTGCTGAGGAGTCAATTGAGACTTGTCATCATTTGTTAAATGAAATATTATGCTGAAAATCAACCCTATTAGACTGGTTAAGTGGGTGACTGTCTAAGTTACCAGCGAAAGTGTCTAATGAACACACACCTTCAGGCAAGTGCTCTTATGAGACTATACAAGGGAATTGTGTGTAAAAAGTACTTTTCCGAAATCGATGGGAATTGGGTCCTGATCCAATCTGGAACACAGTTGAGCCACCGCCGCCCCAAGCAGTCATAGGAATCCCTCACAGTAACCTCATCTTCAGTCTCTGCATCATAACACCTGCGGTTTTTCTGTGAAAAATCTGTTGTAAATACTTGTATGGCCTGAATGTGCAAAGTTTTTCTCCAGGCTCCTACTATGCTCCCCTTCTGGAGCAAGGCTCGAGCCTTGTCTTTAGTTTCCTCCACCTCCCTAGCATCTTCCTTCCTTATCTAAGATCTCTGGGTTCTGAAAAGCAAGTACCTGCAGTTCTTTCTGTCCTGTCTCCCACTGTTAGTCCTTGTTTTTCATGTTTTGTGGGTTTTGCCTAAGTCAATTTCGCTGGTCTGTACATTAAAATTGGATTTTTCCGTGTTGACTATTATCTACTGGAGCAGTCCAGAAAACATTGTCAATAGAAACTAAATATTTTGGTTCTTGCCTATACAGTATACAGTATAAGATTGAATTTTTGTGACAGTTTGATCCCGAATTTCAAATTTCCATTATTTCCTGTGGGAAAACATAAACAAATCTGAGGCTAACCAGCATCCCAGAACAGATTTAGTTTGACATTTAGATGTTACACTGTAAAGCATGAGCATAGATCATTAAGTGAACCTTAAATTGTTGCGTTAAACTACAGCTACTGTCACGTGAGGTGCGCAGCTTGGACCCCAAAGCAGACAAGACATAGAAGTTGAAAAACTGAGTCTTTATAGACAAAAATACAAAGTAAGCAGGGCTGGATTCAGACGGCCTCAAAGAAAACACTTAACATGGAGAAACCTCGACTAAGAACCTTGAGCGTGCCTCAATGCACTGAAAAAAGTGTCTCTCAGTAACTCCAGCTAGGACTGTGCTCAATTCCATATGACAGAATAAAGGCCTATATGACAAAATAAGAGTGACACATTTTTCATGTTCATATCTCAATTGACAAAAGTAAAAGAAGAAGAAAAGTACATGTTAAATGTAGAAACAAGCAGCCTGAAAGGGAGTGGCAAGAAGAAAACAGTTACAAATACATGACCATAGCAACTGCATAGCCGCTGACATCATCATCATCACAAGGGACAAATCCACGACCATGACAACACAATGACCCAAACCAAAATAAAGCCACAACAGGCACAACCTTTTAACAGTAAAAATATGCAGAAAATGTGGATGACAACCTCTCAATCATTGGGAAAAATAGAATGTTCTGCCTGCGCTTTCTAATGCATACCTCTTTTCTCTTTGCACTCATCTGTTTTCTCTCCATACTTGTGAGAAAGAAATGCATAACGCATGCGATGGCGCAAGCACACAAAGCTTTGCTTGAAAGTGAATTTGGAAAGGGCAATAGCTTTGAAGAGCTTTCCTCGCCACAAGCTGCTGCTCTTTTGAACAACACCCTACCTTACCTGTTTGTTTTCTCCATCCTTAGCGTTGCATTGTTACAGATGTGCATTTATCTTTGTGACGAATCTCACCTTTTACAACGTGATATCTCAACTCCCTTTTCCCGTGCCTGTGTCTGCAAACAAAGATCATTGGAGAATAAAAGGGCAACCTTGAATTTTAAAAAACCTAAATCCAAAATGATGGTTCGTCTGTGCAGTAAATATGCTCTTATGTTTAAATGATCTTGCTTACATGAGCCGACTGTGTGCCACATAAAGGATTTATCATCTTTAACATAACATGGTCTTTTAATCTGCTCCACTTACTTTGCATTCACAAGGAGATTTTCACGTTTATTCTTATATGTTAAATCTATGTGGTCCTACTTCAATCCAATTTCCTGACAAGGCTTGGCTATTGTTCACCGTTGACCCGAATGATCCTCAAATATTAAATCATACATGATGAGGCCAGCTGTACAAAGCACCGCAGGGGTGCGGCAGTCTTTTCGTAAAGCACACAGACAGTACAAAGAGAGTTGTACTATTCTGCAAAATAAGGAATCAACAATCCCAATTCCAATAATAATATACTCATACTAAACATATTTCTTTAACATGTCTTAAGAAATACTGAAAGAAACATTTAGATCTAGCTGCCAAGATGCAAAAAATAACACTCATGTAACATAAAGACTTTATTATAACAAAACATAACAACAAAATTATACTAAAAAATACATATATTGTCACACAATTTAATTTTACATAAGCCTACATCTGGGAGAAAAATATGTATTTATTTTAAAACAATTTTGTAAGCCTAAAATATTTACAGTAATCCAAAAATAGTGATAAACCTCCGATATGTGTTTTCCATTAAAAAATGGGGGTTGTCTCCCCCCCAAAAAACACCCAAAAATTATATAAAAAATATGTTAAAAATCATTAAATAGGTTTACCCCAGATTATCATAACAGTACTGGGTTTTGAAACTATTGAGGAAAAATGAAGTGTGTTTCTTCAGTCTCACCAAGTTTCGAAGTCTCGTTTAAAATAACCTGATCAGTTCAACTATATTACATCCACAATATGGCACCGCTTCTTTTGTGGAGCATTACTCTACTCAGTACAACACTAGCATTGAATCAGGTGTTCAGAACAGTCAACAAACACGTCTTCCATCATTGTAAATAATTAAGATGAAAAACATTTGATTAACTGAACAATACATTTTCCAATAGTCAATTAAGTCAAATGCTACAAACCCGTGACAATAGATACATAAAGGAAATAAATGAATTATTGTTGCCCAGGTTCTTTGTTGTCCTTCAGTGTAGATGATGGGAATCCAAAAAAAGGTTTTTCTGTGTGATTTCAGTGTGAAGTGTGTGTAGCGGTGCATGTTTGGTTGACACATTAATGGCTTCCATTAATGATCAAAAAGAAGGTAATTTGTGTCATGAGTCTGACATGAATGACGGGCTGCGTCTGGCTGCTCCCCACTCTGTGTATTCAGACAAGGCAGGAGGAGCAAAAGGGAGGACTTTGATGGAAGGAAAGGGAGAGGGAGGAGGAGTATGTTATGCTTCCTACTACAGCTGGTGATGTGCAGCTGTCTAGGAGGGTGGAGTTCGTCCTAAAGTCTCTGCTATGAGGTTGAGGCCAGGGGGAGAAGACAAGACGAGGGGGTGTGGGGGTGCAGCGGATGCAACGACTGAAATGGGGACAGAGGCGGGAAGAAACAATGCCTGTAAAGAACAATAAAGGACTCAATATTGCGAAGGATAGAACAGCAAGGGAGGTTGCATGATGGAAAGTATCACACGGGATAAACGCAAGCAGCGTCAAGATCAAAACGAGCTTGTGTTCATCCCACGCACTTTGTCTGCATCTGCTGCTGACATACACGCCGCATGAGCATATTGTTGCTGTCCATAGAAAATCAGGCATCTCTTCTCGCCATTGATTTTTACAAATCACAAGATTCGGAGATGCATGCTTTACCAACAGACATTTCCTGATTGTAAAGGAAGTACAGAAGCAGGTCCACTCCACATTTGTGGCTGCTTACCGCTGTTTTAAAGCGACACTAAGGAACTTTCAGTTTACATTGATTGTGGCGACACCGTATGGACAAAAGCGGTATTGTTATGCTTGAAGGAAGACCACATTCCCCATAAGGACAAGTGCAGTGCGTCGTTTGTGAGCGAAAAGCCGAGCCAATGTTGATCCTTGACGGTCCATTTATTCGGGTAGCTTCCCTTTTCCTTTTTTTCTTTTCGGTCTCCTCAGACAAAACGTTGTTTTGCAACTTCTGCCAGGAAAGCACTAATCATGCGTCGACATTCAAATTGACTTCCATCTTTGTAATGAATGGGGAAAGGGTGGAGTGTTGTATGCCATAAAGTAGTCAGCACGTTTGTAGTTTTTTGTAGTGTTTTGTGTTCCTACCATCCTCCTCAAAGTTGCTTAGTGCCAGTAAAAATGATACAGACCCCTTCAGGTCAAGGCAAAGGTGTCATTCAACTAGTTTTAAGTCGATTCATCGTTTCATCAAAAGAGTTATGAAAATATTTGATTAAGGTTGAAAAGTCCCTTAGTGCTACTTTAACTCCTAAAACGTAAAAAAAAAAAAAAAGAAGAAGTTTAAAATGGCTTACTTTAACCAGGACCCTGCTCCACATTGTGGCCAAAGGCACAATCCAAGTTGGTTATTATTACGCCTATTGATATCATACAAAAAAAAATCCTCCACACTGGCTAAGGCATAAGCGGCATCTTAAAGCTACGCTAACTAGTTGAGGAGACATTCTAATTTAAGTTGCCACGAGTGACGGAGAGAGTGAGAGAAAAAACACTGGTAGGAGCATTGTATAGAGAGTGAGCTCAGCTCAATTCACAAGTAGCAGTTTGGCAGATAGGGAACATTTCAATTTCAACACAAATTGTGCATCAACATAAAGTAGATACCTAGAGGCATATTTTGTTTATCCTTTGTGAAAATCGACTAATTTTAATGCAGTTTACTTCATATCGCGTGAAAGTCTTCTTTTTTTGTTTTCATGATTTAATTGCCTCCCCGATGGCCAAGTTGCACATACCAGAATGAGTCACAATTAATTAATCATGATGCACATACTATTTTAAATTTTTACATTCTATTTAAAGATGATATTACTAAATGTTCAATATATAGGCTATATATAACAGAGAGCTTTTTAAAATACACGAGACATGGATGGAACAGATTACATTTGTTTTCTAGAGCACGTATTCAGACGAGTTTAGTGAAAGTGGCTAATTTTGTGTGGTACACCTGATGCCGCAACATAATGGTAAGAAACCGCTGTAGTAGCAAAAAAATAAATAAATCCTAAGGCAATCCACATGTAAATATGCACATTAGAGTTTTGTTTTATTTTATTTGAACTGCTGACCCCATTTTGTAAATCAGCATGTGACTTATGAACATAAGAAAAACCCCTCTAAAGCTCAGAGGTGATAGCTAAATGTGCAAAGCAGTCAAGCACGATGCTCGAGAACAGTTGCTGGGCGGACGGCTAATCATCACAATCTCTTGTGTTCCCCTCAGACCGGCCTAATATAGTTTGTGGTAGGCAACGATGCTGAGATGCAAGCTCACATTCCCCAGTAATTGATTCCGCGGCTACTGCCGTGCGCTAACGAGCTAAATGAGGAGGACAACTGGCGGGGAGAGAGTTAGAGAGGAATAGAGTCTTAACCAAGCAAATAGATGCATGTGGCTCCAACGAGGGCAAAGTGTGGCGGAAATCCTCTAAAACAAAGACAGTGGGATGTCGATCTGTCATGGCGGCAGCGTGCCGTAAGGAGATCAAAGCAGGTGGTGTAAAATGGTTGAAGAGCGCCAGAGCTGCTTGAGTAATCACTTCCCTTTTATTTTGGTGGTGTTGCGTAGAGAACAAGCAGCGGTCGAAAGCACCAGTGAGCACGGTGCGCACTGCCTCTTTCATCTCTGACAACATCTGGGGGGGGCTGTTGTGAATTCAGAGTGAAATGCTAAAATTGTTCAAAGGCCCGTTGGTCCGGCCTGGCTGGGCTGGGCTCGGTCTTCTCGCTTGTGTTTTGAGAGATGAAACACACCTGGTTCTGAGACTTGCTCTTATTTGACAGCGGTTTGATGCCGACGCCTCGGGCACTCACGCATGATGCTGGTCTTCATAGTAGTTACAGTATTCTCCTGAAAACTTTACTTTTAAAGGCAAACTCTACGGAGAAAGCCGAGACTCGAAGCCAGAACCTTTGACTGTGAGGCATACATTTTGCATTCTGTCCTGTAAAAAAAAATGTTATGATCAATCAAATCCCAAACCCGAAAAGATGAGTTTAGCATGTGTTGTCTTTTCTCAGGAACAAACACAAAATGCAGTGACACGCTGAGATACGATTTTAATTCATTTCTTGACCATGCTCGTAACTCAAAACACTCCTGTCTCAAATCATCTTCCCCATTGAAACAAATGTAAATGTCATGAATCCATTCCAGCCTCCAAAAACAACAACAACCCAATATGACAATATAGTATTACAATTTTAAAAGAATGAAAATGTCTCTGTCACACTTTCACCTTTAATTGTGCTGCTCATTCGTATATATATTTTTTTTCGTGAGAGAGCTCAGTATTGTTCATTCGCTAATTTTACCGATTCGACATGTCATCATCATTGCTCTCTTTTTTTTTTTTTTATGTAAATGCGTATGTGCATGGGCGTCTGTGTGTGTGCATGTGTGCGTGCGTGAGCGTGTACCTAAAACCTATTAAAAATCCCATACCGTTCACCTAAACCAAATACTTCAGAATCCAGCTAGAGTTGCGAAGTTGTCAGGAGACCCGAGGAAGGATCAAAGAAAAGAAAGGAAAGTGAAATCCAGCGCCGACCAGACATCGCCTACTACCCACCGGGTTACCAACCAGAGACTTTCACCAACCCCAGAAACATCTAAATTCCAACAAATTAGGGACACCTCAAGAGACCTGCTCATTCTGATGTGTGCACCTTGACCACTGCAACAAACATACAGCTATACTGTACGAGATATTCAGCTCCTCTCTCGTTGTCTCAGTTCAGCAGTGATATTAGTTGTTCTTTGCAGAGGAAAAATAATATATGCCCATGCATTTTGTTGTATGGTCTGTGTACATGTGCTAATTTGATATGATTTGCTAATTATATCTGCCAAACTGATGCTTGTTGTGAAGTGACCTGCCATCCATCCAACAGAATTTGTATCTCAAATTGGCACTCACAAGCAAAAGAAAATCTGCAATTCGATTGCTCATATCTTGAAGAACTTATAATTCAGGTCCATCATATCTCAAAGCATCTCTTTATTTACACGCTAACATGGAACTGCTCGTACAAATGGTGGAACACTTGACTGTGAGACATACTAGCCGCATGTGACACTTTTTTTGATCTGTCTTTAACTGATATGTGGAAATGCAATTTTTGACAGATTTGAGTCAAAGTTGTATTTTCTGAAGAATACAGTCATCTGAAATCCATGTGATTACAATGTCTTGCAAAACAAATTTAAAAATAGAATCTAATAATTTATCTCCTTAATTGGTAAGGAACTAAGGATTTTTTTTAAATAATTTTAAGATTAAACTCATGCAGACAAATACTACAGAAATGTAGTTTTCGTTTTTGCTTTCCTGTGAATGGCCTTCCTTGTCTTTCTCCTCCATGCAGGTAAGTCTCATAAATAGCACGCACACGATACACCAGAAGTTTGAAAACGGCACTGCTGATTGCACTTTGGCATTAAATCAATATTCCTCATATATATGTTCTTTGCACTGCAGCAAAAGAGACACATTAGCAAAACCCAGCAGAGCATAAATAATCCCAGGGAATGAGAAAAGGCATTTTCGATGTGTACGTGTATACGTGTGTGTGTGTGCGCAAGTAAATGTGCGGGCCTACATTTCGTCCAGGGGAAGCCAATTCATGGTGTCTGCGTTTAGGCAGGGCTGAGAGATAAGGCCTTTGTTGCTGGCTGGTGTGTGCGTTGCAGCGCGCGCGTGTTTTGTGTCGGCGTAGCGGAGATGTGTCGACATCAGTGGTTTAATGGTTTGAATCTAACTTGGACCAATTAAAAGGCACGCCGCATGCGCCGGGGTGGGCTCCCATTCATTTCAGGGGAAATCGAGGTTGAAATGAGCCATTGTCAGGCCACGCGGCTGCTGTGCATACTGAGAGGCAGGCCTGCAGCAGCTCCGCTAAACACTGGGTAGAGCACAGAGGAGAGTCTATGTCCAAGGCAGGAGGCCGTGGACAAGGAGCGGCAGTGTTCACTTTGAGATGGAGAGGAAGGAGAGAGGCAGACAGATGCAGGCAGAGGATAAGAGGAAGAAGATGGCAGTGAATGGCAAGAGGGCTGAGATGAAGATGCAAGGAGAACGTTTAGAAGCGGCAAAGACAAAGGAGGTTAGGACTAACAAAAATTTGACCTAGAATAGCACCCAGTAGTCTGATGGCCTCCGCCAAGGTGGAGCTGTTAAAATAAGTGAAACAAATGCAGTATGGTTGCTGTTTTTGTCCTGGCAAAATGTTATTTCTGTTGGGGTGTCAAAATGAGTGCACTCATTTTGAGTTAATTTAAAATTCCTTTAACGCCACAATTTTTTTTAAAGACCACCCCTTACTTGGAAAGCCTGTACTTGGGGAAGCATGTCAAAATGTAGCAGTAGTAAATGTAATAATAATGCACATATTTGTGGAGATGGAGTATTTAATAATATTTTTTTTTACTTCAAGTTAAAGATTAGATAGCTCTTAATATGAGAAGAAAAATGCACTAAGCTGTCACCAATGTCTTACAAATGCAATTATGCCATCTAGTGGCAGAAAAATGACCTCAACACAAATCAATATCACACTCGTTTCTTTAACTCCATTTTCTGAATTATTATGAAATTAATGTATCAATGAGTAAAAGGTGCAGCCATAGTTCTTTTAGTTTAACATTTTTTTCCACTTTAATTTTAACAAGAGTGTGAAAACTTTTTTTATTGTACATTTTATTGTACATTTAGAACAGATATAACATTTTTGATTAATCATGAGTTAACTATTGAAGTCATGTGATTAATTACGATGACATTTTTTTAATTGACTGACACCCCTAATTTCTGCAAACAGTAGTGTGTGCTCTGACAAGAATAACTTTTTTAAGATTTATTTTAAAAATATTTTTTTTGCATGAAATATATAACAGAAAAATCGATTGTTTCAAATTGTATTAGTCAATCATGAAGTGGTTTTACTTCCATATATCATATCAACTGCAACAACTACCATCAAACCTTTTGAAATATGTACTCTTTCCTTTTGACTTGAAAATAAGAGTAAATGGCAATTATTATTATTAAATTAATTTATATTGAAGGTGAATTTTCACTTGAGTTTTGGCACCTCCAGGGTCCACAGCACCCTGAGCATCTGCCTATCTTGCCTAGTGGGCAAGCCGTTCTTGGTTGCAAAGCTGGGGTTAAGTGTGAGACTCAAATGGCACAAAGTTCATGACTGTAATTCCTTTGGAACATTTTTGAAACACTTTCCATGTTTTACAGTAGATACGGTGTTCTTTTTCTTGCAGGCTTCATTTTTGCATTTGTAAACAAGGAGCTAGTGTGACTTAGTTTTGTAACATATTTCCCCCCCAAAAAAAGCATCATGGCTTCTGAAGAATGGCTATTGTGAGTCTTTCTTTCTTCAATGGAAGGGTCAACTACTACCACGACAACATCTGAATTTGCACCAAGAATATAGTTCCTCGTGCTACCCCGCCATAAGGTTTCGGCATGTAGTAAACAAAACAATACCTTGAGCTTTTGTGCTTGGCTTAGGTAAAAGATTGTGGAGAATATGTGCTGATGTGAAATGAAATTGCAAGAGCATGAAGCGATCCATATGGATGCGTAGAACCCTCATAAGGCGGGATGGGGATTGCCTGCTACAGTAGCTCCTGCACTCCTGACGTCAGCTGGAAAGCACAGTGTGTAAGTGCTGACTTGGCCCCTAGACACACGTACACACACACCCCCACACACACACACACGTACACACAAAATGCCTGCCAAGACAATGCCTTCAAATTGTACACACAGCACATCATGCAAATGTGTGCGTGTGTTTCATAGACAAGAAGCTCCAAGTAACTTTTAGCACATTAGATCCAAGTGCCTGCATTTTAATGACCGTCATCACATTCCCTTGTTTTGCTGACTGCTTCCTTATTATTCATTTTTGGGAGTCGTCAGCCTCTGCAACTTTGGAAGCCCGAGGCATTTGTGTGACGTGATCCAATGCGGACACTGATCCTGTGCGCTTTGGAGTGTATCACTTCCTGTTGGGCTCTCGCCTGGCGTGATCGGAAAATGGCATGTATCCCGAAGAGACTCAAAAGCAATGGCGCCCGTGGAAGGAGTCCGCACGCGACCTTTGGTTAATGTCACATGTCACAAGCTTTTATGTCTGCTGATGACAACGTGACATGACAGCTATCTTCAGTGACTCATTTTTTGTTTTTTTATTCTGGAGTGGGGTCTCCTTCACAGAGGGCCTCATCAAGGATATCTGAGAAATGAATTATTCCTGTGGGGTTTGCTTTGATGGGAGAAGGGCGGTATCGTGAGGCCCAAGGTTTGGCCAGTAAGAACACTGACAGGCTAAGTACGCCACTGACGCACAACTTTCTCCACTTCAGAGGTTTTTGTCTTTTGTATTCATTAAAAAAAAATTTTTTTTTAATGGATGTCTTATAAACACAAAGAAAGGATTTTCATTAAAGCCACGGCAGATTTTTTTTCTAATCAAAGCAGAGCACATTCAAGAGTACTGACAATCACAAAAAAGACATCATCAATATTTCAAACCTGAAAACTTTGCGAGAAAAGACTGAGTGGCCAACAAAAATGTCATACAAGGGCGAATGAAAAACTGTGTTTAATATTAAAAGGGAACTTCCCTATCCCCATCCCTTCACAAGGCGAAGCAAGCTGACTCACTACCAGAATGTCATATTTTGACTTTAAGTTACTGCTCAGGCAATTTCTGCAAATAGTCGCGCCCACTCAAACAGATGCCATATGGCAGTCAATCGGTGTGTATGTCGCCCACTTCAGACAAATAAGTGCCTTCTACTTCTTTCTAACAGATTCCAACATGAAATTGAGTCTATTGAGCGAATCAGTGTATGAATTAATCCCACTTGTTCCCCAAAATAATATATATATATATATACATATATATATATTAGGGGTCTCAAAATTAGTGTGTTTAATTTGAGTTAATTTAAAGTTCCTTTAAGGCCACTCATTTTTTAAATGTGCGATTAATGACCGCCCCAGTCTGTACTGGTGGAATTGCATCAAAATTTTGCAGTAATAAATTTAACAACAATGCATATATTTGTGGAGATTCAGGATATTTTACAATTTTAAAAATGTGCAGAATATCACAAGTTATTTCATGTTAAAGAAGAGATGGCTGTTAATACGAAAGGAAATATGCAATTCTGCCATCCAGTGGCAGGAAAAATGACCTCAACACAAATCAACATCACCCTCGTTTTTTACAGTACATTACTCAATTTTATGAATTATTATGAAATTACTATATCAATGACTAAAAGATGCAGCCATATTTCTATTAGTTCAATATATTGTTTTCAACTTTTATGTTAACAAGAGTATGTAAACTGAAAAAAAATAAAAAATAATAAATAAATATATATATATATATAAATGAATGAGAGCAAACAAAAACGGCATAATAGCAACCATATTGCTTTTGGCATAAAAAATGTCCCAGAAAAATACGTTCCAGCAGACTCATTTGTTCAATGTTGTCTTGCTCACTGGTTGATTGGCCTCAACTTGAAGGCTACATTGTAAGTATTATCGTGTTTTGGGCATAATCAGACTTTGCCTTTGAGCAGAACAGTTTGATCCCAAATACGTCAGTGTGTGTGGAATACATTTAAAATGTGAAAATTCATAAACAGTAAACATGATGTTGGTGAGTTGAAGAGAAGCTAAGACTAGACGAGAACGTGATATTCCTGTGAAAATCCAGGAAAAATTGGAAGGAAAAGACTGGGCCGAACTTTATGGTTTATGTGTTTATAAGTTTGTGGCCGTTTACCATCAGTAAACGTGTGCACGTTTGTGGTGAATGTATTTATGTAGCACGTCGTGTACATGAGTTTGAAAGGCTGCTTGGCATTCAGCCTCGGTGTGTTTATGATACTGTATATCAGCGTGTCATCCTACGTGTGCCTCTGCCGGTTGCAGAGCAACCCGAGGCATCGATTATTGAGGGGGCTGACAGCTCGACTCGCCGGATGCAGCAGAATACACACTGTCGCCAGGGAGCACCATCAGTTGCCCTGACAACACCGGCGCCTGTCAACACCTCTCTCTTAATAGTGACAAATTGTACTTATTACATCAGCGTTAATCCCCATCACCACGAAACCCCCCTCAGATGAAGATACTTAGCCATGTGCTGATCAAATTGTGTCAGCATAATTAGTGGGAAGCCCTATTAAAAAGCATGCAGGGCCTCAGACGCATTGTACAGTCTCATCATGCTTATGGCTGGCGGTTGTGGGGTGATTGTGGAGGTCGCTGGAGGGTTGGTGAAGTGGGAGGGGCAAAGGTCTTTAGTATGCCTAGACTACTGTATAAATACTCAGTGACATGCATTGAGTATTTTAATTTAGAATGAATGTTGTGTTAAGATGTGACACAATCAAAGTGATATAGTATCCATCCCTCAGGGGACTTTTAGACAAAACACTAGTTTAAATGTGGACAAAATACATGCAAATGTGCAAAAATGCTTGCTCCGAATATATTTCATTATAGATCATACAGTTCTCACTGCACGTACAATACGTACGTACAGTATAAAAGATCCATTCATTGTCCTAACCAAACAACAAAATAAGTGCAAAGGTCTCTCTTGCATTAAAATGACCAGGGACAGTTTAAAACTGCTGAGCAACTAACTAACATGTGCAAGAACTCATTTTGTACTTTTATTTTTATTTTTTACAAAAATAACTCCCTCAAATTTCTTTTATATTTTTTATTATTATATTTTAATATTATGCCTGTTATATAGGTATAGGGCAGTGTATGACCCACTGTAAGTGCAAATCAGAAATATCTGCCATCTAGTGGTAAATAGTGATATTATAACTTAAAATTATTATTTTTTTCTTTAAAAAGAAATTCTTTCATGTTTTGAATTTTTCCCATATTATTCTGGAATTTTTATCCCCATTTCCCCCCACTTCCTCATGGAAAACATATCAATTGTTTATATTAAATGCTTGTCAGCATTTTTTTAAGAAAAACAAATCTGGAAAAAAATAAGCAATGCTAGTTGCCCATCTCTGCCTCAGACTGACACCCTCTATATTTATGGCAAGTTGTATTATCATCCAATTAGATTTTCAATTTTCATCATTTTACTGTAAATCAGTGTTTCCCAGCCTTTTTTTTTTTACGCCATCAAGGTGCATATTTTACATGAGAACAAATATCTCACTGCACATCACCAAACAAATATGGCCCAAAAAGTTGATACACAGGTTAATTGCTATCTAGTAAAGGAATATATAAATGTTAAGCCCTTCACTATATGTTACTATAATAAATAGTTAAATTAATAATAATAAAAGATTCAGAGACTTCAGTTCTGTGAGTATGTAGTGTTTTTGTTTTTTCCTTGTTTTTTGTGATGCCATGCTGCTCAGTTCAATGTGGCACCACTGAATTCAAATTAATAATAGAAGAACAAAATGTCAACTGCAAAATCTGCTCTGTTTAGTCAATGTGAAGAGACTCACCTCGCAGGCCCAAATATTATTCACCTCTGCATTTTTACCCACCAAATTTCATTTTATTCATGCTGAGTACTTTATTACTTGAAGGTTTTGCTATGCAGTTTAACCTGCATCGGCATGCATACCTGAGCAATTCCATATTTTATTTATTTTTTGTTGTCGTATATGATTTTACAGTACAGTTTAAAATGTCTTGTACATTTTTATGGTGTTTAAGAACGTTAGAATGTAATTTAAAACATATTATTATTATTATTATTATTATTATTATTATTATTATTATTATTATTATTATTATTATTATTATTATTATTATCTGTACTGTGATTACATAGTTCATGATGGTGGCAGTTTGCTGAAATTGTCGTTATTTTCTTTGGGAAAATAAAAATGTTTTGCACAAATCGAACGTTGGCGAACATCCAACCAGAATGAATTCTAGCATTTAAACTATATTTGGGTTAAAGAGCGAACAAATACTGTACTTTATTAAACATTACAGAAACAGAAACGGGAATTTGGTAATACCAATGGTTGTAATTTAGAAACGGGTGAGGAAGGAAACAAAATGAATGCAATTTTATTTATGCCTCATTTTAACAATAACAGCAATTAAGATATGCAATTTTCACAGCTCTGTAGATATGATTGACAATTACTAGCAACTACCCTCTGAACTAAGTCTCACAACCCCCCCCCCCCCCCCCCCACACACACACACACAATTCACAAATTAGTGACGTCTGATGGAAATGTGCTAATTGCTGTTGTTAAGATGTTGCAATAATTAGGTTATGAAGGCACACTACTACAAGCAAGCGCACACACATCCGAGTTCATTGACGAGCCAAAGCCAACATCCTCCCTCCCCTTTGGTGGAAATAGAAGGCTTATTCATTTTAGTATCCATCTGAGTACAATTTCCTAGACATGAAGTGCAACAGCTGACAATATAATTATTATTATCATTTTGTTTATTTATTTATTTGCTTGTTGGTTTATTTGTTTACAATTGTAGGCGGAAAAAGGCCTTTAAAAATACACAAAAATATCAAGGGGTGCCTCCAAATAATTGCATATTAATATAGTCACCATTTTGCTCAGAGAAAGTGCCAAGCAAATTGCACACAAACATTTTGAGAGTTCGGAGGAGGAGGTGCATGTGGAATATTCTCCTCTGGATAGTTGCTGTGTGCATGTTGCAGCATTAAAATGCGCTAAACATCCTGTGAACAGCTTACTCGGCAGTAAATGTAATAACATTGTTGCCATGACCACACATTCATGGGTTGTTTTTGGCCATTTTGGATCAGACAGGATTCTAGATAAAAGCAAAACAAAAGATTCTCCTTTTTTTTTTTATTATCCGTCTTCTTTGTAAGATATCATCTCCTTACTTGAAACAATTGAAATATTTTTTGTTTGTTGACAAAAGTGACATTGCTTAAATGTCAAGAATACAAATCGCTTTTTCCTCCTCCCCTTCCCCTTCTCCTTCTTCTTCTCCTTCTTTTTCTTCTTCTTCTTAGATGCATACCGCCACCTAGTGTACAAGAGTGTGTTCCACTCATGTCCCCACCCCTTTTCCTCAATTTGCTATTGTAGCGTTTCCTGAATCAATTCAGGCTTCCAATCGGTCAAAATGTACACTTAGTTAGGGGTTATAGCGCCCCCTGTTGCTTTGGCATGCGAAGAGAGCCACTGATGTAGAGATTGGTCAAAAAATACTCATCTGTATTGCTTATTTATACTTCGTATACTTTTTTGGTTTACTTTTTGACCTGCATAGCAACACACTGTTTAATGGCAGCGGGTTTGAGCGGAGATTACTGGATTGCTAACCTCATTAAAGACATAAACAACCCCATGACTCTTTAACCTGGGAGACTCAACTTTCCCTTTCAGCAGTTTTCGGAGCTAAGAGCGCGCGTTTGTGTGTGCTCAGCAAAGTGCTATACATTAGTGTGAAATTAATCCTTTCTCCGGTTGCTCTCATATTAGGTCGCTCCCTCTATGACATAAATCCGCAAGACTTGTCTTCTGGGATGCCAGAAAACACAGTGTACCCTATTTTAATGCCGTAATGCCGAACACGACCGCTGCTTAATAAACAATATTACAAGTGCATTAGATTAGTGCAGTAGATCAAGGCTGTTTGGAAGCAAAGCTTGTTTATCTGCGGCCATTTGATCAAGACAGCATGTTTCCAGAAGTGCACAGAGGGTAGCTTCAATGAATCTTTAATTGATGGTAAATACACTTCTGTGTTTCTTTGCTTGGGTTGGACTAAAGAATGAAAAAGCCATGCCGAAAAGCATTTAAATGTTCTCACTCAGATGTTACAGTAATCCCATTACTGACGTGAAGCCAATCTGAGCGACCAGTACCCGTTTAAATCCGATGCGGTGGAGGGACGGTCTCATGATTTATTCACAATGACATCCCTCACTTGCTCTCTTGTTTATTAAATATGAATCGTTCATGGCAGTTGGACATTTTTTGCATGGATTACAATGCAGCAATCATTTATGATAAATGAGAGCCCATTTTCAATATAAAAAAGTGGTTCTATAACACCACTTGTCACAATAGTTTCCGCTCTGAATTGTGTCCGCGCGTGTGTGATCTTGTTTTTGTTACATTGTGGGGCCAACATTTCGGGTTGCGGGGGCCCACCCGTCCATGTAGGGGCCATTTTGCTGGGCCCCACAAGTTTAGACCTCGTTTTGAGGGTCAAGACTTGGTTTTAGAGTTTAGGTTTGAATTGGGTTATGGTTGAGGTTAGGGTAAGGAATGGTGGTAGGCAATCATTTTTTATGGTTGTTGTTAGGGGAAGAGGCTAGGAAATGCATTATGTCAATAAGATGGCCCCACAAATATAGTAAAACAAACCTGTGCGCGTGCGTGCGTGCGTGAGGAAGAATGAAATATTTGAATTCTTATCTGCTATTAAAACCTAATTTTAGAGATTGAAGCAACACTATGTAGCGATGTTCAATAACTTTCTTGGTTGAAAACAAATTTGCTAAGAATCTGAATTTGCAATAGAGTATTTGATTCTTGAAGTCGATGTCAGTTAAATCCAATGTTGATCACCAAAGCAAGCAAACAAAAGAAGTCGTCATTTTGTCATACCATCCACGCACAGCCACGTCAAGTCTGTAATATTCATGAAATGCACATTTCAAAAACACCAATATCTTGGTACAGCTGATACTATCGGGCCTTTGTTGAAAATCCCTTCAGTTTTCAACATATTTCATATTCTCTCATTCCCCATCACATGTATAAAAAGGAAGGTGTTTATGTGGGCATCTTGTAGATATCTTAGCAAACTAAACACGGCTTTAGCATTCAGGACACACACACAGCTGGATAGAACATGCAGGAGGCAGTAGAGGAAGTAGAATGAGCCAAACGGGAACACAGAGGTTTTTGAGGGTAAATAAGACACAGAGACTCTCTAAGCATTGCAGCATTAATGCCAAAACCCTCGCTTCAAACCAAGGACGCCTTCTTCAATGGGGTGTCAATGGCGGCTCTGTCATTCTCTTGCATTGCGAAAATCTATTCACGCAGCAGGTGCATTCACAGAAAGACACTTTTATAGGTGCAGGAGGCTTTTTTCAATAACGATTTCAAATTGTCGTAGGCATCCATTTGATACCGTTTTAATAAATTTGAACTTTAATCTCGAGGATGGATCATGCCTCAGGGCAAATCTTTTCAGTACAGTATTATTATTCCATTTCATGCTAAATTAATGTCATTGATTCACATCATGATTTTCTACTATTATATTCAAACTATGTTAATGGTTACTGACCTTTGTTTTGCTTTGGGGGGGGGGGGGGTTCTTTAGGAAATAATTAAAATCAAATTTAAAAAAAATCCCAGAGTAAAACTATAATCACCATACAAACATTCATAACCGTTCAAGGGCCCTCACTTACTGACTACTTACTGTTTTCCATTTATACTCTTGCCAATAGTAGTAGAGAAACAGCAAACATCACAGCTTAAATTTGTTTTTGTTTTTAGTTAGTAATGTTACTGATGATACATCGCATTACTTTTCTTTTCATTTTCTCATGTTCACTATTTATTTAAGATATGTGGTACACCATTTTATTTTTTACCTTTACACAGCCTTTGATTCCTTATTGAGTAAACCTACTTATGTGCCTTATGGCATAAAGTGCCGTTTATGTCATCATGAAAATATAGCACAATAATGAAACTCCAAGGTATTATCATAGGTGGACAAACATTAAATACATGGTTAAATAATATTAAAACATGTGACATGTTTTTACTGTCCGCAACAAGTTATTTGATAAAACGAGTCGTTTTCATCATGTTTATTCTGTTACATGATAATTGATCACATTGAACAATTCATGTGGCTCTGAAGCAACATTTTATTCAATCAATCAATCATTTGTATTTATTTTTTTCAATAGAGGCTAACTGACATGTTGCAGAGTGAATATTTACTGTTTCATAACATTTCTTCATACTATGTGTAGTAGTTGGCTGTTTTCAAGCTTAACAAATGTCCACCCTGTCAACGTGATATACTATCAAAACATTTCAGAAATTCTAAATATATTTCTTAAATGGGAATTAACCCCCACAAAAAAATGTGACAATAATATGTTCTATGCAGCCCACTAGTCTAAATATGGTATTCTGGTTAATATTGCGTTAGTGGAATATGAGTTAAGCAGTACAATCCAGCAGTTTTTATCAATATCAGAAGGCGGCCATTTTGTGAGTGAAAATGACATCAATGTTGCTCTGGTTTCAAGTAACAACCAATCACAGCTCAGCTTCAGAAAAAAAGGTGAGCTGTGATTGGTCGTTGCCTGAGCCCTGAGCAACTGTGATGTCATCTTCAGTCGACAGCAAGTAGCAAAATGGCCGCCCCCTGAGATGGATAAAAAAGGGCTGGACTTTGCTTCATGTTTAGACTAAGCTTGACTTCCACTTTAAACAATACACATTCAGCTTCTTGACTGCATCATGTTTCTAAATGAAGGTCGACCGTGTTTTCAAGATTTTCAAGATTTTCAACCTGTCAACGTCCGCCTTGTCAGCAAGCTCACATCATTTGATGTGTTTGCAGTTCATTTATAAAAACAAAAGAGTGTGGACCTGACCAATATCCGTATCCAATTGCATAACATCTACTTTAATACACGGAATATTAAGTTGTGTGGGAAATCTTTTGGCTGAAATAGTGATGTCTCGTGACGACATTGACTCACAACTGACAGTTGCTTTAATTATGTTGACACAGTTAAGTAGCCTTCATGTGTAGCACAATTTATAGTGAACAAAAGTATACAGTACTGTAGTGTCAAATGAAAAGGTGCTTTGGCGTACATTATAGTAATAGTCCTTTTTAAGTATCTCTGCATGTAGCCACGCTTTCCCAGAGATCTTGGCAGTCCTGCGATCTCACCTCAATCAGCTCAGATTAAAGCTGCCATCCAAATGTCCGGCCCTTTGCGCCCTCCTTCAAGATACACCGCGGCAACACGATGAGCGGACAGAAATTAGCCTGTGAACACATCAGTCACTCCTCCGCAGGAGTCCGAGCAGACGTGTCAAAATGGTCTGCTCTCTGAATGTGGCTGTGCTGATTTTATGCGAAAAAGATTGCAATCCAGTTCAAGTGAATGACCACTTTATCTCAGTTCAAACTGAAAGCATTTGGCGTGGCGATTCATTTTTCTGTTTTTAATTTGAATGACTTGCCACGCAGACATTCATAGGCCCATTTATCATGTCTGTCTCTGCTCACCTGACTAGAAATGTGGGCTGCCAATCCAGTCCTAGTCTGCTGCTTTAATGGAAACACAACTTAACCCCTTCGACATTGGCAACCAAACAACAAACTGCTCCTAAGAAGCTCCCATGATCAGAGACACGTTTTAGTTTAGTCATGACTAATAGTTTACTACCTTGATTTAGACAGGTAGATCGGCATCATGGATAGCTAGCTGACATATGGAATTGACTGAGTTCAAGGTCAAACTATTGCCATGCTATAACCTCTTTTAAAGTCAAGCCCAAACTGAAATACACCCATTTTTAACCATCTCAGGAGACGGCCATTTTGTCATTTACTGTCACTTACTGTCGACTGAAAATGGCATCACAATTGCTCAGGGCTCAAGTAATGACCAATCGAGGCTCACCTGCTTTCTGAGTTTGGTCATGTGACAAGCCGCAAGCCGAGTCGCGATTGGTCGGTACCTGAGCCTTGAGCAACTGTGATGTCATTTTCTTCACTCAAAAGCAAATGGCAAAATGGCTGCCCTCACAGATGGATAAAAACTGGGTGGCTTTTGCAGCTTAATTCATATCTCACAAACGTAATAATAATCAGAATACTGTGTTTAAGATAGTGGGGCTGCAAAGAACAAACGATTTTTGGGGTGCTGAATTTCACTATGAGTCTCATTTAAGTGTAAAGTTAGTGGTAATGTAATTGCAATACAAATCTAAACAAAAATAATAATTTTAATATAATAATAATAATTATCATGTTCTTCTCTTAGCACTGACAAAGATCTAAAGAAAAAGCACAACATGTGTAAAGTGTATTCTTTGTTTAGCTTCTGTGGTGCCCAAATGAATGTAATTGTATTTTGTTGAGAAGGAGTGTCTGCTTCTTATTGGCAAAGGATTGACGATTAGATAAAGTGCCTCCGGTGTAGTGGAGCTGCCATAATAATACCTGTGACCTGATTTATTAGAGCTCAGGTGGATGTTAATGATCACATTTATTAGTATGTATCTTTTTTTTTTTTTTGCACATGATGAAGCGGCAGCGTGAGCAGGAATTAGTAATGCAAGTTGTTGACCAAATCCATCTGACCACAATGCGCCTTATTCCAAGCCCCATCCCCCTTCTCATTCTGTCATAACACAATAAACTGAGCTCCGATGTCTTAAAAAGGCTGCAGTTGCATGGAGGTGCTTGAGGAGAAAATTGCGGCGGCTGGCAGCGGCTGCGGCGAAATGCAATTTTGTCTCGCTCAAGATGGATTCCACTGTGAGATTTCCGAGGACCAGTACAGAATCAAAATGGAGAAGCCAGGAGGGAGGAGAGAAAAGAGGGAGAGAAGCAGCGGGGAGTGAGCAGCTTCGGAATAGACACTTGTCTTTTGTTGTGGCCGCTACATTATAGTTGACTGGGGGAAAATGTGTTTACCTTGCAGCCCTTATAACTGTCTTGCTAAATATTGCGAGGCATACACTAATTTAGATGAAATAATACACACAGCCAGCAAGTCTCCAAAATGAATATTTTGTTGTCTTTTTGCTTTTGCATTTGCCCCTCCCCGCCTCCTCATGCCCCGAGAAGATGTCCTCCCACTATTGTCAAGCACGCTCACATGCACACACGCTGCCGGCACCTAAACACACACACACACACACACACTTGCTCACGGTCACACCCTCCCTATACTTCCCCTCCACCTTCATAAATTCCACTTGCTCCGAGGATATTCCACCGCATGTAAACCAGTAAAAGCCCTTCAGGACATCAAATCCGAGGGATCTGTTGTCTATTCTATCTAGGTCAACGCTTACAATAGCTTTGCCATTCCTTCGCCTCTGCCACTTTGCTCTTTATCCTCCCCACAAGGTCTCTTATCATCAAAAATGTAAGCATATTAAACGTGTTTTGCTTTTCTTCCATACAAATGAGTCTCCAGTGGAATATTTAAGAAAAACTTGAGCCGTTTGATATAATTACTGTGGATTTGAATGCATCTTATTAACATTTTATAGCTAATTGCTGTGGACTTTGTTGTTGTTAACGTGCTGGTGTTGCATATGAAAATCAGAGCAGCAGCACAGCCATTTAGTGTGTGATAGTTTCATGTGTAAGGTATCGGGGTTGACATTATGTGACCTTAGGGAGGTGGCATCTAATTTGTTAAGCCACACAGAAAACAGAGCTCCGTGCAACTGCTTGCGCATGCATTTTGCATGGAAGCTTGAAGCAGCTTTGGCCATTTTGTCCAGAAATCACAACAGTAAATTTTCAAGCTGCACACATTTGCAATCCAAATAACTGTATCTGTATTTTGGAGGCATTTTAGTTACTGTATCCACATACTGCTCAGTATACATACACAGTACGTCCTTTTTTTTTGCTAGACAAAATAACAAGAACACCCTCTGTTTAATTTTATCAACTAAATTGAATCACCCAATTCTTATCTTTATTCACCCCCACAAAGCCTACTTTTGTATAAATCACCCTCACTGCCTTCAGCCATTGAGTGCAATCAAAACAACTCACTCAGTGGAATATAATCTAGAGATGGAAACCTTGCATACTTCACAAATCACAATCAAAAATCGTTTGCATTATACAAAGTACAAAAACTCCTGTTTTTCGGACTAATTTTTGGGGGGGCTTTGTTTTTTGGAGGTTTTTTTTTTTCATTTTCAGTTTTTCTGAATATTTTTTTCAGTTTTACAGAAAAAAAAATTCTGTCAAAAAATATTCAGAAAAACAGGAGAAACAATTACTCTGAAAAACAGATTTTTTTTTTTAAACAGGAAAAAAAAATATTCAGAAAAACATTAAAATATTTTTTTTAAACAGAAAAAAAATACTCAAAAAAATAGGGGAAAAATATTCAATAAAACAGAAAAAAATAACAAAGCTCCCTCCAAAAATTAGTCAGAAAAACAGGATTTTTTTTTTCCAACTATGCTTCTGTAGAACATAATATATTCATAACAATTTGTATTTTTATTTCAGGCAGTATATATTAAGAACAGATTTTTTTATTTTTTATTAAAAAAATAGCCGTTAATTAATTGCTTTCTCCCCCTCAGGTTTCATTGAGTCTGACGATTCTGCATTTAGTGCAGTGGGAAAACTGACAGGCATTACACTAATTTCCACAGTCTAACTGTGCACATAAAGTGAGTTCTCTATCTTTCGGTATTGCGGTAGACGAGCACAGATAGAAAGGAGCATTTGCCTCATTGTGCGCTGTTGTGGGAGGGAACAGAGCCGACTTGTTTTGACATCCATTGGAAGGGGTTCTCATCATCAATCCCTTTAAATTCAGCACACAAGACTCAATGGCATGTAGATGCAGGAGATACAAAGTACATTTAAGAGGGACTGCCTCTCACGATCGTGCGTCCGTCTGTGACAATGATGACTAACTATGGACGTAGATGACTCCATTCAGTTAAGTTGCAATTGAGGAATTATCATTTTATTATTTCACATTAGTAGTAAAAAAAAAAAAAACAGTCAGTCATAACCAACAATTCACACACACATTCGCACCAAAGGGCATTTGATCATAGCAGTACTAGTTATTATTTGATATATCAAATCTGATCACATGGTTTGCTTTCTTTGTTTGTGTGTTTGTTGCAGGACAAAGATATCTCATCACACCTACAGGAGCCTTGTACATTTTGGACGTCCTGCCTGAGGATGGGCTGAATAACTACCGCTGCACCACACGTCACCGCTACACTGGGGAGACTCGACAGAGCAACAGCGCACGTCTCATTGTGTCAGGTCTGTAATAAGTCACACGACAATAATTACGTATATATTGTAGTAGAAATGCATTGAGACATAATGATTATACTGGCATATATTCTGTGCCAATATCATTAGTAGGTCGCTAGACTTTTTTAAACATTATGGTCAAGAACCAAGGTGGTCATTCCAATCCGTTTAACTTTGACCCTTTGTGCTTCAGTCCATTTTGTGTACAACTGCACTGGAAATGAACAGTGTTTACTTTCCAGTTTTTGGTGACATGAAAGAAAAACTCACAAATATTCATATTATAGAAATGTTTAGACAAACAAACTTGAGTTGGTGTCAACTAGATTTGTACATTCTCTATTCTTTCCTCCCATGCAGCCCCACCCTCCGCCAAGTATTGAGAAAATCAGCTTGTAGTTTGGGTGTAATCCTGCTAACCGATAAGGGGACAAAGCAAGGCGTGTAAAAACAAAGTGTCCTTTGCCTAATATGCAAGATTTGTGTGTGGTACAAGAGAAGCTTAGGCAGAATATGGCTGCTCTCTGTATGATGATAGTTCGACGACTCGAAAAAAGCACCAGATTTTCCAAATTAAAAGCGAGACACTACAATTTTGCTCAAAATCAATTATACACTACATTTGCAATAGCAATGATTGATAACAAAATGTTCCAAATTAAAAGCGGGACACTACAATTTTGCTCAAAATCAAGTATACACTCCATTTTCAATAGGAATGGTTGATAACAAAATTTTCCAAATTAAAAGCGGGACACTACAATTTTGCTCAAAATCAAGTATACACTCCATTTTCAACAGGAATGATTGATAACAAATTTAGGTCAATCTGGTGACCAGTGGTTGTGATATTAATTTAGCTAATGCTAAATGTTGTAACATTGGAAATATGCCGCCAGAAAAGCTCAGTTTGCATTGGGTCTAGCCAGTGACTGAAGTAGGGGTGTTAGAAAAAATCGATTCGACAATATATCGCGATATTACAGAGCGCAATTCTCGAATCGATTCGGCCGCATATCGAATTGATTCGAGAATTGCGCGCTGTAATATCGCACAATTTTTAAACATACATTTTTTTAATGGGAATATTCAACAAAACGTCTTACTTAGGGTTAGGATTCACACATTAAGCATGGAAGAATGTTATATTAATGGAACATTAAGCCTTAATATTTAATTACAGTGCTGTTCAAACATGATACAGTCTACAACCTGTTTGTTAAATGCAGTGGCTCAGTTATAAGTCTGAATTTTCAGATAAATAAATACATTTTCATACAAATCTTACAGATAACTTAACTGATTAGTATTTTCTAAATTTGAGTAAAAAAAATTAATCGCAATAATCAATTTATAGATTCACATCGTGATTAATCGATATCGAATCAAATCGTGACCTATGAATCGTGATACGAATTGAATCGCCAGGTATTAGGCAATTCACACCCCTAGACTGAAGAATTGGGCTAGTAGGACTATACTTCCCATGATTCTTAGACATGGAAGCAGGAAATATGCTGCATTCAAGGAGGGTCAGAAGTCTCATTGGCTTTTCTCAGTTCCGACCTGAAAGCGTTCGAGGCGAAAGTAAACAACCAAAATGGCGGATAGTGATAAATTGTTTTTTAAAATGTTGGTCCTCAAAACATATTTTGATGTCCAGCAAACTTGCCTTCTCGCAATTTTGGTAAATGTATGTATTTATCTTATTTAATAAGCATTCCATACAGTACTGTAGTTCACCGTATAATTTCATGCAGGAAGATCGCGGCATACACGAACGTTGTGTTACGTGAAGTTATGTCGAATATTTATGAATGAAGGAAGCGTTCTAGCTTTATACTCGAGTAAATTGTGTTTGACCATTCACAAAGGGGTCGCCATTGTAAAGTGACACAAAGTTCAAGGGGGCGTTCACGTACACGCTTCCTGGTTTGAAGTCGGATGCAGCAGTAGTTCTAGTTCCGGTATGTCCATTTTAAGTGGTTTGTCTTTTGAATTGCTATCTCAACTGTGATTGACATACACATGGCCCAAACAACTGGCTTGCTGACGGGCTTAAAAAATAAACATAAAATCGGGACACCGGGACGGGACCTGGATGAAAGTGTAACGGGGCTGTCGAAATCCAAGTACTAATCCATTTTGCTTTCTTGAAGTTGATTGTCACACACATTGTCTTCCTCACAAGGAAACAGTTCACTTTTAAGCACAATATTCACCCACACAATCAACATTGTATCACTAATTAACTTGAACACTGTTTCCAGACCCCACCAACGCCGAGCCATCCATCTTGGACGGCTTTGACCACCGGGACGTGATGATTAATCATCGGGTGGAGCTGCCCTGCAAGGCGTCCGGCTACCCGTTCCCCAAATACCGTTGGCTCAAGGACAACAGCCCGCTGGAGCCCGACAGTCGTTTCCGCCAGACCATCACCGGTTTGCTGATAGAGAGCACGCAACCGAGTGACTCTGGGACGTATGTTTGTGAAGTTTGGAACAGCTATGGCAACGCTGAGGTCATGGGTCACCTGCATGTCAGACGTGAGGCTTTTGATTCTTGGAAAGTTGCGTCGGGCAAAAAGTTTGACGTTTACTGTAAACCTCCGTTGTATCCTCAGAAACCTTGAAGGCAATGGTCAGTCCTCGGAAGGTGAAAGGCAGCGTGGGTAGCAAGGTGTCTCTGTCCTGTGGCGTGAGCGGCTCCGACGAGTACGAGTTGTCGTGGTACCGTAATGGAGAGATCATCTACCCCGGCAACAACGTCCGTTTCACCGGTCTCAACCGGGAGAATCTCATCATGGAAGGAATGTCAAAGAGTGATGGCGGGGCCTATCAGTGCTTTGCCAGCAAGGGCAAAATGTCCGCTCAGGACTTTGTGCAAGTCATCCTTGAAGGTACCCAATCCGCACGCACGCACGCACGTGCGATGCCACACACAAACAAATTCACATCATAGCAATCAATGCAAGGTTTACATGTTAATGGCATCCTGCTGTGACTCTCTGCTACTGGCCACCATTAGTCTCATTATCTCTGACTACACTAAGACGTACAAAAGCACATGCACGTAATTTGGGGGGTTACCTCGGCAGTGTTGCTCAGGCAACAGTCTCCTGTGGCCATGGAAGTGCAAAAATAAAGATATTGATCATCTATAATCATGTGCAGCAGAACGAATTGAAATTGAATAAATACAGAAAAACTAATTCTGCTCATATGTGTTATTGTATTTGTATTAGTATTGCATTAAGTTATCTAAAATCAAGTTTAAGGGCCCCATTTTGGTCTAATTGTGCACAGTTTTGGTGTTTTCTTAGTTTTGGTATTTTGCTTGACTAGTTTTGCGCCATTGAGCACCTTTGTGGGATGGAACTCAGCCAATTCCCGGCCATTCAAAGCAGCTCCCCGCATTCCCATTTAAAATCAGGGTGGTTGAAGCGCACACAGACCTTGACGGTGGGGCAGCATGAATCAGTGGTAGTGCTGTCCTCTCCCAACCCTGAGGTTAAGGGTTCGATCCCTGGCCCTTGTGACCATGTCGATGTGCCCTTGAGAAAGAAACTGAACCCACCCCCATTTGCTCCTGATGCTTTGTCAGCAATAAGTGAATTAGGAGTCAGTGTTACGCGCTTTGGATGCCTTATAGGTGGAAAAGCACTGCATAAGTGAAAGCCCATTCAAGCCCATTTGATATTGTGGAAGCAGAAATTGATTCTCTGGGTTCCATGCACGAGCAATGAATTTATTTTTACAATGATTCAGAGGAATTGTTCCATGCTGTTGTCATGTTTCTGAATGAAATACAATGACACACACCACACACGTCTGCAGAACGCTGAATCAGTCTGCCCCTCACCTCGATTAAATCCAAATCCAAATTACACCACCTGCGCCACAAATTAGACCTTGATCTAGCGAGTCTAAAATTGAGTCTACTTTTTACCACCCAATTGTCAGATCCGCAAGAGGCACGGCGGTCTACTTAATTGACAAACATGCTAAATTAGTCTTGCCCCAACATGAAAATGTAGATGTGTCTGTTTTTACGCTGAGCCTACCAAAATAGGGCCCTTGGATTTTGTTTTGTTCCATCTTGAAAGTTTATCAGTTGAGTTTGGTATTGGTATTTTACCTGCAGTATGATTTTTTTTATATTTTTTATATTAACACATTATAAGAATAATAAATGGAATAAAAATGTCATATTTTCTACCAGCAAGAGTTACAGGTGGTGATTATTTCTATCCACACAGTACCCTGGTAATTGTGCCCTGCAACTAACGGATAGCCTGCCTCCATGTTTTATTCATCAGCGCATCCCCATTTCGCCTTGTCATCCTCCGCAGATGGCACGCCAAAGATCCTCTCCTCCTTCAGCGAAAAGGTGGTGAACCCGAACGAGCCCGTCTTCCTGGCGTGCAACGTCAAGGGCACGCCGCCGCCCCGCTGCATGTGGTCGCTGGACGAAGACCCGGTTATCAAAGACAGCCACCATCACCTGGGACACTACGAGACCCACGAGGGCCACGTGGTCAGCCAGCTCAACGTGACGCACACGCAGGTGCAGGACGGCGGCGTGTACCGGTGCACGTGCAGCAACTCGGCCGGCCTCGTGTACCACCAGGCTCGAATAAACGTAAGAGGTGCTTGTCAAATCAGCTCCTCCAAGAACAACAATACACATACTTGTCTGTCTTTCTGTATATCTGTCTGTCTGGCCGAATGCTGCACACGTCTGAATGCTGTGAGAGAGACGTGAATTTAGTTTGTTTGCATTTGGTTGAACTTTTTCTTCTTTCTTTCTAGTCCAATGTATCTTAACAACATTCGTTCATTCGTTTTAGTTGTAAATTTTCCTGCTCTTGACATAATTTTTTCATTAGCTTTTATTGTGCTTTTTCAGCACGCTCGTTCCTATCTTCGGGTCAAATTAATTTTCCTGGTTTGCTGCACATAATCTGGATATTGCTTTCCAAAATGGGCGACTTAGCAAATAGCCAGAGGACATTTCGTCTCCTTACATGAATGTATCTGTTGTGTGCTTTTGTGTGTGTTTACAAGGGCATGCATTTCTACAGTTGAAGTTCAGATACTCCATTTTAAAGCGACACAGAATGTATTATTGTTCTGTGGCCGAGCAGCAGAAGCAGAATTAGAAGAATGATTTCAATTCTCCCCTCAGATGTTGAACACTTTAATCTGCATGTCATTCGGCTGCCTTCTGCTAAGAGGAAAAAATTAAGAGCTAAGTAAAACAAACCCCAATAATTCCACAATAAGTGAATGGCAAGAATCACATGTGAAGCTGTTCTTTGTTTTATGAGCACTTCATTTTGTTGTTTAATATCCCGACGATGAAAATTTGACTGTTTTGTGTGCACATCACTGCAGCAAGCGTCACAGCTCTTGCAGCCTAACACCATGACTAATAAATGTCCTCATAAGGAGTTCTTTCTGAACCACTCTCATTCTCAGGCCGCGCCAGCATCCGTTCGATGAAAAACGTCACCGCCATCGCAGGACGGGATGCCTTCATTCACTGCCGGGTGATTGGCTATCCTTACTATTCCATCAAGTGGTACAAGAACTCCGCATTGTTGCCGTTCAACCATCGACAGCGAGCCTTCGAAAATAACGGCACGCTGAGGCTCACCAATGTGCAGCAGGGAGACGCCGGAGAGTATAACTGCAAAGTGATGGTGCAACCCAACAAGATGGACTCCCAAAGTGTCCACCTCCGCGTGAGAGGTAAGTTCGCCTTGTGTTTTCATGTTTTTTCTTGTTGTAAGCAACTTTTGAACAAGAAATTTGAACATGTTTCAAAACTTTTAAAAGAAGGTTTGCGAACCCTGACATGAAATCAACATTTTCTAGTGTTGCAAACGTTCGCCCCTCAGTGCGATACAGGCTTTAAAAAACAATTATTACAGAATTATACTGCCAAATAAAAGTGGCCTGGCATACAGAGGTGGTTCTGGATTTGCACTCTGGGCAAACAATCCCTTTTTTAAGTTAAAATGAGAAACATGTAGGCTACTGTACTGAAAAAACGAGTGTGAGATTGATTTGTGTTTAGGTCATTTTCTGCCACTAGATGGCATAATTGCATTTATCAGACATTGGTGATAGCTCAGATAATTTTTCTTTTCATATTAAGAGCTATCTAACCTTTAACATGAAGTAACTTATTTTGTAATTTAATTTTAAAAGTGTAAAATACAACTTGACCCCAGTTTCCACAAATATATGCATTATTATTACATTTATTACTGCTAAATTTTGACGTGGACGTGTCTGCTGCCTTGCGACTGGAATTCTCCCACAGGCTTTCCAAGTAAGGGGCGGTCCTTAATCACGCGTTAAAAACATTAGTGGCGTTCCAAGAAAGTTTAAATTAACTAAAAATTAACGCACTAACTTTGACACCCCTAGTTTTAGCTAATGTTAGATGCTATCTTGGTTGACAGGTCAACAGCGCTAAACAAGTCAATGCACTCACCAATATCAAACCCTTTTTGCTCTTTCATGGAAGCTATTCGAAGCCGACTGTGCCGTTACCTTGCGCCGGTCTGCATTGTAACACTGCAAATATGCCGCCAGAAAAGCTCAGCTAGTATGAGGCCCGAGTGACCGACGACCGGCTAGTAGGAATACATTTCCCATGGTTCTTAGACACAGAAGCAGGATGTAGTTCTAGATGGGGTATGACAAAAACAGGCCTGCTAGAAATTAGATGCGGATGAGAATGAGAACACAAACGTGAATGTGATAGTGAATAGGAAAGAATGTAACAGTTAAATTCCTTTTTAATTAGTTTATTGTATGAATCACTATGACTGGGTGATTGCCTAAACTGGTTTGCTGATGGGACTTGAATAATTAATTAATTAATTCACATTATTATTATTAATAATAATAATAATAAAAATAAAAATAAATAATAATAATAATAATAATGGATGCCGGGACAGGACCTGTGTAAAAGTAGGACAAAGCACAACTTGGGACACAAGGCTCAAACGGAACTGTCCCGGTTAACAGTGGAAATCCGGTCACCGTGTCCAAAGTGCATCACAGAGAAAGGCAAAAGCAGACCGATAAACAATTAAATTCACACAGGAAGGAAAGCAGCTGTAAAAAGATTGCATGTTCATCTCAAACTAATAAATGAGTCTACCTGCTATTCGTCAGTTCATCGGGCTAGCTGATGAAGACTGCATCTGTGCTAATGATATCACGGAGCTGATCTCCGCCGAGATCTCGCAAGCTGTAATTGGAAAGACGAAGGAGGGCTTCCCCATTATGCTCCATTTCCTTCCGTCTGATCAGTACGCGAGGATGCCACTGCCACATTACACTTTGTCATGAAGCGGGGGGAGCAGAGGGAGAGAGAGAAGAGTGAGAACGCAAGAGAGGCCGATGATATAAAACAACGCTTCCCAGCGGTGCCATGCTGAGCGAATGCATTTGTTAATTTCCAACCGCTCGTGCTTAAAATACGCGGCGGTCTTTGGGGATCCTGGGAGTCCATTATCTCCACTTTGTTGAGAATTAAATAAGCAGCTGAAGTGCTGCTTATTTTCACCGTTATTTGATCTCACTGGACACTCAACCGCAGATGACTTGTGCGATTGCTGATGGTTTCCAAGAGACAAGTTAAATACAGTTTATTGCATAACGCTGGCCTATTATGTTGGCGGGTTGCCTTTCTACCCTTGATTTCATGTGCTATTCTTGTCATTGTTGATCAATTTGCTAACCACCCGCATAAGTGTGTGGGATAAAGTAATTATGGTCCAGATTGGCCCTCCTTAATCACTATAATCATTTAAATTAGCAGGCCATTTGGGAACATATGCTATGAAAGCATATTGTACAGATTAGATAATATATGGTGTAGATCAGGGGTGTCAAACATACGACCCGCTGGCCGGATCAGGCCCACAAAGGGGTTTAATCCGACCCGCGAGCCCATTTTGTAAAGTAAAAAAATGTTAGTAACGTCGGACCAGTTAATCAGCCGGCCACAATCAAAACATATCAATGCGTATTTTTACAAGCAGTCCTCAGATGAGCAATGCAACTTGATGTCAATATTTTACACACAAGTTAAAGTTACGGTTTCTTTAAAAAAAAAAATAATAATTAAAAAAATTAGACAGACATAAACGTGTTCAATACGACGCTGGTAAGACAAATACATATGACAAGGATTAACTTCATTAACTGCGCCACACAATGCATTCTGGGAACAATATACATGCAAGTATGCTCGGAACTGATACAGGCAAAGTGTTGCCGCGTGCCATTTGCATTTGTGTTATTTTTTGGAACAATATAATTACAGTTGAGCCCCATAATGTAGGGCTAACCCACAAATAGCGAAAAACTGCGTATAATTAACGCCAATTGTTTTTAAGTTATCAACCATGATCCGGCCCGCTTGGTAATATATTTTCCTCCTGGCCCTTGAGCTAATATGAGTTTGACACCCCTACTGTATATGATTAGTAGGAAGCTACATGTTAAGAAATAGTGTCACAGCATGAGTCAATTTCTAAAGTACCCCACAAGGCCAAAAGATGAAACCTCTCCTTGAACAACTCCAACATAACTATTTGTACAATTGCCTCAAAAGATCTTAAATGCAAAGTGAACGTCAACATTTCAAATGCATATTGAGTGCTTTATTTGAAATCTGTTATGTTAACGTGTAAAGGCAAAATCATACAAACTCTGTCACACCTTAAACCTAAAGGCTGCTTTCTTTTAAGACCCTGAAGGTAGGTACTATATGTAATAGGTAGCTAAGGAGGTGGGTCAAATGCAACAATCCAAAATTCCTTGATGTCGTGTTTTTGTGTCGTCTTGCGGGTCCAAAGACATAATGTTCCACATTGAGAATTAAAAGCAATTATTGCGGTATTCTTTGCTTTTCAGGTTCTTTATGTTCCTTAAAAGACCTTTTCCAAAGCATTGTAGTTAGAAAATTACAGGATGTCATTGAATTTAAAGGAAAATGCTCTCTGGCAGCTGAAATTATATCCAATTTTAGATTCTCTTCCTTTGTGTGCCCTCTCTCTCCACTCCTTTCCACTCATCTTTCTTTCTTCAGTCCCTCCCTACATTCAGCCCTTTGAGTTCCAGCGATTCACCATCGGTCAACGTGTCTTCATCCCCTGCGTGGTCATGTCAGGCGACCGGCCTCTGGACATCACCTGGCAGAAAGATGGCCGACCTATCCCGACGAGCCTGGGCGTGACTGTGGATAACATCGATTTCACCAGTTCTCTGAGAATCTCCAACCTGACGCCTGACCATAACGGCAACTATACGTGCATTGCTCGCAATGAAGCGGCCGCTGTGGAGCACCAGAGTCAGCTCATTGTTCGAGGTCAGGCCAGTGGGGACTTTGTACTTGGGGCACTACACTACCAGATACTATTGTGTTATTCTATATTTAATACAGAGCAGAGATTTGATTTTTTTTATATATATATTTTTTTTAACAAATATTACTCAAATGCCCATTTTCCATTGCGCTACACTTACTCGGCTGACCATGGCTCCATTATCTAGACAAGGTCCCACAAGATACTAGTATCTGGTCAGCCCGGGTTCCAACCACGCAAAGCCTAACCCTAATGGGTGACCTACACCATTGCTGGTTGCTCACTGGTCGAGTTGAATCATCATTGCCAAGTCATTGTACCATTTAAGGATACACAGCTAGAAATGACAAATATAAACATGCTAACATTAGCTTGCAAGCTAACGGCCAATTCACACTGACTGCGGAACGGACGCGGCGCGTTTTCCGTACGGCCGCCGCAAGGAATGGAAAGCATTCGAGTCTGCGTGTCAATTCACACCAGCTGCAGTGCGGTGCATATGTGGTGCGGAAAGGGATGCGGCGCTGCGGCAAGCGTTCTAGTTTTCCTGGAAGCCGCATGCAAATTTTTATGAAGCTGAAGAAATTACACCAGCCGGACAGGAAGTTGAGCGTCGGCATCAAGGTAGATCCGGCATATTTCAAAATAAAACAGTTTGCGAATTCATTTTTGGGGGGAGGGAAGCTAGCTAACTACATAGCATGACATGAGTCTGACATTTAAGACAAAAAAACGACCTCAGAATAAATTAAACATGACAAAAGAACACAATTTAAACACAAAACGTACTTACCCATGGTAGAAATCTAAAAAATAGTGTCCCAAAGTCCAAAAGTGCGGCTATTGTTTACCACGCCGCGTCAGTTCCGCAGTCAGTGTGAATTGGATGTAATGTTAAAAGTTAAAGCAATGTTGCTGTGTTTTAGCGCTGGACACTGCAGTTTTATAATACACAATCTCCATTTTGCTGCCGTCAATCTTCTCTCCAATAAAATTGTTCTAATGCCATGGCCAAAAGTCACATGCAAGTAAATACAGGAGACACTTGTTATCCTCGGTGCTGAATGTTTAGCATGCTATGCTAAGACTGCTATGTTCAATGTACTGTGGTTTTCCCAGTTTCACTTTGTTGAGATGAAAAACGGCAAAGCAAGTGGTGAGCCGATACTGTGTAGTGGAGAAGCCATTAGCCCGTGTCTGTATATTTCTACCTGCTCGGTATCCAGGAGCATAAATGGTAAATAAAACCATACACGACCCCAAATTTTACCATTAAAATATCTCTGTAGGCGTGACTGTCATATGACATTTTTTCCGATAAGGCAGTTTGGTCATTGAACAGACATTAGAATAAATAAATAAAATAGTATGAATGAACCACTTCATTTACTATATATGATGTGTGTGCCTGTGCAGTTCCTCCTCAGTTTGTGGTTCAGCCCGAGGACCAAGATGGGATCTACGGGAAAACTGTCACTCTCAACTGTTCTGCTGAAGGGTACCCACCACCCACCATTGTATGGGAGCACTCCAAAGGTACGACGGATGCCATAAAAGTGTACCTTCACCTCAAATACCTGACAGTAAACACATATTCATTGGTGGGGATTTGTATTTGTTTTGCTTTGTTTTTTTACAGATGAGTAGGTTCAGTTGTGTTTAGCTGGGTGGTGCACACGGGTGCGTGCACTTACACACATGGAGTGCTTTGGGCATATTCATACACTGATGCTTGCACAAGCGTACACATCCATCTGTTCAGCTAACATGGTCTTGCAAGGTGCCCCCCCCCCCCCCGAATCCTAAGAGCGTTATCGCTGAGAAAGACCCCATTATAGAAAAACAGACAACACATCCGGATGCAGAAGAACAATAAGGCATCCTGGCGTACAGACAGGAAGGCAGCAGGTGAGTTCAGCCACTTAAGCAGAGCACATGAAGCGAGGTCCCAGGTGTTTGCTACCTCATCCATATAACCAGGGTTGAAAGCTTCGTCAACAGAAAGACGGCAACCAACGGGGAGTCGTGCAACTGTGCGTGTGACCGTGACCGTGTGTGCACATGCACTTGGTGCCATGATCAAACGAATGAAATGTCTGTTTTTCAACCTTTGATGGGATTCGTGTCCGTGTGAAAGAAAGAGAGATTTAGAGACAGACAGAGAGACATTCCTATAGGTTCGAGGCCTTTGTCACGTTTTCAACAAACCCTCGTCTAATTTCTTTCATGTCTGAACGTAGTTTGTTCAGCGAATGGCAGCGTGGCTTCTTTTTACAGCAACCTTAGGAGCTGAGAGCCAGATGAATGTCGGTGGGAAATATGGAAGTGTAAGTAAAGGTCAGCTGCTATTAGCATAACAACCAGCTCTGATTAGGTATGCAAAATCCATAATTCAAGGAGGAACACGTGGCTTTGCGCTCAGAGCCAGGGGAACAGAAACAGAGTCACCACTTGACCCTGTGCTCTCCAGGCCACCTGACTGCCTTTTAATTAAAAAAAGAAAAACACACAGCTCACTAAATGGTCTGATCTTTACATGCTAACGTCAAGCATCGTTTTTAATGTCTGACTCGGTTCAAACGCCTTTTTATTGTAAATGAATGTTCCCGGGGGCTCTACTGTTCTATCAACTCTACATTTAATACTACTCTTAGATAATTATATCAATCTAAGGCGAGTACCCGACTTGCATGGAGCAATTTGTGACATTTACGTCAGCAAGACTTCAGAACATTGTTTGTTCTCAAGACAAATCCATGTTATTGTGTCTGCTAAAGGGACGTCATTTTAAAGTCATTAACAACAATAATTGTCCTCCTGTTCCATCTTAGATACAAACAATAAATCCCGGGAGCTGTCCACTCACACATGCATATTAATCCTCGTCTAAATACAGTCAATCTGACTGGCAAAGCCTCACGTTGAGACTCTCCCTCTGCCACCAATCTGCCGCCTTGTTCAACATGAGCATTACGTCCGCTCTGATTGCATCGCGTCGGCAGCTCAGCTCTCGACACTGCGCTCGGCAGCTGTTGGCCGGTTTATGGGTTTAGACCCGGTGTTAAGAAACATGTTTACAATCCTCCCAAAAAGCTGACAGGCTTTGTCGTCAAATCTGTCAACACATGCGCTCAAATGAAAGCACACACGGTGGGCATCATGATCATCTAGGTTCGGCTCATGCCAATATCTGACAACATGTACCGGTATTTATGAACTCACTGGACAATTCATTAGGTTTTGCAAATACGACCAAGTGCAAAATCTGCAGGCTATATAAAATCAAACTGATTTAGGTTTTGAATCAGTACTCAACTCACTCACTGCATGCCAGCCAAGTTAAAATGGATCTATAGTCGTCAATAGCAGTGAATGAGTTTTAATTAGTCCCTGTTAACTAACTAACTAACTAACTAACTAAAAAGGAAAATGGTAGCTAGCTACTTTGTATTTTTGCAGGTGTACGAAAAAAAGTCAGCATGTAGCCCGGTCCACCATATTTAAATGATCAAGATCTAAAATGTTTGTTGCATTATTTTGCCAATTTTTTTTGCTTAAATTAGTTTAAATTTACAATTTTATTTATATTTACTACAAAAAATATATGTAATTTTGTGTTCTTACAATAATATTAAATAATAACTTAATTCATTTAAATGAAATTAATAATTCAATTTAATATGAGGATGGAACACACTTTTATCATATAAAATAATCCGTTTTACATATTCTATATCCACATCCTAAAATGACCTGGTCAGTGGTTCAGTTTAAAAAATCAAATATAGCCCTTGAGCACAACATTCCTGGCTGCAGACTGCCTCTTTCTGTGTTCCAGGTGCAGGTGTGCCGCTGTTTCAGCCCATCCTCCTGAACAGCGGCTCTCGCATCCAGCAGCTGAGTAACGGTTCCTTGCTGATCAAACACGTGCTGGAGGACGACAACGGCTTTTACCTGTGCAAGGTCAGCAACGACGTGGGTGCTGACGTCAGCAAGTCCATGTACCTCACTGTCAAAAGTAAGATGATGCACATTTCTTTTTATAATTTCATGACATGAGTGTTATCAATTGTTATGTCGTCTTGACTTAAGACAAATGCGATGATTCCCATTCACTCACTTTTTACAATTTGTGAAAACTTCTTCAGAGGTCCAAGTTAGGGGTAAGTTATCCATGTCCTGAAGTAACAAAGCAGCCCCAGGCCATTACACTTTCACCACCATGTTCGACTGTTGTTATGATGTTCTTTTTCTGAAATGCTGTATTGCATTTACTTACGCCAGACGTAACGAGAAACACAACTTCCAAAAAGTTCCGCTTTCTTTTTGTCTAACCGTTGAATATTCTCCCAAAAGGTCTTGGGAATCATTCAGATGTGTTTTGCAAAAGCAAGGTGAGCATCTATGTTATTTTTGTTCATCAGAGGTTTTCACCTTGGAACTTCTTGCCCAGTCTCTTCTTCACTGTTGAGTCATAAACACTGAACTTAACTGAAGGAAGCCAGCAGTTCTTTAGACGCTGTCCTGGGTTCCTTTGTGACCTGGTGGATGAGTCGTTGCTGGCCGCTCCTGGGAAGGTTCACCACTGCCCCATGCTTTCTCAATTTGTGGATAATGGCGCTCGCCATGGTTTTCTGGCATACTTGAAGCTTTTTTGAAGGACTTTGTAACCTTTCCAGACTGATATATGTCAGTTACTTGATTTCTCATCTTCGCTTGCATTTCTTTGGATCGTGGCATTTTGCTGCAGCTTCCTGAGATCTTTTGAAAAAAAAAAAGATGTTTGTGTGTATTTGTTTAGCATCTTTGACCTTGGTGACCCGCTCGTTAGAACATCTGCCTCACACTTCTGAGGTTCATGGTTCGAGTCTTGGCTCTCTCTATCCTTCCTATAGGGTGTTTACTCGATGTCCACATACTCCAGCTGACTCCCACATCCCAAAAACTTGCATGTCAGCTTAATCGAAAACCCTCATTTGTCCTGTACAACTGCCCTCGACAGGGTTAAAATAAAAAAAAAAGAAGACTTAACAACATATATTTCTTTCGTTTGCGCCTTGGCAAGATAGTAACTTCATTACATCAGAAAATCATCTAAATAGGATGTGAAAAATGTTCTGTAAAGTAGCTAAAGCCTCCCCCTCCCCCTGTTAGCTCCAAAGATAATAATCTGTGTAGAGATACCCTGCGAGAGAAATATTTGACTATTAATACTGCCTGGCATGTTATGGATATTCATGTGTCAGTGTAATTACGCCTTGCAGTGCACAAAGGTTCCGATCCGCTATGCTGCTTGTGCCTCAGCTGCAGGCGCTTACACAAACATGCGCTCTGACTATCCATAGGTCACTTTCATGACTACCGCAGCCAGTTGCTATGCAGCAAGTGGACCTGTGCCTCTGACCCCGTTTCTTCCACTTTTCACCACCCACTGAACAAACACAGGCAGCAACTGCTTTTTTGTTGTTGTTTTTTTTTTTTATGCATTGCAATTTTACTGTGTAGTATGTTTTGTCCACGCACTCAAAAGTGATTGTCGGAAGAATAAAATGAGCTTGGTGTATCTATAAGTTAAAGTGATTAAATTGTTGAAAAATAAAATGTTTTTGCCAGGGGAAAATTTTTTGGGAAAGTGTTTCAATATATTTTTCTAGTGAAACTATGGATTTTTTGTGTTTCATATGGCACATGCAGAGCACCTAGTACACGCGTGCGTGAGTGTGTTATAAGAACGTGGCATTCTGTGCATCTCTCTCTCTCATTCAAATCTGTCAATACATCAATTAGAGGTTGACAAGGTGCTCCGGGGAAGAACAGTCTGCATGTTTATCTGCTTAAGCTGCGATCATCGGCTGCCTTTCCTTCCACCAATAAGAGAAAGATGAAAATGAAAAACAAGACATTATTTTACAATTTGCCCTTGTTCTGTTGCTGGCACCTGTTCAAAGTGGACAAACCCAACAAGCCACTGTTTGTTTGGCGCTCACAAATCATTGTTTTAGCGCTTATTGGCAAAGACAAGACTAACAAAGTGGTTTTACTCTTAAATGAGTATGAGTGTGATGCATGGCATGACCGTGTGCGTCTGTGAATGCTCAAGTGTTTGTCATGGTTTTAAATAACAGTGAGTCCTCCAAAGAGACACAAGTGTTATCGTGGTTCTGCTGATAATATATTCTAGCATGTCTGCCTGGCAGTGGATGGGTACCCAGGTTTAAATCTCAGCTAAGATCTCCTTTGTCTCGTTGGCATGATATCTCTATGCTTATAGGCTGTAACTGAGGATTCAAAATTGGGGGCGGCAAGCTTTTGTATTCCTGCGGAAGCTTGAAACAGCCAATGATGAATAAAGTTTTGACTGGGCTTTGTCCTTGGAACATGCCGCAATGTGGTTTGAACATATTGATAAAGTTGTTGGAACGTATTAGCTAAACTGAATGCTAACATTTTTTTTTTTAAAGTCCCATAATCTACAGGGGAAAACTATACAAATTACAAATAAACAATGTTTATTTGTATAATTTTCACTGTGAGTCAGTTTCCTGTCCATCTGCTATGCCATGAGTGCCTGTGCTACATAATTGCACATGCGCATGTTAATACCCTTTGGCATTATGGGGGGGGGGGGGGGGGGGAAATGCTTTTAGCGTTTAGCTTATGTTTTACCAATATATTCAAACCACTTTTGCAAGACAGTGGAATGTCTTTCTTCCATCTCTTGCTTTTTAACGCATTCACTCCCAGCCATTTTCACTGAAGCAACCCCCTTCAGTCCCCCCTGTTTTACTAGATTTTGACTGATTTTACAAGGCCAACAGAATATTCTGTTCTATTGCTATAAAATTATGGAACCTACCAAAAAATGACTAGATTCTCTTCTTTCATCAGGAAAAAAAAGGATATTTGTATCTGTTTCCATTTTGCAGCAATTAGCATTAGAATAGAGTTTCATCATTATTCACATTTGTAATAACTACCATTGTTTTAAGCAACCTCTTCATGTTAGAAGCTGTATCAAAGCCTTCTGTATGCTCTAGTATAGAAAACACTGTAAAAAAAGAAGAAGAAAAAGAAGAAGGTATAAATAAGTTTTTGGGAGTGCAGGACAAAGTATTAAAAACGTATTCATACGTTTTTGTGTTTAAATGGGTTAAAAGTGAAATATCGCGACATTTAGTTGACTGATGCAAAGATGTTCTATGTCTTTGTCTTCAAATAATTCCATACAATATATGAGAATAATGTGTGTATTTTCTGCTTGGTCCTCTCTCACAGCTGAATAATTTCTCATTCACTTTTAATGGCTATTTAATATCCCCAAATCTATATCATGTTTTTGGATTAAGGAGAATGATAAACAGTTAAGGAGCAACACAAACCACAACCACAATAATAAACATGATGTTGAATTAATACCCATCTTACAGTGCCAGTCAATACTGAGCATTTATATCTTTGTAAAGGCGGCAGTTTTAGACGTCTCCTTCATGTAAATTAAGTGGTTAGTGCAGATTTACCAATTAAGTTTGAACACAATGGTAAAAGATTGCCAAGAAATTATCATGTCCAAGTCCATCAAATTGACACTGAGCAAACACCAGCCCCATCGGTTTGAACTTGCTTTGCCAAGACTTCAGATTTAGATGGCTAAAATAGCCATTAAGAAGCAATAACATTTAGAGAGCAGGCTCTTTTAATAGAACTTAAAATTCATAGTTGCTATGCAAAATAAATCGGCAATTTCCTTCACGGAGGCGTTGGAAGGGAGATGATGGTGTGGGGCGCCAAAGAGGAATAAGGAAGGGCTGCCAGTGAATAAGAGATGAGCTTTAAACGTCAGCCGTCTTAAGCCTGACACGTTCCATCATCATATGGACACACAAACCCACACATTCATCATCCGCTTCAGAGGGATTTGAAATCAAGATATTTTAAATTGAATAATACATTACAGTACTTACAGTACATCTGAAAATATAAATCTTTTTTGATTACATATACTTATTAGTCGTTCAATGTTTATAACAATATTATTAACAATTTATTACACGTTATGGGTTTACCCCTGTTCTGAATTGGTTTGCAATCATTTTCCCGTTTATCCGGTGTGCAAACATGCATGTCATACACAATGTATGCAAGCGTCCATTTCCTGCTGAGGTCTTTATTCAGGCCTTTCTAAAAGAACACCGCCGTGTGTGTCTGTCTTCATGCACACATACGCATGCGTATTCAAATGTGTGCGTGTGACACCAGCACGCCCAGCGGACTTGTCTGCTGCGTATGAATAATCAAAGCGGTCTCTCTCATCATTAAATCATGGCTGTCCCGGTGAGAGCCTGAGGAGGCGCATGGAGTGAGGGAGCGAGAGGGATCATAGTTAGCGCTGCAGGGGTACACGCTCTCTCGCCATCCTCCATCGTGTAGTGTGGCTGAGATGTGTCATGAGCGCAAGTCGCTCTGCTTGCCCACTCAGCCCCACAATGCTACTGCTCACTACACACTCATGCATTTGTACATGCAGTGTAACAGACAGGCACTTGCACACAGAAGCATTTATTCAGGAACTTCAGAGGTATAGACCAATTCGGAGTGTATGGAAATTGTGGCTTGTTTATTTGGGGTGCAATTCCCTTGTCAGGCACTAGATGGCAGCACACGATTATATATGAATGAGAGTGAAAACAGGAAGTACTTGAAGCCTACCCTAGTTTTTGCTGACAGTTCATTTTATAATGTACATCTTTTGGCATGACTACTGATGTATACTGTGAGATGTTAACTTAGGTAGTTCCGTGAGGGGGCGGGGCATTAGATTTGTTTACTGGCATGGCTACACTGTTGTTATTACAAAGACCAAGATTCCTTGCGAATACAAATAAGCGAAGAAGAGGAAAAGGAGACGAAGAAGAGCTTGTGAGCATGCGCACAACGAAAAGCAATGCCCTATTGATTCGAGGTATTCCAATTGCATTTATATGAACCAGTATTCCGGTTATAAAAGGGGTAACCCAAGGGGCTTATTCGGATTTTTAAAAACCCGAATAAGAGCATATTCCGGTTATTGCGCGTGTTTACATGGCCTTTCAAAACCTAATAATATGGCAATATGGCAATATTTGGGTTTTAAAAGGGTTATTGCCTGCATGTAAACGTAGTCACTGTCAGTCAAACATGCTAACCGCATTCCACTATGCTGCCCCAGGACAACAAAAAACATAGATAATTCAAAAATATCATAAAATATCATTTTCAAAGATTATATCCAATTGGTTTATTAAAACAAAGTAATGGTGACTGACTCTCATCATGGCTGAATGGAATCCAATTAGTTTGGGATGAGGATCAGGAAGTATCTGAAGTCAGTGTTTGTAAGTTAACTCATTCACTGCCATTGACGTAAAAAAATCATTTGAAGTATTTCTATTAATTTAACATTTATTTCCATTTTTGTTAACAAGAGTATGAAAACCCCAAAAATATATATATTGTACATTTAGAATAGATATAAAATTTGTGATTAATCGTGAGTTAACTAGTGAAGTCATGCGATTAATTCTGAACATTTTAATCGCCTGCGCCCCTCATTTTTAATCATCTTTTTTTAAAGTATTTTTTTATTTTGAATAATCTTTTCATTTTTTTTTAAGAAAAAAGAAAAAATAACAAATTAGGGCCGTTAGGCGATTACAATTTTTAATCATAATTAATCCCATGACTTCAATAGTTAACTCACGATTAATCACAAATTTTATATCTGTTCTAAATGTGCAATTAAAAAAAATTCTAGGTTTTCATACTCTTGTTAACAAAAGTGGGAACAAATGTTAAACTAATATAGATAATTAAAATTAATTTTTGACGTCTATAGGCGTCAATGGCAGTGAATCAGTTAATTGCCTTCAAACCTTTAGCAATCGTACTTCAAAGTAGATTTGAAAGAAATATTGCGATACTTTTAGTGCCTGTGTGTTTGTATTCATCCAATTCCAGATTGTTTTGTGGGCTTTACACTGTTGCCTTGGTTTTGTCCTCCGAGATGATGGTGAGATCGAGATTATATTATAATTTAACCAGTGGAGTACTGGCACAGTTCAGACATATTTTGGATATTTTTATAAGAAGCAGAAGGACAATACATATAATGTGCTCTGAGATAAAGATTAGCACATGCACGCTCTCTGTTCAGAGCTTCAGAACTAATATGGTGTAATCCAATTCAGCAGCTTCACACTTTTGCCTGATCATTATAGCCCAAAGTCTCTGGACTAATCGGCCTCGTGTGAGAAATATGAAAGAAGGTGTGAGAATGAGTAAAAAGACTCTGAGCAGTCTGGGTGAGAGACATTAACAACAGATACTCATTCTGCTGAATCACGCACGCACATGCACACGCACAAGCACACACGGACTAGATGTGTTGATAATGAGTCCGGTGTGTGGTTACGGCACTCCGCCAGACAGACTCCACGCTCAGACCGATGGGAGTTCAGTCAGGAGTCACGGCTTTCTTCTTCGTCTCGGCAGCGTCTTCCTCAAAAAGCTGCACGTTACCGCTCACTGTCATCATCAAAGCAGGCGGAGAGAATTTAGTCGAAGTTAGATGCTCGCTGTGCTGAGCAGGAAATACATTTCTTTCTCTTTTTTTTTTTTTAAGTATGTATTTACAAATGATGATACCAAATCAGATCCTCTCAACAAATTGTGTACCAAAAGACTAGCAAATAAATAAATATCGTTCTGCAGAAATTGCGTAGGAATGCTGAAAAGCTGAAAGACATTAGCTGAATGATAAGATTTTAATGCATGTGCTTGTAAAGTAAATTGAAAGATAAATTATTTGAAAATTACACATTTTTAATTGTAGTTAAATGACATATGAATCAAAAGAAAACTTGAACTGCAATCTGTCAAAGGTTGGGATTTAGTCATTTCAGAGAAATTATAATCCATTTCCTGATATGATAGTCAACTGGTATCGAACCATCGGATGTACTAAATGCGGTCCAAGCGGGGTTTAAACCCAGGTTCTCCGTGGTGGCAGGCAATTGCTCCAAGCACTCAGCTGAATTGGCTTGTTCAAATTCATGGCAAATGGCGTATTTATTTTGAAAAGTGTCGTCTGATGCTGAAAGATAACATAATTATAATCAATTTCCTGATATGACATGTATACATGTCTATCAGTTAGCATAACGGCCATCAAGATATTTGCAATGTACAGTCGGAGGTGGGATTCAAACCTGCAACCTCCTGGTTAGTGGACAATGCACTTTACCAACTGTGCCACGGAGCAGAATCAGACACCTGGCAATAATGATCAGTTAGTTGTATGTAAGGCAGTGGGCGTGGAAAGGGGTACTAATGTCAGTCCCATTGAAAATAATTGGGGAAAAGTGGATATTTAACATAAAATTGTGCGAATACTGTAAGTAATGTGGAATCAGACGATATATAGCCTGGGAGTATTACGTGGGAGTTGTTTCACGGAAAAACAGTGAGGAGAATAAAAATCACAATAACATATGTGGGAATGCTTCAGCAATAAAATAGAAAAAAATACAAAGTAACAACAGAGAGCAGGGCTGGATTTAGATGGCTTTGAAGAAACCTTTATAAGAACCTTGAGCGGGCTGGATGCAGAACTCAAGGAAGACAGCTTGCATGGAAGAAACTCCTGTGCTGAGAGAAATCTCCGCTAAGGAACCTCGACATAATGTCAAAAATGTCATTCAGTAACTCTCGCTTTAGGGCAATGCTCAATTCTATACGACAGAATAAAGGTCTATATGATAAAATAAGAGTGGCTAGACAAATTAAGTGTGACTAATATAGGACCAAAGCAACTGACAACATGATCACATTATCATCATAAGGGACATCGTAACAGCATAAGACCAGACAAACTAAGAGTGGCTATTAAATCATCGTCAAACATTATCATAAATACAGAAAGCACCAACATCATTACTCAATAACCCAATGACCCAACCCAAAACACAGTCATATTAGATTACGTATGTCCCTTTATTTTGTGTGTCTCTAAATGAAAACTCTCATTCAAACGTATGATATGACTCGATCGCTATCGTGATCCCAGTCGGTCGCTTTCTCCTTACCGATTGATATTCCCTCTCTGTGTCTTCCATTTTTAGTCCCGGCCATGATCACGTCCTATCCCAACACGACCCTGGCCACACAGGGGGAGGAGAAGAAGATGAGCTGCATAGCACATGGAGAGAAGCCCATCATGGTGCGCTGGGAGAAAGAAGAACGCATCATCAACCCTGAGACCAGCCGATACATAGTCGCCGTCAAGGAGGTGGCCGACGAAGTCATCTCAACGCTGGTGGTGAGTGTTACGGTCCCGAAGAGTCAGGCCCAAATACAGTTACATCCGGCTGATTCTATTACTAAATGAATGTATTGCCTCCAGATTATTATTAGTGTCTTAATCACAGGAAGGTGTGTTTTCCCTCTCCAGATTATGCCCACGGTACGCGAGGACTCTGGTTTCTTCTCCTGCCACGCCATCAACTCCTTTGGAGAAGATCGAGGAATCATACAGCTCACTGTGCAAGGTAAGAACACTTCGAATGGGATGATTTTCAAATGTCCCGTTAAACTACAGCACTTGCAAATATGTAAACAGATGTTTTTAAATTTGGCATATAAATAAATATATTACATGTAAAGCTCTAGCTATTAAATACCTGATAAATTATTTTTCCTCACTGTTGTTTGTTTTTCCATACGGATAAAGATAAACATAAACAAAATAATTGCTCTGTCCTGTCTGTTTTTGACTCTATTTAGAGTGGGACCAAAATACACTCAGTTTTTAAAGTAATATTTACACTTGGAAGAGAGAAAAATAAAGATTTGAAAAGAAAAAAAAAGAAGAATAAAAGTCACTCAAGGGTTGCGGAACGAACTCACAACTTGGGAGACAGCTGATCTACTCCCTGAGACACGCAGACCAAAAAACATAATTTTTGGTCTCCTCTTGGATATAAGCAAACAGTAGGAGGGGCATAGCTCAGGTGGTAGTGTGGCAGTCTCCCAAGCTGAAGGTCGTGAGTTTGTTCCTCAACCCTTAAGCAGGGTTATTATAGTTGTGGAATTTTTCATTTTAGTTTTTATTTCGTTTTGAGTTTAGTTTTTTAAATTTAGTTAGTTTTAATTCGTTTTCAGGGTGGTTCTGTTAGTTTTTATTAGTTTAGTTATTTCATAAATGCTTACTTTTAGTTTAGTTTTAGTTAGTTTCAGTATTAGTTTTAGGTTTTTTTGTTTTTTTAGTCTGTATTACTTGTGCGAAATATAAAAAAAAAAAAAAAACACCATGGGAGCAACATCATCTGAAGGTGCTTTACTATTGGCTGCTGCTAGATGATGTCACTTTTGTGTGATACACTTTCAAATGTCCTTATTCCGGTTATTATCAAAATAAATCATCCCAGAAGGCTCATGCATTAAATTGATTACCAAAGACAAAGACTAAAATGAATTATGGTTAGTTCTAGTTAGTTTTGTAAACATAAAAGGTAGTTTCAGTTAATTTTCGTGTTTTAAAAAGCATTTTCGTTTTAAATTTTTGTTATTGTTTTTTGAATTTTAGTTTTAGTTTTTTTCGTTAGTTTTACTAAAACAACCTTGCCCTTGAGTGACTTTATTTTACTCTTTTTCAAGTGTAAATAAGTGTATTACTAGAGTCAATTTTATTCTAAATAGAGCCAAATTTACTCTACAGAACTGACTGTGTATATCTCACATCTATGTTCAAAGCAAATGTTGTGTCATTTTATTTGTTTTCTTCACATTTTCCCCCAGAGCCTCCTGACCCTCCTGAGGTGGAGATCCGGGAAGTCAAAGACAGGACCATAGCTCTTCGCTGGACCATGGGTTTCGATGGCAACAGCCCCATTACAGGATATGACATAGAGTGCAAGAACAAATCAGGTAATCATCATATTCAATCTTGATGTGGATGGAAAATGTAAAAAAATAAAATAAAAATAAAAAGTTAAGACACTTCCAATTGGATCAGAGCACACACAAAAAACATAGTCTTTTTTTTTTTTCATTTGATGTTCTTATTTGGCTTATGTCCACAATATGACAAGATAACATTTCTGGTTGCCTGTCTTTCTGTCTTATCCTTCTCAGCTTCATGGCTATCAGCCCAAGTTACCAAAGATGTGTCACCGCAGCTCAACCAGGCCACCATCATTGACCTCCACCCTTCGTCCACTTACAACATCCGCATGGTTGCCAAGAACATCATCGGCAACAGCAACCCGAGCAACGAACTCACCATCACGACCGATGAAGCCGGTTAGAGAGTGACTCACTCTATTTTGCCATATCGTGGCCTGAGGCATTTGTGTGACATATTCAAGACGAATAATTCCGTGATTAGTTGGGACACTGCGTCTCAGCAGAGGTCACTTGAGGAAAACTGTTATGTTAAAAGACAGTGCCAAAAAGAGGTGTTTATTAGAGGTGTGGCTTTTATTAATTTAAGTAGACAATGCTATGACTAATTTTATGATACCATAGAAAAATGCATGCATGAATATGTGCGAGTGAAAGTTTGTCATGAAATAACTGTTTATAAATGTGAGGGCTTTTATCTTACCCATCATCCTGGCGTGTTAGCCACCTCAATAAATGCTAATTTATTTTGTACTTGTACTGATTCCCCTTTGAGCACATTAAATTAACTTAATGAGATAAAACATTAAATTCAAAGTAAGTAAAGCATTTGTCACATTTAAATAATATTGTTTTTATTATGCACATTAAGCTGAAAGGCATATTAAGGATAGTGAGCTCTCAGAGCCTTTATTTTTAACTCGACAGCACCCTCTAGTGAAGTTAAAGTGTGAAGTAAATTGCTCTTGATGGTTGATAATCTGTCCCATTTAAGACTCAAGTGCTTGGTAATGCTGACTGATGGATTTCATTCCGCAGCTCCTGACGGTCCTCCACAAGATGTCACTCTGGAGCCCACCTCCCCACAGAGCATCAAAGTTTCCTGGAAGGTACCATGACAGTTCTGGGGGGTCCAAAATCTGCTGTATGTTTTTTTTTTTTTTTCAGCCTGATACGTATATTAATGAATTGGGGAAAAAAACATGACCTGGATCAGGAGGTTACCAGAAGAAGTTAATAGAACTTTGAAAAATACCTACATCTTTTCTCAAATTTAAAATAAATGGGTTAAGAAAGTTTTTGACAGTACGGTGTCTGGTCGGTGCTGGATTTCACCTTCCTTGGTTTTCTTTGGTCCCCTCGGGTCTCCTGGTGTTCGGTTTAGGTGAACGGTATGAGATTTTTTCTAATAGGTTTTCTGGTGAGCTAACAAATACACGCACGCACGCACGCACATACACATACTCACCCACACACACACACACACACACACACACACACACAAAAAAAAAAAAATATATATATATATATATATAAAAAATAAATAAAAAAAAGAGCAATGATGATGACATTTCCGAATGAACAATACTGAGCTCTAAAAAAAAAGAAAAAAAAAGTTTTTGAATGTTACGAAATATCACACTTTTTATTTTCAATTGCTTTAAAAAAAAATATTGAAAATTGGTGACACTATTTTTTTTAATTGCAATTTTTTTTTTTTTTTTATTATGATCTTTTTCTTTTGTAATTTTATTTTTTTACAAGATAGCACACTTTTTTTTTATTAAACTAAAAAATAAAAATGTTATATGGTTGGAAAAAAAACGTCAATAAGGTCAACACACCACAGCCTTTTTATTCATATCACTTTTTATTTTAAATTGCTTTAATAAAATGTGTGTTAAAAATTGGTCACACTATTTTTTTAATTGCAATTTTTATTTGTATTTTTTTAATTTTATTATTATCCTTTTATTTTGTAATTCTATTTTTTTTTTTACAAGATATCACACTGTTTTGTTTTTTTAAATAAAACTAAAAAGTAAAAATGTTAGTTGGTTGGGGAAAAAAACATCATTAAAGTCAACACACCACAGCCTTTTTAATTCACATAACTTTTTATTTTAAATAGCTTTAAAAAAAAAATTGTGTTGAAAATTGGTCACACCATTTTTTTATTGCAATTTTTAGATATCACACTGTGTGTGTGGGTGTGTGTGCGTGTGTGTGTGTGTGTGTGTGTGTTTTTTTATGAAACTAAAAAGTAAATGTTATATGGTTGGAAAACCCCCGTCAATAATGTCAACACATCACAGCTTTTTAAATTCATATTACTTTTTATTTTAAATTGCTTTAAAAAAAATGTGTTGAAAATTGGTCACACTATTTTTTTATTTTATTTTATGATTATCTTTTTATACACGATATCACACTGTGTTTTTTTAAATGAAACTAAAAAGTAAAAATGTTAAATGGTTGGGAAAAAAAACATCAACAACGTCAACACACCACAGCCTTTTTATTCATATCAATTGAGGTCATACAGAGAGAAAAAAACAATACATGCCATGGTCTCTTCAAGCTTCATCACATGTTGCTTGTTTGGTCCAATTTGAATGTTGCATTGTGCCATCTATACAAGACATTCATTCATATTATCAAATGGTTGTAGACGTCACATGTTTTACGGGGTATCAGATATTTTAGGATTAGCCTTGGGAATTAAAAAAAACTGTCAAAGCAGCCTACCGAAATGAAAGGAATAAGAAAAGCATCCATGTGAGAAGAGCTCTGCCGAAGGGTTTTGATAATTGAAAGAGAGTCTGTCGAGCTTGCGGGTAGAAAGACAATTTTTTAATCCTAAACCAAGCAAGTAATTGTGATGCCTAAATCGAATCACTGAAACAGTAAAGAAAGCAGATTCAAACAGAATTTTAAAACTTTGGTCTCCTCGGGGAAGCTCGGTCGTCTTCTACAAACCGGAGAATACAAATGCACCCTCACTGGCCTCAATATGAGTATTAATGCTCAATAAAATGACATACATGTATACAAATTCAGTTTATTAATTACATTTTTTTTATTTCCTCTATTTTACACCCATAAATGCTTACATGCTGATGAATTATTTCCCATCCCCGGCAGCCTCCCAACAAGCACTTGCAGAACGGCGTGATCCGAGGATACCAGGTGGGCTACCGGGAGTACAGCCCCGGCGGAGGTCACCAGTTCACCATCATCAGCCTGGACACCACAGGAGACACGATGGAGAGCATTGTGCTGGACAACCTCAAGAAGTTCACGCAGTACAGCGTGGTGGTCCAAGCGGCGAACCGGGCTGGGACCGGACCGTCCTCGCAGCAGGTGGTCACCAAAACCTTAGAGGATGGTAAGCGTGGTATTCAATATGCTGTTTTCAATTTTCATACCACAATTGATCTAAGCTAAGATGAACTACCCAGTTCATAAGACTTGACGATGGATGTTCAAAATTCATTCGCTTTTTTTTTTTATGGTTTCCACAAAGATTCAATTTCAGACAGCCAACAGTTGAATTTGAACGTATTTATTTATTTAGAGCACCTTTGTTGAACAACTTTTACTTACTTAAAATCTTAACCAATTACATGTTCTAAAATCAGATATTACTCATTTTCATTGCATTGATTCAAAGTTTGTCCTTTTTTTTTTAAAATACAGAATAAACATATTTCCAAATACAGTACAAGTACAGTTAATTTATCGAGCCACCTAAATAGAACATTTAAAATTGCCATTCCTTTCCAAATCTATTTAATTTCACTTTTCTTTCTGCGTTCAAGCACACAGTAAGACGAGTGCCAATGTTTTTCTCTCAGTGCCGTCTCGGCCTCCTGAAAATGTGCTGGCTGTGGCCAAATCCCCCGAGGTAATCTCGCTCTCCTGGATTCAGCTACCGAGAGAGGCTCTCAATGGAAACCTGCAGGGCTACAGAGTCATCTACTGGGCAAACCTGCCCGATGGAGGTATTTATTTAACATGGAAGTCCTCACGGTATGCATTGAATTGCTGTTGAAGTCAACATTAAATTCTAAATGCAGTACGTGTTCTCCAATGCTAGTTCTTTACAAGAGTTGCACTAGGGGGCACTGTTGCATCATTATACTCTACCAGAATGCCTGTAATGATTTGGAAGTATTTCTCAAGTGGTGTATTTTAACGTTATGTCATCTTTTAATTTGCATAATGGGTTTAATAACACTGGTCAACAGCAAATTTTAATCAGAGATAATATCCCTAAACACATTTTTGACATTCATTTAAAAAAAATTATTTCCTTTTCTAGCACATCAGGTTTTTGAGATATTCTCGTTTTTGTTTTTAAGTATGACCTATGAAAGCTTGTGCAATACGGATTTTGCCATGTATTGTAATTTTATCGCTATGATGTTCCAGAAAAAAATCCATCGGTTGCTGAACCTAACTAACCCTTCCATCCTTCCATTATCCAAACCGCTTAGCCCATAATTAAAAAAAATATTGCCAAATATATTACCATACTATATTTCATATTATTATTATTATTATTATTATTATTATTATTATTATTATTATTATTATTATTATTATTATTATCAATATTATTATTATTATTATTATTATTATTATTATTATTATTATTATTATTATTATTATCATTATTATCATTATTATTATTACTATAGCACTACCTAAAGTGCTATAGCAAAAAAACAAGGGCAGATTCAGAATCGGTGCAAAAAATCATCTAGAAAACACACACGCACACACACACGCCCACACAAACACCCCCCTCCACACACACACACAGTTATTGCAAATATTTAACTCATTCACTGCCATTGACGCCTATAAATGCCAATTCATTTTAACTATTTCTATTAGTTTAACATTTTTTTTCAACTTTTGTTAACAAGAGTATGACAACCTAGACATTTAAAAAAAAAAATATATATATATATATATATATAATTTTTTTTTATAGAAAAGATTATTAAAAATTAGGAGCGTCAGGCGATTAAATTTTTCAATTGTAATTAATCGCATGACTTAAATAGTTAACTCACGATTAATCACAAATTGTATATCTGTTCTTAATGTACAATATTTTTTTTCTAGGTTTTCATACTCTTGTTAACAAAAGTGGATTTTCTTTTTTAAATAGGAATAGTTAAAATTATTTTTTGACGTCTATAGCCGTCAATGGCAGTGAATGAGTTGATAAATGTGTTATGTAGTTATTACAAAATTACATGACTATTTATGACATAAACTCAATTTTTAAATAAATTCTAATTGTAATTTATTTCCTTGTAGTGGTTATATCAATCATAAAAATAAAAACTTCAATGAGTATTATGCATATTAGGCTCATAAATTCATTTCCCCCCCATGTGTTAGAACTTGGAGAAATCAGGAACGTAACCACCAGTCAGCCATCTCTGGAACTGGATGGTCTGGAGAAGTACACAAACTACAGCATTCAGGTGTTAGCCTTCACTAATGCTGGAGATGGCGTACGCAGTGAACAGATCTACGTGCGCACCAAAGAGGATGGTAAGACGCTGCAGTGGAAAACGAACGTATGTGAAACTTTGATGTTTTCTTTCTTGTTTTCTGTAACCCTTTGGTGGTGTAACTGTATTGCATCATGCTACGAAGTCAAACAAGGTTTTCATAAAAAATAAAAAAAAACAGAATTCGGAGAGATCACTTTTCAAACAGAGAGTTATTGGTATCCTCCCTACTAAATGTGTGTTTGTTTACTTTTCTGACTTAGCATTTTTTTCCTGTCCGTCGTAGTTCCTGGTCCCCCAGCAGGTGTGAAGGCCGCTGCCTCCAGCAGCTCTGTGGTGTTTGTCTCCTGGCTGCCACCTCTCAAGCTCAACGGCATCATCAGGAAATACATCGTCTTCTGCTCGAACATGCATCCGATGGTAATAGTGTTTGTTTGCCACAGGACTCTCTCTCTCCTTTTTTTTTTTTTTTTTTACATTGGTGTTGTATGACTCCAATCACAATGCTGTAGAAATACCGTGGCTCCACAGTGATACAGTAATCACCTCTCCTCTCCAATTTGCAGGTGATGAGCGAGTTTGAGGCCTCTCCCGACGCATATTTCTACAGGATCACTAATTTGGCCCGGAACAGGCAGTACAGCATTTGGGTGGTGGCTGTGACTGCCGCCGGTCATGGCAACAACAGTGAGAAGATCACAGTGGAGCCTCTGGCCAAAGGTACAGTGGGCCAAGGATAGATTTGGGGGGCCTTCCCGTTGCATCCTTCTTCTGTTTTGACATCATCGCGTGCCACTGCTTGTGTGTTGTGTTTAGCTCCAGCCAGAATTCTAACCTTTAATGGTACAGTGACCACTCCTTGGATGAAGGACATTGTCTTGCCGTGCAAAGCTGTTGGGGATCCTCCTCCCACAATCAAGTGGCTCAAGGGAAAGTAAGTCACACGTCGATAAATGTTCCACCCAAAATTTAAGGAGGGTACGTTACAGAAAACTGTATGTTACATTAAATTGTTGTGACTACTCAAGAGTTGAGTTAAAAAAAAATGATAAAAAAGTGTTAACCATAATTCCTAGTTATAATCCAATCAATTTTTCCGCAGCACCAATGGGACTCCTACGCCTGTTCTGGTGGATGGCCGACGGAGCGTCCACGCCAACGGCAGCTTCATCATCCGCACAGTGAAAGCAGAGGACTCCGGCAACTACAGCTGCGTGGCCAGCAACAACTGGGGCTCAGACGAGATCACGCTTAACCTGCAGGTTCAAGGCAAGTCATCATGGACATGATTTTTTTTAAATTATGGATATATATTTTGGAAACTCATTTTTATTACAAACATTACAAACAAGATGTTCTATTCTTAATTAACTCATATTTAACTAATTGATGGTTGTAGACGTCAAAAATTAATTAATTGTTATTAGTTAAACATTTTTTTCCCACTTTTGTTAACAAGAGTATGAAAACCTAGAATTTTTTTATTGTACATTTAGAACAGATATAAAATTGGTGATTAATTGTGAGTTAAAAATTAATTGCGATTAAAAAATGTAATCGCCTGATGCTCCTAATTTTTAATAATCTTTTCTTTTTTTTAAATCGCGCCAGGCGATTAAAATTTTTAATTGTAATTAATCGCATGACTTCAAAAGTTAACCCGCAATTAATTAGACATTTTATATCCGTTAAAATATAATTCCGTCACAACACAAAAAAACAGACATCACAGACATGACCAAACAACTCGGTACTTACGGTACTTATTAGAAACGTATATATTCACATAACCTATAGATATATACACGTACACATATCCTACTCCACACTCACACATATACACACAAACACAAAATATTCCTGGTGCTGCTTTCAACATACAGTCAGTATGGAAGAAAGAGAAGAAAGAAAAAAAAACACTCAAAAGACCAAAAAAAGAAGACAATCATTTATAGAAATGGTAAGTAAATAATATATCTACCACATTCATTTAACACAATTATACTAATCAAAATTATATTTTTACTATGAAAAAAAAAATCCACGTTGTGTATCCCGCTATAATGCGTTTAAGTGGCTTTATCTTTACATCCTCAGTACCTCCTGATCAGCCGCGTCTCACAGTGACCAAGACCACCGCCACTTCAATCACGTTGTCATGGATACCAGGAGACAATGGCGGCAGCTCCATCAGAGGTGAGACATAATGGCATATCAATTTACAACTTATAATGTAGATTCAGCAAGCACATTATGCAACTTCATCCAGAGTGCCTGCAGATCCTTATTCGATTTTAACCAGGCAATGCATATTTAGAAGAACAATATTTTCATTATTATGAGAATGCTGAAACATTCCCACATATGTTATTTGTATTCTCCACCCTTTTTTTTCCGTGTAACAACGCCCGCATAATACTTTCGATTTACACTGTTCAAATGTCTTTAAAAATTCAGCATGAAGCCATAATTTTATCATTTATCTCTCAATTTACTTCAAAAGCATGCATTCAAATCTTAGCATTCAGCTTTCAGCATTTCTCCAGAAATTGCACTTAGGCGAGTCGCCAAATAGAACTGAAAACATTTTCATGACATATTCTGTCATCTTTTCATTGGCAGGATACATACTGCAGTATTCAGAAGACAACAGCGAGCAGTGGGGCAGTTTTCCCATCAGCCCCAGCGAGCGTTTTTACCGTCTGGAGAACTTAAAGTGTGGCACCTGGTATAAATTCACCTTGACGGCCCAGAACGCTGTTGGGCCGGGCCGGATCAGTGAGATAATTGAAGCTAAAACCCATGGGAAAGGTAGGATGGATTGACAGGTGGATGGATGTTTTAAAAATATGCTGAGTCAAATAACCGAGCTGCTGCTTGACCGTCTGTGTGCGCGCTCCTCAGAACCGCAGTTTGCCAAAGAACACGAACTCTTCACCAGCATCAACTCCACTCGGGCCAGACTCAATCTGGTTGGCTGGAACAACGGCGGCTGCCCAATCACCTCCTTCGTACTCGAGTACAAAGCCGTGGACTCGGCCACCTGGACCACGGCTCAGCGAACGTCGCTGACCAAGAGCTACATCCTGTACGACCTGCAGGAGGCCACCTGGTACGACTTGCAAATGAAGGTCATCAACAGCGCTGGCTCAGCAGAAAAGAAGCTCACCTTTGCCACTCTCAATTCAGATGGAAGTGAGTTTGACATTTTGAACTATTTATTTCTAGTAGTAATGCTTTTTTTTTTTTTTTTACTATAGAAAAATGCAAAAGTGATGCTGTTTCAGTAACAATTAACGCATTATTAATGACCACGCCTTACTTGGAAAGCCGGTACCGGGAGAATTCCAGTCGCAACGCAGCAGACACGTCCACGTCAAAATTGAGCAGTAATAAATTTCATAATGATGCAGATGTTTGTGAAGACTGGGGTCAAGTTGTATTTTGCACTTTTAAAAACGTGCAGAATTTCACAAGTTACGTCATGTTAAAGATCAGATAGCTCTTAATATGAAAAGAAAAATGCACTGAGCTATCACCACCTTACAAATACAATGATGCCATCTAGTGGCAGAAAAATGAACTCAACACAAATCAATATCACAGTACAGTACATCTTTTTAATTTTAACTCAATTTTATGATTATGAAATTACTGCATCAATGACAAAAGATGCAGCCTTATTTCTCTTAGTTTCATATTTTTTTCAACCTTTATTTTAAGAGTATGAAACTTATTGTACATTTTATTGTACATTTAGAACAGATATAACATTTGCGATTAATCGTGAGTTGACAATTGAAGTTAATCACCTGACACTCCTAATATATATATATATATATATATATATATATATATATGATTTAAAAAAAAATATTCTAGTTTTGTTGAATCTCATTAATTACCAAGTCAATAAACAAATATAAACTTGATATTCCTAAAAATCCCCTGACAAACTTTTCACAGAGGGCTTCTGGACACTCACGGTAGTTTTGCCCCATTGCAAGGCCACATTCAAACCCCTCTCGCAACCTCCGCTCCTCATTAAATTGATTTTGCGTTTGTGAGCTGCTACTCAGTCGCTATGCCTACACAACATTGTCTCTGAATACAATTTCACCGTCACGCTTCCAGTGAAGTAAGAAAGCATCTCTTCATATTTAATTGTATAGCTTTATTGCGCAACAACAGATTGTGCCATTCACACTGAAAGGACACTTTTAAGGCGGACAGAGAGGAGGCTGCTCATTAATTTACTTTGAGGGCTTTTGCTTGAGGAGTTTAAACTGCCTGTCAGAATGGCGTAAGTGTGCGTGGATGTGCTTTTCGCTATGTGTGGGCAAACATGATTTTTTTTGGGGGGGGGGGGCCTGCTGGAATAAAAGCAAACATTCGACACGAGCCTCACGCCGATCAAGGCAACATTTCTTCTCTCACTGGAGGAATTGTAGACAAATGCCTGATCATTCCGAGATGCTGTAAACGTATAAATACATTATTTTTCATTATATTTTTTTGAATTTAAAAGCACGATAAACGCAAAGCTTTTTAAAGAATTATTGATCATATAAAAAAATTGCACAAATTTATACTATGTATGTTTTTGTTTGTACCCTGTACTTTATGACATTACACACTAAAAGGAGTATTCATTTAAAAGTCACTAACCCCTTTTAAATGTGTCTAAATGTGTTTCTTTCAAGGTACCATCCCTCCGTTACTGAAAACAGGCGATCCCATCTCAGACAACATGTCAGGCAGCGGAGGTTTGAAGATGGTGGTGACCATCACGTCCATCCTGGTGGTGGCCGTCCTGGTGTTCATTATGCTTATGGTGCTAAAGAGGAGACGCAGGGAGCAGAGACTCAAAAGACTCAGAGGTTAGTCTAATCAGTTTGAATGTGTGTGTCTGTGTATGTGTGTGTGGGTGTGTGTGTGTGTGTGTGTGTGTGTGTGTGTGTGTGTGTTTTTCACAACAATTCCAGGCTTTTCTGTGTAGTGTTTGTCTGATGTTGTCATTGCAAAACATTAACAAATCAAAATCATCAAGTTACATTCATACACAAACACACAGAGGTCATGTGACAATTTACTCTAAATAATCCTGAACCATCAAATCTCCATTAACTCATTCACTGCCATTGACGGCCATAGACGTCAAAAATTAATTTGAACTATTTGTATTAGTTTAAAATTGTTTCTACTTTTGTCAACAAGAGTATGAAAACGTACATATGTTTTATTGTACATTAAGAACAGATATAAAATGTGTGATTAATTGTGAGTTAACTAGTGAAGTCATGCAATTAATTACGATTAAAAAATGTAATCGCCTGATGCCCCGAATTTTTAATAATCTTTAAGTCGCGTCAAGTGATTAATTTTTTTAATTGTAATGAATTGCATGACTTCAACAGTTAACTCACGATTAATCACACATTTTATATCCGTATTTCTAAATAAATAAAAATCTAGGTTTTCATACTCTTGTTAACAAAAGTGGTAAAAAAAAATTCATGTTAAAATGAATTTTTGACGTATATAGCCGTCAATGGCAGTGAATGAGTTAAAGACCAACACAACTGTCTCCTTCAACAAAGGTCCAGAATATTCCGTGCTTGTTATCCGTTGTGGCAGCTTGATATTCCCATTAACTCAAGTCTCATTGTTGACTTCACAGATGCTAAAAGCCTGGCAGAAATGCTAATGAGGTGAGTATTTTTCATCCTAATATAAGCCTTATACAATGCAAGGCAACAGGAAAAAAATTGCATGCATTTTTTTTCTCATGAATGTGCACAGCAAGAACACGCGGACGCCAGAAAATGTGAACAAGCAGCAACAGACGCTAAGGATGCACATCGATATTCCGAGAGCGCAGCTGCTCATCGAGGAGAGGGACACCATGGAGACAATCGGTACGACCTCGATTATGATCATTTAAAGAAAAGCCATTTGTCCACATGTTCTTAGTTTTGCTTTACATCTATCATTTAACCGCGCAGATGACCGCTCCACGGTGCTGTTGACTGATAACGACTTTGGCGACACAAACAAGCAGAAGTCGTCCACAGTGACACATACGGTCCACTACCAGTCTCTCTCCCAGGCCACTGGACCACTGGTGGACGTTTCCGATGCCAGGCCCGGAACCAGTGAGTCCCACCATTGTTAGTGCCCATTTCTATTTCCTTTTTCAAAAAGATGCCATGTTGTTGTAGTGCTTGTTGTTGTGATCGTTTTCATGAAATAAGATATTCACTGCCATTGACAAAAAATCATTTGAACTATTTCTATTAGTTTAACAATTTTTCCACTTTTATTAACAACTATGAAAACCTAGAATTTATTTTTGTACATTTAGAACAGATGTCAAATTTGTGATTATTCACGAGTTAACTGTTGAAGTTATGCAATTAATTAATTACAAAATGTAATCGCCAGACGCGATTAAAAAAAAGACGAAGAAAAAAACATAAAAAATTAGGGCCGTCAGGCGCAAATCTTTTTAAAATCGGGATTAATCGCATGACTTCATTAGTTAGCTCACAATTAATCACAAATTTGATATCTGTTCTAAATGTACAATAAAAAATTCTAGGTTTTCATACTCTTGTTAACAAAAGTGGGAAAAAATGTTAAATAGAAATAGTTCAAATGAATTTTTGACGTTAATAGCCGTCAACGGCAGTGAATGAATAAAAAAGTATATTAAAAATTAAGGGCGTCATTCAATTACATTTTTTAACTGTAATTAATCACATGATTTCAAAGGTTAACGCACGATGAACTCATTCACTGCTATGAATTCATTAAAAAAAAGAAGATTATTAAAAATTAGAGCGACAGGCGATTAAATTTTTTTATTGTAACTAATCGCATGACTTCACTAGTTAACTCACGATTAATCACAAATTTTATATCTGTTCTAAATGTAGAATAAAAAAATTCTAGGTTTTCATACTCTTGTCAACAAAAGTGGGAAAAAAATGTCAAACTACTAGAAATTGTTTAAATGAATTGTTGACGTTTATAGCCGTCAATGGCAGTGAATGAGTTAATATATTCATTTAGCAACAGAAACTGACTGTGATTTACCACAAGCTTGTCATCTAGTCAATGAGGTGACTTCCAGCTGTGATCACGATGACTCAGCAATAGTGCTGTAGAGTAACTTTTTGTGCTCCGCTGAAGCAGAACTGATGAAGAGTAGTGGTCTCTGTACTTGCCCTTGGCACATTCTCACCCAAGTCTCCCCGTCCTTCTTTGAGCTGGGAAGGTTAAATCAAAAAATTAAATCTTTCATTTTAACAGTAAGGTCACACGAAGGTCAAGTTTCACTGTTGTAATTGTTCGGTCAGCGTCCCCACTTGTAAGTGGTCATTAAAGGCAAAACCAAAATTAAATACACCATCCTAAAACCTTTATTCATAGCTACATATCCTTACCAAAAGTTAGTTTGCTGAATGGAAAATTAGTTTTTATTTTCACACAGTGTGCACACACTGTATAGAATTTAAATTAGTCAATATGCAGTACTTAATTTGGTGGATCTCTTCAGAAAATGAGTAGAAATTAATGTATTTTTTACATATTTATTTGTAATTACATAAAATATTCTTTGATTGATTAAATGAAAAAAAAATTCTAACAATGTCAGGGTCCAAATTTTTAAGTTGTCAGACACAGAGAAATGAAAGGTAGATGAAAAAGTTTTAAAAATGACCTAAACATGTCCAAAACATGACCATAAAATGTCCAGGAAGTTGCCAAAAATGTCCGACCTTAAATATGATTTCATGTTCATATTGGATGCTGCATATTTTTTTGTTATGGTGCAGCTTTAATTAGCTCTTGGACCTTCAGAACTGTAGACTAACACTAACGCACTATTTCCATCATCACAACCTTCAAATGTTTTGCGGCTGCAGACACACTTTTTGTTATTTGGCCTAAAATGGCTCTTTTGATAGGAAAAGTTGCTGACTTTAACAGTAACCTTGGTAGTATTACATTAACATTAACATGAACACTATATACTGTATTACTCTAGTCATTTTGCACCCTCCTCTTCTCCTCAAGATCCCACCGCCAGACGCACTGCCAAAGCTGGCCCAGCGGCGGCACGAAACCGCTACGCTAGCCAGTGGACTCTGAACAGGCCACACCCCACCAGCTCTTCACACACGCTGACCACGGACTGGCGACTCCCCACGCCACGTGCTACTGGATCCGTAGACAAGGAGAGCGACAGTTACAGTGTCAGCCCGTCACAGGACACGGGTGGGCGACCAACTAACGTGTTGATAATATCAAGACAGAATGGAATATTGGGCGCCGTTGCCTTAACATGTAACTTACCGTCATCAGATCGAGCACGAAGCAGCATGGTATCCACCGAGAGCGCCTCCTCCACCTACGAGGAGTTGGCCAGAGCCTACGAGCACGCCAAGATGGAGGAGCAGCTCCGCCATGCAAAGTTCACCATCACCGAGTGCTTCATCTCTGACACCTCGTCCGAGCAGATGACAGCGGGGACCAACGATTACACCGACAGCGTGGCCTCCAGCACGCCGTCCGAGTCGGGCATCTGCCGCTTCACCGCCTCGCCGCCCAAACCTCAGGACGTCAGCCGCGTTATGAATATGGCCGTGCCCAAGGCGCACAGACCTGGTAAGGACGCCATCGCGTCTGTGTTTTGAGGAACTAGTTTTACTTGGTTTCCACGTTAAGGTGCTGGTCACTGAGTTCAACTTAGCAAAGTGTCATCGGTAGGGGTGTTAAAAAAAAAAATCGTTTCGGCGATATCTTGCGATATTACTCGATTCAATATCCGGCCAAATCAATTTTGAAACAGCAATTTATTTATTTATTTTTTAATAATCTTTTCTTAAAAAAAAAAAAAAAAACGATTATTAAAAATTGGGGAAAAAAAATATGATTATTTTGTTTTCATTTTATTTTTAAAAAGAAAATATTACAAATTAAGGGTGTCAGGTGATAATTTTTTTAACCGTAATTAATCGCAATAGTTAACTCACGATTAATCAAAAATGTTATATCTGTTCTAAATGTACAAAAAAAAAATCTAGGATTTCATACTCTTGTTAACAAAAGTGGAAAAAAAAAAGTTAAACTAATAGAAATAGTTCAAATGAATTCATGACGTCTATAGCCGTCAATGGCAGTGAATGAGTTTTGTGAAGATTTGTGTTCAACCGATTTGCCATTGGTCAATTAGCAGACTGCGGTGTGTCTTGGCCCCACCCTGTATACAAGTGTGCTTAATAACCCTTAGAGGGTGCCAAAAAGACGTATCGAACCCATTACAACTTTTGGTATTGGCAAGGCAAGAAATTACACAGACACTGATCTGTTAATGGGGAGATCTGGAAATTGAGCTTCAGGTGAAAAGCACATCAATCTGCCTACAGTTCATCCTTCATCATCCTGTGTGTGTGTGTGCGTGTGCAGCACCACAGAGTGAGGTAAGGCGATCCAATCCATCTCTCCGATTTCGAGTCTCATACTCAATTTCAGTGTCTTGACTGTTAAAACCTCGGGGCAAGCAGATCATATCACCAGGTGATCAAAGTTTGTCGCTCTAATGTTCCTCATTCAAATGTTCAGAAACAGCACTTGAGCGCCACGCTGGAGCTCAGTCGGCGAGCCTGTTTGATTCCCAGCCTTGTGGGGGCGACATTGAACAGTTCTGGGGTCAGATAACCAAGACTGCACAGCGAAAAGTCAGCAGTGACCCCGGAGGTCAGTTCAATGAGGGCAGAAAGGGTTCGAATCCAGGTGTTGAGTCAAAACTGAATGTTTGTGAAGAGTTTTCTATAGCTATTTTCCTCCGAATGGCTCTTTAATTGAGCTTGGGTTCCATTCAAACTCATTCTGCTGAACTTTGCTCATCAAGTTTAACCGCAACAGCTGTTGTGACACACAAATCACACAAGTGAAGAGCAGCAGCAGATTAACAGCTTGTTATATTCTCTTTCACATCTCATCACGTAGCAATTTGCCGCCTGGTGGATATCGCAGCTATTTTTCAAAAGAGCAAAATACTTCCGTCTTTATTTAAGTCCATTATCCTATTGGGAGATTCATCATTGTTATAAGCATTAATAGGGATGTAACTGCAATATGTGTGAGTTCATTAACCAAATCCATCAAGGTCATTTTTTGACCGGTTGCGAGGAGACTGCGGCATGGGTGTGAGCTTGCGTGTTCTTTCTTTGTGAAGCACGTGCTTCGTACTGCATTGCGTCTTATCGGACCCCATGAATGTTACAGTATAGACGTTTTTAAATCTAGTACAGTATATTTGTATTTACAATGTATGGTACAGTTGTATTTCACTTTTAAATGCATTTGCATTCATCATTTTGAACTGATTTTTTTTCTTATTATTTAATTCAATGTATTATAAAACCCTAATTACGATGAAGTTGGGACGTTACAAACAGAACGGGATGATTTGCGAATCTTTTTCAACCTTTTTTCAATTGAATACACTACAAAGAAAATATATTTACTATTCAAACGGATTGGGATTTTTTTCTCCAAGTATTTGCTCGCTCATTTTGAATTTGATGGGATACAGGCAACAAAAGACTGAGAAAATTGAGGAATGCTTAAAATTAATTAATTAATTAATGTATGAATGTATTTATTTATTAACTCATTCACTGCCATTGACGACTATAGACGTCAAAAATTCATGTGAACTATTTCTATTAGTTTAACAATTTTTTTTCATTTCATTAAATTTTTTATGAAAACCTTGACAAAAAAATTGTATTGTACATTTATAACAGATATCAAATTTGTGATTAATTGGGAGCCGATTAAACAAAAAAATCGTCTGACACCCCTTATTTAAAAAAAACATTTTTTTAATTAGGGGCGTCCGGCAATTAACATTTTTAAATTGTAATTAATCACATGACTTCACTAGTTAACTAACGATTAATCACACATTTTATATCTGTTCTGAATGTACAATAAAAAAATTCTAGGTTTTCATACTTTTGTTAGCAAAAGTGGAAAAAAATGTTAAACTAATAGAAATATTTCAAATGACATTTTGACGTCTATAGCCGTCAATGGCAGTGAATGAGTTAATAATTTACATTAATTTTTTTATTAACACTAACGCCTACTATGGTACTATACTGTATTTGAATGTTAGTCATGATGGCAGCACTTTGAGAGCTAAGTATTTCCTTAGTTTTTAAAGATGGATGCTATAGCAAAAAGTGTAATTGTCAAACATTGAATCATGAAGATGCGCATTGTCATGGAAGATTATATTGTGACATCAGTCTCCCATTTCCATACATACTGCACTGTTTTCCTTCTATTACTTATTAAATCAGATAGACTCACACTGGGTGACGATTGTTATAAGATTAGAATAATAGTAATGTGAACCACAATCCCTTAAGCCCACGGGCGGACCTGTGTCACAGTGTGAACATGACATTAATGAGATTTCCAGCTCTCGGTGTGTTATCGATTTAAGCAGAAGAATTCTAAAAATGGAGAAAAGATGTCAGAACCCTGACCTGCTTGAGCGTGCACATCCGCAGAGGGAACAATGAAGAATGAAGAGAATGCGAGGGCAGCGGGATCTCCTCAATGTCATCATTAGCCCAATTTGTAAACGCTACAGTGGACATAAGACCTCAGTGGCTTGACAGTAAGATGGATTGTGTGGCTTGTCTGATCTGATCTGAAAATCAGATTATTTTAGGAGGTATGATTGATTGGAATTCTTGTTTAAACTCTAATCTAATTCAAAAATTCTTAATGGCTAAGGGAGGCTTTTGAAATTGAATACATTTGTAAAGGGGATCAAAAAAATTGAATTTGGAATAATCGCTTGCATCCTTGGAATGTGTCAACGAAAGTCAAACACCATTTCTGCATGTAAATGTTTTTGGAGTAATATGAGTAGTACTTCCAAGAGGTAGTAGAACCCTGCGGCACTGATTATATCTGACTGGAACATTTTTGTGCAACTAAGCTGTTGAGAAATCTATCTTTGGTCTTACATTATTGTGGATTTTCTCCTGGTTCACACTTGCTTTGCATACATTTGCTTATCTGTTGCAAATTATAGACATTAAAATTGTGATTTCAGATGCATTACATTAACTCATTCGTTGCCATTGACGGCTATAGACGTCAAAAATTCATTTGAACTATTTCAATTAGTTTAGCTTTTTTTTTTCCATTTTTGCTAACTTTTGTATGAAAACCTAGGATTTTTTTTATTGTACATTTAGAACAGATATAAAATTTGGGATTAATTGTGAGTTAACTAGTAAAGTCATGCGATTAATTACAATTCAAAATGTTAATCGCCCGTCGCCCCTAATTTTTCAAAATCTTTTTTTATTTTTTTTTATTAACTTATGGCAGTGAATGAGTTAATAGCTTCTGCAATGCATCAATAGGCAATAATGACTTCTGAATCGGACAATTTTGTGATATTGTATCACAAGTTTCTATTCAAGTTTCCCATCACTAGTTAGCCACGTTCCAGAGCTCCGGTACTCTTTTGAACACTTTCTTAACCTTCCTAAACAACCAGCTAAGCACTTTTTGTGAGACACACAAAGAACAACCTCTAAAGTCTCACAGAGCCACCTGGCGTGGTGAGCTCTAAAAAATAGATGGTGTGTTCTCTATGGGCACGTCGAAGCAGATGACTGTGTGTATATATCTGGAAAGAGCCAAGTGGCAAAGTTGAGGGAGACTAAGTTCAAGGATTCCAAACTTTCTTGGACCATGTTTAACTCATTCACTGCCATTGACGGCTATAGACGTCAAAAATTCATTTGAACTATTTCTATTAGTTTCACATTTTTTGGAGTGTGACAACCTATAATTTTTTTATTGTACATTTAGAACGGATGTAAAATGTGTGATTAATCGTGAGTAGTCATGCGATTAATTACAATGAAAAAATTTAATCGTCTGACGGCCCCAATTTTTAATAATCTTTCCTCTTCTTTTTTTTTATTAGGGGCATAAATGTTTTTTTATTGTAATTAATCACATGGCTTAACTAGTTAACTCAAGATTAATCACAAATTTTATATCTGTTCTAAATGTACAATACATTTTTTTTCTAGGTTTTCATACTCTTGTTACTCGTGACCCTCACGCCTACTTTGGGCCAGAGCGAGACCAGGACATGATGTAAAACACCACGGCGGTTGATTGGGCGGTTGTTCCTGTGCTGTGATGTCATCAGTAATGGACATCCGCGAGGGGGGGGGGGGGGGGAACAACTTACCAGCCGTGTCCTTTTCGACAAGTGTTTGTCTTCTTCTTCGCTCCCACTGCTATCAGCGTGTATAGCCTCGAGGGCTTTCCGTCGATAAAACATCGTCCTTTTCTTCGCGGCGGCGATCCTCCTTGCGTTGCGAGCTCTGAAAAAGCGCCCACATCTGAAGCGCCACAAAAAACAGAACGAGCAACCGATAACGGGCAGCGTCGTCCTCCATGGCCTCCGTGTGTTCTCCAGTGGAAATACGCTAGCAATAACCAATCACAGCTCAGCTTCAGCAAACAGGTGAGCTGTGACTGGTTGTTGCCTGAGCAACTGTGATGTCATCTTCAGTCGACAGCAAGTGGCAAAATCGCCGCCCACTGAGATGGATAAAAACGGCTGGATTTTGCTGCATAACTTCAAATTCTTCAAATTCATTATTAATCAGAACATCATGTTTTATGTTTATATAACATATTGTTATCAAATGTTTAAGGTTGACTTCCCCTTTAAGTGTAACAGTTCACTGGTCTCAGATTGATTGATTGATTGATTGATTGATTGATTGATTGATTGATTGATTGATTGATTCAGTAGTCATCAACTGTCTTTTCTCTTCAATTCTTTTGTGTTACCACTCAGGAGGAGAACTGGTACACTTGCCGCCGTACCTCCGCATGGACTTCCTTTTGAACCGTGGCGCGCCCCGAGGCAGCGGGGCGGGCAGCAGCGGCGCAGGTGGAGGAGGGGGTCCCGGAGTGGTCGCAGGTTCTGCTGGTGCTACGGGAGAAACAAGAGGAGGCCCAGGAGGAGGAGCCATGGGCCAGACCTGCCTGGAGCCCCAGAGGAGCCGCACCCTGAAGAGGCCCCCTCCGATGGAGCCCACCCCCATGGAAGTGCCCTCACCAAGGGAGGTGCAGCAGTGGCAGCCGGGAACGGCGTCCACCCTCCCGCACAGAGATGTCCGGGAGCGGGGAGAGGCTCGGGGTGAGGTCCGAGCAGAAGTCCCGCCCACTGGGGACCTGGCCCAAGCACAGGCTGCTAAGCTCAGCACCTCGCAGGAGTCCCTGCTGGACTCCAGAGGACACCTGAAACAAAGCAACAACCCCTATGCCAAGTCGTACACTCTGGTATAACACTGGTATGACTCTGCAGAAACATTGTTGGACGACCAAGGATGGTTTATCGCAACACACTTTGTTGTATATAGGACCGTTTCTGACATGCGTCTGATGGTGATGCTTTTCCTTCTTTCTTTCTTTCTTTCTTTCTTTCTTTCTCTGAGTCTGTCTCTTTTTCTTTCATTTCTTTCCTCTCTCACTCTTCAGTGTTGCTTTGAGACTTTTCATTCTCTCGCACCTCTTTGAGATCTCGCAGCTTTTATTTTCTACTCGACTATTCTTTTATTCTGAAGTGACGACACGAGGATTGCCAAAAGGATTTATTTAATAATTGAGATAGAGAAAAAATGCTATTGAATTTATATCAAGGACAGTTATAGTCATTATTATGATTACTATTATTATATATAAAAAAAGAAAATATAAAAAAATAAAGTGCAATGGAGGAGGATCACAAAGTACTCTGAAGGTGTAGAATGCTTTCATAATTTATTTTCATTGACAAAGTTGATGATTGGCCGGCCGCGGAAGTTTTCGCTCTCTAAAGAGCCAATAGAGACGAGTGACGCCAATGTCGATCAATCATGATGTTTATCAACCTTTCCTGGCGACTGCATGGCGGGAAATCACAAGAAAGGTTGTTTTTTTTGTTTTTTGTTTTTCCAGGGGTCACGATGAAAAAAAAATATACAATGTGAATATATATAAAGAGATCACTTTTATTTGTGGATATTACGGGGAAAATGATTTGATTAATAAAGTCCTTAGTCATGTTTGCACACATCTGTTTTGGAGTCCTTTGGCTTGAACCCAACATTACTGATTGTTTTTTGTGATTATGTCCTGGCCGAGTTATTTTCTGATTTAGTATTTTAGAATTGTTTAAAAAAATAATAATAATTTCAAATGCTGCCATTCAATGAAATTGCGAAGTCAACTGTCAACGCGGACTAAACTGTTTTAACTAGACTATGTCGTTCAAACGTTTTGGTAAAGTCATTTGAAACGTGTTGGTAAAAAGGTAGACTAAAAGCTTGTTACATAGCATTTTTTCCCATAATGCCGCAGGCGCAGGGTATTTTCCCATAACACCACAGGATGTCACAATTGTCCATGTGCAAGTCAATAACCCCAAAAATAATGTCTTTAGCTTCTAACCCACATTTTACCAATACGTTCGAACTACTTTGCAGCACGTTCGGATTCATAGCCCAATCAAAACTGTTTACTCTACATTGGCAATTCCACACTTCTGTAATAACTATACAGGCACGATAAAGCAAAAAATAATGATAATAATATTTTGTATGTTGTGTATAAGTTTTAACAATGGTATGTCATAATCAAAGCACTCACAATTGGACTGAACACACTGATGCACCAACATACTGTAAATAAATACATGAAGGAACTAATAGATTTAAATAAAATAATGACGTTGACAACATGCAAAATATATATTTTGCCGTACTATTTAATTTTTTTATTTTATATCGTTAGATTAGGTTTTACTCAAAATTTGCATGTTTTCACCAAAGCCAGCTTTTGAGCAAACCATTTTCTGTAGCGCTTGTCCTCATCAAGGTCACATGTGAAATTGAGCCTATCACATATGACACCTGGTCCCTGCCAATCGCCGGTATTGCACACTCATATTCACACCCATGGGCAATTTTTGGAATGTGAGAGGAGGCCCAGGTGCTGGGAAAAAAACACTAAGCATATTTCAATATTTCTGTCTTCATGCGAAATATCAAGTGTAGTTTGTTAAACCTGTATGCAAATTTGAGGATCTTACATAAATAAGTAGTCCGCATGAATCACCTCAAATAGAGTTATACCATTTTATTAACAAAAATAAGTTATACACGAAGACATTTTCTTCCTGCTTATCTCCTTGCTTTGGTCAACAGATGGCGCTATGGCGTCACGTCATTATTATTATTATTTTATTTTTTTTATGGCTCACGAAGCAGAGTTTGCAGACTTTTCAGCAGGTGGAGAGAGGGTGGAAGCTTGTGCAGCAAAGTCTGTGACAATCTGAAGTGAGACATCATCAGGGGTGACCCCGCAGCCTGTAGCAGCGTGTACTTTTGTCACTTGCAGGCACACACCTCCTAGAACACTGTGAATAATTCATGCCGGAGCGCACACCAGGGGACGAAGATCAGGTGTGCACTGTCACGATGAACAACACTCTATAGAAGCAAAGAATGCGGATGTAAAATCACTGCACGCTTGCACTTACAGTAAATGGTCAAAAGTGATCACATTTTTGGGGGAAATGACTATTGTCAAATGGAATCTGACGGTTTAACACGGCTTTTGCCTTGCTGAAGAAAATGAAAATAAAAAACACAGGGTTTTTTTCGTTCTTTTTTTTCTTTTTTTTCAAATTGGGGCCTGTGCTCACTGAATTGTGAAGGTGTGATGAATATAGATGGCCTACCCGTATTCTGAGAATATTTCATGACCTTATACATGAAGGCAGAAGAGTGCAGCAGACCATTATCACTTTCTGCAGTCACCAGGGAGGGAAACTCACAGAAGGATAACAGGAAGAATTCATGTCACTTTAAATCAGACCATTAGAGATGCCCAACTCCTTTTAGTTTACTTGGAAAAACCATGTTGGATGATGCGTTTGAACACAAAATTTCACAATCAGCTTTGACGTTGAGTTTGTCATCAATTTTCAATACAGCGAAATCTAAAAATTTGAACCCAAAATATTTTTTTTTTATTTGTTCATTTTTTCCTTTCGGACAATCATAGAGACAATTTACAACAATCACTTTTCACATACAATTGTACCCGAAAAGAAAAAGGGCTGACGGGATAAAGCCGAAGCTTATTCATTCCCGTTCCCAGAATGCAGAAAACCTGAGCGGTAATTCGTCACATATAGTTGTGTGGATTATCAAGTTGTTGATTGGTGCAAATATTCGTCATCCCAATAGTCTTTGTTGATCAGTTTTGTAGACAACAATACCGTTATTTTCAGGGAAAATGCGTTGCCTCTAAATGTACACAATCTTAAGCGATCATCGTTGCAGACTTCCGCTCTGAGAAAATCTGAGACTTTAAGGGTTCATCAAAATAAAGGCAGTGGTTTCAGGAAAATGAAAGAAAACCATACTTATAAATTACTTATGTATATATGTATAAAAGCAAACTAGGCTTTTTACACGATCAGGACTTTTCGGCCGATCAGCGATCAGCATGTTTGAATGAAACGATAACCGATCACCAATTTAATGAGAAGATGGTGCGATATATCTATTTAAACAACTTTTATATTTACCCGGCATTCGATCACCACCATTTCTGATCCCGATCCAACCGATCAGAAAGCAAACAGCAAAATTAAATACGGTACATTAAAAAAATTTGAATTCCACTAGTGCTACTCGTACAAACTTTCACAATCACTAATACTAACAAGACAATTATACTTACTCACTTTTTTGTAATAGCGCCACAGAACGGTGCCATTAACAGGAAGCATGCGGTGATAAGTGATAACCTGAGAGCTATGAACTGCATGCCAGTAGTTCCTAATTTATTTCATAATATTTTATGTTTTAATTGCTTTAATGTCTATGGTAAATTTTCAAGATCAATGATAAACAAGTTCTCTGGCTGTGAAAACCAAAAAAAACAAAAAACAGGAGAACAACATTTTTGACCTTGTTCTATTAGTTGCAAAATCCAGTGTTACATCTTACCCCATATGGTGTGACAACTTACCCATTGGTGGGGCAACGTGTCACATCCCTCTATTTGATGGCATATAACTCTGCACTGATACAAAGTATGAAAATGACATGAATGCAAAATATATACCTAAGACTTTGGTCTTTCACCTGGTATACATTTTCTTTATATATGATGTATTGATTCCCAAAAATATATAAAAGTATAAAAAGTGATACAACTAGCCCCGGTCTCCCTACTGTATTTATTTTCAGAATGATTATGTTGGTATTAGTAGCATTTGTTCTGCCTTTTTATCTGTTCAATTATCATTTTGTTTACACTTTACAGTCATTTCCCACAGTCACTCTTCAAAACACTCCTCGGAATCATCCTGTGCTAGCCGACTAATTCTCTTGATGTGGAACTTCCCCCTTATGGTGCTTTTGTTCTCCGTTGAGACAAATTGTATATTAGAAAGAGCGAAGTGTGCTCCCAACTGGGCTTTATGATGAGGTGCCTGAGGGGGAGTCAGAAGCAACAGGGGGTTGGTTTGAAGAACAACGAAACAGAAGGACCTTCCCCTTGAGTGCACACACTACCCTCCACTCCCTCACATGCGGTACATGTGAGACCACATCGTCTTCCCTTCTTTGCTCTCTTCATCTGTTAGTCGCGTTGTCATGAGGAAGGAAAGGATCTTCCTTGTGATAAATGACAAGAAGTCTGCTTCTGTAGTCCGTAACTGTCGGGAGGACATTTTAAAGCAGACAGATGACTGTAATGGAGTGAGCAGTCCTTGAAGTGGGAATAGCTTGTCAAATATCTCAGGTTTTGCTTTCTTGTACCAGTGCTTGCATTACAACACTTTGTGGACTGCCTTGAACTTTCTTCACTCTCTGAGCACAAAATAATGTGTCGTTTATTTACAGTCTCCATTAGCAATGCAGTAGGTTCTGAGCAACAAGCAAAGCAGCCAGAAACAAGCTAGCTATTAGCATCATTTTTCACCCTAACAATGATAACAATGATATGTTAGTACAGTATAAATTTATATGATGTTAACATTCTTTATTTTCCTCTCGTTCTGCATCATCTGGTTGGTCCTGCAGGCTTTGACCCTTTTCCCCCTGTTCATTTGGTGTGTCGTGGAGCCACCGCAGCCGCACTCAACCCTGCATCACCTCTTAAGGTTCGCTGGTTATCCGCTGCCTCTCAACATTACCTTTGTCCAAAGGATCCTCATAAGCAGACGCGTGGAAACGCCAAAAGCCATTAGCAGGCTTATTACGCCATGTCGCTTCAATATGGCATTAGTCATATCACCACCACTTTGGTTTTTATTTTTGTGTGCAATCATCTCTAGTGTATTTGTTTTCTTTTTTATACTGCAGTTAACTCATTCGCTGCCATTGACGGCTATAGACGTCAAAAAATATTTTGAAAGATTTCCATTAGCTTCACATTTTTTAACAAGAGTATGAAAACCTAGGAAAAAAAATTATTGTACGTTTAGAACAAATGTAAAATTTGTGATTAATCGTGAGTTAGCTAGTGAAGTCATGTGATTAATTACAATTCAAATGTTTAATCGCCTGATGCCCCTAATTTAAAAAAAAAGAAAAGAAAAAATTATTAAAAATTAGGGGAGTCAGACTTTTTTTTTTTTATTGTTATTAATCGCATGACTTCAATAGTTATAACTCACGATTAATCACAACTTTTATATCTGTTCTAAATGTAGAAATAAATAAAAAAATCTAGGTCTTCATATTCTTAACAAAAGTGGAAACAAATCTTAAACTAATAGAAATAATATTCATATTGAATTTTTGACATCAATGGCAGTGAAAGAGTTAAAGGGGAAGTCAACACCAAAAAATGTCTTGAAAATAATATGTTCTATCCAGCCCCACTAGTCTAAATGGGTATTCTGGTTAATATTGTGTTATATGTGTATTATGTGGAATATGAGTTGAGCAGCAAAATCCAGCAGTTTTTATTCAATATCAGAAGGCGGCCATTTTGCCACTTGCTGTCCACTGAAGATGACATCAGAGTTGCTCAGGGCTCAGGCAACAACCAATCACAGCTCACCTGTTTTTTGAAGCTGAGCTGTGATGTTATTTTCACTTGACAGCAAGTGCCAAAATGGCCGCCTTCTGATATTAATAAAATAGGTGGATTTTGCTTCACATAACTCATATTCAATATTATAAGGTTGGCTTCCCCTTTAAGCCGGTAGTTTTTTTTTTTTAAGAGTTAGGCTTCAGTCCTGACATTTTAGTCATTTTACATACATTTGAATGAGCTTTCAATACTGTAAATGTGCCGTTACCTTCTGAGATACACTTCTTCCGATTAGATACACATCTCGGTATATTTTGTAATTATTTTAAATCAAATATGATTTTCCTATTGAAATCTATTTTTATTTCATCCCTAGTAATTATTTCTATAAATTATGTGTTTTACATAACAGGGCAAATTCATCATGCATATCAGAAATACACAACCTCATTTATGTGACAAAATCTCTACAAACTGTGCACACAAAATCTTGTATAAAGTCTTCCGAGATGCAGCAAAAGCAAGTCTAGCTCCTTATTGTCCTCCATTTTCAATTTATTTGAACCCTAGCCATTATCTTATCTCACGTGCCCAAACAGAGCTCACGTAAAATGCTAAATGGTCCTGCCCAGTTGTCACAACAGAGCTTTTTGTGAGTTACTGGGATTTATGTAAAGCATAATTAAAGACATTACATCATCTTGCCACTGAATTACTGTGGAAGTCAGTTTTGGGGGTGAAGGAACGTGTGTGTGTGCGTGTGTGTGTTTGTCCTGATTTGAGAATGCAAATGAGATGAATTTATCAGTCTTTTGGAGTTATTTTTGTTTTTGTCTGTACTAAGAAGTTCCAAGTCTCATCACTGTCTGCGACTTATCAGAATAACAACTCTCTTATGCAAACGTCAAATAAATGGACTTTTGGAGGCACAACACCGAGAGACAGATAACGTCTGCGGCGCATAAAAGCAAATCCATTTTGAGAGTTTTCACAGTAAGAGGATGATGAAGTGAATTTGACTAATTCCATCTTTCAAGCGCACACAAGCAGGCGCTGAATGATTTCACACTGCATGCTCTTTTTATTAGTTTGATTTCACCAAACTGTTGTAGCATGTGACAAGCCACAAATGACTCATGTAAATGTAATGAGTAAAAGTAAGTAGATATCAATGACATGATGCAAGATGAGTGCATAAAAAACTAAACACTTCTTTGATTTTTGTGTAACTATGTGTGACACAATCAGGAAAATTACTTTTTTTGTTTTTAAACCTACACAGATGATTAAATATTAATCTACCCTGCGTGGTGTGAAATTGATTCCTGCAGCATCAAGACATTACCAAAATTTAATTTCCATAATTTCCGCCTTTATCTCTGCCCTCTTATCAGGCAACCTTCATTTGATAAGCTCCACATCTATGGCCCATCCCCATTAAATGTTGCATTCACTTAACTGTGAGCAGAAAAGGAAATTGCCCCAACCGCCATCACCAGCGTCCGATATCTTCTCGTTAAGTAGAACAGAAGGCATGCTATGAATTTTGCAGACTCATCCTCAGTGCAAATGCTCCCATTGCGTTGCATATATCAACATGTAATTACACCCACAATGGTCCTCATTAAATCCCTGCTGGTTTTCCTCAGGACGCTAAACTGCTACAACCGCATATTGTGAAATTTCAGCATGAAAAGTTCACACGTGCGCTTAAGTTGATATAAACAAGACATTTTCTTTTTCTTTTTCTTTTTTCATCTGTATACCTTAATTGGTTACAGACCTCACACTAAACCTCATAAAGCCCGAACCGTGAAATAAATGTATAAAAGTATTTATTGGTCCTTTTGAACAAACAAAAAAAGTTAGTTTTTTTAACTTCCCCATATGACTTTTGATTTGTGTCATATTTGATACATCCGGTCTCAATGCTTTAAATTTGTACATTTATAACTGTCAAAAATATAATAATAAACAGACATATCACACATATTGGTATTACCAAAAATCAGAAAAGAACATTTCCCACTATTAATAAGTATAGGTGTCTCTTCTTTCTCAATTGGGGTGATCTTGCAAGGTTGCTGGAAAAGCCATACTGCCCTCTAATGGATTATCCGTGCAATGCAAGTGTCAGATCATATACGTCAGGGTTTTAATGGGAATAAATATATTATACTCATGAAATAGAGGGCTCAAAATGTCTTGTATTTAATATGATCATTTGAGTAGCAAAATGGCACTGCTGCCAATCAGTATTCTTGAATGGTGCCCTCTTCGACAACCACCTTCAAGTATTACCATAGACAACATTTACAGTACATATACACATAGATACGCCATCTTGAGTATGGCGACGCCACAGCTGTATTGGACAGATGTGATGACATATCGCTTCAAACGAGCCACCCAGTTCAACGGGTGTCTACAGCAGAAAAATGTCCAAAGGGTTTGTGGCTCCCGTGGTTTCTTTTATGAAATGTTTACGACACCAGTGTAATATGTCCCTCTTCTCTTGCCGTACTAGGATTCCACAAGGGACTGTCTAAATGCGTAAACTCGCCTATTGTCTGAAAACTGTGGTCGGTCGTCACCAAATTATGTTGACATCTCTACTGATACGCATATGAACCTCTGAAAACATTAGATCAATCACCAATATTATTAATGTTATCCTTATGGTGCTCTCCATATACAGAAGCTTACGTGACTTAACTCATTCACTGCCATTGACGGCTATAGACGTCAAAAATTCATTTGAACAACTTCTATTAGTTTAACATTTGTTTCCACTTTTGTTAACAAGAGTATTAAAACCTAAAGAGAAATTGATTGTACATTTAAAACAGATGTAAAATTTGTGATTAATCGTGAGTTAACTAGAGAATTAATAAGAAAAAGAACTTCTTCTTTTTTTCAAGAAAAAAATATTAAAAATAAAAAAACTAATTACAATTATTATTTCTTTTTTTTTTTTTTTTTAAAGAAAAGATGATTAAAAATGAGGGTAGGCTATTAAATTTTTTAAACGTAATTAATCGCATGACTTCACTAGTTAACTCACGATTAATCACAAATTGTATCTGTTCCAAATGTACAACTATTTTTTTCTAGTTTTTTTTTTTTAACAAAAGTGGGAAAATAATGTTATACTAGTAGAAATTGTTCAAATGGAAGTTTGACGTTTCTAGCCGTCAATGGCAGTGAATGAGTTAATGAGGAAAATGCTTCGTCCATAAAATACAAACTATTGGGGCAATCATTGTGATATTTTTAGAGGTTAGTGTGGGCAGAAGTAGAAATGTCCACATACATTCCGGTGACGAGCGATTGCAGTTTTCTGACATGTTAAGTAAGCTTTTTTTTACGCTTACGTCGACTTTTCGACTGGCCCATGTACCATTCGACCGTAGTGTCCTTGGCTCTCGTTTATTGTCAAATACGTACAGACATGTCATGCCATTACACAGCGCCACACGCACACAAATGCAGATTCATTTTGAAAAACATTCTTTTCAGTAAGGCTGTGATAGGCTGCCATAAATCAAACAAAATCACACCATTAGTTCTTTAGATTTTTAATGTCTTACTGATAAACAACTCAACATCAATATTTCACAAGTTCCATTTATTGATAGCACTTTTCATTTTCCTATTCCCAGGAGGCATCTCAAAAACAACCGGAAAAAATAATAATTACATGTTCACTGAGCTTTTATAGAAAGATGAATCAGTTTCCAAATCTTGTAATGGTAGAAGTCCATAGGTTAATATTACGTGCATGATGATGAACACTTCCTTGTTTAAAAGTATAGTAGGCCCAGTTTACAAGAAATGATGCAAGCCTTTAGATGACTTTCCAGAATCTCTATTTTAAAACATCCTCAGATTTGCTGCTGTGACTGCAGCATATTATTCCCTTGAGATTGTGACTTCCGCTGCAAGTCTGAATGTCTTAAAGTGGACAAGAACAAGCATTCTTTTTTTATCGTTCTGTTTAAACCACCATATATACCCAAAAATGTGGTGCAGTCTTTTCTTTTCTTTTTTCTTTTTTTTTTAATCTTGGCTGGCTTGCACACTGAGCTGTTGGTAGAATCACTGATCCACTCGCCCTCTGCAACGTCATGAGCTCCAATTTAAAGAATAGCTCTACAGCTTCTTTAGCAGTTTAAACTCTTGGTGACCCTCCAGATTCCTCTGAGGCGTATAACCTTGTAGACTTGATATATAGCGCAATATGTTGGAGCCTAATTCCCAATATGACACATGAAACAACTTTTTCGTGAGACCATGAGGACATTCTTACTATATTGTAGACCCTCATGGAAGAATTTGGATTTACGACTACAAATACTCATTTTTCACAGTACACAATATGACTTCTTATCTAATAGGACATTGCGGATTTACACAAATAAATACAAAACTGATGTACACGCTAAACCCCTAGCGCACAAAAATATAAAACATAATAGCATAAATAAAAATGAATGTACTGCAATATTAGAAACAGCGAGAGCACATCAAGTGACAGTGAACTCTCCATCACTTGGAAGCTGCATGCCGCGATCCACTTTAGTAGGCTGCTTTCTTGACAGCTATAGCCTGCCTCATTTAAACACGAGCCAAGTGCACTCAAACGCAGGTAAAAGCCTGGACAATACTGTATATGGCTCACGATATCAGAGAAATCCATTTGAACTGAGCGTGAGCTAAATATGCACGACCTTTATGAAAGTGTATGCTAGCCTGCGGTGCAGCTTTTAAAGTGCCTCCAGCTAAAGAGCTCAGTGGGAATCAGACGGCGGTTCTGCATAGAGAAGGTCAGCAAATTTTCGGTTAGGTAAGTTTAAGTTTAAGAGCTTTTCTATTTGTATCGTCGGTTGAAATGAGGGAAAGCTTTACTGGTGGTCTGAAATTTCTTTAAAAAAAAATTTTTTGTCTCGTACATACACCTCTTAACTCATTCACTCCCAGCTATGTTCACTGAAGCAATCCCGGCTGTTTTACTGGATTCTGACCCACAGAATATTGTGTTCTATTGCTATAAAAACTTGGAACCTACAGAAATCTATAGAAAGATTAGAATCTCTTCTTTCATCAGGAAAAAAAGTATATTTCTATCTGTTTCCGTTTTGCAGCAATTAGCATTAGAATATAGCTACGTTTCATCATTATTCACAAATCTATTAAGAAATGTGAGTAAATTAGCTTTTTTTCCCAACATGGCCCTGGTTGATCTCTTTTGCTCTGCTGCCACCTGCTGGCCGTTTGTGTAATAAATACAATTTATTCAATCGTTATTTGCAGTTGAGAGGCTGTATTTAAAAAAAAACCCATCTAAAACGTATAAATACGTCTTTGGGACACTTAAACCATTTAAAATAGAACATATTTATAAGTTTTTGGGAGCAAATGAGTTAACAGATTGTTGCTACTTTCAAGCAGGATAAGTATTCTAACTGTAATTTGTCGTGTGGGAATATGAATCTGTTTTACTCAAAGTAACGTCTAATTTCTTTACCTCTTTTCGTATTCCTTCAAAATAATACTTCCACCCTACAGGAAGTTAGAAATTAAGGGGGCGGGTCACTTTGGGTGGAGAGAGAGAGAGAAGGACGCGCGGTAAGAAGCCATCTTGTGACCTCAGAGAACTTTTTGTTTTTTGGCCATACTAAAATTAAGTAATTGCTCCTCCACTACACTAGGTGGCAGCGTCACTCTCATTGTCAGAGAGTGTACAAAGTGTAACTTCTCTGCACAGGTGTACTTACAAGAATTTTGTAAACAAATCATACTATTTATAGACCTGGTGGAAAGTTGGGGAGGGGGGGGGGGGTATTTTCTTCTTCCTGGTGGGCGTAACAAAAACAAACTGAGAAGCGTATTGAGAAGCGACAGCTTGTCATTTTTTTCCCACCGAGAACAAAAGTGTAAGGTTTTGTTTTATTCAACATGATTGCTTGTCTGTGAGTTAAATTTAAGGATTAGGCACACACACACACACAAAGATTAGCATCTAATTTCCATAAATTGTTTTAAAGGGGAGGCACCAGCCAAGGACGAACCAAGAGCACTTTGGTATTAGAAAAAAAAGGTGTACCTGGAGGAGTTTATAGTCTCCTTGTAAAGAAGCCAGTTTTGCTTGATACAGCATGTTTAAAAACACTGTTATGCCACTGACAGTGGTTGGGAATGAAACCTGCACCTTCGTTCTATTAGAATTTTAGTACATACAATACAAAAGCTGGGCAATTGTTCCACAAACGGTCTTTATTCATTCAATGTGTACATGCGGGTATAGTGAAATCATCTGCTAGAATGGGATGCAGGCTAATTTGACTAAAAAAACATCGTGACTCTATAACACACCTTTTGCTCCATCAACAAACACAATATTGATTCATTTGGGAACTATTAAGGTTGGGACGAGAACAAAAACATATCCCATCACACTACGTCATGAGCTAAGAGACAAATACAACAAGAACAATTTTTTTTTCATGTTTTCTTCCAAATACAGCAGTTGATTAATAACAAATATGAGCGTAATAATAGAATGTTTTTTTTTCTTTCACAGACATATGTTTCACAGGCTATTGCATTCCTTCACTTTCCCCCAAACCCCATTACAACCAGTGGAGTTCAAACAGGTAGGACTCATGCAAATGTCACCGTGTGCTCACAGTGGCCGCCAACTAGGACTTCTCGTCACGCTTCTTCTTCTGGAACTTCCTGAATTGCGACTGGATGGCTACGGCCGCCTTCTCAGTCTCTGGGTTTTCCATGTCGATGTCAAAGTCTTCCGGGACGTCCGTCTTGGAAGCCTCTGGAGGGGAAAGGGAAGGAGAAATGTGACACAACAGCATGGCTACGATCACCAACATGTTAGCTTGTTTTATAAAGACTGCCACTGTTGTCATGCCCCCATAAAGTGATCAAGGAGAGACGCAACCGCCGGTGTACTTTCAATCGCTTTGCTGAGCAAACTGTAACACAACAAACACATAATACGAACAGGAACACATACTAAGGCCAGTTAGCTAGTTTACATCCAGCTGCTAACCTGAGCTCACAATAGCCAACACTCCTGTCTCATTCGCTGACTCCCACATCACTCACCAGGCCAGGCCCCACCTTTTGAAGCCACACACTTTCAATGTTACAGATATTATAGAATGCGCGGTGAGAAAGGTGACCGCAAGAGGATAGAAATAATACCTGAACCTCAGATGCACATTTTGATGTTTAACCCATTAAGCCCTAAAGCTTATTTTGAATATCACATATTAATTTCCATCACGAATGATGCATTATCTCATTATTATGCTTTACACTAAACCAAGAAGCATCACTTCCATGTTCAATGAATGCAATCAATTTGCTCTGTGGAATATTTGTGTATATGTACAGTAAAATGAATTTCAAATATAAATGACAATTATTAGAAACAGCAACCACAGCAATTACACAAATGTATATACAGTTACAATCACAATATTGTTAAATTAATATGTCACTGACAGTGTCAATCAAAACAGAGCCTGACCATGCTATGCTAATATAACTACTAGGATCAATGTAAGGTAAAAACGTTTTTTTTTTAAAGAGAGAGAGAGAGAGAAGCTACAATATGAAAAAAAGAGAAAAGCTACAATATAAAAAAAAAAAAAAGTATGCTTTGTTGTATTCTATGTTTGGGCTACTTTAAGTTTTATGGACTGTTAGCATAATATACGAATTGTGAATACATATGGGAAAGGCAGAAAGCATCTGAATGAGTTATGAATCATTTAACAGTGCTGTCATGCAGCACAGCCTTCAACTCATTCCACGTTAATGTATGTAATCATTAATTTCTTATTAAAGATTTCGTGAAGTGTGACAAAAATGTTGACAAAAAAATATTTTTAATGAACTACAGTATATGAGGTTGCGTACTGTATATGAGCTCCCTTCCTTTCATTAATATAAACATACACCATAGCTAAAAAATAAAATAAAAATAAAAATAAACTCACAACAACAAACCACACAAACCTACTTTGTGGCTTTGCTTAGAAAACAATTAAATAGCACACACAAAAAAAAGGTCCATCACCCGTTCATTACCATGGCAGTTGTTTCTCAGGTCAAAGGACACATGATGAAAAATATTTAATCAACTGAAAAATCTGACCAAGACATCTGTGGTCCACACACATTCGGTATCGGGCCGATACCAGTCCTTATTTCAAGATACCATAAATGTATATATATATTTTTTCAGGTACTAGAAATTAGAAGAATAGACAATTGCCATTCATTTCATGCCATTTTAAGGAAAATTGTTATATTAAGATATATACAGTAAGCAGGTGCTCGTACTGTTATCGGTCACACAAAAATAGTGGTGTTAAATGTCTTTAATATATACAAACTGATGATGCCAAACTTTGTGTCCACATTTACTCACAAAAATTGACTAATAAAACGAAACACAAAATGTATTTGGCATCCTCACATCTGAATGTGAATAAGGACTGTAATCCACAATTGCTTCAGCACCAATTAAATGTCATCAATTCCCATTATTGCGCAAGCAGAGCGCATATGTCAGTGTAACTGGGGTCTCTTTAAAGGTCACGGCACACTAACATTTACGCTGTGAATGCCACTGAGGTTTTAACATCTGTCAGTTTGTAGCTCCACCAAGCAGAACCAGGGAGAAATGAGCCTCCATCTACAATATTTGTCCCACAATGATCATGCTGCATGTGTTTTATAAAAATCCTGGCTGACTAATTAAGGAGCAGCAAACAGCGGAAAACACCGAAGTCCATAGAGGGCGAACCTGCTTGCGCATCAACAATGTAGCTAATCCTCCACGATCCCTCATGGCTGCTCCTGATTCTTTCTTTCTTGCTGCTCAAAGGGTGACTCACTAATTAATCACTGTGTCAGGACAAGATTCGAATGCTACATTAATTGCTATTGAATTTTCCACTGTTCCAATGATGGCTGTTTGGAGCCCCAGAAGGAAGCACTGACTATTGAGCCGTGCTCTTCACTGTGACAACACCACACGTACTGTACTTGCGCGTACTTCTCATTTAGAATGCAAACTGGAAATGACCTGCACCTTCAAGTAAAACAAAAACAAAACAAACAAAAATCCCTTTCGTGACAATGACAAAATTTCCATAAGAAATCATGCAAAGAGACATCATTTTTTATTATTATTAAATGTTTTCAATCAGATTTTAACATTACTATCTCTACAAGTATAAAGTTCCAGCTCCCAGTCAGCTGTAGAAAAGATTTTCAAATTCTGCTACTGGTCTATAAATCACTGAATGGTTTGGGCCCTGAATACATAAAAAAAATTCTGATTGAATATAGACCCAATACGGCTCTGAGAACTGCACTTAGTGGAGCCAAGAGTTCGAAGTAAACAAGGTGAAGCAGCATTTAGCTGTTATGCTGCACACAAATTGAATAGCATGCCAACAGAACTGAAGTGTAATGACGAGTGCAAATGATTTTAAAAACTTTGCTTTCTTCCCATAACTTTCATTTAGGTCTTCTAATCATTATTTAAATGTTGTTGTTTTTCCGTTTGGAAATTTTAGAAGGCCTCTGAATGGCGTTAACTGTTATTTTTGTAAGGTGTTTTTTGTTGTCTTGTGTATAAAATATGTGCTATATAAATAAAGCTGCCTTGCTTTTCCAAAGTAAATATTCACATTTCCTGTAATTTTCATGGTTTTACTGATAATATGCAGCCATTCATCCCCAAATCAAAATGTCCTGTCTTTTTTTCCGGAATTATTGTTTCTTCAGAAAAATACATGATCAGGATTTGTCTTTTGGCACAAACATTTATTGTGGCGAAAGTCAGCACTGATAGTCCCATTTGCCATTTTTCATTGTTTTCCAGATTTACCTGAAACCTGAAGATGTGCCCAATAACTCCAAACTCCACCTCTTTTCATATATCAGCCAATCACAGTGGCCATTCGCCTCCCTGCTCTCACACGCAGGTGTTTGTCTACTTTTAAAGGGTTAGGATCACATTTGATTTGCAAATTTGTTAGATTTTTGAGGCATGTTTTTCATGACATTTTGGATAGAATTAGAATTTCCGTGGCATCGGATGTTCCTCTGTGCTTCGACTTTCCTGTGCATCGTGTTGACGAAGGCCTGAGGTAAGTTCTCACTCAGTGACAATGATAAATCGCTCTCACTCTGAGGATGTGCGATTCTCCCCCAACTCAGACGATCAGCCTATTACCTCTGGCAGCACCATCAGTGTCCCTGTCTTCACCTAATGAACGTGTAAAATCGGCTGTCAGAGGGCCATTTGGATCCATCTCCACTTTTCTATAAATGGGGATGTACAGTATGTATGTATAGTGTCGTTTAACCGCCTGAATGCATGCGCCGGGAGATGCACGGCTTTAAGGATTTACTTCAGACATGATTCCCGTGCATGGCGCCAATTTTTCTACCGAGTTGGGCAGATGGAACGGGTTCACAAAGTGACATGATAAGGCCGCGCTCGCTTGGCTGTCTTTCAGGATGTCTTTTAAAAGTGTCTCTGGAGAGGCGTGAAATGTGGGACTTCTTATTGATTTCACCGCTTTAAAAGCAGTTGAGCCATGAGAGGAAGAACGGGTGGGGGTTGGTGGGGGGCGGGCATAAAAGAAAGACTTACAGACCTTGACACAAGTGAGGCAGATTTGGAAAGTCAAAACTCATCTTCAAGTCATATAATGCAAGGTTTGAGACAGTGAGAGGACATTTTTATGTGATTTATTTTTAGTTCCTGTAATGTTGCATCAAGTGCAATGTTAAAGATGACCATTTATACACAGTATATTTACAGGACCGTACCAGGCCATCGAGTGTACTTTACAGGGGAACCTCTTTCCAGAGATGTTGGTCTTTTTTGTGCGTGTTTGGAAACTATTCTTCCCATATAATTTTTTTTTTAAATATAGTTCTACCTTGACTTATCAACGAAATTTGTTTTATGGCCACAGTTGTAATTCAAATCACTTTTTTTTTCCAAATCTTCTTTCCCAAATGAAGGGAAAAGACAAAACACTGAGAATTTTTTAAACAAGAAAAACAGCTCTCTACAGTATTGTACTGTGTAAAAACATACAATAATGACATAATGCACCTTCTGGTGTTTATACATTAGCCACCAGGGGGCAATATAACACATAAAGACATGTTGATGAATGCGAAGAATACAACGCTGCAGTAATATTAGCCATTTAGAATATTAGCCAGTGAGTACTATAGTAATAGTAATTATCTGTCTGTATGTGTTGTGCTGTACTAATAAAGTTTGATTTAATTTGCACAATTGTGTTTTGGACTGGACTGGTTTGAACACCAAAATTTCGACACATACACACGTCAGTGTAGTTTCATAGCTAAAGCAACTGATGGTTTATTCTAAAAAAAATGCAAAATAAAAATAAATAACATGCATACAGAAGGATGCAAGAGTTGACCTCCAAGAAAATAGTAGAATTTCTGGGTATTCCCACACATTAAAAAAAGGCATTGCATGCACAGATGCGTTTGTATATGGAATGCAGGCAGCCCATTTTTGTGTTTCAAGTCAACATGAGCAAACACCGACGCCCTCCAAAATCCTTGAAGTGCCAGTGTGTGTGTGAGAGACCTGCATCGATCAATACGCACATACACACGAAGAAGCGTATTGATTCCTACTGGGGGCTCGGTTGCTCACATCGTGTCAACCTTTACTTTGCTTTCGGGTGGATGCACATGTGTAACCTATGGACTAAATGTGGTGTGTTCAAAGACTCAAAAGCGACTGATGCGAAACGATCTTAAGAGTCCCTCCGAAGTTGTGAAGATGTGATGCATTCAGCACAGCAACAACTGAGTACAGTAAAGCTCATTAAAAAAGGATGCAGGAATTGGGTCATTATCACTGAGAGCCCCACTGCGATCTATTTATAAAAAGAATAACTTTGATCTCTAAAGGTGAGCTAAGTTGAATCAATCCTGGGCCTTTTCAAAAGTGTGGAGGAGGAGGAGCACTTACTCAAGTAGATTTTTGCTGAGACTGTAAAGCAAAAATTAATGACAAGAAAAACTTCTCGTCTTCCATCTCCTGCATGAATTAACAGGGATCATACTATTATCATATGCTGTGGTATCAGTGGTGGCAAGTACAAACGCTCACTGTACTTAAATAGATTTTTAAGATATCTGTACTGAAGTGTTTAGTTTTCTTTTTTTCTGCATTCCTTCCCTACAGTTGAAGACTACGACGGCGTACTAGGGCCACGTATAAATATATAATTTTTTTGTGCCACTTTTTTGTTAAAATTGCAATGTGACAACTTACCCTTGATACAACTAGCCTCGATCTCCCCTAATCTTAAAAAAACATATTTGCGCCACCCGGAAGATGCCGGAACCAATATTTCGTGTTTCCGCGTGGACATTCATTGCTGACGAACGGCAAAGCAGAGCTAATGGAGACTTAAACACGGAAATGTGACGCGCCTGATGGCGAGCCGATCTGTTCGATGGATGCCCAATGCTGGAGGTAACAACAACACAAGTTTACATATCTACCGTTTTGTTAGCATAAAAGTTGAGCCAATGCAAGCTAGGTCTTAAAAAAATATATTTTTGTGCAAGTTTTTCCATTGTGTCAAGTTATCAACATTTGTTGTGTATATAATTGGCAAGGCAAAAAAATAATAATGTTTACTTTTCACTTTCGTACTAGATTACATTTAAGTCTACTTTTATATTTTGAATCAGCATCTTTTTTACGTTTTATAAAAGTATCTTTATTTCAACTTTAAAGAACACAGATTACAGTAAACCCTTACAGTATTGTCTCTGTTAGTGTCGTGTGTCAGTCGGACAGTTGAGTGTGAACTGTAGGTCAGGGAACATATGGTGGACTGTAAATGCACTAAAACCCACAACATCTGGACAGTGCTTGAGATCACCAAAGTCACAGAAAACAACTAAAGTCTTTTGTGTACATAAAGTAGAATAATCAAAGCATTGGCTTTGCACGTTTTGCATTGTTTTCTTTGGCTTATTTGTTGCAGTCATTTTTCCAAATCTAAAAAGGGAGTGTTAAGAGAAGACTGGTCTGATCTTTCACCCCTTCACTCAAAGCAGTATCATTTTCCAGTGTCTTCTGTGTCAGTGACCAATCATAGTAATATATTTTTGTACTTGTAATAAAATTAATAATCATTTGTTGTAACAATCAATGACCAACAGGAGGAATAAAAAAATTGTTTTTAATGATGGTGGCAATACTGAACCATTTTTTGTGTTTTCATGATTTCCTTAAGGGCTTTCTTTTAAAATAACTTTACACTATTCGTAATATGAGCCACGATTGTAATTGCGTGTAGACGGGGGCATTTGTATGTGACATTAAATGTTTGGGGTAAGTAGTTCAGTTAATAAAATAATTATTTGGCAAAGCCCATTCCTGCCAGTATTTCTATGTGTTTTATTTTAAGAAGCCAATGCACCATTGGTTTAAATGCAAGCTAATTGTCAGGTGCTTAGCAGTATGTAAGAGGCCTTCACACCGTTAACAATGATGGAATGTTAAATGCATAGTTACAGTTTATTACGTTATATTTGGAATGCGAGATAACATTTAGTATTTTTATGCAATTCTATGAGTACACTTGATTACTATTGTTGAAGTAAGATGCAAAGAATATCTCGCACATCCTCAGACGATACAAGCACTTGGATTTAAATAGAGCGTCTTGAGGAAGCGATGATGCAGCAAAGTGATAGAGGTTCAATTCCACTGCAACCACTGGATCAATATTCACTTTTGCAAAGTAATCTTCTCCGTCCTGGTGATTCCCAGTACTTCCGTAATGAGGCAAACAGCCTTGCTGTGTAACGGCGGGTCACGCGCTGTGATTGTCTCCTCTCACTTGAATGCTTCCTGTTAAAATAAATATGAATACATTTATATGTTCTACTGTCCTTGAGCCTGCAAGAGGTGATATGGGGTCGAGTTTGAGTGAAAACCACATTGTTAATACTTTTCTCCTCACTTCCCACAAGCATCTCTTTATTAAAAAACAGGACCAGGCATTCGGATGAAGTGGTCTTTCCAGACGTTAAATGAACTGTCAAGGTCAGACAACAAGAGTCGCATGTATACTGGATACTAAATAGTATACATTTCCTTTTCTTTTCTTAACCCTATAAAGCCTGAACCATGAAATATATAAGAGAAAATTCAGATTATTTTCAAATAGAGTAGTTATTGGTCCTTTTGAAAAAGTTTTTTAAATATTTTTAATAACTTTTGATTTGTGTCATATTTGATACATCCGGTCACAATGCTTTAAATGTATCATTTATAACTGTCAAAAATGTAATAATAAACAGACATATCAAACATATTTCCAAAAATCAGAAAAATTATTTCCCACTATTAATAAGTCTCTCCTTTCTCAATTGGGGCGATCTTGCAAGGTCGCTGGAAAAGCCATCAGCTGCATGATACTGCCCTCTAATGGATTATCCGTGCAATGCATGTGTGCATGCATATACGTCAGGGTTTTAATGGGGAAAAATATTATACTCATGAAATAGAGGGCTTAAAATGTCTTGTATTTAATATAATACGGTTGGTATTATAGGTTTAAAGTTTTCAAAAATCCAAGTTTCTGTTTGAAATTGGAAAGCATTCTATGGTCGTTTTTTTTGCTTTTCTGCCTCACAGCTCTGAGGTTCTGAGTTTGAATCTTCTAATGATGTTTTAAACACACGCCAAATAGCACTGCCTTACAGATTGTTTTGCCCTCTTTGCATGAAATGATTATCTGTCTTATTGTCATGGAACAGCAGCACATTCCAAATCACTGCTGTAATTAACAGCACGCTAAATTACAAACGATATTACCAGTCCATGTCTTAGTTTGCTTTGCTTCTGCTTTGTTTTGACAGAGAGATTAACAGTAAACATGATTGGTGAAGTCATTTATTTATTTTTGCTCCCCAAGGCTTGAGCAAATAGAGTAAATCTTTGTCTAATGGTGCACATTCCAATCAGAGGATTTAAAGCTTGAGGGCCATCTCATCATTGTGTCGTGGCGTTTGCGTTATTTTACCCGACTGAGTCACAGCATTATAGCTCAGAGTGATTTATGACAAAACCTTAAAACCCGGCAACGTAAACTAACAAAGGTTACTTCAGAGTAAAATTGACTTTTGTTATGCGGCAGCAGCAGAATACGGGCTGAAAGGTCCCACAGATGCAAAATGTATTTTGCTGAACAATGTGTCATTTGAAATAACGAACAGCGCTCGCAGTAGCCTGCTGACGGATGGCCCAGCTCTCCCCCAACTTCAGGGGACAACATATTACCAGCGAGTGACAGATGGGCTCTTTTTCAAATGTGTGTATTGTGTGTCGCTGACATGTCGACAATGATGTGACACTCTGCTGTGGTCGGTTTGTAATCAGATCTGATGGCAAGCCCGCAGGTCCCGCAGTGTGTGTGTGTGTGTGTGTGTGTGTGTGTGCGTGCGTGCGTGCGTGCGTGCGTGCGTGATGACAGCTGTCCTTCAGCCTGTGTTACTGTCAATCATTGGACGTGTGCCTTTAAAAGCTCATCATGAATACATGAGCCATCATGTTCTATAAACTCTGCTGGACTTATCCTTCTTCCCACTCTATCCGCTCGCTTCATTCAATCATTGCCTGACGTTCCTCTTCCTGCAATCTTCCAGTTATTGCTTTGATTTTGAAAAATGCTGTTAGATATGGGCTCTTTATTGTTAATATCCCGATTTTCGAAATGGAACTTTTAGCATTTTTCACTAATGAAGCGTTTCGGACTTGGGAAAATCGATTTGAACTAGTCGCTAGAGGGACGCCAATCTGCCCGCAAGCAAGATAGAACACCCCAAGATTGCTCAGGGATGTGCCCTGTCACTCTGACATGAGGCCAGCTGCACTCGTGCACAAGGATTATACGAGCTGGAACAAATTCTGGTTCAACTTCTCTGCTACTGTGACTCGTATTGAGACCCTCCTTTACCTATATGTGAACATATTTATTTTAACTATATAAAAATACATACTGGGATTGAATGCCTAGATTCTTAAAATACATAAAAATGTGTCACTGGGATTGTCTCGACACATTTGCAAATATAACACCATATAAGACCAATGGCACGGACTAGTTTTAAACTGAAAGTGACTGTTTTGTAATCAAGAGCAGAGCGCTATTGGGAGTTCGGTTGTTTCTGACTTGGGTGCACTTGCTATGAGCTAAATGATCGGTCAATGCCAAAAGCGACCATAAAGGCCTTGCAATTAACTAGTAATCAGTCACCTTAAGTCAGCTGTGATAGGCTCCTTCTCCCCTATGACCATGAACGAGTGGGGCAGTAAAGAAAATGGATGGATGATGCGAACCATAAGACATTCATTTAGCTGTTCACAAGAAATGGTTGTATTTTTTATTTCATTTAACTCATTAGATAATCTTTTAATTGATATATAGTAGAGCAGATGATTCAGATTATTAGTCAAATAAATAGTTTTTGATTTTTGTATGCATTTTTTTTTAAATTATTTGTATTTATTAATGTTTTCTTTCGAACATGTTATTATAACAGATTCTAACACAACATACTGCATACTAAATTGCAACATCCGAAAAGAAAAAAAAAGCTAACGGGATGAAGCACGTCAGCTTAGTTCATGAGTTCATTGATTACAAATAAATAAATTATAATAAAATATAGTTTTAATGGCAGAATTTTTTTTTTGTTTTATTAAGGCAAACAATTTTACATATTCATTTTGACAGATTGTATTTATTTTTGATCTGGTAGATTCGTGTTTTTTGTTGTTTTAACTTTTTAATGTAAAATGTGATCCTGTATTTTATACATGTTCACGACATGATATGTTTGCATGATATATGTATAAGTATTTTAACCATGTGACACACTTTGTGAGCCTTTTCTATCAAAAGTGCGAAATAAATTTTATATAAAACTTTTCTTCTTGTTGTTTTTACCTCATCTACAAATGACCTGGCCCCTCTGGGGGGAAAACATTGCCCATCCCTGCCTTAGCTAATTAAAAACAAACTAAAATCTGCCACCATCTTCAAAGAGCATTCCCGCACAACTTGCTTCAACCACCACAACACTTCTCACTTCTGCATACCCACCAATAACGCACAATATCTTCTCTTTTCCTCGCCGTTGAATCCAAATGCAACAAAAATTCCTGCTTAAGTGAATCACCATCTTTAACTGTTTTGTTCAACTTTTCAAACTGTCAGGGCGGAATCAAGGTTGTGGAGAGTGTTTCAATAACCCGTTTAACCTCTTGTCGCCTGCATTACCTTATACGTAAAGTAACAACATCTAAAGTGTGCCTAGCGATGTTGCCCACGTGCATTTTATTATTAGATGCTGGTAAGAGATTTGTTGTGTGTGACTTGCTATTTGACCTCATGAATGGGAATGCAGCTTACCTTGTCCTCCGGAGGTTTTGTTGTTGCCAGCAGCAGGCCCAGATCCTTGCCTCTGCGGAGAACAAGCAATCATTTGGTTAGCATTAGTGGTTTGACCTCAACAAGTATACAATAGCTGTAATAAAGCACATTCAAACATCATTGTTAGTTGGCATATTTCCTTTAGTCGGAAAATAAAACCTGAAGATTGAGATGTTTTACAGTCAAGTTATGTTATGCAATTCTGCAGTATTACATTCAAGTTTAGCCATATTGCTAGAAATTGAATTGTATTGAAGTTATGCAAAAAATGGCAACTTTAATTTAGAGCCTAATTTTGCACTCAATGTCCATCTCTTGAAAACATTCTCAACACCAATAGGTTGTGCTATTTGCTTTGCAGGCCAAGCACTCCATAGTACACTATATATACCTGATTGCATCACATTCTGCCCTGTTTGCTTCTCCTCCGCATCTGCTACTTGTTAAATAATTCAGCATCAGTTATCCATCTCTCACAAGTGATGTCCCTGAGCATGTGTTTGCAAATGCTGTGATAGTCCATCTGTCTTCCCGAACACAACTCATAAACAAATTTACCCTGCAAGCCACACATTTTTCAACCAAATTACAATCGTCATGTAAAATTCACTACAACTCAACCAACAATACAGCTGATGGCGTTGGCTGCCAACGAATGAATGATCGGTCAAGTCGAAGAAAGCTTTCACGCAATCAAATTAAAGTTTCTCTCTACTTATCACCAACGTGGACAATTTTATAGCAGTCTGGCCGGCTTGGTTGTCAGTCTGGGTGGGATCAGCAATGAGAGCAGGATCAATACTGTCCCCACCCTTAAAACTTGCTCATAATTGGCACTGGGAAATTGATGGCTAAAAACTCTTCAATTAGAGCGAAAAGAAAACAGGAAAGGAGGCAAAGAGCAGCGGGAAGAACGAACAGTGGATATTCCAATTCTTTAGTCAAACACATCTGTTTGTGACAAAAAAAAAGATTTTTCCAGACCTTCAAATGCCTTTCAGCCAGAAAGAAATATTCCAAAGTGTAGAAGTATCAGTTTAAGATATCTTTGCCACATAAGAAGTACACACATGGACATGAACCATCATTGAGGAAGGGAGTTTCCAATTGCCCACTTCACAGTCATGATCTGTGATCGCATCAATCCATCCATCCATTTCCTTATAAATTAACTTCTACTTACGCAATATCAAAGACTGCGCCTCTCGCTGGACGAATTTAATGAGAGGAGCCGCTTGCATTGGTTGTGAAGCTAGTTGACTGTGTTCACACCCACAACGGCGCTAACCAGCCATTTCAAACTGCTGCATCTGCACAGTTAATAAAGGTTTTATGAAAGGGGACAGTTTGACTTCCATCTTACTGTTATTTGAAAAAATGTGGTAAACTGCATGCAAAGTCGGTAACATTACGTCTATAGTAGTTATGAGTTTTTATTTATTATTTTATTTATTATTTTTTATTTTTTTTTGTTTGTTTTTATTTTTTTTGTTATTTTTTATTTTTTTTTCTTAAGAGCTCAGTATTGTTCATTCGGTAATTTTACCGATTTGACATGTCATCATCATTGCTCTTTTTATTTTTATTTTTTTTTCATTTTGTATGTGGGTGAGTATGTGCATGTGCGTGTGTGTGCATGTGTGCATGCGTGTGAGTGTGTACTCATTAGTTCACCTAAAACCTATTAAAAATCCCATACCGTTCCCCTCAACCGAATACTTCAGAATCCAGCTCGAGTCGTGAGGTTGTCAGGAGACCCGAGGAAGGATCAAAGAAAAGAAAGGAAAGCGAAATCCAGCACCGACCAGACATTACCCACTACCCACCGGATTACCAACCAGAATCTTTCACCAACCCCAGAAACATCTAAATTCCAACAAATTAGGGAGACCTCAAGAGACCAAAGGAGAGACTGAGGAAAGGAAGGAAGTAGTTATGAGTTTGATGTCTAAGATATGTATTAAGATCTGCTGAATACACTTCTTCTAAATAAAAACATAGAATTGTTTATTTGACTATATTGCCGAGATTCCAAACTCAGAACACACTTGGGGGGGATGTTTAAGGCAACCAAATAAAGACGGGGAATGATTCAATTTCAGCTCAATGTATGTGCTCTCACCCTTGGCTGTCACTGCAACCGCGTCGTTGTGATCCCCCATTCGCTCTAACGTTTCCTATTTGTTCATGTCAAGGCTTTAATAGCAGAGGAATCGAGAAGGCATCATAGTATTTGTCCTCTTTTCTCAGCTTGTCTCCCGACATTATTAATTCAACACTTTCAATGCATTTCAAACAGCTTGAGCTGCACTTTGATGCTCGGGGGGTAAGGGGGGGATGAGCTTGGAAGCTTCCTCTTTTTTGTGAGGATTAGATTTTTGTCTTGCTTCTTTTTTTTTTTAACCTGTCAACCATCATTCTTACCAGCTTACTATTTATGAGAGTAAATGAAAGGTGACTTTAATTAGTGTTTTTGTCAATCAGGTCATGATAACTGTATAACTGATATTATTAGTCTCCCCTTGATGCTTGAGCTACGTTTTCGGGAGCTCAATCCCAATGGAAGGGTCCCCCTGGAAGGCCAGGAGGAACGGTACAGCCCGAAGAGACAATGTGGGCTCGCCATCTGCGGAGGAGCCAAGGGGGGTGGGTGCATGGTGACCTGGCAAGAGCCTGATTCTTCAGGTCGAGAAGTACCTTTTCGATAGCTGGGCTCACCTCGACACACAGGTTGTGCTCTTTTCCCAGACCTCTTGACTAATTCAAGGTAATTTGATCCAATTTCAGAAGTGTGTATCAAACCGGCAGCACTTCACATTAATCAATGCCCAAGTAGCTTACAGTTAGGGCTGGGTTTAAAATATCGATATATCGATATCTAATCGATATTGCCTTTCATAGCCCAATATCGATTCATAAAACCCTGTATCGATAAATTTAATACGGCTTTTTCCGGTAAAATTAATGTGCCCTAGGCGAGCACGTACTTGTTCAAAATCTTGTGGTAGTGTTGTTCAAATGTGCCCTTCTGTTAATCAGAGTACCCCAAAAGGAGCCCAGTGCTTACAAAGAAAGGAAATAGCTCAAGCATGAGTTGCTGATTGCTAATTTCACTTTAAAAAATGGGCTGCGTTTTAATGCAAGCGGATCACCGCATCGCGGATCTCGCTCTCGAAAAATACACATATGCAAACACACGCAGTTTAGACAGAAGCACTATGGAAAAGCTTTTCTTTTTGCAGTTTTTGAAATGGCTTACTTTAAGTGAAATTCTGCGTCACATTGGAGCCAAAAGTAGACTCCTGATCGTTTACTGTGCATCTTGCTGCTCTAAATAGGAAATAAGTTATACTACACAATAACTTACACAAGACTACGGACTACTTCTTCTACTTCCATTTGATGGTTGTCAAATACTTTTGGTTCATTAGCGCCCCCTTCTTTAGCATAGATACCTATGGCTTTGAAGAAGGCCACTGGCGGCAATGCATGACTTCTTCTTCTTCTTTCTTATTGCGGTTGGCAGGTGCTTTTGGTGCATTACCGCCACCTTATTCAACGGAGTGCATGCATGTGGCAGTAATTAAACTGTACATTCAATGAAAGAAAAAGCAAAAGACTGAACACAAATACCCCCCAAAAGAAGTAAGGTAAGAAATTGGACATAATTATGCACTATTAGTGTGTCTCTTATGTCAATTTGTTTTATTTATTTATTAACCACTAGAACCTTAGCATATAAACCGTCACAGGAATATGAATGTCCACGTTGTGGGGCAGGTGACATTGAATTTGAGTGTCCCCATTTTTGTGGCTGCTGGCGGCTTATTGTGTATTGTGGGCAATTCAAACCTTGACTCGGGACATTAAGAGTCAGTGCAGAGAATTCTCAAAATATACATCAATAATCATGCACAAAGATGTACATTAGAAAATGCACCAACAGCCGTCACTTACTTTAGGCGTAAAAAGCAGGATTGAAGAGGATTTGACATTCATTAACTCTTGCAAAAACTAGGGTGAGTTGAAACACTGTACTTCCTGTTTTCAATTGTCTACTTTAGTCAAATTTACGAAGTCAAACTAAATAATGTGCCACCATCTAGTGGTTGGCAGTGAAATTACACACAAAATAAACAGGATGCACAACAAAATAGTTGTGAATGTTACAAAAATAAATACATAAATAAACACTTCTTGAGTAAAATTCTAAAAATTAATCATGGATACTCCTCAAGCAACTCGGTAAACGTTACTTATTTTCTAACAAAATGTGTAAGCATTTGTTTCGTATGTATATCAACTGATTTTAAACTGGATGTGTTATCCAGTGGCGGGTTTATTTACTCAACTATAGAGAAGAACAGGCATTTATTCAGGGCATTGTATTTATTTGCTGGGAGGCCTTCGGTTGGACAAACATCTTTAAAATAATATCAAATGTTTTTTGAGGGGTTCTTTTTGCTCAGTTATAATTTAAATTTGCAACTAGTTTAGAAGGGCTAGAAGTCATCTCATCCATCCATATGCGTCTGTCTGTCTATTAAAGAGAAAATGCAGAGGGGGAAAAAAAGAACATAGGCAGTCTGGTTATAAACGTTCTTTCAATTTAAAAGGATGCGCAATGAACAATTAACGGAGACGTGGATTCTAGAGTGAAGGCCAATATTTGCGCTGAACACAACAAAATGAAATTGTGCGGAACCAACAGGAAAACACAAAAGTCACTGACAGTTTTGAGCCCGTTTACTTGAGGACCAATTTCTTTGTGTATTGGTATTTCCTGAAGCATGAGCGGATTGTAGCGCGTTTAAAATGTTGCAACTAAGCTTAACTACAAGCCATAACTTGAGGTCATTTAGTTTACCGAACATGCTCCGTGCATTGAGGTGTTGAGTGAGGACCTCTCGCGCTTATCGAGGCAGGAGGGAGGAAGAAGCGTTCTGCCTCACCAGCTCTGGGACTGAGCCAAGTGTAAATTGCCATAACAGCGCCTTGACGAGCAAGATTACTGAGCCCACACACACACATGCACACTGGCCAACAAATCAGCTCACCTGTCAGAAGAATACACACACACACACATAAGCCGTGAGAAGAACAAATAAGTGCGTGGATGCGAAACCAATCAAGTGGAGGAAAAAGCTGCAATTACACTGATGAGGGTGATGGAGAGCGGTGAAATTCAACTTGAACCTCTCGTTTGTCACGAATGGCATCGAGGGACACAAGGTGCTTTGGGGTAATATCCACACGCACACACATACGTAGCATGAGTCTGGCATGCAGTACAGCCTGCATGAGAACTTGCGCCTCGGGGCTCTCAATTAAAGGGAATATGAAACCACACAAATAAAGGAAATAAATGTGCGCACACAAACAAAGGATGAGTCAAGCACATTTGAAAGAAAAGATGCACTCTGCATGTGCTGCAAGCACGCAGCACATCTGTGCGTATATCTTACCTGACATTCAGACATTCATCAGATGACAACAACATCCACCTCCATTTTTTTTTTTTTACTTTACTATTTGTCCCTTTCTTACTGGATGAAAGCTGCCATCCGCAAATCACCTTGTTTGTTTGTTTGTATGTTTGGTTAAGTGCACTGAAGCACAACAGACTGTTTCAGTGCAATTCCGCTTCAATGAATGCCAAGTACTGTATATGCGCTCATGTCCACCTATCACGCATGAGTTTTGTATTGTAAACAATAGGAGCAGATGAAGCTAACGACAGCGACTCCTTACATGTCCATGTGACTTTTAGGGACGGTTATTTGACCTTTGAGAGGGGGAAATTTTAGGTATCAAAAGTACGGCAACATATCTGCAGTTATCATCAAATCCAATTTACTGCTTTTAATGCCGTTTTTTCCCCCCAATGTAACTTAAATCTAATTTAATGCCCACTCTGTACTGCATATAAACACATGCACACACATATACACCCCTACAGGCATATACTTAGATATTAAGGCTGTCAGTCGATTACATTTAATCGTAAATTAATCGCACGGTTTATCTGCTCTTAATGTAAAGCAAATTATATTTTACAAGTTTTTCATACTCTTGTTAATTAACAAAACAGCGAGCAAATATACCAAATACAAATGTGGTTGTATTTTTTAGTTCCTTGATACAGTAATTTTATAGTAAGTAATTCATAAAGTTACAGTTAACATTTACGGTAAGCATTGAGTCATAGATTTGTGTTGAGTTAATTTTCTGCCACTATGTGGCATTAGTGTTTCATGTTTGATATTGGTGACAGGAACACTACATTTTTCTTTTCAAATTCAGAGCAATTGGTTTTTGGAACATGAAGCAGCTCGTGGACTCCAGGCCATTTGGTTTATTGTAAATTACAACCAGTTCCCAGAGATACATCATTTTAGCACAATTATTTTTGTTAAATTGTGTTAGAGTGACTCCTCTAGACATTGTTTCATGTAAAATAAAGCTTGAACAATTGTATTTAAATTGTTCATGCCTCTCGACATCATATTCAATTTACTGCAGTTGAGTACTCGTTTTGGTATCAGTCGAAAAAAAAGTGGTATCAAACATCCCTAATTCTTTTTATATATGAAAATAATGTGTAAAAATAATCTTATGTGTAATTATGTAATCATATATATAACCTATTAGATTAAGGCTGTGTGCTGTTGTATTTTAGATTCATTGTGCTGGTGTATAAAGGCAAAATTTGAAAAATGTCACTAGCTGCAAAATTGAAAAAGACTACGGATGTAAAAAAAAAAAAATCTGTCCTTGGTTTCATAGCAACATAGTGAATGCATGTTGGTGTGCTTCCCAATGTCTTGTTTCCATGACAGTGACATATTGCATCATACACCATGATGTGTCACTCACCCGACTCAAAAAAGAGGACGTCCAGAATATAACGGGTGCACGAAAAGCCGCCGTGTTACAACTTCCTTCACTCCCCTGCTGCCTCTTCATTTACTCAGCAGCAGCTCACCACCGTGCGAGTGAGTCTGTATGCAGCTCTTCACTACAAGCACTTTGTGTGTAAAACCCTCAACACACATTTATCTGCGTGAGCTGTATTGGCGGTTACATAAAGCATACTGCCATAAAGGCCACAGGGCATCGTGAAACATGGCTAAATCAGTGCTGGATCAATAAGTCCACACTGCATTTTTTTTTTTTTTTTTTTACATCCTCTTCTATTTGTTAAACTCAAGAACAGGAAGTAGTGTAGGTGAGTTCTTATTGTAGTACTGCAAGGAGGTGCAACACTGAATTTCCTCTTACATCTTTATCCTCGGGAAAATGGACTGAATTAAACCATGACGTAATGTTAGCTGCTCACAGTAAAAAGGAGACTTTTCATCTACGAATGACTTTAATAGTCAAAAATGTGTGCGGTCATTCCTAAGAGGTTCAGGCTGAGGAGAATTGTGGGTAACATTTGGGGGGAAATGAGCATACTGTAACAATACGCGGTGTGTGTAGCTATAGTGTCTAAGGGATGTGTAACAGTGTTGATATTTGACCTTAATTTAATCTCACTCGAAGCATAAATCATAAAGTGGACATTTGTGGTGATAGTAATAATTCTGCCACACAGAAGGTGCATTCTTTAGTAGACGTCTTCATCTAATGATGACATCGAGGATCAATCGTCTGATTTCCCCAAAACATTTCTACTTCCTTCCATCTCGCTCCTTTGCAAATCTCCTCCTCCCTCCTTGATGGAATTCTCTGCTAGCATGTAAATAAGAGGAGCGGGGACCTAGGAAAGTGAAATTGGAGAGATGACATGAGCCCCATAATTGGAACTTTCGTCTCCAAGAGCTGCTTTCTGGCAGTCTGAATGTGGCCTCTTACAGGTCAGTCTTGGTACATTGGCACAAATGTATCGTTATGAATGTAATATGCTGTGTAGGTCATCTCAAGTCCACTATACACACCATTCGAGCAGTAAGATCACGCCTCTCACATTTAAAAAAGCAGTTCAGATGTGGAAATTTGGTAGGGAGGGAGACCGGGGCTAGTTGTATCACTTTTTATATTTTTACATATTTCTTACACATCATTCATACATTATATAGAAACAAAATGTATACCAGATGAAAGACCAAAGTCTTAGGTATATTTTTTGTATTCATGTTATTTTCATATTTTGTGTCAGTGCCGAGTTATAAGCCATTAAATAGAGGAAGTGAACATGTGACATGTTGCCCCACCAATGGATAAGTTGTCACACTATATGGGGTAAGATGTCACATTGGATTTTGCAACTAATAAAACAAGGACAACGTTTTCCTGGTTTTCTTTGTTTGTTTGTTTGTTTGTTTTTAAAGCCAGAGACATTGTTTATCATTGATATTGAAAATTTAAGAACAATTCTGGAATATGTAAACAGATTTTTCATTGGCCCATTCTTTGCATACGTGACAAACCCCCAAATGACTGAGACAAGTTGCTCCAAACTACCATTGTGACTAATACTTGCTCTAGTTTAAAGTTAGCTTAAAACAGAGCAGTGACTGAGGCATGACAAGATGCCTGAATCTCTCCTCTAACAAGTCCACATGATTTACTGCTAGAATTTGTCTATATATGACGCCCGTTTCAAAATATATTAAGTTGACATTTTTTACTTTGACTTGTGCAAAACAGATAACTGGCACTCGTCTCAGCTCACAATGTGCTATTCTCTTCTCAGACAGTACACAAACCCTGACCATTTATACAAAGAAAACTGGTTTTCCACTTTTTTGTTGCGCCCTCTGATGGAGAAAAAAATTGCAATGTGACAACTTACCCGTGATACAATTAGCCCGTTCTCCCTATGTATGCACCCCGCTCATCAAAGTAAGGCAACCACTGTCGTGCAACCATGAAGATTGGTCAAAGTGCCTGAACTGAGTCATACAAACTGTGCTCGTTCAATAAAATAAATATTATTTTTTCTTTGAATACAGCCGGTACTAACTGGAAAACATTTTTTAATCCACAGCAATTCCCACTGAGAAAAGAGAAGAGGAGGAGAGAAGCAGCGAAAACACATTACATCGCCTCGTCAAATTATTTTTTCAAACTCCCCGTCTGTTACACAACTTAATGAGCCTTGAAATTGACGAGATTACATTTTATGGTGTTTCTTTCATTAGTGCAAGCTTTGCTTGCGTCTGGGGATTACTTTCCCCCATTTGGGATTGCGGCGATGTTGGGACCTAACAAAGCAGAAGGCGAGGGAGAGATGAAGTTCTGCATGGTCAGGAATCACGATGGCTTCAGGTTCAATCAACCAGTCAATTTACAGAAACCAGTTACCGTGATTCTCACTGACACACTTTTAATCACGAGGTCATTCACTGGGTTTTTAGTTAAGGAACAATAAAACCAATCTGCGGAGAAGCACTACACATGCTTGTTTGTGGTGATTAAAGGAATAGGAATTGGAATTTGGGTGAAGTAAAGTTGGAAGTGGAAACTACAGTCAACAGTTCATCCGTGGTGGGTGGCGGGTGTGAGTGGGGGGCGGGATCAGGGGCTGTGGGCCGGTGGGGCGCGCCGGGCTCCTGGGAATGCTTTCCGGCCGGTGGCCCCCGTGGGGCCCTGGGGGGTTGCGCTTGCCCTGCCCTGGCCGGGGTCGACGGCTCCCTTTTTTGGTGGAGGTTTTCATGCATGCCAGATCCACCACACCAACATCTACCGAAATTCAAACACAATCTGCTTCTTCCTCTGGTCGCTGAGGTGGAGGCTGATGTCTGTAGATCTCACTCTGCTTCATCTATCCTTCCTTCCTTTCTTCAGTCTTTCCTCTGGTCTCTTGAGGTCTTCCTAATTTGTGCTAATTTAGATGTTACTGGGGTTGGTGAAAGATTCTGGTTTGTAACCCAGTCAGTAGTAGGTGGTGTCTGGTCGGTGCTTTTCTTTCTTTTCTTTGATCCTTCCTCGGGTCTCTTGACAACCTCACAACTCTAGCTGGATTCCGAAGTATTCGGTTTAGGTGAACGGTATGGGATTTTTAATAGGTTTTAGGTGAATTAATGAGCACAAACTCACACGCACGCACATATGTACACACGCACACACACGCACAAAAAAGAGAGCGAGAGAGCAATGATGATGACATGTTGAATCGGTAATATTACCGAATGAACAATACTTAGCTCTTTCAGAAAAAAATACATTAAATTCATGTCACACACCACATCAATAAAGTAATCGGTTTCCTTTTGTGTGCTGCTTTACTCATTTGCCATGTTTCGCCATTTGTGTTTACCTCTGTTTGTGTATTTCTGTTGGCTTGCATGCCAGACGCACGGACTTATATACACGTAAATATATGTGTGTATATGTACCTGTATACACTGTGGCATTTTTGCTGGAGTGACAGAAAATAATGTGAAGTCGAAATCACTATTTAGTTTATTCAAGTTAGGCTCGTTTAGCAAGCGGCAACGTAAGATGGCCAGACAGTGAAAGTGGAAGTTTCTCTTAAAAGCTGATCTGTGAAACAATGTTACTAAATTATATTTGTCATTTCATTTATTGACATTTCCAACCGCTCTTGTGACTGCTTTTCCATGATCCCCTTCAGACTCATAGATGGTTGCAGTGGACATTAAATATCCGCGTGACTAAACCAATAAAACGTATCATTTGGATGATGTCAACACTTCTGGTTCATGATCGTAACTAACCAATCACAATTGCTAGTTGATTTGCATGATGTTCAGGTTAAAAATGTTGCATATAAGCTTGGTAAGGTTACAGCACGTTACAGCCATATTATCCTGACGTCCACTTTAACAACTAAAAAAAACTAAAAATAAATCCATGTTGTTCTTTTGTGGGAAAAGAGTCAAAATCAGCAACAACAACAAAAAACACATTTTGCCCAGCAGAACTAATGCGTGTCTGAAGCGGCTACAAAAACAAAAAAGCAACGAACGACATAATCAAGCCCTTCTGAGTTAACCTTTTTACCAGGTAACCCCCACCCACCATCATTGACATCTGAAGTCTCATCATATTTGCTGATTAAGGAGAGCTATTGTTGTCACGTTATCTGGCGAAAACTCACGTTAATGATCCGTCTCACCTCCAGCTCTGGCTGGCCAAGGTGGTCCCTTTTCAACAGCCACAAATATGACCACTTTTCTCTCCCTTCTCGGTGTTGCCATGGCAACAACTTCAGGTGGACGCAATCTGATGAGTGATGACACCATGATGCTGCTTTTATGTCAAAATTGTACAATAAAAATATGACCAATAACGAGAAAGAGCAGAATGCACATTTTGTTGCCATTCTGTCCAAAAGATTATGTTCTTACAGTGTCCAAACTAGTTTCGCATATACTCACTTCCTGTTTATAAGAAGATGAGAGCATTAAAGAACCAATAGGCTTTGAAAGCTTCTTAGTTGGTTAATCTGCAATATCTGATTCATAAGCGATGTTGGCATCGAGCAATGATAGATGTTTTGGCTTCAGCTTCTCCATCTGGATCAGCGATGTTGACCTTTTGGAGAGGCTGGCCTGTTGGCGGTTGAACTCTGCTACTTGCTGCCATCTAGTTCCAGGCGGACATCAGCTGTGAGCAGATCCACGTGACATCATGCTATGTAACAATGCGACCCAGATAACACTCCCGTCTGCTTTTGTGGGCCAAGCAGCAGGAGAGCCCAGGAGTGAACTGTAAGGAGCAAGGTGTTCAAATTAGGGGACTAATTATGAGAAGTGATGATGAATCTGTCCTCTGCCTGTCCTTCCGCGCCAGAGATGTTCACACATGCTGGAGGAGCCCACAGAAAAGCGTCACACGGAAGAAGAAATAGGAATTCAAATAGATACCATAATTCATCTAATCTGTGTATTTTTTTAAATGGACTGTAACTTGGCAGCATACCAAAGCAATAGTAGACCATAATCATTCGTGTTCAATTATTCTCCTCAAAACGTATTCGCTCAAAAGAGGTCGCCAGACTGTGTCATAAGACCAATTCCTCAAAAGCAGCAAAGAAGTGCCACTGTCAAGTCACGTCGAGGTCAAACTTGGCCCAAGACGGCGATGCTTTGAGCACAAGAATAACAATGACAGCAAATATCTGCTGGACATGGGAGTCTAGTAGAATTAACCAAGGAATAACACTCATTCCACCAGATTCTGTCTAGGGTTTTTTCTAGCCTGCCAGGTTCCAGTAGTTTGGGGAATTTGACGTCCATTAATGACCAGAGAGTAAAATAACTGCCAGTAATCGACATAAGAATAATGTTGATACCGGTAAAATATCTTATTTTTTAGCTAAAATAAAAAGCCACAATAAATACCTAGAGTCTAGTGGTTCTTATTTTCATTGCAAATCTCTGTTTATTCAATTTTCATCAACTGATGGGAGAAAATCATGAAATAAAAAAGTTAAATGCACTTTAACAAGTTAATAGCACTTACAGTCACTCTGCTTCTCCATTTAGTTTTCTACAGTAAATAGTTTTACAAAAACTTGCTTCATTTATCCACATTTAAATTCAAACAAAAAACTAACTGGCACACAAAAAAAATTGGGGGGGGGGGGGGTAAATATTGAACATTATTTAGGATTGCCGGCCCGACTCGTTTTAGATACTATTATTGGGACAAATCAATCAACACACCTCAGCTAAAAGGATAAGGATAAAACAGGGTTTTGACGTCCTTGTTTGGGAAGTGCGTTTGCATTCACATATTGAAAGACGGAAGAAAATCTTGTAAATTTCACACGTGTATTGTGGTCATCTGCATTTCTAGTTTTAACTTATGTTATGTACACAGTTTACAATGCCACATTTACGGTCCCACTTTTCCATTACATTAAGTATGTGGTGGACTTCTTTCTTTGTTTTATGTTCCTGCATGTTCTCTTTCTCTAATGACTTTGATTCCCCCTGCCATCCAATTAGCCTTGGCTAGCCCTCGTTGAGGGTTTGATTACCCCGTTAGCCCCACCCTGATCATTCTAGGCTACCCAATCAGTTGTGAACTTGCAAGCTGTTGTGAACTTTCACAATTCGGACTATTTTTGACAAATATGTAAACAGTTGTTTTCCCCAAAAAAAACATTTTTTGGGGGCATCGCGTGCGCTCAAAAGCATCACATTAGAATGAATCAAAACAAAATTCTTATTACATCATCACAGTAGCAGCTCCACTCTGAAGGATCTTAGCGTAACCTTCTTTGTATGTATTTTGGCCACAAATCCCCAAAACAAATCTTTCTCCGGCTTACATCATAAAATCTATTTTTCTGTGCCAGCATCTGTGCATTGAAGTTACTCTTACATAACCAAACTCACTATGAGAGTTAAGAAGGGAAAGGTTGCACATCATTATTTGACATAATCTTGGGATTTACTGGGGCAGAGTTGGTGATGACTGAAGGTATGCAAATGCTTCCCCTGACATCTTTCCACTTGTTCTCACGTTCAAACCCTCTTAGGCTCAAACCTGCTTCTGCAACCTTCCTACTTATTAGCTTGCCCTGCAGTCCCCCGCAGTCTCTGAAGTGCTATTTTCAGCCTCCAATCTCTGGGGTGTGATGCTGTAATGATTTTTAGGTGGGTAAATTTGCAGCATGCAGCAAGAATGTCTCTTCGCTAATTCAGCCGCTTGCAGCCTCCTCAACTTGTAAGGTACATGACTGAAACATTGTTGACAGTCTTCTGCTCTGATTTAATTATAACTGTTTTGATTTTAGTTATAACTGTTTAGATTTAGTCATAATTGCTTTAATTTCCTCAGCAAAGCTTGATGAGTGTAATAATGTGACGGAACGTTTGAAGATTCTTCCTTCCTTTTCCCACGTAATTAGCCATCTGTTTTTTGGGGAGAAAATGTGTTAAAAAGGATTCCTTTGTAAAGTTTTATTTGCTGCAAAGGTGCCATTTTATCTGAGACCTACTATATTTCCACATCAATCGGCCATCTGTCAATGTGTATTGAGTGCTGTCTGTCTTGGCTGAGAAAGAGGGGAGGGGTTTGGGGGGACCGCTATGCTGAAAGTATAAGACGACTGCAAGTGGGAGGGATCGACACACTGGCAAGGGGAACTGCAGCGTTTTGTCTGTAACTTGTCTGTGTCCAGAAATTTCTGTAAAATAAATCCTTCGAAGGACCTGTTCACCGATCTCCAGTCTCTATTCAGAAATCAACATTCTCATTACCCGGAACAATAGGACGAACACGCGGAAAACTTAAGGATCGTTTTCTAACAACATGTACACTGGCTGCTCTGTTGCTGAGCTTGCTGAAATGTGTGATTTACATCGAGTGCGATATGCACTGTGAGCAAAGAAGAGATTTTTAAGGGTGTTAGGAGGAGACGATTTAAATACTAATATTCGACTGCGTTCTGTAATCATTTTGCTTTTTATTGCCAATTTGACACTATTACCTGTCTAGATCAATTTATGTTTGCATGCTTGCTGCTTCCCTATGATATGGATTCATTTATCAGCCACGGCAGGGGAAGCACTCCCAAAGCACTTCACCTGAGTAACAGGCTTAATAGATATGCCTATTTATTTTATTGATTCACTATACATTGTGGATTGCCTGTGCAAGTTGCAGTCCAAGCTGACCAGGCAGGAACAGCATCTTGCATCCCCCCATCATCCCCCCCCCCCCCAGCATGTGCACAGCTTGTGAATTGATGGCTTTATAATAGTAATCAGACTCAGATGCATTATGAAAAAAAAGCCCAAGTCGCTTAACCAGCCAAGTGTGTAATAGAGGCAATTTCAGTGATGCGCAGTTGCAGGTGAGTTTGTCCTCTTCTTTGCTGTGTTGGCTGATGGCGTGATTGGTAATTAGACTCAACCTAATGGGAGTCAATGTTAAGAAACACCAATGAGCTCATGCAGATTGTTTGATCGTGGAAAATGGGAGACTCAAGCTTGACAGTAGGCGTCCTAAAGGGGAAGTCAACCCAAAAAACATTCTGCTTAATATCACATTTGTGGAATTAGAGTTAAGCAGCAAAACCCAGCCCTTTTTATCCATCTGAGGGGGCGGCCATTTTGCCATTTACTGTCGACTGACGATGACATCACAGTTGCTCAGGTCTCAGGTAACAACCAATCACAGCTCAGCTTCAGAAAACAGGTGAGCTGTGATTGGTCATTGCCTGAGCCCAGAGCAGCATTGATGTCATCTTCAGTCGACAGCAAGTGGCAAAATGGCCGCCCCCTGAGATGGACATAAACGGCTGGATTTTGCTGCATAACGCATATTCCACAAATGTAATATTAATCAGAATGTCATGTTTAGACTTGTGGTCATATATAGCATATTATTGTCAAGAAATGTTTTTCGCAGCCCGGGGGCCATTTACTAACCTTGCTCTGCAAAATGAATTCTCGCGGTATTTGTGAGTTCACAAACTCCGGAGAATACATCTTGTACCGAGCCCGTTGATTTCCACCGATCTGAACCACTGGTGGTTCGGAACAATCGCAGAGCGACATTGCAGCTGTGACGAAACCAGAAAGTCAGCGCCGACGCCGGGGAAAACAAACAAACCTAACATGGACGAATGGACGCTGAAATTCAGATTCAGAATCTGAATCTGAATTGGTCAAAACAAACGTGCACAATGTCGCATCGTTCAATCAGCTCTAAGTATTACAGAATGTCCCGCCTTTCCCGAGAAAATCAACTTGGAGCAGTCCCAGATTGATATTGTGGAGAACTCCCTTCAGTGAATCACAATATCAATCTGGAGTATGCAAAGTACCAGGGAGATGAGAAAGATGTCACCAATCTTGCTCACGGGTTAAATAACTTTTCATGTTTAATAAAGATTGGAATGGTTGTACTTTTTTTGTTATAGTTTTTTTCCCCCCTGCATACTCGCAATTTGACCACCATGGATTTGCATATTTATTAGAGCTGTCAAACGATTACATTTTTAATCAGATTAATCACATCTTAGAATTTTGATTAATCACGATTAATCGCTTAATTAAAAAGGCTTTTTTTAAATCAACATTTTTTGCCCGCCAAATTTAAAGAGCACCTGTCAAACACAATGTCACACGCAAACATTTAATAAATGCTTTACTTTAATGTAGTTATGTTTATTGCTCAAACACAACCTGTGATAACTTTAACGTAACCATCCGCTGTCAGGGTCATCTGTGGTCAAAATAATAAATGACTTATGCGATCATTTTTTGTGATTTAGCTAACGCTTTAACTTTGACAGCACTAATATTTAAGGATTTTTCCCCCCAGGTTTCTTTTTAAAATACATGTTGTGTTCTGTTTTACTTTCGGGAGACCCAGTTTATCATGAAAAACTCTTTTTCCAAGAATAAAGGATTTTCACTTTAGCAAATATCTGGAGTTGACTGTATGTGAACCCCTTTTTGTGGAATACTTGATGCGGTCCAGAATCATCCAGACTTTTATCTCCAGCGGACCCCACATAGTTCCAGTATGAGAGCTTTACAGCATATGCATAGTGTCCATAAATGTAATATGTTAAATAATTTAGGGCGTTATTAAAACAGCACAAATGGCATTAAAAAGAAACAAAGACAACTCAATAAAATGCAAACAAGTCTCTGTCCAAAGAGAGCCTCTTGACTGGTGACCAGTCCGGGGTGTTTTGAATTGACTTCCTGAACAGGAAAAACAGTATGCAAAATGTTTGGATGGATGGATCTCAGATTGTGAAGATAATTATTGCATGATATTGATCAAGCATGCTAAACAATAATGGCTGTAGCTCAAATCAAATGCCGTCTGCACATTTGATTCATGAATACCAACAGTCCACTAAAGCACACAAGTCAAGCGGTCTCTCCGGGAGGGATCCATCTGCGTGTTCAATGGCAAATGAAAACGCAACCAGCAATGTGGGAGGCCACGATGACACAATCCACAAAAGTCCCCTAATCTTGCAGAACAGGCTCGAAAGCTGCTTAGCATCTTAACATAGTGACACACCAGTTTCTCTTGGGGCTTTGCCAGTCAGAGACGAGGGCAGAATTATCTTGTGGCCTCCACGGGGACATAAATGCAGATTTCCACCCTCAGATACAATTGGTGGATTAAACGCTTCATGACGCTGGTGGTGAAAGCCATTAATGTCACTCTTTTAATGGGATGGCGAGCAAGTGCTTGAACCCACAGATGAGAAGAGGAAAACAAAGGGATGATTAATGCCCTAAATGTACACTTGTTGAATAATGAGCCAAACCCACATGCGTTGTTTTTTTCCACCCCTGCAGCACTGTAATCAATAAAATAGAAACAGATACGTTTTATGAATGTCCCAAAAGAATGTGCTCATTTGTGCCAACTATCAATGTAATGACCTCACTCTTTACATCCTGTCTAAAATATTTAAAATTAAATAACATTTTCTCTTAAATGTATGGTTCCTGTCTGTATGTTTAATTTAGGCCGGGAACAAAACAAACACAAGGCAGATTCTGAATAACCGGAAAGCTCATCATTAAAAAAAAAAGTTTTCCAGCCAGTCCTGACAATATTGCACACATATAGCAGTAAAACACTCACATTGTATCGTTATTATGATATCCAGCACCAGCACACTCACACACTTCCTTAAGTACGCTTACACAATCTATTGGAATACTCAAATGAAGTCAACTTTATTTATAGAGCAATTTAAAAACAACCAATAGCCGCATACAAAGTGCTGTACATAAAGTAACAATCATACATAATACAAAGACAGTTAAAACAATAAATCAATAACATAAAGACAGCAAATACAACTAGAAAAATTCCCGCGGAAATTTTGAATGGGCCTGCTAACTCTTTTCAATGAGCTGAACAGTTTAAACTTTCAACCATTGAAATCGCTCAAGAAATGTGCAAGTTAACAATAATCAACAGTATGTTACTGCCCCTTTAAGAAACATGCACATTCACGCACACACATTTGATTTTAAGTAATATTTCAATGAGCTGAACAGTTTAAAATTTAAACCATTGAAATCGGTCAAGAAATGTGGAAGTTCAACACAATCAAGTATCTTACTGCCCCTTTACAAAACATGCACATTCACGCACACACATTTGATTTTAAGTTGTGAGGAGACGTCACGCACCAACACTCCATTGATTTGTATAGGATTACGCTCACCTCAAACAAAAGCCTCTCGCGACTTAACGGTTGAAGATGCAGATTCCAGAAATGGCTCGTTAGAACGGCAAGGGTTTGGGGAACGCGAGCATGTTGTCAGATTTTTAATCGGATGAAAAATGACCAAATGAGAGCAGGTTGAAAACTTATGATTGATCGAAAATGAAGAGGGAAAAAACGGCGAAATTAACATGGAGGAGATAGGCGAGAAAGTCCGACTTCTCCTCGCTTAAAGTGAAAATAAAGGTACTAAATGACACCTTAGCCAAATAAAACTTAGTTTTTCAGAAAGCAGAGGCTTGTGGCTACAAAATGTGTGAATTTGATGTCTAGTGAGCAAAGATTGTGGCCATGGTGACGAGTTGAAGTGAAACTTTTGGAAATAGATTTTTTGGTTCCCGTCACTGAAGCCTTAATTGCATATCAGAGTGGCGATTACACTCACTGTCTTTGAACCCGCACAGGGGGAAGAGCTTTCATTCCTTAATATTTTTTTTGACACTGAGCTAAAGATGGGAAAAATTCCAACAAAATGAGCTAAAATTCATATCAATCGGTGAACGTATGCGCGCGCAGCGTGTCTTGGAAAAAGGTGCTCGTTTGGAGTTGATATCCCATTCATTCCTATGGGTTTTTCCTTCCTTGAATTTTGGGTGGTTTTTTGGGAATAGCGTCGCCATGGTAACTGGGAATTCTTATAAAAATAATAGCGCAGCGAGTCAGAGCGAGCCGCATCGTTTGATACCTCATTTGTCCCGGTGCGATCTACGGTTCGGGCCGCATTTTTGCGGAAAAGTCGGTGGAAGAATAAAAAAGAAAAAGAAAAACTAGAAAAATTCCCGCGGAAATTTTGAATGGGCCTGCTAACTCTTTTCAATGAGCTGAACAGTTTAAACTTTCAACCATTGAAATCGGTCAAGAAATGTGCAAGTTAACCAAAATCAACAGTATGTTACTGCCCCTTTAAGAAACATGCACATTCACGCACACACATTTGATTTTAAGTAACATTTCAATGAGCTGAACAGTTTAAAATTTCAACCATTGAAATCGCTCAAGAAATGTAAAAGTTAACCATAATCAAGATCAAATAAAGTATCTTACTGTCCCTTTAAGAAATATGCACATTCACGCACACACATTTGATTTTAACCAACATTTCAATGAGCTGAACAGTTTAAAATTCAAACCATTGAAATCGCTCAAGAAATGTAAAAGTTAACCATAATCAACAATATGTTACTGCCCCTTTAAGAAACATGCACATTCACGCACACACATTTGATTTTAAGTAACATTTCAATGAGCTGAACAGTTTAAAATTCAAACCATTGAAATCGGTCAAGAAATGTGGAATCTACCATAATTAACAGTATCTCACTGCCCCTTTACAAAACATGCACATTCACGCACACACATTTGATTTTAAGTTGTGAGGAGACGTCACGCACCAACACTCCATTGATTTGTATAGGATTACGCTCACCTCAAACAAAAGCCTCTCGCGACTTAACGGTTGAAGATGCAGATTCCAGAAATGGCTCGTTAGAACGGCAAGGGTTTGGGGAACGCGAGCATGTTCTCAGTTTTTTAATCGGATGAAAAATGACCAAATGAGAGCAGGTTGAAAACTTATGATTGATCGAAAATGAAGAGGGAAAAAACGGCGAAATTTACATGGAGGAGATAGGCGCCAAAGTCCGACTTGTCCTCGCTTAAAGTGAAAATAAAGGTACTAAATGACACCTTAGCCAAATAAAACTTAGTTTTTCAGAAAGCAGAGGCTTGTGGCTACAAAATGTGTGAATTTGATGTCTAGTGAGCAAAGATTGTGGCCATGGTGACGAGTTGAAGTGAAACTTTTGGAAATATATTTTTTGGTTCCCGTCACTGAAGCCTTAATTGCATATCAGAGTGGCGATTACACTCACTGTCTTTGAACCCGCACAGGGGGAAGAGCTTTCATTCCTTAATATTTTTTTTGACACTGAGCTAAAGATGGGAAAAATTCCAACAAAATGAGCTAAAATTCATATCAATCGGTTAACGTATGCACGCGCAGCGTCTCTTTGAAAAAGGTGCTTGATGTGTGATTTTGTCTTTCCTTTTCCCATTCATTCCTATGGGACTTTTATTTGGGAGTTTTTTGGGAATAGCGTCGCCATGGTAACTGGGAATTCTTATAAAAATAATGCCGCAGCGAGTCAGATCGAGCCGCATCGTTTGATACCTCATTTGTCCCGGTGCGATGTACGGTACAGGCCGCATTCTTGCGGAAAAACCCGTGGAAGATGATATAATAAGTTGAAAAATAACTAGAAAAATTCCCGCGGAAATTTTGAATGGGCCTGCTAACTCTTGCAACTCTTTTCAATGAGCTGAACAGTTTAAAATTTCAACCGTTGAAATCGCTCAAGAAATGTGCAAGTTAACCATAATCAAGATCAAATAAAGTATCTTACTGCCCCTTTAAGAAACATGCACATTCACACACACACATTTGATTTTAACCAACATTTCAATGAGCTGAACAGTTTAAAATTTAAACCATTGAAATCGCTCAAGAAATGTGGAAGTTATAATCAACTAAAAGTATTACTGCCCCTTTAAGAAACATGCACATTCACGCACACACATTTGATTTTAAGTAACATTTCAATGAGCTGAACAGTTTAAAATTCAAACCATTGAAATCGGTCAAGAAATGTGGAATCTACCATAATTAACAGTATCTCACTGCCCCTTTACAAAACATGCACATTCACGCACACACATTTGATTTTAAGTTGTGAGGAGACGTCACGCACCAACACTCCATTGATTTGTATAGGATTACGCTCACCTCAAACAAAAGCCTCTCGCGACTTAACGGTTGAAGATGCAGATTCCAGAAATGGCTCGTTAGAACGGCAAGGGTTTGGGGAACGCGAGCATGTTCTCAGTTTTTTAATCGGATGAAAAATGACCAAATGAGAGCAGGTTGAAAACTTATGATTGATCGAAAATGAAGAGGGAAAAAACGGCGAAATTAACATGGAGGAGATAGGCGTCAAAGTCCGACTTCTCCTCGCTTAAAGTGAAAATAAAGGTACTAAATGACACCGTAGCCAAATAAAACGTAGTTTTTCAGAAAGCAGAGGCTTGTGGCTACAAAATGTGTGAATTTGATGTCTAGTGAGCAAAGATTGTGGCCATGGTGACGAGTTGAAGTGAAACTTTTGGAAATATATTTTTTGGTTCCCGTCACTGAAGCCTTAATTGCATATCAGAGTGGCGATTACACTCACTGTCTTTGAACCCGCACAGGGGGAAGAGCTTTCATTCCTTAATATTTTTTTTGACACTGAGCTAAAGATGGGAAAAATTCCAACAAAATGAGCTAAAATTCATATCAATCGGTTAACGTATGCACGCGCAGCGTCTCTTTGAAAAAGGTGCTTGATGTGTGATTTTGTCTTTCCTTTTCCCATTCATTCCTATGGGACTTTTATTTGGGAGTTTTTTGGGAATAGCGTCGCCATGGTAACTGGGAATTCTTATAAAAATAATAGCGCAGCGAGTCAGATCGAGCCGCATCGTTTGATACCTCTTTTGTCCCGGTGCGATCTACGGTTCGGGCCCTATTTTTGCGGAAAAGTCGCTGGAAGATGATATAAAAATAATAATATTATTAAACACTTTTCCTGGGTGGATAGTAATATGTGCCTGCTTGCTCCGCAAGCAGCAGCTTCGCTGCTGCTTGCTCCGCTTAGCAGGCCCATAATAAACCCCTTTTCTAGGATAGTAATATGTGCCTGCTTGCTCCGCAAGCAGCAGCTTCGCTGCTGCTTGCTCCGCTTAGCAGGCCCATAACTAGAAAATTCCCGCGGAAATTTTGAATGGGCCTGCTAACTCTTGCAACTCTTTTCAATGAGCAGTTTAAAATTTCAACCGTTGAAATCGCTCAAGAAATGTGGAAGTTATAATCAACTAAAAGTATTACTGCCCCTTTAAGAAACATGCACATTCACGCACATACATTTGATTTTAACTAACATTTCAATGAGCTGAACAGTTTAAAATTTCAACCATTGAAATCGCTCAAGAAATGTAAAAGTTAACCATAATGTACAGTATGTTACTGCCCCTTTAAGAAACATGCACATTCACGCACACACATTTGATTATAACCAACATTTCAATGAGCTGAAAAGTTTAAAATTTAAACCATTGAAATCGCTCAAGAAATGTAAAAGTTAACCATAATCAAGATCAAATAAAGTATCTTACTGTCCCTTTAAGAAATATGCACATTCACGCACACACATTTGATTTTAACCAACATTTCAATGAGCTGAGCAGTTTAAAATTTCAACCATTGAAATCGCTCAAGAAATGTAAAAGTTAACCATAATTAACAGTATGTTACTGCCCCTTTAAGAAACATGCACATTCACGCACACACATTTGATTTTAAGTAACATTTCAATGAGCTGAACAGTTTAAAATTCAAACCATTGAAATCGGTCAAGAAATGTGGAATCTACCATAATTAACAGCATCTCACTGCCCCTTTACAAAACATGCACATTCACGCACACACATTTGATTTTAAGTTGTGAGGAGACGTCACGCACCAACACTCCATTGATTTGTATAGGATTACGCTCACCTCAAACAAAAGCCTCTCGCGACTTAACGGTTGAAGATGCAGATTCCAGAAATGGCTCGTTAGAACGGCAAGGGTTTGGGGAACGCGAGCATGTTCTCAGTTTTTTAATCGGATGAAAAATGACCAAATGAGAGCAGGTTGAAAACTTATGATTGATCGAAAATGAAGAGGCAAAAACGGCGAAAATTACATTGAAAAGAGATCAAAAATGTGCGACTTCTCCTCGCTTAAAGTGAAAATAAAGGTACTAAATGACACCTTAGCCAAATAAAACTTAGTTCTTCAGAAAGCAGAGGCTTGTGGCTACAAAATGTGCGAATTTGATGTCTAGTGAGCAAAGATTGTGGCCATGGTGACGAGTTGAAGTGAAACTTTTGGAAATATATTTTTTGGTTCCCGTCACTCAGACCTTAATTAGTCACACTCTAAATAGGCGACTTTCACCCTTTGCTCACTGTCTTTGAACCCGCACAGGGGGGAGAGCTTTCATTCCTTAATTTTTTTTTTGACACTGAGCTAAAGATGACAAAAATTCCAACAAAATGAGCTAATTTTCATATCGGTCGGTTAATGTATGCGCGCGCAGCGTGTCTTTGAAAAAGGTGCTTGATTGGAGTTGATCTCTTTCGGATTCCCATTCATTCCTATGGGACTTTATTTGGGAGTTTTTTGGGAATAGCGTCGCCATGGTAACTGGGAATTCTTATAAAAATAATAGCGCAGCGAGTCAGATCGAGCCGCATCGTTTGATACCTCTTTTGTCCCGGTGCGATCTACGGTTCGGGCCCTATTTTTGCGGAAAAGTCGCTGGAAGATAATATAAAAATAATACTAGAAAAATTCCCGCGGAAATTTTGAATGGGCCTGCTAACTCTTTTCAATGAGCTGAACAGTTTAAACTTTCAACCATTGAAATCGCTCAAGAAATGTGGAAGTTAACAATAATCAACAGTATGTTACTGCCCCTTTAAGAAACATGCACATTCACGCACACACATTTGATTTTAAGTAACATTTCAATGAGCTGAACAGTTTAAAATTTAAACCATTGAAATCGGTCAAGAAATGTGGAAGTTAACCAAAATCAACAGTATGTTACTGCCCCTTTAAGAAACATGCACATTCACGCACACACATTTGATTTTAAGTAACATTTCAATGAGCTGAACAGTTTAAACTTTCAACCATTGAAATCGGTCAAGAAATGTGCAAGTTAACAATAATCAACAGTATGTTACTGCCCCTTTAAGAAACATGCACATTCACGCACACACATTTGATTTTAAGTAACATTTCAATGAGCTGAACAGTTTAAAATTTAAACCATTGAAATCGGTCAAGAAATGTGGAAGTTCAACACAATCAAGTATCTTACTGCCCCTTTACAAAACATGCACATTCACGCACACACATTTGATTTTAAGTTGTGAGGAGACGTCACGCACCAACACTCCATTGATTTGTATAGGATTACGCTCACCTCAAACAAAAGCCTCTCGCGACTTAACGGTTGAAGATGCAGATTCCAGAAATGGCTCGTTAGAACGGCAAGGGTTTGGGGAACGCGAGCATGTTCTCAGTTTTTTAATCAGATGAAAAATGACCAAATGAGAGCAGGTTGAAAACTTATGATTGATCGAAAATGAAGAGGGAAAAAACGGCGAAATTAACATGGAGGAGATAGGCGTCAAAGTCCGACTTCTCCTCGCTTAAAGTGAAAATAAAGGTACTAAATGACACCGTAGCCAAATAAAACTTAGTTCTTCAGAAAGCAGAGGCTTGTGGCTACAAAATGTGCGAATTTGATGTCTAGTGAGCAAAGATTGTGGCCATGGTGACGAGTTGAAGTGAAACTTTTGGAAATAGATTTTTTGGTTCCCGTCACTGAAGCCTTAATTAGTCACACTCTAAATAGGCGACTTTTCCCCTTTGCTCACTGTCTTTGAACCCTCACAGGGGGGAGAGCTTTCATTCCTTAAATTTTTTTTTGACACTGAGCTAAAGATGACAAAAATTCCAACAAAATGAGCTAATTTTCATATCGGTCGGTTAATGTATGCGCGCGCAGCGTGTCTTTGAAAAAGGTGCTTGATTGGAGTTGATCTCTTTCGGATTCCCATTCATTCCTATGGGACTTTATTTGGGAGTTTTTTGGGAATAGCGTCGCCATGGTAACTGGGAATTCTTATAAAAATAATAGCGCAGCGAGTCAGATCGAGCCGCATCGTTTGATACCTCTTTTGTCCCGGTGCGATCTACGGTTCGGGCCCTATTTTTGCGGAAAAGTCGCTGGAAGATGATATAAAAATAAGAAGAATAATACTAGAAAAATTCCCGCGGAAATTTTGAATGGGCCTGCTAACTCTTTTCAATGAGCCGAACAGTTTAAACTTTCAACCATTGAAATCGGTCAAGAAATGTGGAAGTTAACCATAATCAAGATCAAATAAAGTATCTTACTGTCCCTTTAAGAAATATGCACATTCACGCACACACATTTGATTTTAACCAACATTTCAATGAGCTGAACAGTTTAAAATTTAAACCATTGAAATCGCTCAAGAAATGTGCAAGTTAACCAAAATCAACAGTATGTTACTGCCCCTTTAAGAAACATGCACATTCACGCACACACATTTGATTTTAAGTAACATTTCAATGAGCTGAACAGTTTAAAATTCAAACCATTGAAATCGGTCAAGAAATGTGGAATCTACCATAATTAACAGTATCTCACTGCCCCTTTATAAAACATGCACATTCACGCACACACATTTGATTTTAAGTTGTGAGGAGACGTCACGCACCAACACTCCATTGATTTGTATAGGATTACGCTCACCTCAAACAAAAGCCTCTCGCGACTTAACGGTTGAAGATGCAGATTCCAGACATGGCTTGTTAGAACGGCAAGGGTTTGGGGAACGCGAGCATGTTCTCAGTTTTTTAATCGGATGAAAAATGTTTCTTAATTGGTCCGCTCTAGCTCATGCAATACACACACATGGGATAAAGGATATTTCACTCACTGTCTTTGAACCCGCACAGGGGGGAGAGCTTTCATTCCTTAAATTTTTTTTTGACACTGAGCTAAAGATGACAAAAATTCCAACAAAATGAGCTAAAATTCATATCGGTCGGTTAACGTATGCGCGCGCAGCGTGTCTTTGAAAAAGGGGCTTGATTGGAGTTGATCTCTTTCGGATTCCCATTCATTCCTATGGGACTTTATTTGGGAGTTTTTTGGGAATAGCGTCGCCATGGTAACTGGGAATTCTTATAAAAATAATAGCGCAGCGAGTCAGAGCGAGCCGCATCGTTTGATACCTCATTTGTCCCGGTGCGATCTACGGTTCGGGCCGCATTTTTGCGGAAAAGTCGTGGAATAATAAAAAATAACTAGAAAAATTCCCGCGGAAATTTTGAATGGGCCTGCTAACTCTTTTCAATGAGCTGAACAGTTTAAAATTTAAACCATTGAAATCGGTCAAGAAATGTGCAAGTTAACCAAAATCAACAGTATGTTACTGCCCCTTTAAGAAACATGCACATTCACGCACACACATTTGATTTTAAGTAACATTTCAATGAGCTGAACAGTTTAAAATTCAAACCATTGAAATCGGTCAAGAAATGTGGAATCTACCATAATTAACAGTATCTCACTGCCCCTTTAAGAAACATGCACATTCACGCACACACATTTGATTTTAAGTAACATTTCAATGAGCTGAACAGTTTAAAATTCAAACCATTGAAATCGGTCAAGAAATGTGGAATCTACCATAATTAACAGTATCTCACTGCCCTTTACAAAACATGCACATTCACGCACACACATTTGATTTTAAGTTGTGAGGAGACGTCACGCACCAACACTCCATTGATTTGTATAGGATTACGCTCACCTCAAACAAAAGCCTCTCGCGATTTAACGGTTGAAGATGCAGATTCCAGAAATGGCTCGTTAGAACGGCAAGGGTTTGGGGAACGCGAGCATGTTCTCAGTTTTTTAATCGGATGAAAAATGACCAAATGAGAGCAGGTTGAAAACTTATGATTGATCGAAAATGAAGAGGCAAAAACGGCGAAAATTACATTGAAAAGAGATCAAAAATGTGCGACTTCTCCTCGCTTAAAGTGAAAATAAAGGTACTAAATGACACCTTAGCCAAATAAAACTTAGTTCTTCAGAAAGCAGAGGCTTGTGGCTACAAAATGTGCGAATTTGATGTCTAGTGAGCAAAGATTGTGGCCATGGTGACGAGTTGAAGTGAAACTTTTGGAAATAGATTTTTTGGTTCCCGTCACTGAAGCCTTAATTAGTCACACTCTAAATAGGCGACTTTTCCCCTTTGCTCACTGTCTTTGAACCCTCACAGGGGGGAGAGCTTTCATTCCTTAAAATTTTTTTTGACACTGAGCTAAAGATGACAAAAATTCCAACAAAATGAGCTAATTTTCATATCGGTCGGTTAATGTATGCGCGCGCAGCGTGTCTTTGAAAAAGGTGCTTGATTGGAGTTGATCTCTTTCGGATTCCCATTCATTCCTATGGGACTTTATTTGGGAGTTTTTTGGGAATAGCGTCGCCATGGTAACTGGGAATTCTTATAAAAATAATAGCGCAGCGAGTCAGATCGAGCCGCATCGTTTGATACCTCTTTTGTCCCGGTGCGATCTACGGTTCGGGCCCTATTTTTGCGGAAAAGTCGCTGGAAGATGATATAAAAATAAGAAGAATAATACTAGAAAAATTCCCGCGGAAATTTTGAATGGGCCTGCTAACTCTTTTCAATGAGCTGAACAGTTTAAACTTTCAACCATTGAAATCGGTCTAGAAATGTAAAAGTTAACCAAAATCAACAGTATGTTACTGCCCCTTTAAGAAACATGCACATTCACGCACACACATTTGATTTTAAGTAACATTTCAATGAGCTGAACAGTTTAAAATTTAAACCATTGAAATCGGTCAAGAAATGTGGAAGTTCAACACAATCAAGTATCTTACTGCCCCTTTACAAAACATGCACATTCACGCACACACATTTGATTTTAAGTTGTGAGGAGACGTCACGCACCAACACTCCATTGATTTGTATAGGATTACGCTCACCTCAAACAAAAGCCTCTCGCGACTTAACGGTTGAAGATGCAGATTCCAGAAATGGCTTGTTAGAACGGCAAGGGTTTGGGGAACGCGAGCATGTTCTCAGATTTTTAATCGGATGAAAAATGACCAAATGAGAGCAGGTTGAAAACTTATGATTGATCGAAAATGAAGAGGGAAAAAACGGCGAAATTAACATGGAGGAGATAGGCGAGAAAGTCCGACTTCTCCTCGCTTAAAGTGAAAATAAAGGTACTAAATGACACCTTAGCCAAATAAAACTTAGTTTTTCAGAAAGCAGAGGCTTGTGGCTACAAAATGTGTGAATTTGATGTCTAGTGAGCAAAGATTGTGGCCATGGTGACGAGTTGAAGTGAAACTTTTGGAAATAGATTTTTTGGTTCCCGTCACTGAAGCCTTAATTGCATATCAGAGTGGCGATTACACTCACTGTCTTTGAACCCGCACAGGGGGAAGAGCTTTCATTCCTTAATATTTTTTTTGACACTGAGCTAAAGATGGGAAAAATTCCAACAAAATGAGCTAAAATTCATATCAATCGGTGAACGTATGCGCGCGCAGCGTGTCTTGGAAAAAGGTGCTCGTTTGGAGTTGATATCCCATTCATTCCTATGGGTTTTTCCTTCCTTGAATTTTGGGTGGTTTTTTGGGAATAGCGTCGCCATGGTAACTGGGAATTCTTATAAAAATAATAGCGCAGCGAGTCAGAGCGAGCCGCATCGTTTGATACCTCATTTGTCCCGGTGCGATCTACGGTTCGGGCCGCATTTTTGCGGAAAAGTCGGTGGAAGAATAAAAAAGAAAAAGAAAAATAATAAACCCTTTTCTAGGGTGGATAGTAATATGTGCCTGCTTGCTCCGCAAGCAGCAGCTTCGCTGCTGCTTGCTCCGCTTAGCAGGCCCATAACTAGAAAAATTCCCGCGGAAATTTTGAATGGGCCTGCTAACTCTTTTCAATGAGCTGAACAGTTTAAACTTTCAACCATTGAAATCGCTCAAGAAATGTGGAAGTTAACCAAAATCAACAGTATGTTACTGCCCCTTTAAGAAACATGCACATTCACGCACACACATTTGATTTTAAGTAACATTTCAATGAGCTGAACAGTTTAAAATTTCAACCATTGAAATCGCTCAAGAAATGTAAAAGTTAACCATAATCAAGATCAAATAAAGTATCTTACTGTCCCTTTAAGAAATATGCACATTCACGCACACACATTTGATTTTAACCAACATTTCAATGAGCTGAACAGTTTAAAATTCAAACCATTGAAATCGGTCAAGAAATGTGGAATCTACCATAATTAACAGTATCTCACTGCCCCTTTACAAAACATGCACATTCACGCACACACATTTGATTTTAAGTTGTGAGGAGACGTCACGCACCAACACTCCATTGATTTGTATAGGATTACGCTCACCTCAAACAAAAGCCTCTCGCGACTTAACGGTTGAAGATGCAGATTCCAGAAATGGCTCGTTAGAACGGCAAGGGTTTGGGGAACGCGAGCATGTTCTCAGTTTTTTAATCGGATGAAAAATGACCAAATGAGAGCAGGTTGAAAACTTATGATTGATCGAAAATGAAGAGGGAAAAAACGGCGAAATTAACATGGAGGAGATAGGCGCCAAAGTCCGACTTCTCCTCGCTTAAAGTGAAAATAAAGGTACTAAATGACACCTTAGCCAAATAAAACTTAGTTTTTCAGAAAGCAGAGGCTTGTGGCTACAAAATGTGCGAATTTGAGGTCTAGTGAGCAAAGATTGTGGCCATGGTGACGAGTTGAAGTGAAACTTTTGGAAATAAGATTTTTTGGTTCCCGTCACTGAAGCCTTAATTGCATATCAGAGTGGCGATTACACTCACTGTCTTTGAACCCGCACAGGGGGAAGAGCTTTCATTCCTTAATATTTTTTTTGACACTGAGCTAAAGATGGGAAAAATTCCAACAAAATGAGCTAAAATTCATATCAATCGGTTAACGTATGCACGCGCAGCATCTCTTTGAAAAAGGTGCTTGATGTGTGATTTTGTCTTTCCTTTTCCCATTCATTCCTATGGGACTTTTATTTGGGAGTTTTTTGGGAATAGCGTCGCCATGGTAACTGGGAATTCTTATAAAAATAATAGCGCAGCGAGTCAGAGCGAGCCGCATCGTTTGATACCTCATTTGTCCCGGTGCGATCTACGGTTCGGGCCGCATTTTAGCGGAAAAGTCGTGGAATAATAAAAAATAATAATATACACTTTTCTAGGGTGGATAGTAATATGTGCCTGCTTGCTCCGCAAGCAGCAGCTTCGCTGCTGCTTGCTCCGCTTAGCAGGCCCATAATTAAACCCTTTTTTCTAGGATAGTAATATGTGCCTGCTTGCTCCGCAAGCAGCAGCTTCGCTGCTGCTTGCTCCGCTTAGCAGGCCCATAATAAACCCTTTTCTAGGGTGGATAGTAATATGTGCCTGCTTGCTCCGCAAGCAGCAGCTTCGCTGCTGCTTGCTCCGCTTAGCAGGCCCATAATAAACCCTTTTTTCTAGGATAGTAATATGTGCCTGCTTGCTCCGCAAGCAGCAGCTTCGCTGCTGCTTGCTCCGCTTAGCAGGCCCATAATAAACCCTTTTTCTAGGATAGTAATATGTGCCTGCTTGCTCCGCAAGCAGCAGCTTCGCTGCTGCTTGCTCCGCTTAGCAGGCCCATAATAATATACACTTTTCCTGGGTGGATAGTAATATGTGCCTGCTTGCTCCGCAAGCAGCAGCTTCGCTGCTGCTTGCTCCGCTTAGCAGGCCCATAATAAACCCTTTTCTAGGGTGGATAGTAATATGTGCCTGCTTGCTCCGCAAGCAGCAGCTTCGCTGCTGCTTGCTCCGCTTAGCAGGCCCATAATAAACCCTTTTCTAGGGTGGATAGTAATATGTGCCTGCTTGCTCCGCAAGCAGCAGCTTCGCTGCTGCTTGCTCCGCTTAGCAGGCCCATAATAATAAACCCTTTTCTAGGGTGGATAGTAATATGTGCCTGCTTGCTCCGCTTAGCAGGCCCATAATAAAACTCTAAAGCAATGCAAAGTCTCATGGTGAGTTGAAAGCCCAAAAAGAAACTGGTTTTAAACCATTTTAAAAATATCTGAAATTCTGCCTTCACGAAGAAAATGATGATAATAATAATAATAATAATAATTATTATTATTATTCTGACACACGGCTGCAGTGTCCTTGAGCAAGACACTGATACCCCCAATTTCTCCCAGGATGCTTAAGCAGGTCCTGCTCCAGTGTGTGCCACTGTGATGGGACCAAAAAAAAGGATACATCTTCATCTTTAAGGTGTAGCTCAATTATTATAATTTGTTTTTATTAGATTGCCAAGTGAAACAGTAACTGACTAGATCCAGTAGATGGGGCTGTGCTGGGAAATAAGCCAGTGAGTGTGAGTTCGAAACTGGCATGGAGTTAAAAAGCAAATAGCAAAAAGTTAGTTTAGTTGGTAATTTGTTAATTGTATCTCCTGACTGGCCCTGTGATTGGATGGCAGCCAAAGTGAGCTGCTATAGGCTCCAGCTCACCTGGGACCCTCGTGAGGACAAGTGGCAAAAAAAAAAAAAGTTGGATCTTTCAGTTGACTCTTTAGGGTTCTCCTCATGCCTGACAGTCTTCAACCAGGGCTCCAATTCCCATATAAGCAATGTGTCCGCGGAAATGCGTCCACACAGTCAGTCAAGCGGAACGCTTACATGAAAATATGGTAAATTTAATGTATGAATGGGGCAGCGGGTAATGACTCAATATGGCGGAGTAAGTGTAGCGTTTCATCTTCACACATCTACTCAAGTAAAAGCAGGGGTGAAAGTGGGCCAGAACGGTCCGGAACTGTGTTCCGGTAAAAAAAAATTCTACCCTAACCCAAAAAAATATGATGGCAACTGTCAAAACCCCATGTTAAATAACCTGCCAGGCTGCCACCCAAGAAGAAGAAAAAAAATCTACCAACGTCAGATTTACATACACAACAAGTCCCCAAAAGCGGGCGCATGCGTGGGGCGGCGCGGAGGACGCGTTTGGAGACACGGTGCGATGCGGCGAAAATTCGCATATTCGCCTTGCGGCCTGATAGGCTGAAATATGTGCCACATCGGCTTCAGGGATGACTATGTCACACACAGCGTCCTGTCTGTTGTCACCTGCGTGCAACAACACGGGCAGCCACTTAATACTCCCGTAAAAAAAAAAAAAATCCCCTCCTGCGGGTACAACGCGTGTTTTTCAATAAATACATAATAAAAACACACGTGGGCTTTGTTTTGAAGCTAGAAAAAAGTATTTATCGCGGAGAAGCAAAAGAAAAGCAAGCACTTGCGCTGCATTCAACGACCGCAAACGCAATAGGAAATTTTCAGTTATACATAGATAAAGCTCAAACGACTGAATGTTACTGTTTTTCTGTTTTGTTGCAGATGTTTGAAGTTGAAATATCTGTTTATAAGGAACCTTTTCGAAAAATCGCAACTTTTCCGTTGTAAAAGTTATAGGGGATGCAATTTTTGTACGGGGGTAAATACTTCCCCCTACTTTGGTGTGAACATAGCATAAAGTGCTTCTGAATTGTTCCAGTGTGCTTGTGTAGCGTAATCCGTTTCCAATTATATCTACTATTTATTTATCCCACGGAGTTCTGTCCACCGGCTCCATTCTCTGTGTATCTGACGAGACACGTCGATGTGCGCACGTCTGTGTTTTTGTTATCTGCTATTTTGCACATCATTTAAAATAATTTAAATAAAAACATACTGGATGTGCAGTGACCTTTATGTCAGGGAGTTCCGGCAAGAATTTCTAGCCACTTTCACTGCTAAAAGTAAAAAAGAGTAAAAGTAAAAAGTATTGTGTGGTAAAACTACTCTTAGAAGTATTTTTTTTTCAAAAAGTTACTCAAATAAATGTAACTACTCAAGTAAATGTAACTACTACCCACCTCTGGTACTGAGTAGCCTTCATCATACTGAGAGTTTGTAATATTTCTCCCACTTACGTATTTACTGTAAAGAGATTTTTTTTTTTTTTAGATTAATTTATTATGATTTCGTAATTAATGCATTGTTTTAATCTCGCCTAAAAAATACTGAGGAAAGACCTCAACCACAGGTATTTTTATTTGTTCACATAACATAATTTACTCTTCATTGATTGTCGTTCCACTCACAGTCACTGGTGATAAACTGCAGGAATCATCATTCATTGCAATGTTATGTCAACACAACATACTCAAAAGGATGAAATGTTATTTCCAGTAACGTTATTCCGAGTAACATATTTTATAGTGGAAGCCCTTGATGAGTGCAACAGTGTTATTATGATGTCTAGAAACGGTGTCAGTAGCTTAACCTCTTGTCTGTGCAGAGGGGGGGAAAGGGATTAAAACATCCCAGTCAGCCATTTTCCACTATCTGGAGCAACTGACATTTTTTTCTGTTGTCAGCTCGTTCATTTCTCTTTGACATGCACACGCTGACAGAAGCTTTAGGGACTTGTTCTGTTGGATTTTTAATCGTTTTTGAAGTTGTTGACTTGCTTCTCTGGTAGACACAAACTGGGGGCCTGGGGGGGAGTGGAGTATAATAAAAATTAAAGAATGCACCTTGGGGACCTGGACATTCGGCACAACAGCAAAATCTTATGATGCTCATTATGATAGCTGGACGTATGGGATTTTTTCTAATAGATTTTTGGTGAGCTAACAAATACACGCACGCACGCACATACACATACTCACCCACATACAAAAAAAAAAAAGTATATATATATATATATATATATATATATATATATATATATATATAAAATTAAAATAAAATAAAATAATAAATAAATAAATAATAAAGAGCAATAATGATGACATTTCCGAATGAACTCTTTAAGAAAAAAAAAGAGAAAAAATAAATAAATGAGAGCTGGACGTTTTTTAGAAGATGATGAGGTATTCCTTTAACTATATTCCATTAATGATAACTGTACTACATCATATGGAGGGTGCTTTCTCTTCGATTACCTTATTTAGTTAGTTGGGCGGGGCATAATAATGTAGACGCCTCTGAGCATGATACAGTAAGGGGTAGTCTGAAGTACTCGAAAGTTGAGCCAACCTTTGTTGCTAAGAAACCATTTTCAATGACCATGTGGCTGTGTGAAGCTAAGAGGCACCAAAAAAATAAAAATAAAAATTTCAAGCGTGCAAGCAAAGTCAAATTTAGTACATAAGTACATAATTTGTTTTATACATCAGTACTGTACTGCACTGCAAAATTGGGTGCTAAAGCTAGCAGGAAGGTGCATCATATTAGCGGTGGTGGATAATAAATTAAACATGGTGGTAGCCATGTGGTAAGCTAACCCGGTGGAACAGTTTATCCTATCTACTGTAATTTATTAGTGTACTTTGACTGTATAACAACATAATAAATGTAAGTTCCAACACAGCTCCAGCATCATTGTACATCAAATGTCCAGCATAGATCTACAACCTCTTATTAGGACATGTATCCAGACTAAAGGTCCTCAATGCTAATTCAGAATTGGGTATTTTTATGACTAACCTACAAAGTGGACATCAGGCTTAAAAAATAAAAAATAAAAAATAAAAAAAAATAAAAAAAACGTGTCTTATATTATTGGTGAATTGTGGTGAATCATTAACTCATTCACTGCCATTGACAGCTATAGACGTCAAAAATTCATTTGAACTATTTCTATTAGTTTAAAAATTGTTTTCCATTTTTGTTAACAAGAGTATGAAAACCTAGAAATTATTATTTTTGTACATTTAGAACAGATATAAAATGTATGATTAATCGTGAGTTAACTAGTGAAGTCATGCGATTAATTACGATTACAAATTGTAATCGCCTGATGCCCCTAATTTTAAATATTTTTTTCTTAATTTTTTTTTAAATCTTTTTTTTAAAGAAAAGAATATTAAAAATGAGGGCCGTCAGGCGATTACAATTTTTAATCGTAATTAATCGACTCACGATTAATCACAAATTTTATATCTATTCTAAATGTAAAAAAAATAATAATTTCCAGGTTTTCATACTTCACAAACCTACTCCAGTCTTCCCTACATGGATGGATGGATGGATGGATGGATGGATGGATGGCTGGATGGATGGATGGATGGATAGATGGATGGATGGATGGATGGATGGATGGATGGATGGATGGATGGATGGATGGATGGATGGATGGATGGATGGATGGATGGATGGATGGATGGATGGATGGATGGATGGATGGATACAATTCCATTGAAAAAGAAACAAAGGAAAATATTGAAAAATTAAAATAATCCATAAGTGTGTTGTTGGGGCAATTTTGATGAACCGCTCATTCAAAAAATACCACCTAAAATAATAAAAATAATACCTAATGTTGCTTGTTTTATGAAAGAGAGCGAAGCGTGCCAGATAGGCTGGCGGTGACTCATTCATCTCCAACTTAGTTCCGATTCCTTCTGGTCATGTTTGGAGACTAAACATATTTCAGACATTCATTCAGCATTACTCTGCTCTTCACTGCATAATCATCTCATTCTCACCTCATCCTGCTTGCATTCACACGACATCCACTCTATATGTAACACCTATATTAATCAACAGGAAGTGGCAGCGTCTCTTTACTTTGCATGTTAACGACAAATCAAAGGCTGGCGAATTTGCTGCGGGTGAAAAGGATTCAATTATTCAAACAGCTCCTGTTGTGTGTGTGTGAATGTGTGTGCGCACACCCAGTATGCATCTTTTATTACGCTGCCCAGTGAACAATTTGTTACAAACAGCTTGCGGCGAAGTGTGCTGATGTCTACATTTGCCATTTCAGGTAATGACGGACATACATTCTAATGGAGTTGTGCACCGAAAGTAAAACTGACTCCCGAAGGTTGCTATCCGTGTTACCGCACTTTTCCCCTGACCTGAACCATTTTTTTTTTTTTCTTTGAATTGCACAAAAAATAATAATCCATGAAGTTACAAAATGCTTCCAAAAAAAATTCTACATGAGGAAAGTCTGCAAATTGGATGCAAAAGCATTTTCCGGTTGCAAGCTTCACTTCACTGTATTCCTTCCATCCAAACCCCCAGAAGATTTTCTTGCCATGTATGACTATAATCACATTGCTGCCTCTTTTCTGCAGTAGCTCGCAGACATCTGGCTCTTTGGCTGTAATGAGGGAACACATTTCAAAAGCAAAGTTTGGGTTTTTGCAGCTGTGTTGACATACTGTGCCAGCATCATGTGTTATCAAACACAGACTCAAAATTGGCATTTTTCTTTCAATTTTTGAATTTACCTGCATGTTAAAATATGCCCAGTTAAATAGGGGTTTTCTAAAAGGAATGTACATTTTCCTAATCAACAATGGAAACTATTAACGACTATTTTTTTTAAAATATGGTTTCTAATGATATGTGCGGATCTCTTTCTCTGTTCTGAATGCATATTTCAATGTCAGTGTTTAATTGCATAGATTAATGATGCCCAGAGAACTGATGAAGTCAAATTTCCAATATCGTTATGCTGTACTTTTGACAGCAAATTAGATGAGATGGAATCACTGTCAGCTCCACTGGTTGCTTGAAGCCAGATAGTGCACTCCATTTTGTCTCAATTGCTCCAACACACAAATGATCAATGATTCATTCTACATAATTGTCAACATTTTCAATGATCAAATAATTGACAAAGAAAATATTGCCCAGTGTAAAAATGTAAATGAAAAACAGAGCATCCTTTTCTTTATAACATATAGCTATTTATTTGAGCTATATATAGTATTGAAGTCCATTAGATTTAACAAATGTAGTAACATAGCCAATGTATGTTTCCCTCATATAACCTTGTACTTACATTGTGCAGTAAAATGACACACACACACATACATTCATGTACATACAGTATACACAAACAAGATTATTCTCTCAACTAAAACTCCCATTAAAAAAAATATTCCATGATTATGTTGACGGTTCTGCTTTGTGCAACTCGAGACACTCCTCTCCCCTGAAACCATTCACAGCCAACATTTTCACACATCACTAGAATGCACAGCAACAGCACAAGATGTTCTCAAATGCCCCCCCCCCCCCCCCCCAATTTCTTTTTTTATTCAAATACACCCACTTTGGTGTCAGCAGATACTTGTATGAACAATATTCTAATTCCCTACTGAATGGTATTGTTGCTCTAAAAAAAAATAACTAACTGGTTATACAGTATTTCAGGATGAAGGGGAAACTCGGTAACTGAAAAGTTCTGGTGTCTGATAGACCTTCTTAGACCATCTTGTGACATTGTATTTCAAAAATAATATTCAGAATAAAAACAGCCTGAAAGCAGCAGCAATTGTTTAAGTCACCTTGATTTCGGATCAATCATTGCAAGTGTTAACGTTTGGTGCACAGTCATATGAGTGCAGTTCTACACTACGCTTATTCAACTTGCAATGGTTTCCAGTATCGTCCAAAACAGCTCCCAATAAAGCCCATTGTATCACTTTTTTCCTGGTCAACATGGATCGGCAAAAGAAGCAGCCATGAGATCTGTGCGTAAATCCGATTGAGGAGAGCACACGCGAATGATGCGTCCTAAATAATGTTCCACATGTGAGTAAAACATTAAAAAAGTGGCATCATATGACCGCGAAGAGAAATCGACAATCGCAACAGAAACGCTCAATAATCCTTGCTAATGATGCTTCTTCCACCGTGCGCGCGTTACGTCAAAGCCGTGCGTAATAATCACTCAAAAACGCGTCAAAATAGTCTTACCTCGCTCATGGTGCGCCTTCAGGTGGAGGGTTGGCGGTTCTTTAAAACGGGCTTGGTTTTCGTGGAGAGTGGCTCGCCGCGCGCACGGAAGCTTTTATAAAGTCGTCAAGCCGACTCCTCCGTGTCATCACGTCACGGATAAACCAATAGCAGCGCCGTGGGCGAGCGGGTCTCCCCCCAAGTTACCACCCAACTTCTTCAACTGTTCGTCACGTGGCCGCGGTGGAAGCCCCCTGCCGCGGTGATTGGCCTAAGGGGGGAGGCAAATAGTCATGAATCAGTTGGAAATATGTCACGATAACATTTTCACGCCCACAGCTTTCATTTGTAACAAAAGCTCATTTGTCCTTCCTTTGCAACCGTACTGTTATTAAGATACATATTTCTCTATTAGTCTAATGAGATCCAACCATGCGACGAGCTGTGTCAAATGTGATGCTTTTACAAAAATAATGCTTCCATTTTGGTTGAGGGGTAATTTGACAAAAAGTCTGTTATTATGGTGGTTTTGCTATTACATGCGATCGAGTGGTGGCAGCCCGGGTCGGCAAAGTGTACTCTGCTGGACTAAACCCTTATGAGAAGCATGAGCTTACATTTACAACCTAAATTCAAATATTTTAACCATAAAATAATAGTATTATTATTTTCTTAATTTTCTTATCTTTTCTTGTAACCGCACTGCTTCCAAGCAAAAATGGCGATGCAGCATTTAGCTGTTATGCTACACACAAATGGAATAAGTTGCCAAAAGAAATGAGGTCAGACCCAAGTATGAATGCGTTTAAATCCAGAACATTAAAACTTTTTTCCCCCTCATACCTTTGATTTAGTTTTTAAATCAACTACAATATTTTTTTTTAATGTATTTATTTCCTTTGCTTTTAAATGTCTATAAATCTGTTGTTTTTATATTCTTTCAGTAATTTTAATAAGCTACCTTTGTTCTCAGTTGTTGTGTTGCCTTGTGTTAGGGTTAGGGTTAATTCGGTAGTGGATGTGGCCTTGTCGATTTTTATTTTATTTTTTTATTTTTTTATTTTATTTTTCAGATTTCTCTATGCTAAACTGCCAAGGACCAGTAGAATCAGTATTGATGGCCCATCTGGCTTAAGCTATTAACAATGAGAATGTTTCTATAAATTTGTCGTCATAGGGCCAACAAATTAGCCCTCAATGATGTCAGCATTTTTGTCCTCATATTGATTGTTTAAAGCAAAACTTCACTACAGTTTAAGAACCTCATCTGCCCAGTGACTTAGTTGGGCCATCGTTTTGGAGTCACATTATATCCCAACCGGCTTGTATGCCTATTTTATGAGTATAGCCCACCTTATCTATTCCATTTTGAAGCTGAACCTCCTATTGTGATTTTACATTGTGTGTATTCACTCTGCTTTACATTGTATTACACTGTGTTCCATTCCATTAAGAAATGACATACAGATTGTTCCCTACAATCTAAACCGAGATATCGATAGGAGAGCAGGACCACTCATGCAGAGGTGACTTGTACTGCAGACCAGGTGACATCCCAATGGACTATTGATGGAGTCAGTCGATTAGAAGTGAGGTTCAACATCTTCGAGCGCACCAGCATATCCCTGACTTGTCAATGCGTCTGACAAGCTGGACTTGCTCCTAAAAAAGGCTTTGGGCTCTCCATTCTACAGAAATATTCTTCAAAATTGTTCTGCGGAAATAGTTGAAAGGACAGAAGTTGTTTATTCTTTGCCAAATGTAACAGATGGCAGCAGAGCTTCTATAGTTACCAATGTACAGTACATTTTGTGGCGCTTGCAATGATGGTTTATAACTGTGAAAATGTCCTTCGCGGTACACATCTCATATACTAACTGCAAACATGAAGAACATGTGAGGAGATTGTGTAATCACCCCTAAATCGTACTGTATGTTTCTGCAACCTCTGAAATGTTTTTTTTAAATCGTGAAGATGACAGAATTGAGGAGAGGATCGAAACATATGCCATTACCCAATGGTTGCTTTGAAGTAACATGCACTGGATGCACTGTACAGCGTTTATCTTCAAATAGAATACCGTCCATCTAGCCATGTATCTAACCTATCCAATATGTGCCGGGCAACATAAGCAGAGCTTGTGTAACAGCAGCCATTAGGGGAGGAAGAAATCGAGACGTGAAGAGAGGGGGAAAAAAAGAAATATTGATTTTGTCTTCAGGGAGGCAAACAGCGAAATATTTCAAAACAGGCAGCATTGGTAAGCAAGTGGATTAACGTTTTGGGAAACGGCAGACAGTCCCACAGCAGAGAAGATCGCCACGAGGCAGGTCTCAGCACAGGATTGTATAGCGTGCCAAGTGTATCATGGGAAGACACAAGAGGGGGCACTTCAAGGGAAAAGCGCACAAGCGTTTCTTTCTGCTCTACCTGGTAACTGCCTGATTAAAATAGCTACGTGAACAAAACACACTGCTTATACACTGTAGAGGGAGGAAGCGCTGCTCGGGTCTCTAATGTGATGGAAAATGTTGCATCATTCATCTGATTATTGTTAACAGGAATTGTTTCACTGAGATACGCTCAATGGTAAACAAAGGCAATGTCTCTTTTCATATGTTACCATATAAACTAGGTGAAAAATCCGGGTGACATGATTTGAAGGCTTTTGTGAAAAAGGGGAACAGAAGCCATTTGTTCTGTTTCAACAGCAACATTCACAAAGAAAAGTGTGAACTGTCAGAGTTGTCTGGACTACGGCGGAGCTAGCTGCTAGCCCGCTGCACTGCTAACGTAAGAATTTCACCCCCCGTCACAAATTACCCACAGAATTACTATGAAACACCAACAAAAACATGAATAAAAGTGTTTGTTTTTTTATTATCATCATCATCACTGTATCATAATTTCAGTGAGTGTGCGCGTGCATGTGTGTGTGACGGGATTGGGTGGGGTTTAAGCTACCGCTAATTGCAAATGTTGCCTTTATAAACTTTATTTGTCCTCTTTTTCCATTTCACTTGTTATAACAACAACTACTTTGTTGTGTATCTATCTATCTATCTATCTATCTATCTATCTATCTATCTATCTACTGTATCATGTTCCCATAAGAGACTTTTCAATGTATTTATACTGTATCGCAATGGTAAACTAACGTTATTAAATGCTTAATGATGATTTGGAGTTTCCCTTATTCCTTAGGGAACAAATTATGTTTTTATTTTTAAACCCTGCTTGAATATTCTTACTGCGAAGGTATATTCGTGTCATACCAGTCGCAGCAACCATGTTTTATTTACAGTGTCTTACAGCCAGTAAATATTTGATGACTTAACAATATATGTTTTTATGACTGGTCAAGGCAGAAAGTATGACACCAAGTACTACAGTATATGTGTATGTTTGCAAGCATGTTCATAGTGAGTACATACTATAAGTGCATTCTATGCAGGGTAAAGCAACATTAGCATAAGAAAACTATTGTATGGCACCCTTTGCATGAACAAATAGCATGACAGTCGACAATACTGCCTGGTGAAAACAGATTTGTGCTCAATTGCGTGTCTTCTTTCTGCCGATGTCCCCTACAGTGCACATTATTCTTTACACTCAGCTCCTGTGCCCCAAACTGTGCACGCTGACATTAAATCTGCATCCTTCTCAGCAAATCTGTGTGTAATTACGGCAATAAGTGATGTTAAGGGCTGTGAAGTGTCTTACAATTTAGACTAATCTGAGCTGAGATGCATGGAAACACTAATTCTTTTGAAAGGCCTGAGTATAACCTCGGCTGGGATGGTTTAGAAACTGCTACATTAAGCATTGAAATTGCAGGTTTAAATTATACAGAACAGTATATTATGTCTCGTTATAATTATCATGTATGATATACTGTATAATAATACATACAGTATTGGATGGTGGGTAGCGTGAAATTATATTTTGTGGTTGGTGGGGTTTGATGCACACACAAACACTTGGAACTGAAAAAATGGAAAATAATAGTGGCATACGCACAATGTGTGATAAAGTACTGTAATGTTTTGCTTTGGTAAATGAAGCATGGGTCATATTCAGTAACGCAAATATATTTTATCCATATCATTTAATGGGATCAATAACGGTACGGACACTTGTAAAAAAACAAAAAACAAAAATTTTGATTTATTTTTCTTTAGGCATTCATAGTAAGTGCAGTATTTGTTGACAGAGCCCAGTGAATTACACTTTTTGCACAATATCAAGTTTATCAGCACATTTCATATGGCAAGCATAAACTCAATGTGTTGTTGGATTAAAAGAAAAGATGGCAACACATTTAAAATGCATATTAAAACAAACAATACAATACACTAACCAAATAACAAAAAAAAGCTAGTGAAACGAGATCAGCATTTCGATTACATTTTAAGGGAGATATTATTGGAGATGAGCAGAGTTCCACAGTGTTGGATCAAAATAAGTAAAAGCACCTTCAACTGCATTGCTGGATTGGTCTTGTATTCCAGACAGTCAACACATGCTTTAATCATTGAAGTGTAGGTTGTAGAGTTTCCGCATGTCTTTGAAACACAGTAAAGCAACAAGCTTCAGAAGAGAGTCAGCCTCATTTCCCCTCATATCAAGTTGCTCATTTTGCAAGCCTTGGAGCATTTTATGGCTCAATTGAACATTTCTCATCTTCGCGCGTTTGATTAAAGTACAACCGTGCAGCGCTCACCACAGGCCCATTCCAAATGCAGCTTTTATAATTCAGTGTTATTTTTTTTTTTAAGTCTGCTGCCTTGGCTGAAATACTGTAGAAGAATGAGCTAGAATATGCTTTGATGATACAGTCAATGTAGCAGCAATAATCCGCTCTTCTTTATGCTTGTTTGTGAGTTGGAAAAAAAATATGTTATATGATCATGCTGTAGGAATGTTAACATAAAGTTAGTAGAGGTTCTAATCTACAGTATTTGTTTGTATCGAGTCATGAATGATAGCATTGCCTGAACAGTTTTACGATGGCAAAAGTTTGACTCCAAAACTATTTCTAAGCGTTTCCAAATTTGAATATATGAAACCAACATCCCAGAGTGTTCAACAATGGCACTGCCATTGTATTTCAACTTTAATAGTCCTAGGACTCCTAGAGTGTCAGATCTTGCAGACTTTCCGCGTTTAATCTTCTCCCGCACGCAATCACCAGTGGGAAGGCAGCAACATAATGAAATCTCACACTGGGACAAGCTGACAGCTCCGCCTGCCTGTGATCATCTTCATCATGATCCACTGTCATTGAAAGCCCCCTCCATTCTGACTCCCTTCCCTATTGGTCGGTGTCATCTCTCCTGTGTCATCCCAAACTTCCTGCTGCTGTCACTCACCTCATCACTGTTGGTGTCCTCAGCATCCCAGGGATGCGCTGCCTCCTGTGGTTATGCAGTCCAACTGCATCATATAAACACAGCCAAAGAGAGTGAGATATTAAGCGGTGCACCAACGTCACAATAAGACAGAAATTGTTAAATGAATAGCACTCTACGCTAATCGTTATGGCTTTTAGTCAGATGGATGCAAGGTGGGGAGTGGAATAAAATGTTAAGTGCTCTGAGCTAACAGTCAAGGCATGATCAGATACAATTACATTCAAGAAAATAAATGATAAAATGCATTACTAAAATAGCTCAACATGATGAGATTGACCTTGCTAAATGAGATTTAGTTGGGTGATTTAAAAAAAAAAAATATATATATATATATATACAACAACGTGTGCGTGATTGGAATAACAGTGCATACACAAAAGATGCAGACTGCCATATACAATATGGAATAATATATGAAGCAATTTTTGATGAGGAAATTATTTTTGAAAAATGCCTCAGGTCAGTATTTACATTTACATACCAGGCCACTTGTTGATCAGCAGAAATTGTAGATCAAACTCATTTGTGGCCAAAACACAGATGACAGAAACCAGAAGTCAGATGACAAAGGAAATTGCTCCAAAGATTTCCACTTTGAACCCTGTTACCTTAAGCATTCTTTAATTTTATATCATTCTTGATTTGAGAAGTACAGGTACTGAGCTTTTTGGTACCTCGCACAGTTCAATCTGATATTGTTTAAAGAGGAAGTCAACCCAAAAATGTTATCTACAATAATGTGTTGCAAAGTTAAAGTCTTAACACTGCATTTTGATGAATATTGCGTTAGTGTAATATGAATTAAACAGCAAATTCCATCCAATTTTAACCCTTTCAGACGGCGGCCATTTTGCCACATGTTGTCGATTGAAAATCACAGTTGTTCAGGGCTCAGGTAATGATCAATTGGTGAGCCATGATTGGTCATAAACGCCATTAAATACCACAAATTCTATAAAAGATGGATTGAGAATTAACAAATATTTGAGATTAACTGCTGACAAAGAGAAATCTATAGACCTGGTGGGTGGAGCTAATATAGTAAAAAAAAAAAAAAAAGAAGAAAAAAAAGATCAACTCTAATGCAATGAAAACACAAGGATTATGCACCACCATTTTCAGCATCTTTCATGCAGTAGCAGACAAGTCAAGACAATTCACATCATGTCTCCTCCGCTCCCCACGCACTGCTAATTAGCAGGAATGATGCCAGACAAAGAAAAGTGAGGATCCTCGGTCTTGATGTCTCACACCAGATGAATGTCTTCCAGTCAAAGACAGACAGCAACAAATGAAGTGGCGTCAGTCAGCCTGATTCGCTGTGAGTGAAATTAGTCCTCTTTGGATTCACTTCATCATTCCTTGGCTTGACTCCTGATCAATGCCACCTGTCTTACAAATGTGCTAAGTCATGGAAAAAGAAAAGAATGATTGAAGCTGAATCCATCCTAAGCCAATCTCAATTAGCAGACAAACAAACATTATTAATCATACGGGACAAGTCATATTTTAACATTCTTAACTGGAAAAAAAAAAGTATAAAATCAAGATGCTCAAGAATATGCCCAGAAAATGTGTGCGTGCAATTACGCTGCCCTTGACTCGCCCGAAAGTGCGGAGGCGATCGAGTTTGCCATTTACAGAAAAATGATGTATTTCACGCAAAGAGCAGAGCACAGGCACGTATAAAAGACAGAACCAGGAACGTCCACAATAAAGAGCAGACATGATGAGTCAGTGCTTGATTAGAGCCCAACCAGGAGACCTCTGTCAGCCCTGCAACTTCCAAATCATAAATTAAGCCACTGGATATAAGGATTGCTTTAAGCTGCTGCTGCTGTTGTTTTTTTCACCAGACAAAGCGAAGGGCGTCCTGAGCTTGTGACACAAAAGACTGCAGCAGAGCACAAGGGAACCACAGCAGTTGATCAATACCCAGGAGCATGGAGACTAATGCATGATTAGTCTTTTACTATACGGACATGAAAGAAGGCAGCATAAAGTCTCATTGTGAAATCAGTTCAAGTACAGAGCATGAAACATATGAATAAAATACACCTCTTAGATTGACAACAGTATGCACGCAATGGAAGTGCCCCCCGACTCCAAAAATTGTTCCGCCGCCTCTGTCCGATGCACTTTCAGCCATTTATCTAATGGAGTAAACAGTCAAACACACAAATACAAAATAAAAACACTAGCAAATAGAAAATGCTAATGCTAAATTTGTGGTGAACAGCCATTCATTTGGAACATCAACACATGAATACTACTGTCACAGTGTTTGTGTGTGACTTTCAGCTTGTGTTTTTGTTGTTGTTCTTATTTATGAAAATCACGTAAATTGTATTATCTTTGTCCAGTCTTCACGGTATGATGAACATTTGATGGATTCATTAAACCCATTCCAAGAAAACTAACGTGTGTTTGTCATGCCAGTGGGGGAATTACAGAACGGTGGACCCCAGGCATGAGTGTGGAATGTACTGAAAACAAAGAGTATTTAGTCAACAACAACAAAAGAAGAAAAGAAAAAAAGCTAAACCAGGCAGTTTGACACGGTCAAAGTTACAAGTAACAAGTAACAATATTAGGAATAGCATGACCATAAGTGGGAATATCACATGACTCGGGGACATGGCAGAAGACAGCAACAGAAACAATAAACTTTAAAAAAAACAAAACTATATGAAAAAAAAAAAGGGACTCAGGAAAACCATGAAACAAAACTAAATCCAATCAAAACAAAATCAACAAAAACACAAATCATGACAGGTTCAATTTTCTCAGAATCACTCAGAGAGATGCTTTGCAGGCATACATAAGAAAAGTGTGAGAGCATGTTACAAGTGCATGTTGTGTTTTCATTCCCAGTTTTTCCTTGGTAAGTCAAGGGGGGGGCGGGGTCTTGTTCAGTACACCACAACTGTTTAGTTTTTTTCTGGCAAGTATAAATGACCGAATGTGAACTGACATAACATAGTGAGTCACAAACCGAGTGGCGGAAACGGAGACAGCATGGGATTGGAAATGGCTCTGAGGCAGTAGAATTACTCCGCTCAGCCAGGCAGCAGAATTCGGTCAGTGATGATACCCGTTGCACTGTCGCCAAGGCCACAAAATCCGCCCCATAGAAAAAAAAAAAAAAAGCTTATATCTAGATTTCCTCTTTTTTTTTAGCTCCACAATGAACTGCCCTCATAATGTGCCCGTATTATGTGATGGATTCTTGTTGTATGGATGTTGTCATTCACATTGTTGACAGGTTGCATCAAGGATTTTAGCCCAATCAATGCTAATTGCAGTTAATGACCCCGGACGTAAGACACAGTGGCACAGAGTTCCTTTCACTGAGTGTGAGCTTGAAAGCCGAGGCTGACGCTTGAGAGGATGTGCTAAGTTATTCATCTGTGCTGCTGTTTCGCTTCTAGCCTGGGAGCCCAAACAAAGCAACGGTCACCTAATTGGCCCTGACCGAGGCTAAATCATCCACAATAGAAGTGGCAGAGCTTTTACACATTACTAGGCACTGTTAGGCACCATTATGCATAAAGCTGACAATGCTCCCTCAGAGTTTGTTTCAAAGTCAAGTTGGTGGACGAGCATTCTTAAGTTTAGGGCTAGCACTTTCAGCTGGGTATGATTCAAATCTGTGACATCGCCTGATCAGACATGCGGAATAGTTATGTCAGCTACGTAAATTGGATGCTTTCATAGCAGCATGACAGCAATCAATTTAATAATTAAGATAAATGTGACATTTGTGGGGGGCGCTCCGGGCTCCTGGGTTTGCTCTCTGGCCGGGGTCGACGGCTCCCCTCTTTGGTGGAGGTTCTCATGCATGCCAGATCCACCACACCAGCATCTACTGAAATTCTAACATAATTTATTTCTCCCTCTGGTCGTTGAATCTGTGGAGGCTGGTGTTTGTCGATGTCACTTTGCTTTCTCTATCCTTCCTTCCTCTCTTCAGTTTTTCCTTTGGTCTCTCGAGGTCTCCCTAATTTGTTGGAATTTAGATGGGTCTGGGGTTGGTGAAAGATTCTGGCTTGTAACTCTGTGGGTAGTGGGTGGTGTCTGATCGGTGCTAGATTTCACTTTGCTTCATCTTTCTTTTCTTTGATTCTTCCTCTGGTCTCTTGGCAACTTCACAACTCGGTAGCGGTATTCTGAAGTATTCGGTTAAGGTGAAGGGTATGGGATTTCTAACAGGTTTCAGGTGAAATAATGAGCACAAACTTACGCGCACACGCATGCAGGCGCACACACACACACAAAATGTATATAGATGTACGTATAAAAAAAGAGAGCAACGATGATGACATTTTGAATCGATACTGAACTGAGATAAATGTGACATGCTAGAATGCTTTCCGATGTCATGTACAGTAATTTCGTTTTCTTAGTGTAATACTTCTCAAACTAATTTATAAAACACACAGATACAAACATGTTATGTTTTCTTTCATTTTTTCAGCTTTTTGTTTGTTTGTTTACCGTTTAAAAGTTGAAAGAAATCTCCCTTCTCTCCAGTCCTCTTTCATTTCTCCCACACTTTCATTTCCCTTGGCTCACTCCGCTCCACTCCTCTTTCATTTCTATCACTCCGCTCCACTCCTCTCTTTTCTCTCCACTCCACCATACAACAGTCTCCTATTTCCCTTCGCAAAAACGATCACAAACTCATCCATGTCAGACAGTCTGACCGACAGCGATATGCAGTCACTGAGTGCACCCCCCCCCCACACACACACAGGTTTGTTTTACTATCTTTGTGGGGCCATTTCATTGACATAATGCATTTTCTAGCCCCTTACCCTAACCCCAACCATCAAAAATGATTGCCTACCCCTATTCCTTACCCTAACCTTAACCATAACCATAACCCAATTCAAACCTAAACTCTAAATTCAAGTCTTGACCCTCAAAAGAGGTCTAAACTTGTGGGGCCCAGCCCTGAATCCCTGAAGAAAGCATGATAATAATAATAATAATAATAATAATAATAATAATAATAATAATAATAATAATAATAATAATAATAATAATAATAATAATAATAATAATAATAATAATAATAATAATAATAATAGGGCGGCACGGTGGCTGACTGGTTAGTACGTCCGCCTCCCAGTGCAAAGGTTGTGAGATCAAGTCCGGGCTTCGGCCTTCCTGGGTGGAGTTTGCATGTTCTCCCTGTGCTTGCGTGGGTTTTCTCCGGGTACTCCAGTTTCCTCCCACATTCCAAAAACATGCATGGCAGGTGAATTGGACACTCCAAATTGTCCATAGGTGTGATTGTGAGTATGGTTGTTCGTCTCTGTGTGCCCTGTGATTGGCTGGCAACCAGTTCAGGGTGTACCCCGCCTACTGCCCGAAGCCAGCTGGGATAGGCTCCAGCAACCCCCGTGACCCTTGTGAGGACAAGCGGTACAGAAAATGGATGGATGGATGGATGGATAATAATAATAATAATAATAATAATAATAATAATAATAATAATAATAATAATGTAACTCTATGGAACATAAAACAATATACAGGTAGTCCTCTAGTTATGAAAATCCGAGTTACGAACATTCGCAGATAGACTCATATGGGGAGAGATTTGTCTCAAAAATATACACAGAAATAAAAATATTCACGTGTGTTTCGGATCCACAAACATTTTCTTGATTTTCACCTATTTTTCAGATCCACAAATATATCCGTGATTTTCACATGTCTTTTTTAATTTTGTGTGTGCATTTTCCATGACTTTTGCTTGCGAGTTGTCGAAAGTGCGTTTGTGGATAGTGGCACACGCGCATTTATTTTTGAGACAAACATCACGCTGTTTGGAGATATTCACACAAACACACAATCGCTCAGATATTCACATGCGTCTAAGGCCCGTTCCTCAGCCGTCCACGGGAGGCAGTGTTACTGTCTCCAATGAACGGGAACGAGCTTTCTGTTTCTCGTTTAAAATTGGACATTGAAAAACAGAAATCTGCTGTTAAATTTTCTTCATCTACGCCACTGAAGCAGCAGACTCAATTTCTGTTTCTCAATGTCCAACGAGAAACAGAAACAAACGCACTTTCACCAACTCGCAAGCAAAAGTCATGGAAAATGCACACACAAAATTAAAAAAGACGTGAAAATCGCGAAAATGTTTGTGGATCTGAAAAACACATGAAAATCACAAATTAATTTGTGTGAAAAATTTTTTGACTCCCCATACGATGAGGGCGCAACCGCACCTACTCCACATCTCAACACGGAAATGAGCGGTAGAAGAAAACTACGGAGATTTTTTTCTTTCACATTGACTGCGCCCTGTGCGGTCAGCCATTGCTCATGACAAAAACCGCTGCTGCACGTATATTAAAAATTTCTGATTTGAGGTGGCAAGACATTTATTTGAGAGAGCCCCCTTTTTGAAATAAATGTGCTAATCTTGTTTTGAAACAGCCTGCTGTCATTAATGTGCTCCTCTGCATTATGAAATTATATTAGTGGCCCAATTCCATTTTGTCTATAACTGGTCTTTTTGTGGCATTTGTACATTAAGACAAAATTATGAAAGCTAGGCAATGGTGTACTAAATACTTTCATATGGTATGATTATCACTTTTTGACTGTGCGCCGTTTACAGCTATGCTGTGGACACTAATGAGCAGGAACTGGAAAGCAGACTATAACAAGCCACTTGAGATAGCATGCTGGGCCCCAGAGAGCCATTACCCAAAGTTTCCATTTTAAACATGGACCAAAGAGTGTGGTGACGTAGCCTAAAGCTAATTGCTAACAGGAAGTTGTTATGGTGTCTTGGGAATTGCATTCCTCTTTCATTGTCTCTGATGGTTCATGTACAGTGTGAGGTAGGTACCTTGCTGGTTATATTTGACAAATTGCATGTTGCTTTGACACAGATGGTTGTAGCATAGCTATGCAGTATCCAGTAGACTTAGCAAGAATGCTAACTGTAGCTGTGGATGCTGCTGAAATATTATTGAGAGCTAAGTTTCTTTTTTTTCACTTTTACAGTCCGTTTCTGCCACTAGTAAGTGCAACGTGGAAAACTGTTTGTAGTTTTATCTTCAGTCAGCCTTTATCCTACCTAGCTTAAACAATGACAGCTCTTAGCCGCCAATAGCAGTAAGAGTAAGACAATAAAGCAGGACAATATTAACCATAAATTGAAATAACCTAAGTGCTTTGTGTTCATTATTGATGTGAGATTTCGATAAGAAAATATCGATAATGAGGACAAGTGGTAAGAAATAGAGAAAATAAATGGCAGCCAATGCACCCATGAGCAGTACGTGTAGTGACTCAAAGTGCTAAAATAAATAAATAAATAGATAAAAAGGAAATAAATCATTTATCTGCATTTTTTTAAATCCACATTTGCGCCAAAATGTAATGGTTTCCCTTTAGCTTGTGCGTCTGCCACACCTTTAAAATTGTGTGGAAACATGCCATGCAGGTTTTTGTTTTAACAAACAGACAACCCAATCAACAAACATTGTTTATAAACAAAACAAAAAATGTACACACATTTGCCAATGCCAAGCAAAGCTGACAGCGCACATAAGTCTTGCTGCCCCAAAAATTCTAATTGACTTTCTCTTTTTTGATCAGCGTAAACGACACCTATCGAGTGCCCTGAGTAAGCCCCAGGGAGGTTTAATGTTAAGCACAAGCAGGTCATATAAGAGGCATCTCAGCTTCTGCCTATCTCTGTCAGGCCCACTGGAGGAAATCTAATTTGTTTAATAGCCTGCCGCTTCGACGCCAAGCTTTTGGGTGCGAGGAAACAGAAGGTAGCGATGATGAAAGCTTTGCAGTACAGAGAGAGAGCGAGACAGACAGGGAGGGAGGGAGAGAGAGAGAGAGAGAGAGAGAGAGAGAGAGAGAGAGAGAGAGAGAGAGAGAGAGAGAGAGAGAGAGCAAACACTCTCTTCTCACATTCACTGATGAGTTGTGATTTCCAAAGTCAAGATCTGTGTCAGCCATCTGGTGACAAAGAACAGCACAGAACTATGCCAGGATTCTATTTTCTGTTGTCCATAATTCAAGATTGGATTCCGCATTAGTGTCACAGCTTCATAGATTTACATTTAAATAAGTGCTCTTATCCGGTTTCTGAAAATTCCTCAGAGCCAATTTGCTACAAGATAACCTGTTGGAAACACTTTCTTCTAAAAGCTTTTTTTATATTAAAAAAATAATTTATTTATTTTTTATTATTATTTAAATAAATTCATCCACGAATAGACCGTACACCAGGCTTGCCCAATTCTGGACCTAGAGGTCCTGCTGAAAATTCCTCAGAGCCCATTTGCTACAAGAAAACCTGTTGGGAACACTTTCTTCTCAAAGTTTTTTTTTTAAATACATTTTTAAACATTTTAAAAATGTTTACTATTATTATTATTATTATTATTATTTAAAGAAATAATCCACAAATAGACTGTTTGCCCAATCTCGAGGGTCTGAGTCCTGCAGTGTTTAGATGTTTCCGTACTCCAACACACCTGATTCCTATAGTCAGCTCATCAGAAAGCTCTGCAGAAGCCTGATAACGATCCTGATCTTTAGAATCAGTTTGCGTTGGAGGACGCAAACATCTAAAACCTGGAGGACTCCGGCCCACTGTCATGTTTGGGTTCTGTTTTTCCTTGTGCGTCTCCCTCGGTCTTGTTAAGTGTAATCCTGCCCTTCCTCGTGTCAACCAATCAGTGCCACTTGTGTTAGCCCCAGGTGTGTTGATTCATTGTTGTTTTCCTCCCGTTATGCTGCCAGTTTTTTTGCCCTGTTGTTCCCCCCGTGTTTTGCATTGTTTGCCTTCTTGTAGTTTGTTGTTTTTGTTTCTGGACAGTACATCGTTGACCTCCTTGTTTTTAGTTGAATTCAATCCCTCTTTTGACTGAACCTCTGCCTCCTCGCTCTGCCTACCCGCATTTGGGTCCAGAAAATGGAAATTAATTCAAATAGATTTGCTGATCCCCTAAGGTTTTGTAATTTACTCTTCTTTTTTTTTCTCCCTGTTATATGATATGCATATGAGCTTGTAGCTTCCAACGGAGAACGTGTATCAAGTTCTGCCAAGAGGTTTGACCGTTAAATATTTATGTATCTGCTTTGGGTTGCTGCCCGGTTGATCCTGACCCAGCACCCACTACGCCTCTCCCTGATAGGCTGAGACGTATGCAGCTAATCAATGTTGCCAGAAGAGATCAATCAAATGCGGAAGCGGAGCTCCAATCAGCATATGCATCGGCCTACAAAGAAATGAAAGTGTATTCTCCATTCAACAAAACACACGCCGATGATTGCTTTTTTCTTTCAAGCACTTCCAGGAGGTGACAGATGACGACAAGGCGGTTTCAATAAGGTCGCAGCGTTTCCTCTCATCATTCCGTTTTACCCTTTTGGATAATCATATGTCATGCAAAATCAAATAAACTTGGACCTTGGCTTACTCCTTGGAAATAAATAGCAGAAATATGAGAAACTGCTTGTTTATGTGAGATGCATGTCATTTCCCCTGATGAAACTATGTGACGAATGCCTGGAAGATTCATAGACCTTCATCACCAACACTCCACTCTTCATCCTTCGCCATTATGAAATGCAAATGTTATGTCACCCTCTTCGTGCCGAGATAAATCTGTTGTTGTGTACGGAGATACTCACGACCCTGCCACTGCTCAAACAATCACACTGTGTTGATTTGCACTCCACTGACAGCTTCTCCTCAAGTCCTCCGTGACTTGAACAATGAGTTGGAGGCACATAAAAGAGCGAGAAGCTCATATTTGCTTATGGCTGTCCTGAAAACGCACTTAAACACTGGAACAGTCTTTCCTCTCTGGATTAAATGACGGTGAGATTTACAGTTCAGATGCTGAAATGTGTCTTTGTCTGCCTCAGCATGCTTATAATCAATCCAAGCTAAGAGTAGCACAGAGAGACATGCTCGCCTCCATCAGGGCATCAATCAATGTGTAGCAGAGCCCCCCCCCCCCCTTGCAGTGGCACAGTGATATTCTTAGAAGCCAATTATTGAGCAAGTGAAGACAAGAAAGGAAGAAGGAGCTCCACACGCACACAATATAATAAATTGGCCAGTTTGCTTGTTTCTTTTACTCCTCATTAGCAAGAGGAATGCTGCTGCAAAATCGGTACGTCCACCGTGAACCCGGCTTGGGATATGCTATAAAAAATATATAGTTTTAAAGACACCATTAAAAGATTAGTCATACTCTGGACACATTTCAAGGTCAAATGATGAAAATGACTCAAAAGGTATGATATATTTGCTGTTGTTTTTTTTTTTTTATTTTATGACAAATGTTACATGTACAACATTATTCACACCCTTTTTCAATAACTTGTATAGCCAAGGTTCTAAATTTATATTGGATTTGAAAACTCTATATTGTGAGTACAGGAATTCTTTAGAATTGCGCAAAGGTTTTCCTCAACATTGTCATAAATGATTTATTTTAATATATTGCTCACTTTAAAATATATATTTAAAAAAAAAAACATTAAAATATCCTTGCTTGTGAGTATTTAAAGCTTTCTCTTCTATTTTTCCATTATTCCTTGTCAAAAATAAAATTCAAAATGGTAGTCAACCAGCATCCCGATTCCTGAGCGCGGCTCCTGCTGCTGCTCACCGCTCCCTCGGGGGATGGGTCAAATGCGGAGAAAGAATTTCGCCCCTTTTAGGTGGGTGCGGCAATCAGTGGTACTTTAACATGAAATATGTTTCAAACTGTCGTAACTCTCCGGATGTTCTTAGAGTTCCCATCTGAAAGGCCGACGTGGGCGGGGCCGCTGCTATGTAAGGACAGACTGCTTGACGTTACGACATCAGGGACCTGAGGGACACAAAAAAGGTGGCTTTAGTAGAGAAGGGAAGTATAAAAAGGAAACTCCCTGTCTTGGTTGGTATTTTGTAAAATGTTGAGAGCAGCAGTGAGTCTGGAGATGTTTGAGTTTGTACATCCAGGATAGGTCAACCCAACTCATTAAATCAGTGGTCCAGTTCTTTCAACACGAGCAGACTTAAAAATCTTTCTGTCTCCCTGTTGTGAAGTTGTCCTTCTCTAGCTTACCTTATCAACGCTGGCAAAATCCATCTTGCTATGAATTCCCTTCATTAACTCTTTGTAAACTGCATCTGAAGGGTGGGAGAAAAAGTCATTTAGTCTCCTCTAACCTTCCAGCCGCAGATCAGCTACTTTTATTTTAGGTTTAATGCTTCAGAGGACTTTAGTGTGAACACTAAATTTGCCATCATGGATAGATGGGAATTATTTAGTGTAGATTAATTGGGCCTGTATTATGTCACTGCTGCTCATGCCGCGATGCTTTGGACTAGGGGTGTCAAAATTAGTGCATTAATTTTGAGTTAATTTAAAGTTCCTTTAACGGCGCTATTTTATTTTATTTTTGGGCGATAACCTCCCCTTATCTGGAAAGCCTGTACTGAGTGGATTATGGTCGCAACGCAGCAGACATGTCCACGTCAAAATTTAGCAGTAATAAACTTCATAATAATGCATATCTTTGTTGAGAGTGGGGTCGTCATATTTAACAATTTTAAAAATGTGCAGAATTTCACAAGTTACTTGATGTTAAAGATTAGATAGCCCTTAGTATGAACTGAAAAATGCACTGAGCTGTCACCAACGTCTTACAAATGCAATTATGCCATCTAGTGGCAGAAAAAAATTACCTCAACACAAATCAATATCACACGCTTCAATCTTTTTAATTTTAACTCAATTTTATGATTATGAAATTACTTGTTTTGATCACTAGAAGATGCAGCCATATTTTTATTTTATAGTTCAGCATTTTTTTCCACTTTTATGTTAATTTTTATGTTAGAACAGAGATAAAACTATTGAAGTTTTGCTCTTAATTACGATTACGAAATTTTTAATCGCCTGACACCCCTACTTTTAACACTTGGAAGCATAGAAGAGAGAACAAACAAAAATGGTCAGGGACAACAATTGAATCTGGTTTCCACATGTAATGCAGCAAGTTTGTGCTGGTGCCAGACTTCGGAATAAATACTGCTTTACTTATTTCGTGCCATTTTAGTCTGCCTATGTTGCCTCTCATAAAATGCAGGTCAAATCTTTATGTGTGTACCAGGATTAAAAACTAAACAGAAGAAATATAGAAAGAGACTCAGAACTAATCCGAATTGTTTTCTGGAAATCCGCCTCATTGAGCGTCAAAAAAAGAATCCATCAGAGGTTTAGGAACATTCATTGTATTGGAAAATGACTTGGTTCATAAATGATAATTAACAAGATGTGAATTTGTGACAAGAACTCATTATCAGAGGTGGGTAGTAATGTTTACGTCCTTTTTGGATGAATTGTACTTTGTCAAAGTAGTTTCAATATTACACACTTTCTACCTTTACGTGAGTATTTATTTTAATTTTCATTACATTGACCCACATATGGCTCACTAATTGTATTCTTTATTGTTACTTCTGTGCTATCGATTTACTTTGGTTTGGCAGAGAGATTTCAGCCCTACAATCCAATGTGACCACAAGTAGCATTTGACTCCATTTCACTAATTAAATGGAGCCAGTCAGTCACATGACCACACACACAAGGGGTCCTATTTTCATGCAAAGTGCAAGTCTAAATCAAAGTGCATCTAACTGTGCATGGATGGAGTTTTCTTTCTTTTGGTATGGGTACAATTAGAAAGAACGCCGTTGTGAGAGTGAACACAGCCAACTTATTTTCTGGCCAAAGAAAGCAATTCCACTCATTCCCTTTAAATTCAGCAACAGAGGGGGAAAAAAACAAAACACCCTCGGTTCACTGGAACTCGGTTCATGGTGCAACGCGGTCCAACTTACCAAGCGTCCAAATTAGACTTGCACTCCAAGAGACCAAAGTCTCCGTGGCTCTAAACTGAAAAGTTTGAAAATTGACTTATTTACATGAAGTGTGGCAGAAAACAATGGAGGAAACGTTTTTCCTTAATTTATATTATTTAGTTAAAATACTGTATGTATGTATATATATATATATATATATATATATATATATATATATATATATATATATATATATATATATATATATATATATATATATATATATATATATATATATTAGTATCTTTATTATTATCGTTCGATTTGAATTTGCCGTATTTGCCTACCGGTATTTTATATTTTTGTCTGATATAAATGAGCTGATTAAAAAAAGCAATAAATTTGAACTTGCTCACCACTTGAGCAGTGTTTTACTTTCACTGAATACTTTCAATCTTACTCAAGTAATTATCTGGAGAACTACTTTTTCACTTGACTTGAGCCTTATTATTCTAAAGGAACTGCAAGTCTTACTTGAGTGCCATTTTTGAAACTCACCTGTTGTGCTCACATATCCCAAGTTGACCCTGCCACCTGTGGACTCAGCGGGCAAACTTTGTCCATTGTTTGATTCCGCACACCTGCAATTATCCAAATGCATAAGCAAAGGTCACGTATAGCGCAGAGCCACTTATCTAAGGGAAAGCTTTTGATGCTCCGCAACTAAGGTAGTTTACTATCAGATGTGCTAATGCAACTCCAATGGCCAGTGTACTCCAGGCCAATCAAGTCCAGCTTTGTTTAGTTTTTTTAATAGACCCTTATTCCTGTATAACAGATTGGTGTTGCATATACAAACATCCCTCCTTGGTTAGACAGAACAGTTGCCATGGGTTACCACCTCCACTCACCGTAAACAGTGCTTACTGAAAGGGCCATACTGCTTCGGCATGTCAAATAGTCGGCAATTGCTCACAGAAATCTGTCCAGGAATTATTTTTTTTTCTACGGTCTCCACACAATCTTCACGTCCTGTTTCTCAGAGCCACTCATGTTCCAGGTCACTTGATCCCCGATGCAGGCCTTCGTTCCGAGGGACGCCAACTTGGGGCATGGCGACATCAAGGGCTATATTTAAAAGGGTGCCTGTGAATAATAATATCTGGCGAGCCTCACCGCACACATTGGTTGAGTCCTATTGATTGAATGTAACTTCTGCTCCCCGAAGCAGAAGAATGAGGTGAAACACGTGATTGCCCCTCTGTGTATGTGAAGTGCAGCAATCAGGCTGAGAGATGAGCGTGATTGCAGATCATCTACCAAATGGTGGTTATAGAGAAATCTTGTGTCAGGCCATCGGAGGGCGTGTACGGTATCTCATACCACAGCTTTTGTACCTTGTTCCTCTCATTCAGGGAACCAAAGAAGATATTAATAATGTTCACGTTTAGCAACTTTATATGTGAATTTTCCCTGAAATTTTCAGTTTAATTTTGAGGTTCCACTGTATTCTGGGAGAATGGATAAAACAGTTTATTTTACGAATAAACCGAGTTCAAATTTCACATCATTAGCATTACCGTTTTAAATTGTAATCATCGCTATTTCATTATTTGGCACAAAGTAATCATTTTCCGACTTCCGCCATCCGATGTGTGCCACAACAGCAAACCGATGGGGAAAAAAGAAGACACAAACCGTGGACGTAGTAGCCAAACAAGAAAGGGGACATTACTCTGATGGCAAATAAGAACAACAAGACCTCAGCTGTGCTGCCAACTTTGATGCAATATTTATTGAGCAACTTTCCCGACCCGTGTAACGACAACTTTGAACTCTTGTTATGGACTTGTGTTGATTTTAGGAATATTGTGATCGAGCTGATAACAGTGATTTTCAAAAAGATTCATCTCTAGTTGTGAAGAAACAATTGCCTCACTTGCAGTCATTTATCATGGGCCTTGTTTTTATCATTAAGTGCACTGTCAGTAAGGAACATTTTTTTTACGAGACTCAGTCCTCTCCCTGAAAACACTATAAAATGTCGTTCAGCAGTGGAGAAAAATGCTGACATATATAATGTGCGCTTTATCTGCCTCTTAAAGAAGCCAAAGGCATTCATGTTTATTTAGTGCAAGCTATTTTAAAATCATAATTTATTTGCTTGAGCAACAATAAATGCCCCTTCACTTTTAAGGAAGCTTTATTGAAAATGATTTGCTCCCGCACCTGTTTAAGGAAATACCCAAAGACATTTAAGCTCTTACCTTATTGCGTCTTGTGTGCTTCTCTCTGAAAGGCAAAGAGAGAGATTTTTTTTGTTTTGTTTTGTTTTGTTTTGGGGTTGTTGTTGTTTTTTTAGCACAGAAACTACTGTTACATTGACCATAGAGACACTATGCTATTTCAATGCGTTGAAAAAAGAAACAGGGCCTCCATAAAAGACATCAGAAATTATTAGTTTTGGATTCTGCTCAATAGCCTCCAGTTAGCTGAGTGTTAATGAGTTTTGTAACAAGGCTTGAACATCGTATAACAAGGGTGTAGACAATGTTAGCCCCATGAGACATATAACAATTTTACTGTTGAGGGGAAAGAAACTGCCTTCGCCGTTATATAATACCCCCCCACCACAGCCCCTTGCTCAAGTCTCTGAGGGGAACCAGAGCAGGTTGTTGTATTTTTCCAATAATTGCAAAGCACACATTACTCTCGCGTATGGCTCGATTAAATAGAGCGGCAAAGCACCTTCATTGAGATGCAAAACATTCCTCTTGCATTTCTCCAGCTCAAGCTTTAAAATGTAAGAATCACAGCAATGGTAAACGGAGCACTCGGGAACAGCATCAGCTGCTGGAGATAATCCCTCAGCCTTGAACCACAGCCGTGAGTCCGTTACACTGCTTTCCAATCAGTTACAGGGATTACGACAACTCTTAAATGTGTGACTCAAGGCAATTTTTTTTTTTGTTGTGCTGTGGAGAGACAAGCTTCCCCCCGCCTTCAATGATTCCCTGAGAGTGGACGCTCCACAACCGATTCTGCAACACCCCTACTTCTTGCTGTATATAAACTCCCCAGCTTTATTAGATAGACACTTCCTAAGTATTGACCACCATGTCTGACCACATCACAAATCAGATTTGAAGTTACAGTAGAAGTGTCACAGTGAACAGTGACTTAAAATATCAGTAATGGGGCTTGTAGACTTTCTGTTACAAATTACTTTTTATACAGTGTAGTGTTTTTGTAGTAAAGTGGAATGTATTCAATCATATACCGGTGGTTCTTAACCTGCGTTCAATCGAACCCCTGAGGTTCAGCAGAGGTCAAGACACACACCCGACGCAAATGATAACGCCCCGCTTGGTCATCATTGGCTGCAGGTAATCACGTAACATTGCTTCTTGGCCTAATTTCGTGGACTCAGGAGTCAACTAGTGGCTGTTTTGATGGTACAATATGTTTATTATTGTAATCTCTTCATACTATGTCGAAAGTGGTCGGATGAAAATGTGCAATATGAATTCACATGTATAACGGAACGTATGGTGTTCCACAGGGTTCAATTCTGGGACCTCTGCTGTTTTCATTGTATGTGTCCCCAGAATATTTTCACCGTTTGGAACTTACATCTACAGTTTAAACCATTCATATATCGTCCCCATCTTAAAATAATTGCCTAAGTCGTTTTTTTTTTGTGTGCCTAAATCATCTCCACGTTATGCAAATGGTTACTTTTGTGTTTCCTGAAAAATCTGAGGGAAAAAATACTTAGGCGATTATTTTAAGAAGGCGTCGGCGTATGGGAATCTATGAAGAGACTTCAAATCGCTCTTTGTTGCATCTTGCCCAAAAGTCTCTTGTGTTGATCTCGGGTGACTGCATCGAACCAACCCGGCAGTCATCCTACTTACAAACTTACTTTCATGGAAAAGTATACAGTTCTGCTGACGACTAATGTTCTTTATACAGACAGAAAAAAAAATTACGTGTCCTTGGTGAAGGCCAACATCACAGAGTGTGACCGCCTTGCTTCTTCATTATGCTTTAATCATAGTCTCTGTACAGAAATGAGAAGGGGAGAGGCGATACTTTTTTCTTCCACTCTAAGCAATTCAAAGAAAAGTGCATACTTGCTTGTCTCCTTCTGTACCAGAGGACAAAGCAGATGCCGAGCAGGAAGAGCAGGAGAAGAGCAGTGAGGGAGGACATTACCGCCAACGGGACTGTGCAGTCATCTTCATCTTGCACCACCTCTGCAACTGAGGAGGGAAGGTCACATTGGGAAAGAGATGGCAACTTGTTATTGAGTACGTTTGATCAACTGGATATGAGGAGAAATAGTGTTGCAGCACCGTACAACTGTACAAACCAGAAAAAAAATATGATGCTCTTCCTTGCTGTCTAATTGCCATTTAATTGTAAAAGAAGAAGAAAAAAAGTGCTTTTTCTGGTTTGTTTACTTTTTTTGCGACTTGTTGCTAGGCAGAATTCATGCAGATTGAGCCTACCAGACTCACACATTTTCACCTATTACAGACAGGGCTGGAACATATATGCCCAAGTTTTACTGTAATGACTCTGCCGGTGTCTCACCGACGGTCAGACGAATGCCGCCCATCAGTGGCATGGGGAGGGCGGACACCGAGGCCAGACAGTCAACGCGTGAGCTTTTTGTCGCAGTCATGCTGAGGTTGCTGCTCACAGTGAAGAGGCTCTTTCCCGTCTCTTCGCTGATGAGGTTGTATTCACTCTGGCTCAACTTCACACCATAGAGACAGACAAACACATGATTATTTGCTGCATAGTACCATACTGGAAACATTTTCCTGAACAAATGGCCATGTTCTTATTGAGGCTAATTCTTAATGCTTGTAAAGGTTTAGCACCAGGACACGATGTGAGAGATCCACCCGGTTACTGTAGAGATGTCAATAAACAATGTTGTGTCTTTTAAAACTGCAACAATGGCAAAAATGGGTTTGGGGTTGCAGTCCTTATTATCAATCACCAAAATAACTAATTAATGTTAAGTTAGGGCCATTTACAAATTATGCTAGCATGCTAGTCTTTAGGCTACACCATGACCAAGGTTTTAGCATGCATAGTTTTAGGCTACTTTGTTTTCTCAATGGCTCTGCCTTTGTCAAATGACATGGAAGATTTTTTTATTATTTTTTTTTTTACCAGAGGCGCCACCGGAGAACGGTTCAGCTTTTACCATCCAGAAATAGTGATGTCATTGACCCATTGAGTGTTTGTCGCCTTCATCCTTCAGTCCAGCAAGAGGCAATGCTGCTGGGATCAGTTCATCTGCCACACTGCCGTTAATCGACGTAATTCTGTGGCCAGTGGATGTTGAGACGCAGCAGCAAGGCAGCTGGGCCCATCTGCGGCACCCACGGATCACCGGCTACTTCCTAAGGGCCAACATCCAACCTTGCTTCTTGACATAAATATTCATGTGGCGTAGTTAAGGAGACAAGTGCGGGCCAGCTTTATGCAATCAACAGCCAGATCCACACGATGGAATAAAAGCGGAATTAGACATTTAAAGATGACTAGAATCGCACTCGAAAATATATACATGGCTATCTAACTGAATGTTTGTAAAATCCAGACTTGCTTGTTACTTATTGCATTTCTCCATAATTTGTGTTTCACCACACTCAACAGGTATGTGAGCCGTGTTGTTGCAAAATGTTACTCAGACTTTAGTATGATATCTCATTTTAACTGATAGTGGTGGTATCACAAAAATACATTATCCTTTTTATTTGTTTACCTTTTTACCATTGACTTCCCAATCCAAAGAAGGTTCAGGGTACCATCCCACGGCGTCACACTTAAACTGGACCAGCTGTCCTTTTAAGGCTACCACATTGTCTTCAAAGACTTTCACAGTGCCCTTTTCTGAAATTAAGCAGAACAGGCAGTCACGCTCACACATTTGCATACATGCAGGTGTCATGGTTTTATTTATTTATTTATTTATTAGCCATGTTTGGTAATTTGGCAACTCCAATATTGCAAGTGTGATATGTGATTTCTCTCAGAATGTAGAAATATTTTCAGAATATAGAAATACTTTATTATAGCTAGTGATTTCATATATTGTACCGTAATTTAACCTTGGGTTTTAAAATGACTTTCTACACATCTCATTAAAATCTGTGATGATTCAAGCAAGAATTTGTTATATCATTATTACCCACTGAAGCAAATCAAAAGTCACAATACTAGATTACAAAAGCATCCAGTATTAAATCTATAAAGCAGTATTAAACTTGCAATAATGATGTTCCTTAAAAAGTGTTTGTCACTGACAACATCCGAATGTGTGTAAAAGTTGAGCAGCAGCAGCAGCAGCAGCAGCAGCAGCAGCAGCAGCAGCACCTCGGTAGGCCTGTTCACTTATAGGAAAAAACAGATGTAGTTGATTGATTGAGCACCTTAAAGTGTCAAAAGCCTGACAAATGCTCCTCATCTTTTCCCCCTCATCTAGGACCCTGCCAGCCAAATAAGCCTCTATGGAGTACAGAGGTACAGCGTGTTGTCAGGCAATATGAGTGGCGGAGCCAAATACTATTTGATTGCTGAATTTGGAGCCATAAGGAAAAACATACTCTCCAACTGTAAAACTGTACATTTTCAGTGTGGACTCCAGATGTATTTAGAGGGTGGTGAGAGCAAATGTTGGCACGCAACCAGCAGCTTTTTTCCTAATGACTGATGAGAGGCTGAGGGGCCATTATAACTGAATAAGTCTATATTGCGGTTCATCGTTCGTGCCACTGCTAAATCATAGATTTGTAAGCAATTATGTTGTTGTTGTTTTATAGGTTGTTTTTTTTTACTAGGGATGGGAATCTTTGAATATCTCACGATTCGATTTGATTCCGATTTTTGGGTCTGCGATTCGATTCGGAATCGATTTTCGTATAAGAACTATTTTTGATTCAAAATGATTTGATTGACAATTATTTTTGCTTCAATTTATAGATGTGCAAGGAATTGTAATGATCTACTCCAGTTTGACTCGCTAATGCTGATTAGCGCGCTACTCGCGGCACTTCACTCAAAAGAACGGCTCCACACTGGAAAAAAAAAAACTTTTGTTGGAATAACTTGATCGTGACTTTTTTCCTTCTACTCTCTAATGTGGCTACAACTTAACAGTGTATTAGACCGCGTGGAACCACACTGCCCCTCGGTGGCCAAACCGGGTACAACGAACAGTGCTCCAAATAAAGGCACACACAGACAAAGGCAAGACAGTATAAAATTATTTTAATAAAATTGATTTTGGGACATTTAAAATCGATTCTGAATCGTACTAAATGCGAATTGTGATTCTTATGAGAATCGATTTTTGGGCACACCCCTAGTTTTTACAATGTACATGCATGTCCAAATTTGATTCATTTCATATATTCAGATATTGTCTATATAGTGCAAAATTACCACAGAAATTGTCTTTACTTGGAGTATCGAGGTTTATAACAACATTCCTCACACAACGGAGTCTGATTTCGTGATCTGCGCAGGGGTAGGTTAGACTTTATTTTGGTATTTAAATGCACGGAGCTTGGCGCCGTGGGTTTGAACAGAGCTGACTTGAAACGACGCTTCTCATTCTCTTTAAAATCTGTGTGTGAGAGGCGCACAGTCAAATTAGAAGGAAAAACTGAACTTTCCTTTGGTCTCTTGAGGTCTCCCTAATTTGTTGGAATTCAGATGTTTCTGGGGTTGGTGAAATATTCTGGTTGGTAACCTGGTGGGTAGTAGGTGACGTCTGGTCGGTGCTGGATTTCACTTTTCTTTATTTTCTTTGATCCTTCCTCGGGTCTCCTGACAACTAAACGAATCTAGCTGGATTCTGAAGTATTCGGTTTAGGTAAGCAGTATGGGATTTTTACTAGGTGTTAGGTGAATTAATGAGCACACATTCACACGCACGCACATATACACACTTTTTTTTTTAAAGGAAAAGAATAAGGAAAAACTGATTTGATGGAATCCCTTTAAAATGATGTATCAATAGGTCAGACTTTGAACAAGTTTAAACATGTTAAAAGCGTGTGGGAGGGCTAAACCCTTTTTATTTATTTATTTGTGTTAGTTTTTTTTTTTTTTTTTTTTTTTAAAGAGCTCAGTATTTTTCTTATGATCTCAATAGACGATCACCTATCACAGGTGGGTCAGGAATATACCCCAATGGTAAACAGCATCTCACTATAACACATTGGAAAAGCGATCCATGAGGTTTGTTAATTACTGTCTGCGGAGGATTTTTGTGTCGATATGGTGGGCTGTAATTAGAGAGCGTTGAGGTCTACATTGAGAGAAGTCAACAGCACTGATTAGTTCACATAAGCATTATTAAGATAAAATAAAAAAAAGACCAAGGAAAAGTGGCTGAAGACATCCTCCCTATCTGGACAATTAAAGGCATAGAGGGGGTCTGCAGCAGATTTGTGGCTTCCTTCCAACGTTCTATGTGAGGCTGCAGTACACAAATCATAGACTTGCTGACTGTTAAGTGGACGTGCCAGGATGCACCGTTAATTCCAAGGCTGTGTCAGGTCAGAGCAATCGTCTGCTTCCAGGGGTGTGTGGTGTGTGGCATGGAGGGCGGAGTGCCGTTTCACTAACAGTACTATTAATGAGTGAACATGTCAGCGGGGATTTGCAGTTCTGGCAGGCGATGGAGGCTGTTTTTATAATATATTGGAAAATGTGATGGTTCATTGGCTTCCTCTTGCTATTTTTTTTTTGTGTGTGTTTTTGCAGCAGGGTATTTTTCGCACAGTTTTTTTAATGTATTTATTTTGCTGAGTTCTCAATTTAAGGGCAAGGATGCAAACAAGCAGAAGGATAAGGTCACTGGAGCAAAAGTCCATACAAATCTTGTGGCATTTAATGACTTGTCAACTCATCTGAGATATGCCATTTCCATCAGACTGAATAATGCTGTGTCAGCAACAATAGTCACTATATGTTTCAGGACGTCATTTATTTGTGATTAGAGGAAATATGGTGTATTTTAATCAAGTAGCCTATGTGACTGGATATACAGTATGTAATGATCTATGCACGAGTGTTGTATCATTTTATACTGTATTTAAAAAATAAAAATAAAATAAAAAGGTCACCATTATCACATGGAAAGCAAAACTATTAATAGTATAACAGTCCTTATCTTACAAAACTGTCAATTTACTGTGAGAAAACATTCAGTTGTATTTGCTTGCAGTGAGTTTTGTATAAATTGTATAAAAAAAAATTAAAAATTAAAACGTAAAGGACACCGTTATTAAATTTAATGTACACATTTGACAACTATTTCATAGCTTTATATTTAAAGTGCAAATATTTTGTATAAAAAAAAAGCCATTAAAAAAAACTGTCCTCAAAAAATACTGCTCCCAGTTTTACTTACACTATTATAACCCTAACTACATCTTATGACCATTATTGGTAACTTTAATAGTAGTCAAATACAGAATCATTTTATTGAAAATTTTGATTTCCCTTGAGTAAAAATACAAAGTGTACTATATTCCAAGAAAACAATTCATCTTATGTGCATATAACAATCATTAAAAGGTATTAAAATAGATTGAATTTTTTTTTTTATTATTAAGATTAAATATTGCTACCAGTGTTATAAGCTGCAACACAATTATTAGTATCTTTCAAAACATTTAATTAATTAATTAATTAATTATAACCATCGTCATGGAAAAAGGTTGTTCCTACAATCGAGCAATATCAAAACAAAAGGACAAATACATATTCTAAACAGGACACCATTAATACTGCATGTGCAGTTGTCATCAAAGCCAATTGATATGCTGTACTGTATTCAAATGCTGAATGTATTAGTTGGAATGTTGAGTGGTTGACTTTTTTAAACAAGTGTTATATTTTCTGGAGGAACATTATTTTTAAACACACTGGAGAAAGCCAACGGACTGCAAAATTGAGACGTTTCTTGCAGAATTCAAATGATTTAAGAAACTCAACCTTGGTCATCAGACATTGTGAACATGTTCTGTCATTTAAATTAAAGATGGTGAAGGCCAGTGGCACGGTGGACGACTGGCGAGCACTTTTTTAGTTCTACTTAACCTCACCTGCATTCCATTTGTTCTATTTAAATGTCTCTTTTTGTTATTCCCAACATGCCTCTCTTTCTGTCCACAAAACGGTTATAATTACATGTAATTCTTCAGTTCCTTTCAAAGAAAACGAGAGACAGAGCAGCTTGAAAGGCAAAATGCATGTTTTTCTCTGGCTGAGCTCATATGTTGAAGCAGCAGGAGTGTGTGGGTGGCTCCAATCAAAGCAACATTTGCTACTTTATTTTTCCCTTATCAAGGTTATATTCTGTGTGTTTTGCAACCACTGGCAGTGCAGCAGATTTTTGTGCTTGCAATTTATTCTATATGCAAGAAGACGAGAAGCTGAGGGGAAACCTTTTTATTTTGTTCTGTGGATGACCTTTTTACGTCATCGAGTTCAAGACGACGTCCGGCCGAGTCTTTTCGTAAATATTTGCAAAGCAAGTCGTAAAATTTAAAAGACTTAAGTCTACTCGAGTCTTGTTGTCATGAGACTCGAGTAACGACGTCAAAATGGGTCTGTTAATGTAAACGTGAAAAATATATATTACGAACTGGGGCACAAATCTGATACTGACCTTGAACAAAGAGGCTTGCTGTGTTCTTGTCATTGCCTTCGAGGTTACAGCTAACTTGTCCCTCGTGGAGCCTCTCCGCACTCTTGAGAACAAACACCCAACCATCTCCATTCTGGCTTTTCTCTGCAGTCACGTTTGCGTTGGGGGAGGACAGCATGCCGTGAATTCGGGAGATGGTGACCACCACTGTGTTGTTCAGCTCCCACAGCATAACGTCCCACGTTGCACTCTGGACGCTGCAGGTAAAGCGGGCCTCGTCCCCACTGAGGACAGTCAAGCTGACGGGCGACAGCTTTATAAGAGCGGAAACTGCAGAAGATTCAAAAAAAGGAGAATGCTGAAGTTTAAGAAAAAGGAAAGTAGCTCACATCTTAAGTATTGCATGTTAACTTCTTCACGGGTTCACATGCTAGCGAAATAAGATGTACAGTTAATAAAGGTCTCGTGATTCTTTTCCATTTGTTCCTCTGGGAAAATGTTTTTTATCAATCTGTAACTGGCAAGTATTCTCGAATGGATTAGGAGTCTGAACGCAAGCTTGTATGAACGTGCAAAGAGAGACGTGGACTAATTGGTTTACGCCACCATACTCAGGGTGATGTATAACTCCTTTGCGGTGAACTTGGCCTACAGGATCATAAATTATGCATCCATTTAGGAAATGAGGCCTGAGAAGAAGAAAAAAAAGATCTGGGCCAAACAAACAGTTAGCAATCAGAGAATGGCACATTAATGAGCATCATTTTAACGTGCTCCTATTGGGAATTGCAATGACTACGAATTCCCATGGCCACATGGTACCATCTTGCTGATATTATTTGCGAGGAAATTCATAAAGTGCAACAGGATCATTAGGGGCTCCTCGAACTGGATGGTCTGTGGGTGTAAACAGAAGTCGTGCCGCACTTCAACACAAGCACTCTGGCTGTTAATGCATACAGTATTTTATTGGCCTCCGTGACATCATCATCAACATCACCAGTCAGAGAAGCAGCAGTTTGCTTTATGCTCAACTCTCACCTTGAGTGCTGCACAACAGAAGAACCACAGACAGAACAAAATTGTCCATCATTATGCATTTGAATGGAGGTAATCCATTAATCATAGCAGAAGGGACCTGGAGGGGAAAAAAAACAATCAATGACTGCATAAAAGCATGAAAAGGCATCATATGATTATTTTCATAATAAATAAAAAAAGTCAAACTACACTCTCCAGCCAAAACATTAGGTATGCCTATTTACACGTTAATGAGATCTATTCCAAGAGATGCACCAACATTTCTGACTTAAAAAAATGTTTTCTCAGTTATTATTATGGTAATGTGGTTGTTGATGACTTTGTCTCTCATAGGAGATTTTCTAGAAATGCAAACTGCAAGCACACTATCTGAGAGCATCACTCAAAACTGAGCAATATAATCGGCACAAAGACAGAATTTCTGATCAACACTATGTATTGGGTCATATTAGAAACACTTACAGTGCCAACTGAAGAGACTCATTAGCATAAAGGTAAATCCAATGAGGCAGAAAGTATTACACCATTTAAAGACAGAATAATTACTCAACAATAATAAACCTGGCTATAAAACAATGCATTAAAATAGCGGTTAAACCTGAAGGTTTAATTAAAGCAATGGGAAAATGTGGCCACTTAAAGGACTGTACAGCAAGTCCTATGGGAAAAGTAAAATGAAATGGCGGTTCTCTTAAAATGTTGTTCATCTTAAAAGTAAATTCCATTGCGCTAATGGGAAAGCATTAAATGACATACACAGCATATAATAACTTGTCACTCGGAGAAAGTTTTGTGATTTACTTTTTAATTATAACTATAATTATTTCACATTTGTATAGCCTACATCATTGTTCTATAATTATTTTCCTTTTTGTATTTTATACTTTGGTATAATACAAAGATCAATTAATACAATCTAAACACATTGAAATTTTATTTTACAAAGCTTGACCCAAGGAGAAACTCATTTAAATTCGAATGTGCCTGTACAAATGGTGATAAGTCAACATTCTCGTCTCTTCTAAAGTAAGATTAAATGTGATGACTTACCGCATTGTCATTATGGAGCAGAAGTAATAATCCCACATATTTCAATGGTACCGGAAATTCTTTATGTGTGGGGCTCCGCGACATCACCCAAAAAAGTCCTGTTAAATATTAGCAAAATGAACTTTGCCCAGCAACCCAAACTGATGCAGATACGCACACACACACACACACGCAGTGTAATTCAAACAGCAAACAGTGGCCCTTGTATAGACACACTTCCCACGGTGAACAAAAATAAAACTCAATAAATGAATGGAACACTACAGTGAATAATGATGCCTGTGTATTTTGTACACAATGCTAAAAAAAGTTGAATTAAAAATCCTGATTTGTCAATTTTGCGGCCTCTCTCATATGGGATCTTGCGAGATTGAGAAATGCGAAAGAACAAAGGTTTCTTTGCAGAAGGGAGGAAACGGCCTTCTGCTGTCAAAGAGCACAAACATTGTTCCGCTCAGTGAAGGTCAGTCGGCAAAGTAATATTTACAGCAGAGATGGAGGGTGTGGCTTAGTTTGCTGTGACTTTCTGCTTGTCCCATCAAAGGTGATTTCCCAAGTCGATTTCATGCACTTTGAGGACACTTTGTGTAAGCCCACACTTGAGGGAAAGCACAAGTGAATTGCTCCGAACAGATGCAGTGTGCAGCCTTTTGCCCAATGTGCTAGAATGATGCATGTATATATTAAAACTATGTCCAGATATCGATCCCCTCCAAATAAATGCATTGTACTTTGCATAAAATAACTACAATTCCTTCATCAGAATGAATTTTATGAACCCCCCCCCCCCCCCCCCCCCCCCCCACCACCCACCCCCACCCCCGGCATTACATATTGATTGTTGTATTTCACATCTATCCATCCGTCCATTTTTTATACAGCTTGTCCTCAATGGCAACATGGAGGCTATTCGAGCTCAATTTGGGCAAATGATGGAGTGCACCTTGGATTGGTCGCCAGTCAATTGCAGAAAACTCTCATTTATAGTCACATTCACAATTTGGAGGCTTCTGTTGGTGTTGTTATAATTCAGGAAGAAGCCTCAGTATCCTTAACTCATTCACTGCCATTGACGGCTATAGACGCCAAAAATTAATTTAAACTATTTCTATTAGTTAAAAAAAAAAAAAATCCACTTTTGCTAACAAGAGTATGAAAACCTAGGAATTATTTTTTTTGTAAATTTAGAACAGATATAAAATGTGTGATTAATCGTTAGTTAAGTCATGTGATTAATTAAAAAATGTAATCGCCTGATGGGTCTAATTAAAAAATATATATATTAAAAATAAGGGCCGATTAATCGTAATTAATCGCATGATAATTTTATATCTCTCATAAATGTACATTTAAAAAAAATTATAGGTTTTCATAAAAAAATTAAATGAAAAAATGTTAAACTAATAGAAATTGTTCACATGAATTTTTGACGTCTATAGCCGTCAATGGCAGTGAATGAGTTAATATGCGCAAATTTCACACAGGAAGGCCGCAAGTGATTCTTAACGTGAACCTTGTGGCAGACATGCTAACCACTCGTCCACCGTCACATCCATCTCATTCAAATGTGTCATTGCGTTATTACTTCCTTTTAAAACTAAAGCAGCTGTTTAGTTACATTCAGACAGCATTCAAATATTATTTAATTGTCTTCGCTATAAATTCAAATTTAATAATTTTCTTAGGGCAGGGCCTAGAGACAACATAGGTACGAATGATGATAAAGATAATGAAACCTGCATGGTCCCATCATTCTTGCCAGGCTCTGAATAGTGTTCCATTGATCTATAAATATGCAAATACTTACTAAATATAGCCACTAAATCATGATCTTTTTTTAAAACCACTTTCACTTTATTGCATTTTCCATTTGCATCCATGCCTTAGTCACATATTTCTTTTAAGAAAGTGCATTGTTTCGACAACAGTTTTGTCAGAGGTCATTGTACAGGGTGTCCACAAATTCTGGGTACATAAGGGATTTCACAATGTTATGTATTCATATTAGTTTTCCTCCACAGACTGAAGATGGCTGTCTAAAGAACAAAACGACTTGGCACTCTTAAATAGACGAAAAGGATAGTCTTGCTTAAGAATTTAACTTTCGACCTATTCCATCCAGTTCACCTGAATTTTGCAAAGCACATCAAATTATGCATTGAAAATGATGTAAAACATTACAATTGAATACAATTGTTATGTTTTAAGAAATATGTGGGGTTTTTACCATGTACCCAGACTTTATGGGCACCCAGAGTAGCTTGTAGTCTTTCAGGATGTGCTCATTAGAAATCATAGCTTGTAGTATCCATGCAGTTGTGTGTTTGCATTGTGTCGCTATCACAACTGGAGAGAAAAAAATTAAGAGAGGGAGAATCTCTAACCCCGAAACAGAGCTTGAGGTAACAAGAAATTGTATAGAAGGTCATTTTTTGTCTTTAAATGTAAAACATGCTAAATGTGTTAGTCACAATAACATTAAAGACATTATTTGCAGCACTATGCTACTCTGCACATATGTGTTTGTCCTATAGTAAGTGTCTAAATGTAAAATATAAAAATTCAATCCATCATTGCAGTCAAAAGAGAAGAAGATGATGACTTTTCACTTGACATCTTCAAGCACATGACCAGTGTTTTGTTTTTTGGGGGGGGGGGGGGGGGGGTGGTTCAAGGCGGGTGCAGCGCTGCCTTGGGGGAGGAGTCAAGATGCTGCCCGAAGGAGCCAAAGTGGCCAATGGTCAGGGGTCAGGGACAGATGTCACAGGAGGATCCTTCAGGCTGGACAAACAGAGCAAAACAAAAACGAGGTCACTCATTTCCCAAGTGGATGTGACGGCGGAGGCAGCCGCCACCACTCTGCCAGTGTGCCACCCAATCCAGCCACTCCTCCGCGAGCGCATCCGAATCTCACTTGGCAGCTTCCGCTAACGCACTGTGACAGGGGCTCGCAGGGCTCGGGAGGGATTGCAATTTCTGCAAAGCTCGCTCTTCCAGAACCTGCGTATTTCCTTGAGTGGGTCACAACAGCCCAACATGCAAAGACTGACGAAAAAGAGAAGCTCTGCAGAGTGGGATTATGTGGGATTGTTAGCATCACTGCCTGACAGGAGCCAAAATTGAGACTTTCAATGTTCCGACAGATAATCCGAAAGGCCTGTTTGGGCTCAATGAATCTGCTAGCATGTGAACTTTAGTTTGGTTCCGCTAAGCAAACTGACCGATGCTGAGGGAGACTAATATTAAACACCAATGGCATGTGCCGCAAATAAAATATAAAACTGAACACCCAACAGTCGCGTAATTTGGAGTTCAAACATTTTCCGAAAAAATACAAAATACACGCTAGCGGTGAAACAAGTTCTCGAGTAATTGAAGTGCCTCCATTTTTTAAAAATGCTCACGGATTGTTTTTTCTTACTGGTTAATTAGGTGTGCATGGTCAGGAAGAGTCAAGCTAGCCTTAATAATGTTATGCATGACTGTAACACAGCTTCCAAATAAAATATTCCCAAATGCAGTGCAATGCTTGGTAGGCTTTCATTTTGAAGGTGTTCATGGCAGCGTGTGGGGACATGAAAGCTAACCTGACTCGTCGGAAGACTACAAATTGGATAGTTGAAGCCCAAGTTTAAATTACCATCGCAAACTGTGCCACCAACTTTCAACACGTCATCCTGAAATGATGTTCAAATCGTTAATATTAGGACGTTCATTATTTTATTTTTAATTACACAAGAAATTGTTGCATACGGCACCTGTTCCAATCGTTAGCGCACTTATTGGCTAGCAGCTCGAGCCGCTAGGCGAACGGCCCATATAGGCTGGCAGGATCCGTCTGACTTGTTTTCAAAGGCAGTTTAATATGCGAAAATGATTAGCCCAAAATCTCACTTAATAAAGTTTCTCAAGAAGAAAATACTGCTTTGAGCAGTTTAAATTGGGGGGTGGGGGATAGTTGATTACCTAAAAATTAAAACCAATAGGTCGTCATTATAAAATATTTTCTTTAAGGTCACTCCATTAATGATGCCGTTTTACATCTAAATAATAAAACTGGTTAACTTAAACTCTCTCTCTCTTTTTTTTTTTTTAAGGCTTAATAGTAGCTCCATCGCTCAGTGGATTGCATCTCAGTCAAGGTGTAAACAGTGTGGCCTGTTTGTTCAGGTTCCACTATAATAAGATTAACTATGAAGTCATGGGTAGAAAAAAAAATAAAGACGCAATTACAGTAGGCTAAGTCATGGTAATACATTCAACCCCTGATTATGCATCCAATCAGATTGCTCTGAAGTCACCCATATTATACTCATAGGTAGGGGCACATTTAGCAAAGGCAGAATTTTTTTTATCTGTATCACGGGGTCAGATGTGTAACTAGTGTAGTGGCTCATGATGGTAAATAAAACTCTACTGTCACCCAGTGGTAGGGAACGGGAGATGACGTTTACCTAAAATGGGAGGGCGTCAGTGTGTTCCCTTGACTCAACTACTCAGTCTCTTCTTCCTGTTGGGAGAAACACACTGTTAGATTAATGACAAAGTGGTTAGTGAATTAACAGCCGACTACTGTTAGTCAGAAACTACCTGTGTTTCTTCCAAGTATTCTCCCTGTTGGACACATAGAAGGAGAGCAAAGGGGAAAAAATAAATACAATGTGATGGTGGCACAGGGTTGCATGTTAGTGGTTATTCAATTAATATGTAGAAAAAAATTTGAGGTAAGTCAAAGGCAACATATTTCCACTTGTCTGGTCCACATGCGCTACGTTTGTGTCAACAGTCAAGAGCAGCACAACAAAATGCTGCCACCTGCTTTTAAGGTATCAAAATAGAAAAAAAAAAAAAAACATTGTCCTGGCAATAAAAACCTTCAACAGATATGTAGAAATTGGAGCCTTAGGGGAAAACGAAAAAATAAAGAAGATTTAGTAGTAGGAGTAAGGTATCATTTAATTAATGGACACCAGGATAACTACACTTGTTCTGCAACCAAAAGGTGAAAAACTCAAATGTACGAATGCAATATTATTAAGGACACCATCTGACAACAACAGATACTCCTGAAGGTACACATTTTTGGAATACGCATTGAACACAACCACAGCAAACAAATATCCACAGTACAGGTACCTCTTCGTCAGCGTCAGCCTCTTCTTCCTCCTATCAAAAATAAATCCACACGGTTAAAAATAAATATTTATATATATATATGCATGTTGAAAAGGTCACATTTTCAAAAGCATGGAATGTTACGATCCTGAATAAAAGATACAAAATGTATTGTATTAATGATGCTTGTAGGAATTTATGAATCCAGGTCATGCAGCATCCACACCGACACAGAGGGAAGAATAAAGGACATGATGACTTTTTAAAAAAAGTTTTCTTCGTCAACCTGCAATAAAAAATGGTTTAACAGTGATAAAGGCAATAAAGACCAGAGGAAAGCAGCCAAGCAAAGCAGGGAAGCGTGCGGCCAAAAAAAAACAGGCAAGAATTTGGAATGTCTCAGGAAAGCGCACAACCTTTTTTCAATTTTGTGACTAGTTCAACTCGTATTGGTGAATTTCGATGCATCATAAAGTTGTTGCTTTTTCAATATTGACACCGCAACTTTCCGGAGTGTCTGATGTGTTTGTGTTCAGCAAATTGTCAATCAACATTTAGTAGGAAATCCTAAATAGGTTATAGAGTGTAATGTTTGAACTTGAAGTGGAGGACGAGCACCACTTTGTCTGCAAAAACTTTTCAAACCACGAAGTACAGTACTTAAAACAAGTGATGTTGGATACCACTTTTTTTCTGACCGATACCTGTACGAGTACTGACAGATAATTTCAAAGAAATACTTTTATAAACCAATATAGCACTTATCCTTAAAATTGCATGAAATTAATGACAATTTTCTTTTCTTGTCATTTCTAGTTCCTGATTGTAAAACAGCCACAAGGGGGCAGACGATTGTGAGTATCAAAACTGTGAAATAAGTCCTGGTACAAAACATATCAAATATATGTCAAATGCAGCTGCAGTTTACTTCATTAAATTTCCTAATTAAGAAACTGTTTATATTTGTTGTTCTATGAAATGCTTGAACCGTTTTGTATGGAAACAAACCGTGTTTTAAACTAGTTATTGTATTTGTCATATTACTGCTCACAAATACAATATTAGTAAATTGCAATATAATGCAAGTATATGAAATGATCAAATTACAAAATAAAAAATAAGTCATTAAGTCATTATCTTGTAAATGGTAAGTTGTGCGATTTATATGTTGTCGCTTTTGACAATGATGTCAGATTACAGGTTTTAATAAGATGAGGCATGGTGGAGAAATTTGGGGAAATTCTGATCAACTGGAAAGTGACGGGTGATCGAGGATAAGTAAGATATGAATTAAAGAAGTTGTGTTTCTACCTCAAGCTGCTGTAGCTCCTCCTCCTCCTATAAGGAATAATAACAGATCGCAGGTTAGCAGACTTTGGGGAGCAAAAGAGCAGAGGCACGTACTATCGATAAGTCGTCTACTTAAAAAAAAAAAGATAGGATAGTTGCAGTTGTCAGGACTGAAATGAAGAAGATGATGTTAAAGGGAAAAAGAGGGGAAAAACACAAGTTAACTAAAGTAACGTATAAAGATGAATGGGAGGACGAGAGCAAGACCAAAATCCTCTTAGCCTCAAAAACTGCCAAGAATTCTGTGGCATCAAACTCAGATGTGTGATGACTAGTTCACAGGGATGATGGCCAATGGACAATTACCTCTGACCGCAAATCCTCTTCCTCCTGGGGCAAGCAAACCAAGAGTTGGACATGAGGCCACACACAGCGTGCATGAAGAGGCAGAAACAGGTTGTGTCAATAAAGTTTTGAAAGATACGAGCCGAGCGCTGTAAAATGCGCTTCGAGTACATGCGTTAATTCAGACCTATCGGCCCTTGCATGTCAATTATGCCATTTTAATAGGTATGTGCATATTTAAATAATGTGACTAAATTATACTTTTATTTGCTATACATTTTATTAATAATAGTTGTTGGCATCTTTTTAAACTTGTATGAGTTAAATATGTTAAAAGTTTGCATAAAATATTCCCTGTTAAATGTTGGCAATGGGAACATAATTATTACCATTGCCCTATCTATAGTGGGGGGGTCAAAATCTAAACAAGTCCAGCACCTACAAATAAAGGTTGTGTCCAACCTTAGAGATTCCACCACAAAAAAAGAGAGAAACTAAAAGTTGCAGCCAAAATTGGAGGACCAAAAATAAGAGCACAAAATGTAGATACTAAACTGTCTCAGCTGTGAATTTCTCCACACATTAAAGTGGGTAGTTACAGTTTTTTTTAAATAAATAAATAAATGTCTTACTGTCATATTGGTTAATACTGTCATCAAAAAATATCTGTGGGGGGGGGGGGGGGGGGGGGCAGCCATCTCTGGCTCCATCTAGTGCCTCTAATTTGAATTGCAAGAAATCGAAGACAGAATACAGATCTGACTAGGTAACCATCAACTTTGATCTTCTGCATGGACACCAGAGAGTCTATTTCTGCTTCCATCATGTCAAATTTCTCGCGTGCCAAATTTAAAGGGAATAAGAGGAGCTGCTTCCATTGGCCGTGAAGCTAGTGGGCTGTGTTCACGCCTACACTGGTGCAAACTACCTGTTTCTAAAAGAGCGTGTCTGCTAAAATATCAAAGCAAAGGAAACCCTTCCCATGCTTACAATTAGAACGTGCTAAGCGCCAGACTAATGTTTTTGTTTTGATATTCTAATATTTTCCATAATGGAGAGTAAAGGCCATACTAGAATATGTTAGAATGTCTTTCATCAGTTTATAGGTTAAAAGTAGAACATGCTGCACAATAAAATAGCACAAAGAGGAAGACATTCAGCACGTTGTCATTTTGTGCATTGGAATCAGGGGATTGTTACCTTTTATTTTTTTATTTATTTAACTGAATTAATGTTTTTTCTGCCACACCCCCCCCCTCCACCCCCAGCCCCTCCTCCAAAATGTGACCAAGTAAAGGACAAGCAAATTGGAATTGCATTTCTAGCAACTATGGAAGAAAAAAAATACATACCTGTTCTTCATCTTCCTCTGCATGACCCTGTTAACAGAAAGACAACATGGACTTAGAGAATGAACATTGACCTAACAGAATCACACACAACATGGGATTGGTGATGGCCTTATGAGACGGATAGACAAGGACACAAGGATTTTTTTGATACGACATTATCATCAACTGATTGACAATAAGACATTGAGGAGGAAAAACAAAAGTGAAACAGCGAGAAATCCTGCCACTTTGACTGAAAGAGTAAGAATGTTTGAGGATTGGTTGAAAAAAAAATCCAACTAAAGAGAATTGCTGCGGAGACGTAGTCACCAGGAACCAGGAAACAACAGCTTAGTAAAGAAAAAAAGGACGTTAAAGGGATCTTTGGGATACTGAAAGTGAAGAACATCTTTGGAATGTTTGGTTGAAAAGCAAAATAAAGTTAGAGGTCATCAGTTACTGTATCTTCGGGTTCTTCATCTTCTCCTCCTTCCGTGACTTCGTTTTCCCCAAGCTCTGCTCCAGCTTCCTCCTCGCGACCTTCGCCTTCCTCTGTCTCATCCTCATCTCCATGTGGGTCCCCGTTCCGATCTGCCTCTGGAACCTCCTTTTTTTTTTTTTTTTTTTGGTGAAAACAACAAACTGGTAATCAGGGTAAATACATTAGGTTTGTTAGACAGTAAATGCAAAGTGAGTGGCACACACGTCAACTGGAGACATTCTGGAAATTGAAAAAGAGGCTTTAGTGCACACTAACAAAGAATACAAAACAAAAGTAGAAGCAGATCACGTGAGTACGCCAGATGGTCAGCTTACTTTTATAACCTTGACAATAACATAAAACATTCGTGCATCACATTACATTTTTTTTATCATGGTTAGCTGTCACTCGCATCCCCAAAGGACAACATCGCATGTCATTGCCAACTTGTAGCAATCAAAACAAGTTGATGTGGGTGAAGGGTGTTGGGAAAACAACTCTGCATCATTGTGAGTACAGTGATGGTGTATTTAGTGGTTGTGAATTCAAACGTCTCAGCCACTGAGTAACACAAAAAGAGGAGTTAATGTGAAGACTTGACAGGTGCACCTGAAGGAACGTGAGAGTGTGACAAGACATGAAAGTAAAATGCATCAATAAAACGTTACTATTAAGTCATCCTGGGTTTCCTCTTCATTGGTTTCTTCCGTGTGAGTGCCATTCTCCACAATGTGTTCTTCTTTGTCAGCCTGCAGTGCTTCCTGTGTTGAGGAAAGGATTTATATAAACAGAAAGGCAACATGCTGAGTGTTTGGAAAGTTTGGGAGGAACAGTCCAGTGACTTTAGTCCAGTTCATGAATATGAATGCCTCATATTGATACATTACCAGCTAAGTGAAATGTTAGCCATTTGGAAAGAACATCATTACGTCATTAACCCTATAACGCCAAACGTATTATATTAAATACAAGACATTTTGATAATATTTTTCTGCCATTAAAACCCTGACGTATATGATCTGACGCATGCATTTCACGGATAATCCTTTAGAGGGCAGTATCACCCATTTGATGGCTTTTCCAGCGACCTTACAAGATAGCCCCAATTGAGAAAGAAGAGACACCTGGACTTATTTATAGTGGGAAATGATCTTTCAGATTTTTTGAAATACTAATATGCTTGATATGTCTGTTTATTATTATATTTTTGACAGCTATAAATGTACGAATTTAAAGCACTGTGGCCGGATGTATCAAATATGACACAAATCAAAAGTCATATGTGGAACCAATAACGACTCTATTTTCAAAGAATCCGAATTTTCTCTCATATATTTCAATTTTATGGTTCAGACTTTATAGGGTTAAGAGCGAAAAGTACAGCAGATTTAATTATTTCTTTATTCCAATTTGCTTAACTTGTCAGATGTCTGAAATGAGACGTGTACAGTACTTCATATTTCGCTAAATGTTTCTGTAAATATGTGCATTTCTAGGAAATACTTAAGAATTTGTCTCCGGAGGTAAAGTGGTGTAATATTCTGGTAGTTGTCACGGGAAGCTAACGTGAAGCTAGCATCATGTAACAATAATAATAATGTCTGCAGTATTTAAATATTTCAATGTGGAATTCGGAGACAGTGCACCGGTGACTTGCAATGTCTGCAAATTGAGCATTTCGTGTGGCAGAAATGATAAAACCTTGTTTAACACAACTAATTTGGTATGGCACATGAAAAACTGATGTGCTTAAAAAAAAGGGGGGGGGGGTGTTGAATGTTTTTTGCTCTACTAGACATATAAAAGATGCTGGGATAGTTTTGTTCAGATTTTAAAAATAGATAAATAAAAATTAAGACAATTTGGATGCACTTTCTTCCTCCTCAATACATTGTATCGGATTTCGACTCGGTATTGGCAGATCCTCAAAATCATGTGACTCGGACTCGGGTAAATGTGAACAAGATATCCCTATTCAAAACTGTTTCAAATATTATAAACAGCTCTCGGCATAATGAGGTACGTCAAAAGCAATGCAAACTGCAGTAATACCTCTCTGACAGTGTCAATTAAAATTTATTATTTGATGTCCGTCCTTTTTGTAAAGGTAGACTCCTTGTTACAGCCCCCACTAGATAGTGCTGGTTGACGTAATGTTGTGGTGTTTAGTTAAACATTAAACAAAATGACCATTTTAGGGACCACCAAGGTGTTGAGAGAACAATTGAATACAGAGAGCATGGGGAGAAAAAATTAACTGATGAAAAGAATTAAGAGTCTTGACCTTTGAACCAGGAGGAGGGGCCAATCCCAGGAAGGCATATACAGAGTTATCTTCCTTGGCATCAAAGAATGTCTCATAGTCCTGAATAAAAACATCAAATTATTCATCAACAATTAATCTCATAAATGTACAACGTGAGTGTGAATGAATGACATAATTATCACATTGGTGTTGCTATTTTACACTGACCCCACAGTAGCTCTCTTCATTGAAGATCTGAGGGGGCAATGGGATGCCGTTGGAGGGTTTCTTCTCCTCTGGTACATTCTGTCTCATCCACTTGCGGTTGTCCTCATTGCAGGCGATGTCCAGCTGAGTGTAGTCCACCTTCAATGCTTCCAAGAAGCCCACCACATCTTGTTGCTTCTTCTTGATCTGGAATTACAGGGAACACTTTTGCTTTCTAGGACAAGAGGTCCAGCGCGATATTAAAACAAAGAAAATAATGTAGTGATAAAAGTTTTTGAGTGGTAACTAGAAGTAAGTCAAGTCAAGTCAAGTTTATTTATATAGCCCTGAATCCCAAAAGAGTCTTAAAGGGCTTTACATGCCCACAGTTGACAAATATTAACGACAAGTAAGGTACAGGTACAGGGGTCACCAACTTTAATTTATATTTTTGAAAATTGGGAGCTATTAGTACTGATTAATGCACATACATAACCCTAAAATAACAAATTTGCTTTAGAATAATTAATGGTAATCAAACATCTATGTTTTAAGAGCAGTGATTCCCCACTAATGTGCATGGCGCATTAGTGGGACATGAGCTCAACACGTGTACTGCAAGAAATGATTCAATTTCACTTTTTTTCATTTTTTATTTCTAGCAAAGTCTTATTCTTTCACTTTGAATAATATTTTTTATTATTTATAGTATTTTGGTTAATGTATCAATGTATCATAAAATGCACTTGATGGCAAACGGTAGACCTACATATTGTAATGTATCCACTTGTATTTATGTTGGGTGGGTTACCTGAGATGTTTTTTTTTTCTTCTCTAATGTGTCTTGGCTCGATAAAAGTTGGGAAATGCTGGTTGGGAAGCCCCACCGCAGGCTCTCCCCACTCATGCAAACAGGCCCGTGCACGAACGGGGATCGGGCAACACAACAGCGCTTTCCAAGAGTTTCAGCCGCTTCACACCACAAACTGAAATTATTGCCACAAGTGACCCATTCGCCACTATGAACATTCGGTCCGGCACGGTCCGTAATGAGAACTTGCCTTGCGGGCCTTGGTCAAGTCATTGGGCTTCGCTTGCAAATGTGTTACCAAACATAGACCCATGCCAAATCGTTGAAAGGCGACTGGCGTTGCATTGCGTTTGGGAGAATACAAGCAAAGAAACATCGCTGCAATGAGAATAAAACAATAATAAAGGTCCAAACTTACCGCCGTGGATCCCGATGAGGTGGCGAGAAACACTTTGATAACCATGATGTTGCTATTTTCTTATTAGAGTAAGCAACAAGTATGCTCTTAAGGGAGAAGGTAGCCTCCCTCCTCTATTATTAGAAGTAGCAGCGCCACATGCGCGCACGCACACAATCGCGCGCGCGCGCGCGCACCGCTGAGGCTATTTTTTGCCACCGGGCTCCATCAGTGAACGATTGGTGACTTGTCCCCTGGAGGAGCAGCACTGATTGGCAACTTCAGCTGTCAGTCGGCCATAGGACAGTGAAGTTAGCCTCCAGCTCCTTGCTGAACATACATGGACAGAAATAGCAACGACGAATAGTAAGTCCGTTTTTGTTAATTTCTTTGCTTTTTCTTGCCCGTGTAAGTCACTCGAATTTTCTCTTTGCTTTTTCTTGCCCGTGCAAGACACTCGAATACAAATGTTAAAATGGTGGCCTTTCACTTGTAGCCTAAAGCGCTTTTCTACCTGTTGTGGCCCTCATAACGCTTCACACGGATGACGCAGCATCAGCAGCAACTGGGGGTTCAGTATCTTCCTCAAGGTCACAATTAGGGATGGGGATCAAACCCTCAACCGCTGGGTTGGGAGATGATCACTCTACTGAGCCATGCCAGATTTATTTATTTTTTTCAACACATCCTCATAACAACCCTGTTTTGTGGCTCACAATCACCAAGCCAAGCAAATAACTAATCCATCAGCACTAAATTTTAATATTTGTTCTATGAAATTGTATTGATTTATTCCAATTCCAGCAATCTATTCTCTACATTTAAAATTCTTCACTGCTTAATTTAATAGTGGATATTTTGTCATCAACTCTACTGCTAGAGCTATTTTTCCATGAACGGCTCTGATTGGTCAATCACCGGATGGAGTCACACACTAGGCGTGGTTCCTGCCTCACTTCACCCAGTTCTGTGTCTAGGCTGCTATAAGCATTACCAGCCGAACCTTAACCACAACTCTGAGCCTATAGGCTGTTGTTAAAAAATTGTAGTAAATTATTTTTTAATACAACATACCAAGCAGGATTCAAACCCATTTCCCCACATTTTCACACTCACCGGCGCAGAATTCTTACTTAGTTCTCGCACGACTCACGGCAAAATAGCACTAGGTGGTGAATTGCTGGTCATTTTTGTTTTTCCTGAGAAGTGCAATGGAAACTGGAAGCAGCAGCAGTCAGATAAAGCAAGTTCATGCCAAAATGTTATTCATATCATTGTGTGTGTAGTGCAGTTACTTCTGCCAGATCAGCAGCTTTATTTAAGAAAAATAACAGTCCTTTCATTCCTTTACTGTAATTTACTACATACACATATACCAGAATACACACATGCATTTACAAAGGGAGTGATACGACAGTGAAGGGGCTGCGTAAACAGTCAAACCCTAAACAGTTGGAGGTTGGTTCCTTGCTCAAGGCTCCTGGGCAGTGCCAAGCACATCGTGTTTCCATTGATCCATAGCAAGTCTTCTGCTCTTCTGTATTTTTTTTCTCCTTTAATTTTAAACCTACATCTTTAGGTCCTCAACCCGACAAGTCAAGTCCTTGGTTATATATGTCCTACAAAGGAGTTGGCAACAGTTTGCCATGTCTAAACAGGGTATTTTAGCTATCAGTTCCCCATTCACAACCAAGAGTCAAACTTAAAATTGCTCTTGGACAGAGAAAGAAACTTACAGACACAAGAGAGCTGAGGTAGATGAGGTCAATGGTCAAATTAGACTATCACTAATTTTAACCACTTTTTTTTTTTTTACATGCCAAATGAGTCCTATATGTTTTTAATGTAGGACTCAAAATGGCTGAGGTAGCAAAGTAGAAGGGAAGATTGTCAAGATTATACAATCCATGTCAAAATAATTTTTTAAATAAGCTTAAAACATTCAAGGATCATCTTCTTCAACCCAAGCTATACAAACACAGTAACCTAACAGACGAGGACTGAGGTAGCAGGTGTTATCATTAGTACATTTTTCAGCGCCCTACCAAAATTCAACTGATTCATATTTTTAATAGTAATCAACGCTCCATTGGTAGAGACTATACATGAACACCTTCTCAGGTTCATTAAATGATACCTTGAATACTTGACTTTTTTCGTTGTCCGTGTTGAGGCGATAACATCACAGAATGTCCAATAGTGTTTGTCAAGCTAAATCTTAGCTTTTATTAACCCCTCAAGAGAGTGATTGTGTGCAGGTGTATTCGCATCTAATTTGAAATTGGGAGTGTGCATTTATCATGCTTAGGTTCAGTTTTGATTCCAAGTGAGTAAAAAAAAGAATAAATCCTGATCCTTAAGAATGAACTGCTGTTAAAACCAGCTGGTACAAATTGGTAGCAGGGCAAATACTCAACAGAGTTGAGTAAAAATAGAGCTCAGGTTTGTGAGTCAGCACGGTTTGACTCCAAATCTGAGCCTGGAGGTGGCACTAAAGGGGTCACTTGAGACCGGGGTGTATGGGTCACACGCGGGGAGCCACTGTCTACGGATTCTGATTTCCATGCTGGTGATTTTGAAGAACGTGGTCGACTCAAACTGACCCCTTTCCTCTGTCTCAGTAATTGTCTGTATTGATTTAGGGTCAGCCCGGGGTAGGCTGGTTTCCCCTTATGCAAGTTCTCAACCACTGGTGAGAAAATGTATTTACGTTTTTGGAGTTTGCGTTTCACCACTTTCTTTACAGGTGGCGTTGGGAACCAAACCACCGTATTCTCTTCTTTTTTCACTGGCTGCTCCGGGACCACCTCTGATTTCTTCTCTTCTGACACGTCTTCCTCAGTAATTAATTTACTAACCTCAGGTGGCTCAGTGGTGGCCTCGGTAACCTCTGAAACTAACAAACATTCATGCATGGTCTCGTGTTATTGTGATATGGATTGTGCAAATTGTTGATTGTTTCGTAATGATGTTGGTTTACACTGAGAGACATTAGTAGCTCACCTGGAGTATCGGCCAAGTCACTCCTTGGACCTTCAATTGTGTATGATTCCTGAGGTCCACTCTCCTGGTAAACGCGTCTCTCAGTGGAAGCATTTCCGGCAGATTTGCCACAGGTTTGCAGCTTGTCTTCAGAATCCGAAAGTTCTGACTTCTCATGAATGTCAGACTCACTGCGTGGTGAGGAGACTACTACCTCAGTCTGGACCAACTTGTTCAGTTTGCCTGTGAATGAGAAATTAATTTTGAGATATCACTGACAATATCAACTAACTTGAGTTTTTGGCCTCTCTTTTGTGTACCTCTCTTTTTTGGTTGGTTCTGGAGTCTCAAGGCATAAATATTGTGTATCTCCAGCTCTCTTTTTATGTCCTGTTTGAAAAAACAGTGTATTCTTAATCATCAAACAGATATATTTACTTTTTTAACCTTCCATTTCTGTTGTGGTATTCAATGAATTCTGGCTGAATTGGAACAATAAAAATCGATTTACCCGAGTTTCCTTGGATAACTCATAAACTTGTGTTTGTAGACAGAAAGATGTCTTTCTGGCCGTGTTGATTTTTTTGTGTTCTGTTGCTGCCTGGCGATTGATGGAGCCTCGTAGCAATTTGTTACACCTCTCCAAATCCTGTAACATATCAAGAGAATAATTACTAGAAAGTAATCAAACTAAGTAGTGTTAACATGACTCATTTTACACGCAACAAAACCAGATATGGTATAAGTGAAAAACACTAAATAGCAAGGGGTTTAGTGTCTTGCTCATGAAAACAAATCCAGATTTCCAATTTACTGGTTGGCTGGCGCAAACCACCCTTAAATCACCTTCTCTGCTGCCCTATTCCCGTATGCTCTGTTCTCAATAACTTCATTGCTGGTGAAGTTTTCCAGTATCTGGTACAGCGGTGGTTTTGCATTAGAAGTGCTCCAACACACTCCGCAGTTGACAGTATGGTACATTTCAAAATGTATAGTGCTTCTTAACTCATTCACTGCCATTAACGGCTATAGACGTAAAAAAATCCCTTTGAAGTATTTCTGTTAGTTTTAATTTTTTTTCCAATTTTAACAAAAGTATGAAAATCTAGAAAAAAGTTATTGTACATTTAGAACAGATATAAAATTTGTGATTAATCGTGAGTTAACTATTGAAGTAATGTGATTAATTACAATTGAAAAATGTAATCGCCTGACGACCTCATTTCTAATAATCTTTTTTCTTTTTTTAAATGATCTTTCCCCCCCCCCCACCAATTTTTTTTAAATTAAAATTAGGGCGTCAGGCGATTAAAATGTTTAATTGTAATTAATCGCATGACTTCAATAGTTAACTCATGATTAATCACAAATTTTATATCTGGTCTAAATGTACAATTTTTTTTTTCTTACTCTTGTTAACAAAAATGGAAAAAAAATGTTAAACTAATAGAAATAGTTAAAAATGATTTTTGACTTCTATAGCCGTCAATGGCAGTGAATGAGTTAACCTGGGTTTAATCGAACCCCAGGGCTTGGCAAAGGTCCAGGCACACACCCAAGTCATGATTCGTGATGACACGCCCCGCTTGGCTGTCCTTGACTACAGGGAATTTGGTGCGATCAATCGTCGACTTGTGCCTGTTGTGATGGTACGTCGCGTGATTTCTTTATTATTGTAATGTTGAGCAAAAATGGAGCCTGTTGTTTTCATGGTATCTGATGCCCCATCTTAAGAAATCAGTGGTGATTGTTTTAAAAAAATGCTCTAAAAATGTAGAGTTAAAGGTGAAGTCAAGCCCCCAAAAAAATTCTTAATATGTTCTATGCAGCCCCACTAGTCTAAATACGGTAGTCTGGTTAATATTGTGTTTGTGAAATGTGAGTTAAGCAGCAAAATCCAGCAGTTTTTATCAATTTCAGAAGGCGGCCATTTTTCCACTCACAGCTCAGCCTCAGAAAACAGTTGATCTGTGATTGGTCGTTGCCTGAGCACTGAGCAACTGTGATGTCATCTTCAGTCGACAGCAAGTAGCAAAATGTCTGCCATGCTTCAAAACTCATATACCACAAATGTAATATTAACCAGATCGTTTAGACTAGTGAGGTCACATATAACATATTATTGTCAAGAAATGTTTAAGGTTGACTTCCCCTTGTCATCGTCCAAACTGCATGATTTGCAATGTCAAGTTGAGCAATTCTGGCCCAGCACAACTAGCAAAACTAAAGTGACACTTCCTTGAGTTGCATGGAGCTGGACCACACTCCTAACTCAAAACATTCATATCTCAAATCGGTTTTCCCCATTGAAATGAATGGAAATGCAAATAATCCATTCCTGCTTTTGGTGGAAGCCGTGTGGTTGCACTACTCTTTGTGTGCTGTTTAGTTTGACAGTAACCAGGGGCGGACCGGCCATTGTGAATTTCGTGATTTTCCGGAACCTCCATTTTCGGGCCGTTACCCCCCACCCCTGTCTATCTGTGCGTGCCACTGTCCGCCCACAAAAGACGAATAGTAATGGCTGTATGTAGGCCGGCATCCCCCACATGGTGTGAAGTGAGTTGAGTCACCAGACACCAAGCAGCGCTCGTATTTCAAATTAAAGGGATACTGGACTCATTGAGCCATTTTCAGCAGTAATAAAAAAGTTATTGAATTAATTCTGGACAAAATATTAACTTTTTATTGCGGAAAATGGCTCAATGAGTCAAGTCAAAGCAAACAAAAATGGGCCGATCAATGGGTCTTATCTGCCAAAAAATTGTAACTCATGTCACTCATCTCATGTTAGTACTGTACATGTAAATTAGAAGTCAAATTCTCTAAAAGTTGTCTGAATTTAGTTATTGCCAAATCTTCGTTTCCTTTCTCTCCTGGATGAAGCAGCAGAGACCTTTGCCCCTAATTGCCCCTAGAATCCGCATTGTGACCTTGACAGGCATATGGCAGCTTGTTTGGTGACCTTAAAGGGCACATATGGTTGCCTCCTGTGAATTCTGTCTGTCAACAAGCAGTCACTCAAATGGGATCTGACCAAACTATACTTGAACACCTGAAAATGATACAATCCAAGCAATGTGTCTGCACCTGCAAGCTAAAAATGAAAAATAGCTTCATTAAACAATCTGATATTCATCTTCAATTTTGGTGCGGTTAATGGGTCTGGTACTACCTTCACCTGGTTCTTAACATACATTTATTCGCTTGTCCTTCTCCTGCAGCTCTATGGAGACTTCATTTAGCTTGCGTGAGAGTTCATCCTTCGCCGGCAAGGCCTGCTCCTTGATGACCCTGTGCTGGAGGTTTTGGATCCTGTCTTTAACATTGGTCAGCTCCTTCTCGGTAACCTGTAGCTTCCAGGCTAGGTTGTTACGGCAGGTGCGCGTTCCACAAAGCAACTTTTGCAAGTCTCGGACCTCGCCGTCGTTTTGATTTAGTACCTACGAGGAACAGTTTGTTGTGCAACAATGACTTTTTGCTTCTTCTTTTTTTTAAAGACAATATGGTTTTGTGGTTAACAGTTAATTTACAATGAAAATACTCGCAACCAAACTCTTCCAATTATTTTTTCCCCCCAGATGTGACAGATTTCCGTCACCAACCTCAGAAACTCCCTCCTCAGAATCTTGGAATTGCTGCAGTGCCACTGTGTGGCGATGTTGAACTTTCTTCAACAGCTTGGTCTCTGTCTTGACCTCGACCAGTTGCAGCTTCAGGTCATAGTTCTGGTTTTTCAGCTCGTTTATGCTGTTTGAGTACGATGAATGGATCCTGGCCTTTGTGCCACTATTGATTGGAGGCAACTTCAGCTTTATTTCTGAAAAGCATTCAAGTTGTTGATTTGGATTGGGCCTCTTGCAATGCAGTATATAAAAACCTTTTTATTTGTTATTATATTTTTTAAATATTGCTCTTCATACATTACATTAATTGTTATCAAATCAAGAATGTATTATGTATTTTTAATTTTTTTTTAATGCTCTTTCCACAAATGTTAACGGGTACTTAGATGAGGGCTTCTAGTGCAATGTTTGTTTCCCCCGCCTTAGCCATTCTTGGGGTATTTTTACAATCTTGTTGTAGGACCCTTTCAAATTCAAAACTCCTTGTGTCAAACAGCCCCCGAACATACTTTAACTGAGCCTCCTCCAGGTTTCCACAGGTTTGTATGGTTATGTTTGTATGGTTTGGTTTTGCATCTATAGACAAACTAAGCTAACTTGCCTTTTTTTTTTTTTTTTTCGCTAACTGATGTGAGATATTCTCTCATGAGCAAAACAATACCAGAACAGAACGCTGTACCTACTGTGGAACATGGAGTGGGCTGTTTTGTTTTGAGGCTGCTTTGCTACACCCTGCACAGGGTGCCTTGAACTTGTGGACGGTATAATGACATCTGAAACTATCAAGCCATCCTGGAGAAAAATGACCCAAAACACTGAGACACATAAAAATGGCTAAGAAAAAAAAAACACTGGACTTCGAAAGTGTCTTTGTATGAGCACTGATGTAAATCTTATTGAACATCTGTCAGAGGAGCGTTAACATTAGTCAAGACAAGGTACTGTTCAAACCTGAGACAGCTAGAGCAGTTAATCCACAAGGAGTGGGCCAAAATACTAGTCGATAGGTGCACCAGGCTCATTGAGATACAGATGCAGTGATTGCCTCAAAAGGTTGTGCAACACCATTTAAGGGTACCTCATTTCACAAGTAAATTTTGATTATCTACTTAAATCAGTTTGTAAGATATTTCAGTGACCATTGTGGCTTTCTCTTTATTCAAGGGTACCCACAAATTGAGACGCCTGTTGCATGGTCACTATTTATTTACATTATAATAAAAATTGTTCAAATAAATCAAAATTTTCAGTTTCAGTTTAAAATGGTTCTACAGAGTGTTTCTTTTTTATTATGCTGACTATGTGGCTAGAACACAAGGCAGTTTCTCTTCTTGTCCCCTAACCTTATTGTGTGGAAACACAATAATTGCCTCATCACACCTGCATTAGATTATTATAATTTGCATTGCTAGTTTTGAATGGAAGTCAAGGAAAATTATGTGGAAGGCAAGATGTGGATCGTGGACCTTGAGTTTGACATGTTTTAAGTTATATTACATTATAACAGCATGCGCGTATGTTTTACATTATTACAACAAATGTCCACAATTTGGGTAATTCCAGAATATGGTGATATTTTCTGTAACTGGTCATGTTTCTATTGGTTATGTATAATAGAGACAGTCTTAGGACTTGTTGGTATTATGCATCAGTTATAGTATAGGATTAGCCATTAGCCAAACTATGTATTGTGGAGTCAATACAACCTAATATCTTCATATTGTGTGAGTGTTTTCAGTATTGTGTCACTCAAGCAAACATAACAGTGGTTACAAATGTCATCAGAAAAAAAGACATACCAAACTTTATTTTTATTATTATATAGCTAAATTAGCTTTTGACCAGTTGCCAATGGCTTTAACATGTGAAGCAAATACCTCACACAAACAATGATTTGCTACTCTGATACTTGAAAATTTAATTGAAATAAAGTGTAGCCTAATATTAATTTCAAAGGTTTCACTTAGATTTTTTTTGATGAATGTGTGTAACACAGAAAAAAATTGTGATGTGAAAAATAAATGTCTAACGTTCATGGTTGAGATGGACGATTCACATTAAATTGGGTGTTACCTAAAAATGTTGGTGCCTAAATGATCCATCAATTTTGGAATGACCCGTTTATCACACTATAGGCAACAACGTGTAAAATGAACATACCTTCGGTTTTTTTATATGGATTATATTTCTTGTCCGGACTGCCTTTGTGCGTCTGTGTTTTGGTTTGGAAGACGACGGTGCGTGGCTGTGTGTTGAGTTTGGGCAGAGAAACCGTTTGCGTGTTGCTTTTGCCTCCTACAGCGTCTACCCGTGTCTTGATTGAAAAGGCCCTCTGACTCATCCTCAACGCCTTGTTGCAGACCTCCTCACACCGGGAAAGGGCACGTCGAAGCCGAGAAAAGCGGCCCGAACACGGCATCGCATCTAGCGGAGCACTCGTCAAGGCTGTCACAGGCCGAATGCGACTTGGGTGCCGCTTTCATTGTCGCCAATGATGACGCCACGATCCTCATATCAGAGCACAGAGACAGATGACACCGACAGACATACAGCTGGACGACAGGCGTGACGTCACGGTAGGTGGAAAGAGCTAATGCCGTCCAAAAGTTTGTGAGCGGGTGTGCAGTTCAAATGCAGGCGGGTGGGTGGAAGCATAACAATACGGCTTTAAAGACGAAGTAAACCCAAAAGTATTCTCTACAATATGTTCGATACACTTTCACGAGATGTTGCTTTCGTGGACTATGACTTAAGCAGCAAAATCTACCCCGTTTTTACCATCTCTGGTGACAGTCATTTTGGCACTTGCTGTCAACTGAAAATGACATCACAGTTGCTCAGAGCTCAGGTAACGACCGATAACAGCTTATCATGTTTACTGAGTTTGGTCATGTGACGTTCGTAAATTGTGGGGTAAATGGTTGTTACCTGAGCAATTTGTGTCACTTTCAGTCGACAGCAAGTGGCAAAATGAAAATGGCCTTCCAGAGACCGGACTTATATATGAATGGACTGTCCCAAACATGTGGACGGGACCGGACCCTAGCGCCTTAAGCCAGAGGGTAGCCATCTTACATTGCCACTTTTACTGACAACTTATTTTTGGGGGGCTGAAAACACTGCAATACGTGTTTTACACTCCTGAAAGCCTTGCAAATAAGAGCGGACTGTTTGCATCAACCATTCCGAGTATGTTATCTCAATATCAGCAACAACAAAAAGTTGATTTGGTGTGGGGAATTTCACTATAAAGTAGATTTTTCAGGTAGGCTATCTATTTTAATTGAGCATTATTTATTTTTCCAATGACTTTTTATTCCCTGCTTCTGAACTCATATCCATGGAGGACCAAAACTGCCAAAATTATAAATAAATAAATGACTAAAATAAATAAATAAATAAAAACAGATAAGGATGAATGCAAATCTAAATTGTTTAATTCCAAATTTGCAAAATAGAGGGCAGTGTATTATGCACTCAGCCCTTTTCCTGATTCATGTGCAACAAATGGGTGAATTTCCATTTCCAAAATGGCCACGCCCATGAAACCAGGCTTCCGCTCCCACAAAAACATCCAAGTTCGTGAGTTTCACAGACTCACATAGTGCTGAGCTTGGATAGAAATCCATGTTGGTATAAGCACATTCATCATCATCATGAAATATTGTTAGATTTGATGGGATGTTTAAAATTACTAATAAAAAAAACAAATCAGTAAAACAGAGGAAGTCATTGTTGCCATAAAAACACACCAAGATATACACCCTCAGATTTCATTGCAGCTATAAATTTAAAAGGCTGTCCTGCAAAATTACAAAAATTGAGTTAGCCAGTTATCAGTGACTCAATTATCATTAGCTATATGATTAGCATGGGAACATATTGTTTTAATAGATATTTGATATAAAAGGTTAGCTCCTACAGAAGAACATCATCCATCCACTGTACCACTTTTTCTCACTAGGGTTGTGAGTATGCTGCAGCCTAGTTCAGGGTATACACTGGGTATAAACTATATACTATACAGTATATGGGTATATGCGGGTATACGGTATATACCCACTTCTTTTTCAGTCAGCATTGCGTATACCCACTTCTAAATCCCCCCCAATACACACCATTCAGTTATATACTATGTGAGCCAGATGACACATTTTTTACTCAAGGATGGTCTGTGTCATTTCTTCTAATAAAAATGATCAGTCATATGCCTACTAGTTATTGCAGCAGTGTTACACTACAAGAGCAGATTGTGGTTTTTATAATTTATTTTACATTTTGAGTGATAAAGCATCAAGTAAGATACTTATCACAACATTGGCGTTCCAAATTTGTATAATCATAAATAAATGCTTAGCATAGGTTTGGCATACTGTAGGCCATTGTAACATGTAGTTTAAAGATTGGCACTGTACTTAAAAGGGGGAAAAAAGTAATCACAATAACAATTAGTAAAATTTATTGCACATAAAAGTTAAATACAAATTGTACCATAATACGTGTAAAAAATATATAAAGATGAAAATATATTGAATTTAAGTACAACTGAGCAGTCATTCGTTTGCACACCATGACAGGAAGCCTGTATTTCACAGTCACTGAGTAACAATGACAAACCAACAAAATATGAAAAGCTCTGCTTTATTATGTTTAAAAAAAAAACTGCAACAGCAATGTGAAAAAATAATTTGTGCAATCAAAAATACAATCATATATAACCTAAAATGTACAAAAACGGGGGGGGGGGGGGGGGGATAAATAAATCAAGCAAATAATTGTCACTTACCAGACAAAAGGTGAAAATATGGTTTTAAAAATCTACTTTAGAGCTATGTAAAAATGTGCAAAACTGCCTAAATAGAAATATTTTAGTTTCTCTGTTCCTCAGCACTCTAGGCTGATGTCTTTAAAAATATGTTGTCTTTAAAAAATAAATTAAAATGAAAAAATCTGAATACAGACTGTTGTCTTCAATTGCTCTTGGAGTTGCTTAGTTCACGTATGTCTTAGGACAACTTAGACAACTTACATCTTAGAAAGTACATGGTCAGTTAGCGCCGTACAGCGAATTTGCTGTTCGCCAATATGTATTCTCTATGCCTGTGGGTTACGTATCTTTTTGTATGTGTTGCGACTCAAGTGGAAAAACAGTAAGAACAGACAGCTATCATTTTAATCTAGTAGCTTTTAACTTTAAATTGCCACAGCTGGGCTGGAACATATCCGCCACAACAAACAGGAGGTCACTTAATTATTGTTTTTCATTTGAATGCTTTATGTTTATGGCCTAGAAGTTTTTTTTTGTTTTTTTACTTTACTTTTTACTCCTCTGGAACCTGAAGGTAGTAGTAATTCAATTCGCAATACAAAGTGATTTGCTTCCTTGGTCCATGTCATACCTCTCCACAGTTTCATTGAAATTAATTAGGTAGTTTTTGCATTATCCTGCTCTCAAACAAACCAGGAAGTTAAAAGGGAAGTCAACCCAAAAATATTCTTTGCAATGTTTTATGCGCCTTCACTAATCTAAACATGGCATCCTGATTACTATTGCGTTTGTGGAATATGAATTAAGCAGCAAAATCCACCTGTTTTAAATCCATCTCAGGGGGCGGCCATTTTGCCACTTGCTGTCGAGTAAATATGGCATCACAGTTGCTCATGGCTCAGGTAACGACCAATCAAGGCACATCTGTTTTCTGAGTTTGGTCAGGTGACGTTTGCAAGCTGAGCCGTGATTGGTCGTTACCTGAATCCTGAGCAACTGATGTCATTTTTGGTTGACAGCAAGTGGCAAAATGGCTGAATTTTGCTGCATAATTCATATTCCACAAACACAATTTTCATCAGAATGCTGTGTTTTGACTCGTGGGGGCGTATACAACACTACTGTAAAGAAAAAATGTGGGGGTTGTTGACTTCCCTTTAATGAAGTAATAATATACATATATACAATAAAATGGCTTGTGCCCTAAAGTGTCTTTACACATCCCAGATAAGCAACGGAGTTCAATTGTTACTATTGCTCTAAGTCCATGTAGCGGAATCATTATGTGTTACATCCAAATCCGAGCAGTCACTGGCGGCATCTGGTTGGCTTGCCTGTTCGTCACTCAGATAGAAGTCGTTTATCATTTCAGCAGAACGTCTCCGATTGCGACAGTAGTGCGTTTCCTCTTTGGCAGGCAGGCTTGTGCCTTTGTGATACCTCACGTGCACGCCGCTGTGGGCTGGCTTGCCCAAATGTAGGTTCTTAGTAATTGGGGTGAAGTTGTATTTACGTCGAGCTTTGGGCCGTGAGCATCGTTTTGATTCACGTTGAGAGACCTTTGGCTCGTTAAGAATGCTCGACAAAGAGCATTTTTTGAATGTCCTAATGTCTTTCTGATCTCCTTTCTCCTTTCTCTTTTGTTGTTTTACCTCAACAATCACCACCGCCTCATCCTCTTCCTCATCCACCTCCTCCACCTTCTCTTCTACCTCTTCGTCATCCCTCTCCTCTACCTCCAAACTCTCCTCTACCTCGTCCCTCTCTTCTACCGCTTCTGTCTCCTCAACCTCTCTGTCCTCCTCTACTTCTATGTTCTCCTCTACTTCTATGTTCTCCTCCTCTTCTTCCACCTCATTCTCCTCCTCCCCCAGTTCCTCTACCACCTGCTTTTCATCCTTCTTCCGGTACATCCTCACTGAATCCTCCTCCTCACACACTTCCTCCTCCTCCTCGTACTTCTTCTCCACATGCTCCTTCTCCTCTTCTTCCTCCTCCTCACTTTTCTTCTTCTCATCCCCCTTTTTGTAGTTCTTCTCATCCTCCTTCTTGTAGTTCTTCTCATCCCCCTTCTTGTAGTTCTTCTCATCCCCCTTCTTGTAGTTCTTCTCATCCCCCTTCTTGTAGTTCTTCTCATCCCCCTTCTTGTAGTTCTTCTCAGCATCCACCTCCTCCCACACCTTCTCCTCCTTGTTGTTGTTATCCCCCTCTCCTTCCTCATAGTCCCGCTCCTCCTCTTGTTCCTCTATCATCTCCTCAAATGTTTCTTCTAACCTCGTATCCACTGACTTGTCTTGTTTTCCTTCAGTTTCATCCTCCTCCTCCTCCGCCTCCTGATTTTGGCCCTGGTCCATTCCCTCATCCTCATAATCTTCCTCATCATGTTCCTCCTTTCCCTCATTCCTTCCACTGTTGTTCTCTTCTGACCTCTGGCCCCCGCCTCCATCATTATTCTTCCCCTGATCCTCGTCCTCATCATTTTCATCCTTACGCTTTTGGTTGTACTCATCCTCTTCCTCCTCACCCTCCTCTGACTCCTGTGTTTCCTCTGATGAGTCCAGTCTTTCCTCTTGGCGATAATCGGTATCCTCAAAGGCTGAAATAAAAAATAAAAAATGTTTGTGAATGCACAGATTTTTGTGACATTTTCAAAATTCATCATAATTAAAATGACATCTGTTAGGCTCACCTGCACCTTTCTCAGAATGCCTCCGGTTCTTTCTCCTTTGTTCACTTGTACGAGACTTGCGTGGCACATAATCCTGGAAAACACAAACAGCACTTTCATTTTTACTTTCTTGATATGACTTGACAATTATGGTTATTAATACATGCATACACATAAAATACGAATGAGCCAAAAATCAAGCACTAGTTATTTAAATGGCCTACTGGGCTGCCAGGGCTCTGCCACGTCCGAAACTTCTCATCAGTGTCCGAATTGTCCGACTTGAGTCGACTGCCCGCCTCACTGGTGGATGAGACAATTTCCTCCGTCTGGATCATCTTGCTTTGTTTGGCTGCCAATCACAAATTTGTATCAAACAACACTGGCAACTAATAAGGTAACAAAAATGACGAAACCGAATCTTTATTGAACATTACCTCTTGATCCATGTTTTCGTGATCGGATAATATTAATATTATTAGTCTCTTCTTCGTTTGGTCTGTCCATCTTGAATAAAGAATTAAAGGAGAAAAATACAAATAAATATTGTATGACAACCCAATGTTGTTATCAGTAGTTAAACTATACATTGCCACTCTTCTTTCAACTTACTTGAGTTTTCTTGGATAATTCAGAAACTGCGCATTGTAGACCAAGCGACATCTCATTGGTCTTGGACATTTTTTTGTTTTCTGTTGCTACGTGGCGATTGAGTGAGCCTTGAAGCAACACATTACTCTTCTCCAAGAACTATCATGCATAACGGAAAAAAAGAAAACAAATAAAGAAAAACTAAATCATACAACCATCTCTTAGATTGTTGTAATTTATACTGACCAGAAATTCTAAAGGTTACATCTGCTACCACTCGGCACAAACAAAGAATGGTGGCTAGATGTACTATCATCAGGAATTTATGGGATTCTCATCATTGCAGTTACACACATTAAGACAATGATAGATGAAGACTAGGCATCTACAGTGAGTCAAAGAAGTATTTAGTCCGCCATCGAGTGTGGAAGTTCTCACACTTAAAATGATGACAGACGTCTGTAATTTTCATCACAATTCAACTGTGAGACAGAATGTGGTGGGGGAAAAATCCTGGAAATCACATTGTAGAGTTTTTAATATAACTAACCTGTTAGCATTTTGATTTTATCTGACCACATGAAATTCTCCCGATCCTCTTCTAGATCATCCATACGCTGTCTGGCAAACTTCAGACAGGCCTGGACATTTACTGGAGACACGTCGGGCTCTGCGGGATTTGATTCCCTGTTGGCGTAGTGTGATACACTAATGGTAACCTTTGTTACTTTGGTCCCAATTCTCTGCAGGTCACCAGATCCCCTTGTGTGGTTTTGGGATTTTTACTCACCATTCTCATGATCATTTTTCACCCCATGGGATGAGACCTTGTGTGAAGCCCCAAATCATCCCTTGCGTGTTTATTTACCACCATAATTTACAAATATTCTTTAAAAATCCTATAATGTGATTTCTATTATTTTTTCCCCACGTCTCATAGTTGAAGTGAACCATGATGACAATTAGACCTCCATCATCATTTTAAGTATCAGAACTTGCAATATCGGTGACTAAATGCTTTTTTGCCCCGCTGGACGGTGCCAGCCTGCTGAAGAGGAACAAAAAAATAAATAAAAACATGTCCAGGATCAAGTTGAAGGACATTTTGGTACACTCTGCGGTGGAGTTGTTTGAACAATGCTCCACTCAATGGCCACAACATTAGGTACACCTGCATAATCTACCGGTAATGAAATACAGGAAGGCAAATCAAGGTACGTATACAAATGATAATGAAATAAATTGAAATAACAATTCTCAGCTGTTAGTGATGTAAGTATACCTGTTTGAGACTACGCCAAACATTAAAGTAAGATATTTCCTCAGTAAGCACATTGTAAATAAAAGTAAAGAAACCCCCCCCCCCCCCCCCAACAGAAAATTGGCATTTTCCGAGTAGTTGCCTAAATAACAGTAATCTCAAAAAGGTCAATTATAAGTTAGGAAAGCAAATCAAATGAAAGCAAGACAGTATTATAATTGTAAAGGCACACCGCTCTTGTAGATCTTATTAGATAGTGCAGGTGTACCTAATGTTGTGGCAGGTAGCGTATGTTGGTCATTTCTCCCCAACCTCCCGAGCCATGTTGCTCTTTAAACATACCTGTATCCTCCTGTCTTTCTCTTCCAGCAGCATGGTAAACTCACTGAGCCTGCGGGTGAGTTCCTCCTTCTCCAGAAGGTTAGGGTTCTGGTTGACCCTCCACTGGAGGTGAGTGATCCGGTCTTTGTTGTCCAGCAACTCCCTCTCTGTGCACTGCAGCTTCCTTGCCAGCTTATCACGGCTGGAGCGTGTCTCAGTGAGCAACTTTCGCAGAGCTTTCACTTCATTTCTGTGCTGTTCTTGTATCTAGAAAATCAAAGGAGACGTCTGGGAATATTGACAATCAATGCACACACACCTGCATACCTGAAGCAATGCTGACTTTTGGGAAAAAGGAGACTCATACCATGGGGCGGTCGCCAGTCAATCACAGGCACATACCAAGTGAGAGAACCATTCTCAAATCGCCATAAGTAAGAACTAAATCCATGTGGCCTGCACGGAAGCCTGGCAAGTGAACCACTATCAGTGGCCATTTTATTTTTACAATAATACTGGCTTTGTACTTCTCTATATGCACTAACACTAAGCACATTGGAGTACAAATACTTTGCTATTGTACCAAAGTAGACATTTTTCAAGTATCTGTAACTAACTTGAGTATTCATTTTTCTGAGAACTTTATACTCAAAGCGCTTTAACATTGGCTCCTCATTTTACCTACTGATGGCGCAGCATCAAGAGCAAGTGCGGGTTCAGTATCTTGTTGCTCCAGGGCAATTCAACATGGCCACAAAGGTTTGAAGATCGAATCCACAACCTTGGGGTTGGAGCCGGCCACTCTACCATTGGAGCCATGCAGCCCTTGTAGGATCATACCTCTTTGCAAAAAAAACTGAAATGGGGCATTTTTGACGGCAAGATTCAGAGACGCAAGATATTACCCATCCATAAGAGCTATTTATTTTAATGTTGGCTCTGGTAAAAAAAAATTTTTTTAAAAAGCCTGATTAAAAATTACGAGTGACTAGTTTTCAAAAAATCGTCATCGTAAAAAACAAAACAAAACACTGTTAAGGCTTATTTTAGATTTTGCTTTTATGGTGCTATAGCCGCATTAGAAAAGAAAGCTGTGTAGCCCTACTTAAGCCCCTCCAGCATTTTTTTTTCATATTCTAAAATATGTTGAAAAGTTTTATCCTGGGCCCCCCATGTATCATTTTTTTAAAATGTACTTAACAGTTATGGGTTGTTGTTGTTTTTTTAACTTAAAGTTGCAATATGGAACTTTTTTCCCCAAAAATAACTTTACAATAAGCTTTTTATTTGACCATTTATGACTGAAATGCCTTCTAATTAGTAGATTAACACCTTAGCTGTTCACAATGGGTACTCCTGCAAGCCTCTGGCCAATAGTTTTCAGACTGGATTCGGGTTAGAATTTCCCACGCCCTGTCTGCGAATGTGACGTAAAGTGCGTGGTGGGTATGTGAAAAACGGTATGTGCAGTTTCATTTTTCGTCAGCAGGTAGCAGGAGCGATTTGAAATTGAATATTCTACGTTCAGTAGCTTTGAGTAAAATGAGTTGAATTCTTACACCAAATTTTATCATGGTATTTTTCCACACACATATATAGTTTACTTCTACTTAAATACAGAGTGTGGGTACTTTTGCCCCCTGTTGGTGCATGATGTTTTGTGCCGGGCGCAGTTCCCAGCATCCTGTGTGTGTAAATATGTAGAAAACGCCACCCACCTGAGCAATGCTCCCATCTAAATCTTGGTACTGCTGTAGCGCCACAGTGTGGCGATGCAGAACATTCTTCAACATTTTGTTCTCAGACTTGGAATCTTTCAGCTGCTGTTGTAGCACATAATTCTGGTTCTTTAACTCCTTGATGTTGTTTGCAGACAGCTCCCTCAATTTTGCGGTGTCCCTGATTGGTGGCAACTTCAGCTTCGAGGCTAAACGGATCACATGAGTCACACGATAAAGTTAGTGATGTGAACAGATTTATAGCTAAAGTGCGCCGTGTTTGTTGTTTGAATACCTTCACTTCGCCTGTAAGGATTCAGTTTGTCCTCTTGGGCTTTATATGCATATGACTTAGTTTGCAAAGAGCGTTGGCCGGGGAGGAGTCTGGGCAGAGCGCATGCTTGAGCTGGGTCTTTAATGCACTTTGCTGCATCCCCCTCAGCCCCTGATCGCAATGAAAAGTTCCGCTGGTTCACACTCATCGCTCCCTTGCAGCAGCGTTTTCCTCCCTTCTAGAGACGCATTGCAACAATTCAACGTAGACGCAGGAGCGGGCCAGACGCCAATAAAAAAAATCCACGGCTAACGTTACATGGCTGTGAAGCTCCAAATCCGATTTCGGTGTTGCTTTTAATGACGTCATCGGTTGTAACCTCATATCAGAGCACAGATACAGACGACGCCTATTCTTATTACAGGTGGACGACGCGGGTGACATCATACAGGTAGTATGATGTCAACAGTTGGCGGGTTGCCCTATCTCCTGAATTAAGTCATGTAAAAATTACGCAAAGTTTTTGTGTCAGGATGAACCAATTAAGTAGTCTGCTATTCAAAAAGTAGTGAAACAACGAACTCTTGATATGCATTCAAATGTTTAGGTCAAATTTCACCTGCAAAAGGTTACAAGTGCATTTTAGATTCAAATCAATTCGTTGAAACTATCCCTATTTTTGTGAGTAGTGCTTTTCTCTGAATTTTAGCTCCTCAACATTAAATAGTCTGATTTATGTAGACCTCGACGAAAGCAGACTGATTATCTTTATATTGAACCAAACTTATTTAGTGGAAGCTTAAGAATTGTGAAATAAATCTGAAAATTTTAGTGTATAAAGTTAAGCATTGTCAAATAAAACAGAACATTAAGTAAGGTACAGCAACTCACTCATTCACTGCCAGCCATTTTAGAATTTTTTAAATACCCACGTGATATTATGTTCAATAATTATTTATAAACCAAATCTGCCAAATGACAGAATAGACTATTTTCTGCCTTATCAAATTATTGTATAATTGACAGTAAAAAAAAAAAAAAAGAAGTAGGTTGCACAAAATGCAGCCATTACTTCCATGGACTCTCAAACTGTTTTTGTAAAAAATGTAGCAATGATGTCATCTACTGGTGGTTGTAAAGTTGTTTCTAAGTTTGACATTTACAGTGGAGCAAAATCGGATTCTACCCGTGCACCTGGCCCCGCTGAAAAAAAATTTTTTGTTGACAAGTACACTTGTCAAACACCGTGAATAAGTAGGTTTTTTGCTTATCACACATTATCACTCTCTGCCATCACTGATATAATTTCATGGTAGTCACAAAAAGCCAAAGAAAAAGCTAAACACACTTGGGGCTCTATCCGTGCCCAACATCTGGCACACAAGTGTGGCGTAAATATTTGCAAGAGAGGGCAGCAGGGCTTAGACTAGTAATGTCGCACCACGTGCGCCAAAACTTAGACCTGGTTCATGTGCGCCGGGGTCATATAAAAGATAATGCCCTTGGTCTGCCAGGACGCCCAGCATGGCGCAGAGCCATCTGCCAAATTCCCAAACTCGCAAAACAAAAACTTGTCAACAAATATAGAGCCTTTGGAGTTAATAATATTGGATGCAAACTTAGCTAAAAGTCTAAAGATGTTAACTGACATCTTGCAAGATATAACAAATTTTAAGTTTTATTTTACTTTTGAGGCATACAAAAACATTTTGGGAAAATGAGGATTTGGGTGGTGTCCCACTGAACTAACAATATTATGTTTAGTTGTCATTCCATCATGAAACATGACATCAGTCTGCTCTTACAAGTGTCACAATTATTTAGATTTTAACAAATCCAAACACACACAAATATGCACAGTAAATTAGGGTGACAACTAGCGCTAAAATTAAGAGCGCTAATTGTGACTTTCCTTACTGAAGAGTTGACAACATTGGTCAAAAAATACAAATGTCATCTCCATGATCGTGTGCCACCGAGAGAGGTAAAAAGACCCAGATCAGATTGGAGCGTTTGGTAGTCATATGGTGGATCATCATCATCATCATCATCATCATCATCATCATCTTCCTCTTCTGCACTGACGACTGATTTCCTTGGTGATTGTTTATGAGTCTGACTCTCAAGTGACTTCATTTCCAAACGGCTGTAGGCTGGTTTCCCCAAGTGCAGATTTGTAGTCACTGGCGAGTACAAATACTTACGGCGAACTGGGGTGCATGTGCGTCCTATTTGTTGAGGTGACGTTTTGACGATAGTTTGAGCCAATCTACAAGAGTCTGGATATTTTTGTGAGGGTATCGATTCCTCATATAGCTCCTCTTCCACAGACTGCTGTGACGCATCTGTTGCCTCGTTTCTTTCGCTACAGTCTCCTGCCATTTGGTGATCACTGATTTCCTCAAAGTCTGAAACAGTTTTTTTTTTTTTAAAGGAAGGGTTATTTTTGCAAACATTTGAGGGCAAAGGGAAACAAAAGTCAAATATTTTGTGCATCAACAATTGTATATTGCATATACCGGGTATCCTAAAACTACATAAAGTACCTAAGGTATCCTCAAGTAATGGCCTTAGCCTTAGCCATGTCTCAAGTCACCGGGGCCCTCGGGTCAACAAGCAGGCAGTGCCACTTAAGTAGCTATAATTAAATGATTTATTACATTTATAGTCCTGATTTGGATCGGTTCACCACACAAGGATTTTCTTAGTGTTACCAGCGCCAAGTGTCACACAGGAAGATGAGAGCCAAGATTTTAATCCAGGGAATTTGAATTAAATAGTACAAGATTTAATCATTGTAAATGGGTTTGTTTCAGACAGAAATCCCTACACAAGCATTTGTACATATGAAGGCCTTATCAAACAGCAACCTGATATTTTGTTAAGCCAAGTAAATCATTGCCCCAGCCATTAAGTCTATGAGAAGTTCTATACTGTGCTGATTTGGTATCATTTTTGTATTCTGACCAACAAGTAAAACCCAGCCTCTTTTTTTTTTTTTATTCCTCAGTGAATTTTTAAGAATTTCAATGATGACTTGACTCATCTAAAAAATAAATTGTTGCAAAAGTGCAACATTAACATATTAGTTTGTGTGTGCAAATTGACAAATGTCTTTGGAAATCAATAGCTTACATTTATTAGAGTATTTTTATGTTGAGCACAGTTTAATATTGGTAGCATTGGTGGCTTACCTGTTAAATTATTTGCATGTTCTTTATTCTTCTTAAGGTATTTAACTGCTGCTCCCCCTGGTACATTATCCTGGAAAATAGACAACAAACAATCAGCATTCTATTCCTTAAGATTTTCTCTGCACAAATGACTGGAAAATAACAATTGTATAATTGTGGGTTAAAAGGTGCATTCCAGAAATGAACACGTTTTTGAATCACATACTGCGCTGGTTGGTGTCAGCCATTTTTGCAGCTCATCATCAGACTCAAAAGAGTCTGGCTTGATCGAACTCTCATCCGCACTCACTGGAGAGTCTATTTCTTCAGTCTGGACCATCTTGTTACATGTTTCTGTAAATCAAAAATAACATTAACACCTAATAACACCAGCAAAGTGGAGATGTATGAAGATACTGTACCTTTTTTGTTTGCCAAATGTTCAAATCGCACAGCAGGTAGATTGTACTGTTTTAGATCTTTCTTTTGTTCCTGTTTGAATAAAATAACACCAATTGTGTATTATATTCAATAGCTTGGAATCAGTTTTCTCAGAGTAACTGAGATAAAATTACACATAACCTAATAAAGGTTTTGCGGTGACAACTTGTTTTAACTAACTTGAATTTCTTTGGTTAACTCATAAACTCGTGCTTGCAGACAGTAGAACACGTCGTTGGTCTTGGACATCTTTCTTTCCTCTGCTGCTATGTGGCGATGGAGTGTGCTTTGAAGCAAATTGTTATTCCTCTCTAATTCCTATAACAAAATATTCAACGCAAAGTGGATAAATGAATACAACGATTCTTTAGACACTGCTCAACATTATGAGCACACCTTTTCTGTCCTGTCCAATAAAATGATCTGATTCTGGGTGACTGACAACATTCACATTTTACTAATTTCAGATCAAGTGATTTACAATTATACCCATCACACGCATCCTATAGTGCTGATATGCAGTCTGGTACTCTACCTCCTGAACCCTGCTGCTCTTAAACATACCCATATCAGATTGTTTTTCTCCTTCAGCTCTACAGTAGCTTCATCCAACCTGCGGCCGAGCTCTTCCTTTTCCAGCATGTTGGGATTATGGAAGATCTGCGATTCGAGCTGCAGGATCTTCTCTTTTGAGTCCAACAACTCCTTCTCCGAGTCGTGCAGCTTCTTTGCCAGCGAGCCACAGCTAGAGCGCGTCTTGCCGAGCAACTTGCGTATGGTCTTGACCTCATTCATGTGCTGATTTTGTATCTAGGAAGGAGATGTATTGAGATATTCTGATGAAACTTGCATTTTTGTCTGGAATCGTACAAGGTGTCAGACCTAAGATAAGTTCTCTCATATTGTTTCAGTCGGAATGGAATGTGTCACTATATAAAAAATAATAATAACCCGTCAGCCATATCAGAAAAAACCTTATTACCGCATATCAATCTTTTATTATTTCATTCGTTAGCCTAATAGTATACAGCAAAAGGTGGGAGATTCGAGTCGTAGCTGACTTTTTGACTTGCGATTTAACTTGGCAAAAACTTATGACAAACTCAACTTGACTTTGAGTTCAACTCCATGATTTAACAAGTCATTCTGCTTACATTTGGAAAATCTCTACTTTTTTTTTTAAATATATATATATATATATATAGAGATGATGCTCCAAAAATGAATACTTTTGAATCGGCTATGGCCAGACAGGATATAACTCCATTTAGTTTTTGGCTGTGGGCAGGGATGTGTATTTTACAAAGATCGGGTGTGTATGTATGTCAGACTGATAACTAGAGTCTATTGCTGTAGGTCTGCCATCATTTGAGATACTACCAGGTTTGTACTGTCCTACAACTTTATAAAAGTTACTCTTTTAGCAGCTGTTATGTAGTGGTCATATTTGGACATCACGTGGTATGACCTGAAAAAATATACAAATTTTGTCCAACAAATACATGTGTTCATTATAATTTTACTTGTGTGGCTAGCTAGCTTGTTTTTGTTTAGATAGGCAATTGTTGTGGTGTGAAATTGTTACCATTACGTCTTAATTTATAGCTAATAGTAAAGAATAATAAATATTTCTTCCATCCATCTATCCATTTTCTGAACCGCTTACGCCTCAACAAGGGTCGCGAGGGAGGGTCGCGAGGGTGCTGGAGCCTATCAGCTGTTTTTTTGTGTTTTTATAATTAGCTGTGCTCGGTCTTGTATCATCCCTTTCTGTCAATGACCCATTTAAAGCAGTCATGCTTATTTCACACTTCACATGAAGAATGCTAAATAGTGAGAGTTCGAGAGGGTTGGGTTGATACAGTGATAACCAACCTGAGATAAATTGCCTTCTAATCGATGGTAGTCCTGCACCGCCACAGAGTGGCGATGTAGGACACTCTTCATCACTTTGGACTGCGTCTTGAACACTATCAACTGCAGCTGCAGGTCACCGTTTTGTCTCTTGAGATCTTGAATGTTGAGGTTTGTTGACAGCTCGTAGGCGTTTGGGTTCTCGTTGATCGGAGGCAACTTCAGCCTGAAATCTAAAATGAATGCTGCGTTATGGATAGCATTGACAATGGAAGCTGAAATTCCAAAACGCCGTGTCACATTACCTCCATTCCTTCTATATGGAAGTAGCTTGTCTTCTAAGGTTATGTGTGCATGGCACTTGGTCGGCCCTGTGAAGACTCCAGGCTGAAAGCGCGATGTAGGTGCCTTTCCACTGCACATCGCAGCATTACCTTTCTCCCGAGTCTTCTTCAATGCCAAGTCCGGCAAGTTCCAACTCATTACCTCCTTGCGGTACAAAAGACAACGACTACCTACTTTACATACCACCAAAGCAGCACTTGAAGCTTGAACGCTTACAACCCCCCGAAACCGACTCGAGCCTTTATGTTGTCATGAAGTCAAAACAAAGAGTGAGGCGAAATGTCACTAATGGCCGTAAATGGGTGTGATATCACGTGACCACGTTGCTGACGAAACAAGACGCCAAATTTGTTGTGATTTTAAAACGGACACCTAGATCAGGTCATGAGGCGCGCGGCAGGTAGAACTGTTTAAAAAACAGAATTGTCATTTTATAATTGGATTTATAACTAGATATTTGTTTGTTTTTTGGATAAATTGTGTGAAATTATATGGAATTACATAGTATTGATGTGAAATTATATTGAATGTAATGGGTGTTTTTAATGTGTCTTTGGGACTGAATGAGGATTTTTTTTTGTGGGGAGCGGACCTTTTGGCATGTTGAAAATCATTCCCGGCGAATTGCATGAGCTGAACATAAATCTGCTTGGTTGACTGTGTCATTTTGTGGTGAAACATGTTTTGTTTTTCTTACAATAAATTTTGGTATGTTCGAAATCATTCCTCAAATTAACTGAATGAGCTGATCATTTTGAATTTAAAATGTTGAATATGTTATTAGGAATTTATAGATTTTTTTGTGGGAATTGTAGTTGTGAACATTTTTAACGTTTTGGATGGATGGACAGAATAGGAATGATAGCAATGAATCTGTTTTGTTGAATTAGGAATGAATAGGGGCTTTTTTAGGAATTAGGGAAATTTTTGGTAAATGGGAATTTTTGTCATATTGAAAGTTATTCCAAGATTAATTGAATAAGATGGACATTTAGAATTTGGGAAGGGATCAATGCAAATCTGTTTTATTGAATGTGCCATTGGGATTTTTTTTTTGTGGGATTTTTACAATGAGAAAGTACTTGATATGTAGAAAAGCCTTCCTAAGGCAAAATGAATAAACTTTTAAATCTCAAATGGCAACAATGTGACTCTTTTGTTGAATGCATCGTTGAGAATGAATGGGGAATATTTTGTGGGTCATAAAATTTTTGGTGTATGGGAATTTTTGGCATGTTGACAATTATTCCGAAAGTGAATGTTTTGAAGTTCAACATTGTGTGAAGGTGTTTTCACAAAAAATCTGTCTCAATAAAGAAAGCCTGTTTTTAGATGTTTTTATTAAAACATATGTTTATTAAAAACACACACAATACAATAAATTATGAACTTACAGAACTAACAAAAAGTGCACAATAGTCACAGCTAAATTTACTGCAATTTTTTTCCCATGCCGACCAAGCACATGTAGCTTAACATAAGTGTATTGGGATTTTACAAGTGCCTCTCCAGTTTCTAGCTGAAGGCATGCAGACCCAGTGTTACCACCTTATTGCAAACTACCAACCAGCATGTAATTCCCACTCCACCTGGAAAAGCAAAAGATCTGTGTTAGGATTTGATTGTTTATCCCCCACCCACCACACTCGATGATGCTGAATGGTATTCACAACTGAAATCAATACTCAAAACAACGCAACCGGTGAGATAATTACCTGCAACTCCAGTTGGGAAAGCAACAAGACGTTCAACAGGGGCAATCCATTTACTGGGAACCACCGTCACTGGGTCAGAGTAATACTTCCAAATTAAAGAGATCATCAGAGCAGCCTGACAACAAAAATACATACACAAAGTTAGACCAAGCGCCATCACTTTTTTATTTGTTTACATACGTTCAAATTGGACTACAGTAACTGTACATTTTAATAATTAAAAAATAGTAATAATATAATTAAGTTATTTAGTTAGTTTTTCTGTCTGAAATTATGTTGTCCTACCTGTAGTAGGTAAAAGACTATGTTGACAACCCATTTCATTTTGGCCTGTTGTGCAGTCCTGGATTTCACTGTCAAGAGGAGAAAACAATTTCTTAAGTACTTCACCCGATTTTAATATGGTGTCTGTCTCCAAACAATTGTGTGCAACCTGGGAAGTCGGGCAGTGGTTAAATTCAAGGTCTTGGGAATGACAGGCATGTGATTTGACCAAAGTGAAATTATCTGAAAATTTAGCCGGGGGTCTGGGGGCCGCGGGCACTCAGCTAGGTCCAGAGCTCATGGGTTTTCCGTGTTTTTGAGTACTTTCAATGCACTCAGATGACAAAGAAATAGACAAAACAGCATAAATTTTCAATGTATATTGAACTATCCCATATAAAATTGCAGTTTTAGTCAACTCAAAATCAGTCACATTCAAAAACATTGGACTGCCTTTGCTTTTAAAAACTATCACTGAGAATATCATCATATATATTTACCATGCAATAAATCATTTAATCAATCATTCTTAATTTAATACATAATGCATAACAAAAACATAAAATACCTCATGCAGCAAGCTCTGGTAAAAACACAATCATGCATTCGGATTGACTAAGATCATCTCTGTAACTGCATACATCAAGATAGTCAACATATTGAAACCTGAAAAGTGCAAACATGCAGCATTCATTTGAGTTTGTGTCAATGATTAACCATGTTAAATATTTATGACCATTTTTATTACGTTATAATATTTTCGAAAATTTGATTTCGATTAATTTGAAACGTTTACCACCGACCTCAAAATTCACGACTCTGTCAGCAACTGGTACAGGTTGTTGGGGTGGATCACGTCTCTCTATTACCGCTTCCGATTGTGATGTCAATAAGGGATGGAGGCCGTAAAGTTTTGGGAGTTTTCGTTAGGGCACCGAAACTTCCAGCGATGGAATAATTTGTTGTTCTTGACTGGAGTTCTTTCACGTGTTTTTTGCTCTTTGCGTGACTTTCAAGAGCTTTGAAACCTCTCCCACCATAGTCAATGGTATCATGGCACCAAATGCAAAGCGCTTTCCCGGCACGATCGATCTTCCGAATAAAGTCACTGAACAAATTCGTCACAGTCTTCTTTCCAACATTTGTAGATATATCCTTCTCTAACCAGTCCCATCGAAACTTGTTTTTTACGATCTTGTCAATTTCCTTAACTCGCGGAGCATCTTTGCGTTCGATCACGGACATTTCTTTAAACACCCGGCAAAAACGTCTGAGAAATGAACAATGGCATACTCCTGTGCCTTTATAACAAGCGCGTTTATTGGTCAACAAACAATGGCATACGCCTATGCCTTTATAACAAGCGCTCTTATTGGTCAACACGGAGACTTCCGCCAATCGCAAGATCGGTTTCATTTCAGTTGCGGAAACACTAAAACGGAATGCTGTAGAGAGACGAAATCGGATTTTTTTTTGGGGGGGGAGATAAAAAAAAGCGGAATTCCGCGAATTAGCGGAAAAATCACATGCCTGGAATGAATGAAACGAAAAGTATTACAAAACAGTGCCTTTCCTAACAAGTTAAATTAATTCCGTGACTAGGCTCCTCCTAACTTAATTTATATATAAATTAAATCGATTTTGCCCACTGAAATTAATTGAAATGCCATTAACGGTCTAAAAAAAAAAATCACGTTTTTAATAAAGAAAACAGGCACTGTGTAAAACAACAATAATAACAAATTGATGATGATAATAATAATAATTATGTAAAGAATTGGTTGCATAAAGTGTAATTACTGTAGTAGGCATGTTAGATATGTGCCTTTAAGGAGTTGGGAGTTACAACACGAAAAAAAAAAAAAGTTACTTTGGTCATTCCTACGTTAAATGCATCACAGTATGACAAATTTAAAATTACTAGTTCTTCATCTGAAATTAAATCAAGTGACTATTATTGAGGCTAGACAGAGTTGGAAGGATTTTATCAAGCGCAGTTACCGTGTGTTTTGAGCTTATCCGTCATCTTGTTTATTTTGCGCTCTAACCGGGCATATCTGGCGAATTCATCCATCATATTTATTGAAGACTGCTCTTTCTTCATCGCCTGGGTTTCAGCCCTCATCTCATTCTCTTGTTCAGCATCTTTTTGCACCACCTTAGTTAGCTGGAAAGAGAGATTCGTTTCAAATGAAGCAAGTCAACATTGCCGTTAACATCCCTTTATGATGACAAACAACACACGGAGCCGTATATTATATTTACATGACAGTTATACTTACAAACGAAGAAATGCTCGGCAAGAGTGTTTTCATGAGATTGCAAAGCAAAACCGACAACAGCACGAGAAACCAAGCGTAACCGGCCGCCATGTTAACTGCTGATTTGTCGTCTTCTTCGCAAACGAATTGCGACTCCTGATGCTTCCAATTGGGCGCATCAGCGCCCCTTTGAGGATGGAACGCAATGCTATATTCAGTACTGAAAATGATATTTATATTTTATTACATTACATTGTTTATCAACCTACGTGGCGTGGCCTCATTTTCACTTTTGAGTCTGATTAGGATTGATGGCGTGTGTGTATTGGGGGCTGAATCCATACACATAATATGTTATGTTAGATTAAGAGGTAGAGATAGGATTGCACATTAATGTATTTTCTAAGATAGATAGATCCAAAAGGTACATATATATCCAATGGATAGATCCAAAAGGTACATACATATCCAAAAGGTGAGTGGCATGTGGTCCTGTCCACACAGGTAAGTTGCTATGGTTCAAAAATATGTTGCCTCCTCCTCTAAGCCAATTGGTACAAGAGGGGGGCGGGACATGACGTTTCCTGCTCCGTCGATAGGCTAAGGTTGAAATCACATTGAACATTGATCCAATCCGATTTCGGCTAGTTCTGTTACTCCTTGGACGTTTATTTGAAGTTACAGGCAGAGTGTTTTGGAGGTAAATACCTTCAAGGTGTGGTGTGTGCTGACTTATTTATAAGTGTCAAAGGCTCTCTACAGGCTTGACAATAATGGGAAAAACGAAGGTATGTTACATCCAGCCAACTTGGATATTTATTACCTATATCTCCGTGAGAATGCCTTTTTTTTTTAAGATTAATTTATGTGTATTTCCGCGTCCTCGATCCTCTTGAACCACGCTGAGTTGCGCCTTTTTACTTAATAGGGGTTATGTGTTTTTAAATCCAGTGTGAATGTACTGCTTTTGAAATGTACGTAAGAGCTAACATTAGAGTCCGCAAGGAGACAAAGGGGTGTAACCTCCGTCAGTCGAGGGCTCGAGGCACAGGTTGCCATTTGGGGGAATCGTATCGAAAGATTGTTAGCGAGCATTTGCGTGGTTTGCATGGCATAGTTTATGCTGATTACAAAACAAGCACGACCGACTGCAACGTCAATAAATGCTCGTTAATTACACATTTTGACGTGCACACCGCGCGTCGTGGAGAAAGATTGCTTAAGCGCGTCACCATCGTCCTTTCTCTCCCAGCGCCATGGCAGCCTTAAATAGACACGCCTCTCCTTTTCATAAGCAAAGCCTGTACAGTCACGTCGGGGATCTGTTTTTTCCGCTGGACGATTTTAATCTCTTCGAACGCCGTGAATGCGTGGTAGAAAGGGCACGTTAAGTGTGGCGCGCGTTCGCCTCGCTTTTAAAACTATCGTGCTAAAACTATTCCTTCTTGAATTTTTAATTAGGCTGGAGCGTTTACCTTAAGAAAACATTGCATAATGTCGTTATGACTTTAGGGGAGGGCTAAGTGCCCATCCCCCCTTTTTATATCACACGCCCACTTTAGGTTAGGAGTTTTTTGTTGTTCCTGTTTTTAATATTTTCTTTCTCCCTCCTTCCCTCACAGAACGCAGAGGCTGCTGCAGATTCAAGCCCAGCGGTTAGTAGTGAAGGCTTTCCATTGCAACGCTGTGTTTGTGACAATGGACATTTTGTCTGCTTTTTTTCATCGGGAATTATGTCCTCCATTTTATATATATATATATATATATATATATATATATATATTTATATATATATATATATATATATATATATATATATATATATATATATATATATATATATATATATATATATATATATATATATATATATAAACTAAAGTACACTGATAAAATAATTAAAATAGAAATTCAACCTTCCAGTAGTCTTTACAATATAAACAACACAAAGCAAAACAGGCATTCCATATTGATAGGGATGTTTGATTCCACTTTTTTTCAGAGCGAGTACTTGACTTTTGAGTACTGTAGTCACCGGTACCAAGTACTGTTACCACTAGTACTTTTGATGCATAACGTTTCTATTCTATTTCTCTTTCCATTGACAGATAAATAAAGACCTAGATCCCAATACCGCAATTTTCCTTAAAATTGAATGAAATTAATCGCAATATTCTATTAAATAATCAAATTGAAACAAATATTCCAGTCAACAGAAAAGCAATCAATCAAAATATGTGTTTGTACAGCTTTCTACCTGGTGTCGCAGTTGCGAATACCCGATACCTTGAAAAACACCGGCATGGGCCCGATACCTGTTAGCAGTACTCGCCAATCCCTATATATTGCTAATAGTATTCAAAACAAACAAACAAAAATACTTTATAAAAATCAAATATTGAACTAAGTATAAAGTGTGAATCTCTTTAAATAGAACAAAATAAAATAGAGGTCATATTTCCAGTGCGGTCTGAAAGTCTAGAATAAAGTGCACTATAATTGATTGATTACTTCTTATTAGTTGAATATTTGCAAATGCAGGGCTGGGAGAAAGTTCTGAACTCGTATTCAATGCCAGCAGAATAAAGGTCCTCTGAGGAGCCGATGCAGTTCTTCGAGCAAACTAGTTGAGACTGAATCAATAAACCCTCTGCTGGTTGCAGCAGTTGCTTCAACTGGATCATCTGTCAATTCCACCTAATGAACAATTTTAGTTATCGGATATCAAGCGTATGTTATATCTACACAACATTTGTTTAAACAAACTCTGTGCCCACAGCCTGCAAGCTCTTGCCAAAGCAGCAGGTGGAACTGTTACTATGCGTTAGGTCATTTTAGCCAATCAGAAGTAAGAGAAAGGTCAAAGTTGTCTTCACAGTAATCAGTATTTTTGTTAGCCAAGTATGTAAACTGAATTATTGAGTATTGAGCTCAGTTATGAGCCTGAATTTTCAGATATATTACATTTTCATACAAATCTTACAGTGTACATGTACAAGTTTACTGATTAGTATTTTCTAAATTTGAGTTTTTAAAAAAAAAAATCGCTAAAAGTATACACCATTTACTATTCTAATTCATTAAACAATGCTAATCCATTTTAAAGTTCAAATTAAATGTAATCATCTAACCAACAAACATGGTTAGGAATCTAAATAGGCCAAGTTAAAATCAGACATGTCAGTGTCAGCATTCTCTGCATTCCATCACTGTCGGCTGGAAACCGTGTCCAAATTTGCCCCCCCCCCCCAAAAAAAACAAAAAAAACACACACACAATGTATACTTTTAGAATTTGACTGTTTATTGTCCTTGCACAATCACAATGTACAATAATTCCTTCTTCGTCGTTGTTGTTGTTGTTGTTGTTGTTGTTGTTTTTTTTAACAAATTGTTGACCAACCTTAAGTGTGGAAAATGGCTTACAATTTTGACAATGCAATGTTAATGACTCAACAGGGTTTTCCTGAAAAGTGATGGTTTGAGATGTAAGCATTCAGCCTGACATCAACAATTTGCAACAAAGTTTGCATTACAACTCAATACAATTTTAAACAGTAGCAATTTTACCAGTAACGCTAGTGCTAACACATCATGAGGTTACCTTTCTAGTTCGCCGTTATTATTATTATTATTATTATTATTATTATTATTATTATTGACTACTAAAGTAGGTGATCTATGACTGTCATGGCAATGGAAGATGCTGTTAATCCTTATTTGAAGCCCAGTGGTCTGGCATTTACTATAGTTGTTGTAGTAATTAGGTTGTTTGCGTACTGTCTGTACCTGTTTATTAATCATGCGAGGGAGATCCTTTCGTGCATATCAGCAAAGACGACAGGAACATTGTATTGACAATTTCCTAAACATATTACACAGCTATTCAAAGCAGCACAAAAAGAGAATGCTAATGAAAATGACATTTGTTGTCACGTATACTGTATATATATATATTCTGTCATTAACTAGTGATGTTCTCTTTCAGCCAAAGCGAAAGTCTCTACGATTGCTCGCCGTAAGTTTCCTCTGATATTTCTCTTTAATATACTGCACTGTTGGTGTGGGTTTAACAATCTATTCTGTGTGTGTGTGTTACAGAAAGAGACAGAAACTAAACCAGAGCCAACAAAGAAGGTACAAAATCGAAATCAATAGATCTTAATAATCAAATGAGACTTTATAATTACTAAATGCTTTATTCGTGACTTGGTAGGCACCTAAGAACCAAAAAGGGAAGGAGGTGGCTAAGGAAAGCCCAAAACAGAAGAAAGAGGAACCCCAGGATGAAAAACACGAGGACCCTGCTGAAAATGGGGAGGCCAAAGTTGAAGAGGTAGCTTCAAGTTGAACCCTCAAACAACAATCATGTTTTTTTTTAAAATTGGCAAAAACAGTGCCAACCAAGATGATGGATTTCAACCCCCTTTTGCAGGCTGCTGCAAAAGATGGAAAGGAGGATAAGACCGAAGAGGATAAAACAGATGAGTAGTGTCGCCTCAACTCATCTGCCCGTGTACCTTCTTTAATGTCAAGTGCACATCATGTTTTTAACAGCTACTTTCTTGAGACCGCAGCATTTTTAGGGACGTAAATGCAGAAATACATTTACATTTTTTTCTTCAAATGCCATTTAATTTTATGGCTTCTGTGAAGGGAATGTTTTGACCTCTTTATTTTTTTTTCCCCCATGTCCTCTTTATTTTCCTCACTTGTCAGCTTCTTAATAAGCTTTTTATGATGTAGTCTTCAATCTCCATCAGAAATCTGATGTAAAACTTTTGAGTTAACATGTAACTTCTCAAGGGGTTTGGTAAATTACTGTTTTTAACCATATGTAAAACATGATCCCTTTGGTTGTTAAACTGAATGTTTGAACGTGTGTTTTAGAATGATAATTCTTTTCTTGAGTGTAAAATCTAGATTTTTTTTTTCTTGGTCCTAGAATACCCAGCATGATTGTGTTTGTTGCATCTTAAGATCATGCACACAGGTGCTGTTTACACGTGTCCTCTTCAACAACAAAAATATGATGTTACCATCTATATACATCCAGTGATGGTACACTGTTCTTAGCTATGCTCAATGCTCACTAACTCTGTTGCCACTACTGTCAACAATATGTACATGCTGCATATTTGTGGCTATACTAATTTGTGACTTTGAGACATCTCTACCGATGTACAGTTTTGTTGTTATTGTTCTTTGGGTTTTTTGTTTTTTTTACAGCTAATAAAAAAAGTTCTTTTTACCAAGTTCCAAGATTCCAAGTCTTCTAGTATAGTATTGCAGAATGCATATTAAAATTGTACGGAATTTGTTAATTGTACATTTAACTGTTAACTACTGATCTGTAAGAGCTTGGGGTTTGGAACCAGGGCGTCACCGTTCAAATCCCACAGTAGACAAAATAAAAATAGCAACTAAGTGTTGGAGAGATGCTCATGTGCTACCTGGCTAGTGCAGAGCTGCCTTGAATCACATGGAGCGCAGGTCAGGTGAGTAGATAGGTGAGTATGGCAATATTCATTTCAGCAAGGAACTGTCAGATGCTCAGGGCATTGTGAGCAGACCTGTTGTCATGGTGAAGCACCCAGGGGTTGTTCTTCTGCAACTCTCAACGCTTCTTGAACACTACTTAATGAAGCAAGTGCCGCAGGATCTCTTAGTATAGACATGCTCATTGCTTGTCTGACACAGTAAATCCAAATCTGGGTGCCATGACACAACGGTTGTTCTAAGAGATGATCAGGTGTGCCACGGGAAAATTTCCAATATAACTTTGTTTCTTCAGTATTGATGACAAACGGTGTATTTTTGTCCATCTATCTAACCCGGCGACGTATAGTGACAGATAACAATTAAATGTTTGACCACTAGGTGGCAAAATTTACAGTAAACCTGCCTTTCACTTGTTACCAGTCAAAACAATAAAGTCACGACTGCCTAAATTTCACACAGTAGTCCCATGTGTGATTAAACTGAGACTAGATCATTTATATTTCAATATTTATACTTCTTGTGACATTTTTGTTTGGTGGTGTGCCATCAGTTCCCTGATGTAAAACTGGTAAATTGGCTTATGTTGCTTGGGTTTGAAATGTAGCTCTTTTCTGAGATCACTCTTGGAAATGTTCTGACATATTTGACAAAATATGGTGGCAGAATGTAAACTGTTTATCCCCCTTCTTATATTATAGTCAGTATAATGAAAATTATACAAGAATGCAATTATTTTAAAATGTATGACTGCTCTCCAAAACTGATGTCATACTTGGATGAGAATATAAACTTCACAAAAATACATAAATTGCAATGCAAATGATACCAAAGCGTAAATCAACCTAAATCAGCTCGATATGAATGTTCAATAATCATGACGTCATGCGCCGAACTCGCGACCTTGGTCCAAAACGAAGGGGCGACTGCGTGATTGTCGCCTTGCATTTCAAAGGGAGTGTGTACTAAAAATGTCGTCACGTTGAGCTACGCGTTTATATTTATACAGAGTGTACGAGCAGGTTAGTTTAATTTGGCCGACAACGTGTAGATTTTTGTGTGTGTCTTTTGTTGAGCTCGCTCCTCCCCCCTCTCCCTTTTTCCTGTGTGTGTCTCTGTGGCGGAAGTAAGTTCTATCGCGGAGGCCTCATCCTTCCAATGGCGACTGCGAACAGGCTGAATAGCAAGCGGGAGCAGCCGTGGAGGGGGTCAGACCTGTGTGACCGAAATTAAATAAATATATATCATATTTTGCCGTTATTACAAAGTTAGCCCGACATTGTGTTTCACTCCAAATTACATCCGAGTCAAATGGCCAAAAATCGGAACATTTCGCTTCTCGAAACGGGTAAGCCGCATAAGGAACCCCGATTGATAGCTTAGTTTACTTTGATACCGCTTCTGTTAATTCAATCACACCAATCGCCCCGGTGTCTTTTATTTTCAGAGCTGTATTACTTGATATCTCGCTTCCTAACGACGGGTCCGTGTCGGAGAACGGCTGAGGTAAGCTAGCATGCTTAACTGTTTTGTGTTATATTTTAAAATAGTTGCTTTAGCTCTTTGATAACAGCCTTGGGAGAGGTAATCGCAAATAATTGCCCCATTCCACCCGACTTGCAGGTCCTGGTGAGCGAACTAGAGGAATATCAGGTATGTGTTCTAGCTTCGTGATGTGTGCTCTTGATGCTATCCGATGGTGGTAAATCGGACTTGTTTAGACTCTTAAATCCCTCGGCGTCTCAGCCGTTTGATATCACTAACTTTTTTCTTTTTTTTTTGTACAATCTAAATGTCTAAAGTGCCGGTTTGTGTTGAGTCTCCCGTTTTACTGAGCTCTGTTTTCTACAGCTCTTACCGGGGAGATTGGACTGGCTGGGAAATGAGCACCCGAGAACATATGAAGATGTGGTACGAGTTATTTTGAATTTGTACTATCATTCAATTCATTGTGGGTGAATTGTAGATGTGTCGCGACAGGACAGGATTCCACATTTAGCGCTTGTTTACGCTCTTTGTTCTAATCTCTTTGAAGTACTGTAGGCTTTATTCGAGCCGTGATGTTGTACAAGCTCACAACTTGACCTCTGACATATAACTCGACGTGAATTGAGATAAGATAGCCTCAGACGTTAACGTATTATAAGGTTTTATTTATAATTTAGCCACGACAGTTGTACTGCAGATAGGGTGGGTAGTTTGGCTTCTTTTGCTGGCGAGGCCGCTTCATTGGCCAATCAGAGACTGAGATGCGTCGTCTGCGCGTTGTTTTGCCTGTCACCAGCTCTCTGATTGGTCGATTAAAAGTAAAGATTTTACATAGAGAGCCACGCCTCGCGGAAAAGCTCTTGAGAAGCATAATCGTGACAGTTTCTCGTCCGAGGAAATCTCGTTAAAACAAAACATGATTATAAACATTCTACAGAGAAAACTTGAAATTGGAAGAAAAACAAAGAATCACTTTTCAGCACATCTGATTCCCCATAACTGTAGTGTTAATATTGTGACCAAGACAGTCAGTCTCAATTTTATGTGACTATGAAGAACAATCCAGCTTTTATTTTATTTTTATTTTTATCTTTACAAATCATGTCCAAGCAACTTTCATGCTCTTATGAAAATGGAAAATATCCAATGTGTGTTTCTTCCAAAACACAAGAATAATAAAATCATAGAATCAAAAAAATAAAAAAGGGGTTTAAGATTGTTTTGACACGTTTCCCATTCTGTAATGCAAATAACCAACTTAGTCCAACTCAGTGACTTATTCAGTAAGCACAATGTCAAGCTGCTTTCTCTCCTCTTACCCCCTTACAGGTTGCAGCCAACAGGCATGTTGCACCAGACCATTTGCTACAAATATGTAAGCAGATTGGACCGATTCTTGACAAAGAGGTGCCGTCCTGTGTCCCTGGTGTGCACTCGCTCCTGGGATCTGGAAAGCAGTCGATGCTTAGGACCTCGAAAGGTACCATAGTTGTTTTTTTTTTTTTTTGCTATTTTCTGTAGACTGTCAGCACTGTTTCACTCACTACTACAAACAGCAAGCCTCTTTACCTACATTCTTATAACCAATACAATGTTATCAAATGTAGCTGTGTTTTAAAGCAGAAACAGCACATGGCTGTATGAGAATTTCTGCATTTTACATTTCCAGAATTTGATGGTGTACGGTTGAAAACTTCATCATACGCAGCCCTTCACAGGGGCAGACCACCAGAGAGGCCTTTGAACCACAAGAAACCTCCACATATAGGTAGGTCTGTCCTCCCACTATACTCATCTGCATCTTTTAAAGTGAATGGATGTGCTTGAAAAGGTTCGACATTATTGGTCAATTCACTTGTATTGTTTTAGTACTTCAGTGAGGATAATGTGCACACTTTTTTTTGTTGATGATTTATGGCAAGGGTGGAAGTGGGCAAACTTAAACCAGTCTTGACAATTGGTATACTCAACTGTGTAATTTACTTGCACCAGTCTTGACAAATGATATCAACTGTGTAATTTACTTGCATTTTGTCACTAACACATTCTTAATCAAGTCTTGTGGCAGCCAGGGAGCAGAAGGTTAAGTGAAGTTTCTTCATGATGCCCTACAACATGCTTTCCGACATACAGTGGATATAAAAAATCTACAGCCCCTGTTCAAATGCCAATTATTTTGGGATAAAACAAAAATTAGACCGAGATATTAATGTGAGATATCCTGGGATGACTCTTTTGAAAAATACCTCAAATTATAATTATAAGAGGGTCTGCGCAATTGTGCAGTCACATTTTTCTCGGTTGTTTATTTTTAAATCCTCTTAAAAAAGTTTTTTCTATTGAGTTGTAAAAAAAAAAAAAATCCCCACATTTATGGTGGAAGCAGTTTTGAATTGATTGATCTTGTTTTCATTTTATGTCATAAAAACCTGGGACTTGAACAGTGTTGTGTGAAATCTTTATAGCCGCTGTATCTCCTGCCCACTCCTGTCTCCTTGTTGGTTGGTGTTGCGTCCAGTTTGTAGCCCTCTCTTGAAAGTTTTCATCTTGTCGCTAACAGTGAACGTCTGTCGAGGAAGAGAGCTGACCGGAGCGCAGCGCTACAGTTCAATCAATCTTGTCAGCAACTACGGGCGCATGCATCTGCATCGGCGAATCCTGGGGCATTTGTCTGCTGTGTATTGTATTGCATTTGATCGCACCGGTCTCAGGATCTTCACAGTAAGAAGAAACCTTATATAGTGAAACGCAGCCAATGATTTCTTTGACTGTAACTGTTATTTAAAAATATGAAAATCTCACACCGTAAAAGCATTTTTAATGTTTGCCTTGCCGCCTTATTCGTCAGGGCTCAGATGACTGTTTGGTAAAGATTTGGTCTTCCTTTGACGGGCGACTTCATTCAACATTGCGAGGACACTCTGCTGAAATCACAGACTTGGCCGTCAGCTTTGAGAATACGCTGATTGCTGCGGGAAGTTGTGACAAAACCATCCGTGTGTGGTGCCTTCGTACCTGTGCGCCTGTGGCTGTGCTGCAGGGACACAGTGGATCTATTACCTCCCTTCAGGTGAATTCATACCTCATTTTCAAAACGACACATATCGACATTACTATTGGCCAGCTCTGAGCTTGTTAACCTTTGTTAGTGATCAACATATACAGTGGGTATGGAAAGTTTTCAGTCTTAAATTTGGTTGAATGGTGTCCGTTGGTGGACGGCCATGTTAAAGTTTCTCCCCCATGCTTCATCATTGGGATTGGTTTGGCCACATGCTTTTAATAACTAAGGCCAAAAAGTTCCATCAATCTTATTTCTTATAATCTGGGATTCCTTCATGTGTTTTTTGGTTAACTCTGAGCGGGCTTTAAGATTTTTACACTGAGGAGACTCTTCTGTCAGGCCCCTCTGCCATAAGGCCCTGACTGGTGGAGGGCTCCAGACTCCGTGATGGCTGACTTTCAAGAACTCTGTCCCATTTCCCCACAGTATCTCTGGAGCTGAGCCACGGTGATATTTGTTCTTCTTTACTGCTCTTGTCCTCCGATTGCTCAGTTTGGCCAGCCAGCCAGCCATAGGAAAGAGTCTTCGTCATCCCAAATGTCTGCCATTTAAGGATTATGGAAGTCACGGTGCGCTTAAGAACCTTAAGTGCAGCAGAAATAGTTCTTTAACCATGACCAGATCTGTGCTTTCTCATTCTGAGCTCTTTGGGAACTTCCTTCGCCATCATGAATTGTCATTTTCTCTGGCATGCTGTGAGATGTAAGGCCTCATGGAGGCATGTTATGCCTTTCCCAAACAAGTTCAGTCAATATAATTGTACTCCAATCAAGGTGTAAAACAATCGCAAGGATGATAGCAGAAATATGTGTCACAAGAAAGGGTCTCAGTACTTATGGCCATTACTGTTGTATAATTAATTTTTATATATAATTTTTTTTTGTCAATATGGGGTGCTGTATGTACCTTGATAGAAAATTGAACCTAAAAGATTTTAGCAAGTGGCTGCAGTATGCAGAGTGAAAAATGTATGGTGGTCTGAATACTATGTGTACCCACTGTAAATACTAGTAGTTCCGTAGTTCTTTGCACTGTGCACTTTTTTGTGGCTACTGGCTACAGTTTTTTAATTTTATGCAATTTTATTAAATTTGTGGTGTTTGAATGTTGTTATTTCAGTTTTCACCATTTGCCAAGGGCTCAAAACGTTACATGTTGTCCACTGGTACCGACGCCACAGTATGCTTCTGGCAGTGGGACGTCAATAACATCAATTTTAGGTGAGTGCAGCTTTAAGCTGATATTTTCTTGTGTTCTTTGTGGTCACAAATAATAGAAAACATAAATGAATGACTGGTGGATTAATAAATTAAAATAAGTGCTTTTTGTGTTTCTTGGGGGGCTAGTTTTCATAACAGTTACTGTACTACTTACTGTAAATGGCATGTCTCATCTAAATTATACATATGTACGGTAACGGTATGCCTACGACAAATAGTAAGATGTTCTGTGCTGATTTGACAATTGTGTTTTATAACATCTATAAAGCACCTCTTGAAAGATTCCTGTTCTTCCTGCCATCTTGGGAACCCACGTTTATACAAAAAAAAACATTGTCATATAGGACATTTTGTTTTATGTACCGCTGTCTTTTCGCTGGTCAGTCAGGGAACTTAGCTTCATTGATTGACTACTACGATTCCGTTCATATCACAGTCCATAGATTGAAACGGCTTGAGTAGGGGGGCCTACCACTCGTAAATATTGAACTTGTTTAATATTTAAGGTTTGTCAACTCTGTTATCTGGATGAATCCACGCTCAACACACCTCAGACATAAGCACAATCTCATAGGACAAACTTAAGACATAAGATAGTCAGGCAGTTGACTTCCTTGGCTGGGATTTGGGAAGTAGCAAATTTGGGGCAAAAACCGTCCAATTGTCTTCATTTGTGTAACCAGCCTAACTAAAACTGACTTGACTTGCCTTTGATTTTGACTATAATCCCTTAAAGTGATCGTCCACACAAGTTTGTAGAGCGTCCGAGACCTGGAGTGCAGACTGTGTGCTCCTCATTCAGCCCAGGTAATTGGTTCATTTTCATAATGTCATTTGTAAATTGAGAACTTATCTTATTTCAGGGTGAGACCATGATAAGTGTCCCTTTAACGTCTTTGCAGGTGGACTTTTCTTAGCCACAGGAAGCACTGATGACGTCATCAGAATATATTACGTCGGGAGTGGAAGTCCAGAAAAGATGTCAGAGCTCCATGAGCACACGGTAAGTTGACTTGCCTAAACTTTTGGCTGAATAGGGGCTTTGATTCAACGACCGCAGAATTTGCCTGTTAACTCTATGCATGTTGCTTCCATTTAGGACAAAGTTGACAGCATCCAATTTTGCCACTCAGGTGAAAGGTATGCAATCAATTGATTTTATTTTGAACATCTCACTCGTTGCTTGTGGATATATTTCTCTAATAATTAAAAAGGGCAATGTTTTAAGTTAACTTTACTTGTCAGGTTTGTGAGTGGAAGCCGAGATGGCACCGCAAGGATCTGGAAGCTACATCAGCGCCAGCAGTGGCGATGCATCTTACTGAACATGTCCACCACTCTTCCTGGGTTAGCATGCTGTTTGCTGTCCATTGAAAATAATCTATTAAAATAAACAAATACTAGCAGTCTGGCAGTATTATACAAGTCTTGACTTAAAAATACCCATTTTCATGTTGTATTGTTTTTTTCTTCAGTACCGAGCCAATGAGTGGAGAAGATAGCTACTTCAAGCCCAAAGTCACCATGGTAGCGTGGGATCGCCATGACAATACAGTCATCACCACCGTTAGTAACTATCTGATAAAAGTGTGGAACTCCTACACCGGACAGTTGCTACATGTCCTCAAAGTAATCCTGCACACATTGTTGCACTTAATTATTATAATTGTGACAATCCAGCTAAGCACAATAGAAGTGACTAAAATAAACCTCGTTTTCAGGGCCATGAGGCAGAAGTGTTTGTCCTCGAGCCACACCCCTTCGACGCCCGGATTATTCTGTCAGCAGGCCATGATGGAAATGTCTTCATATGGGACTTGGTGCGAGGGACAAGCACACAGCACTACTTCAACATGGTATGCTACAGAATTTTGATGAAATTACAATCAAGGAAAAACCCTCAAGTCTTTTTCACCTTATATCGATTTGTCTGGTTGCAAAAAATGTGAGGAGGTCCATTTTGGCGTTTAGAAGGTTTATCCTGTGTCAAGAGTTAATCTTCTATATTTGTTTTGATGTGTTCCCCATCCAGATTGAGGGTCAAGGTTACGGAGCAGTTTTTGACTGCAAATTCACTCCTGATGGTCAGCGTTTCGCCTGCACAGACTCTCATGGCCATCTGCTCATCTTTGGCTTTGGTAGCTCAAAACCCTACGAAAAGGCAAGAAAAGCACTCACATTGAAGCACAGTCGCTGTATATAGTTTATATCATGTATGTAGGAATGCCTATTACAGGTTAGCCAGCGTTTAAACTTCAGTCCCCAATGCAAATGTTGTTTAAGTAATGGCTGTTTCTCTTGGTCTTCATACAGCTTCCAGACCAGGTTTTCTTCCACACAGACTACAGACCTTTAATTCGAGATTCCAACGGCTTTGTGCTTGATGAACAGACACAGCAGGCTCCACATCTCATGCCTCCACCTTTTCTAGTGGACGTAGATGGGAACCCCCATCCGCCAAGGTAGACTGACAGTTAGTTGTCTGCCATCAGTATTGTGCCTATATGTGTTTTGACTTCACAAAATGGTCAAAGCATAGAGACTTTTGTATATTTTAAATTTGTGTGGGTTTCCAGGTATCAGCGACTTGTTCCAGGTCGTGAGAACGTTGCAGCTGAACACTTGGTTCCTCAGCTGGGATACGTTGCTACCAGTAAGAACAAAAACAACCATGTGGCTGTGCTAATTTGAACCTGCTGTCTAACCTCACCTTCTTCCGTGGTGACTCTTGTTAAGGTGATGGAGAGGTGGTGGAGCAAGTGATTAGTCAGCAGACTGCAGAAGTCGAGGAGGTTGCCACCAGACGCAGCAGCCTACTCGACGAGGCCATCCGAAATCTTCAGCAACAACAGGAGCGTCGGAACCAGGCTGGCTCAGCTGGAGCTCCTGTAGCTGCACAAGCTGAGGGCCAGGGGGCGGCAATGCCAGCAGCCCCAAGCACACCACGTAGAGGTATGATTACTTGCAGGGTTGGCGCTGGGTCATGAAACGTTTTAGCCAATGTGGCTAAACAGTATAAACATCTCCTAGCCACATTTGAGTGTAGCTAGCCATGACATCACATGTTCATTCAGCGGCAGTGCCGCCTATTTTGCCGCTATCTCACTACGTGCACCACTCATGCATGCACACGCCAGAGACATTGTAGTCCAACTAACAAATACACAACACTTCTGGGAAGATGGAATTTTGGGGGGGGTTCTTGGCATAGCTTGATGGCTAACTGCCCATTGTAGTGGTAGAAATGGGTAAAGTTCTTACAAATAAAAGTGGCAACTGCCAAATCGCCACAGATGAAAGAAATTAAGGAACTTATATACTGTTCCTTGGTTGCATCAGCTCATCACCATTTTAGCCCCACGCAAAAAACAAAACTACAAACAAAAATTGGGACAATTGAGAGGGTGAATAAGTTTCCCGAAATACCTGAGCAATTCTGCACTAAAGTGATCTTGGTCTTTGCACGTTTTTTTTTTACTTCCAGAATGTTTAACGTATTTACAACAACAAAACAAACTCAGATGCTTTTTACCGGTTATTTAAAGTTTAGGAAATGTGTTTTTTTACTTTTATTGGAGTACGATTTTCATTCAATATTCTCAATACATTCGAAGTAAGTACACTTATTTTCCTACATTCAAGTACAGTGTTAATGTTTGAACTGCGCATAATGTTGCAATGGCCTACAATAATAAATACATGTGGGTTTTTTTAGGAATAAAACCTCTACCTCGTTTCTAAGATCAATTAGCAGGGCTGGACTGGCACAAAAAAAAAATCGGCCATGGCATTTTGACTTCGGCCAACCGGCCCGGCCCAGCCAGTCTTGCCTAACATGATAGTTCTGCCAATGATGTTTATTGATGATGTGTCAGTTTGCTATCTATATTCAAAATAGATTCATGGACTGGCTCTTCTAAATTGTGGGCCAGTCTCTTGGAGGAAAATAATCATGAAAAAGCATGCATCATCCCCAAAAGAGGCCGGCCCACCGGGCATCTGCACTGTATGCCAGATGGCCAGTCCAGCCCTGCACTTCGGTCCACTATGCTATTGTATTAAGATTCTAATCCAAATTGTGGAACTTGCAGAGTGCCATTTTTTCCCATCTGTATACCCCTACATTTTGCACATGGAATTTTATTAATACATAAAGTTACGTTTTGTCATGATTACTGCATTATTACATTCAACCGCAGTTGGACGACAAAAGTCGACAATCAATTATGTCATGTAAATCACTGCTGAATTTAAATGGGCAAATTGTGCGCACTTGACGACGCATGAAAATAAAATATACCTGGTTACAAAACGGTCCTGTGATGTTCAACTTCGTGCACATTACCCGGTTCTTCTGCGAACCTGGCCGACTTTCGCTCGTGAAGGCGAACGGGGAGTTTGCACCTTGACTTGGGTTTATTTATTAAATATTTCAATCCTTCTTTTGTTTGTCTAAATGAATACCCCCCGATTTCTGTTTTTTTTCTCTTTTCTGCAGTGTCTGTAACTGATCGCGTGGAAGTGCAGTCTCCTCCTAATGTGGGTTTGCGGCGGAGCGGACAGGTGGAAGGTGTTAGGCAGATGCACCAGAATGCACCTCGCAGTCAGATGGCCACAGAGAGAGACCTACAGGCCTGGAGACGTCGGGTGGTGGTGCCAGAGCTCCCAACGAGCACCTACAGGTAAACAGAATTCAGAAAATTACTGAGAGTTGAACAAACCGGGTAGGCTCTACCTGTTTGAGACATGCTCAGTAAAAAATAATCACTTTGACTAGATGCATTTAAAAATAATTACCAGTATATTTTATTTGTAAATAAGAGTTGCATGTTTTTTGACAGGACAAGGATATACAGTAAACTACATTTATTTTTTAATCCAAAAGGAAAAAAAATACTTCTTTCTTACAAATTTAAATCCAGTGGACCCCAGCATACTCTCGCCCCCCGGTCTTTTAAAATACTTTTATATTCCTTTGTTGTTCTTGCTATCACAGTATAGAATTGATTGAAGCATACTGGTTAAAAGCTTTGAAAAAAGAAATGCTGGTATTTAAAAAAAATTATATTGTGGTGTTTCAAGGTCAAAACTGAAAAACAGGTTAAATTTCTATTTTAGGTTCATATTTTTAAATCTGACTCCAGAGAAATAGTATCTCACCAATAGGGATGGGAATTGATAAGATTTTTATGATTCTGATTATATTTTTAATTCTGCTTAACGATTTGATTCTTTATCGATTATTTTTTTGAAAAAAGGAGAATAAATAGATTAGCATCCACTTTTTTATGTCTTAGTTGTATCTTTAAACAAGAGACACGTTTAAAAGTAACATGGCCTTACAAACCCAACAGTGAAGTTTTCAGAGGTCCACATTCGAGGACTCCTCAATGGGATGCCATGGGGTCTCCAGAAAAAAAAGAAAGATTTGAAAATAAACATTTTAACAACATTAAAAAAATAAAAATAAATATTCTATAGAAATTTACAAACTACTACAACCTAGATTATTTTGTGACAATAATGTCAACTCCAGTAACATTTCAACACTCATATGCACTGAGCACTCAAAAACCCCTCCTCCCTGCCTCAGTCAAAGCACATGCAGCCAGTAGACTGGAGTGTGAGTGCCGTGAGCTGCCTATGAGCAGAGTCAGAAAGTGTGGAAGTAGCGAGTGTTGCTTTTAAGTCATGGTTTGTTCTGTACGTCTTTGCATGTTATGCAACCTTGAAGTTTAGTGAGATACGGGCTTTAACATTAGCAGTTACTAATGGCACGTTTCACATAAAGGCAAACTGGCGCTAATAGTACCTGGTGTGTTGATAGGAGAGAACACTTGCATTGCTGGCGGGCGTTGCTGCTGGGTTGATCCCTCCAGACTTCGGAGCGCTCACAAACACGACAGACAGTAATCACATGCTGTGTGCAAATGCCATTCCATAGTGGTTGCGTTTCCTCCCTTAGCCGAAATATCCGATTTGCAAATATTGCAAGGCGCCCTGTTAGCTTTTCTTGTAAGATGTCACCAAACTTTCGAGCGTGGCGCCATGTTTGTTGCTCGATGCCCTCGTAAATGTTGCGCGCGTGGTGACGCCATCGTCCCAAACGGAACCAATAAGGGAATCGTTAGCAAAAAAAACGGCAAACGATGCCAAGGAATTGAAACACTGGGAGCCGGTCCTCGATTCCCATTCCTACTCACCAGTCATGAACTTCACTGCATGAAATTGAAGAAAATTTAAATGATTTATTAGTAATGTGGGCATTTTGTTAACACCCCTCACCACCACCACCACCACCACTTTTTGGGGTTTTGTAAAAGTTTTATCACCTTTGTTTTTAATGTACAGTATATATATGAACATTCGCATAAATATAATCCTTCTAAAGTGGCCTTCACTTCAGATTTTTGTTGTAATTTGTACTATACATCCATCCATTTTCTATATTGCTTATCCTCACTATGGTCATGTAGGAGAGAGGCGGGGTCCACCCTGCACTGGAGGGCATATGTAGACAAAAAAATCATACTTTCCCATCTAAGGACAATTTAGAGTCATACATGGATGTAACGTGCATGCTTTTTGGAATGCGGGGGAGCAAGCCTGGAGTTACCCCAAGAAAACCCACGCAATCACGGGCAAAAAAATGCTTATCTCACACAGGAGTGCCCAAACCCAGATTCAAATCCCCAATCTCAAAATTGCATGGCAGATGTGTTTAACACTCTTCCTTTGTGCTGCCACTTCAGGTTCAATGGGATATAATTTTTTTTAAACTGCTGTATAGCTACATGTAATACCTATTAATCCTTCACATCTCTATAATTTACAGTGATACTCATCTGATTGTCTTCCAGGGACCAGGTTGACATCAGAGTTGCCAAAGGAGATGAAGAGGTGGCCTTATATAACACGAAGAAGAGACGCATAATGTACAGCAGCTGTCGAGTAGGTTCTAGCTTGGTTCTTTTTGTCTTGTAGATGTCATGGTCAGATTTGCTGCAGCCTTCCCTATTCCCAGCATCTTTGCAGGTTTTTGCTGTTTGTGTCTCAAACTAGGTTAAATATCAAAATTATGACCGATAATAAGTGCATAAAGAATGGCACAACTGCAAAAACATCAATAAAAGTTTTTTATTTCAAATGTTAGGCATAGAATAAAACATCTTAGCAATTAGACAATAAAAACAAATACAATTATTCTCTCGCGACAGCTGATATTGATAGCCTTGTGTAAAATATTAAAATGAATAGAAAATAGGTGTGAAAAGCAGCATGCGTTCCAACCCCTTGTTTGACTTCATAATTGCCTTAGTAGAAATGTGCATTGTCATTTGTGTAGAATCTACTGAGGATGTTTAAGGTCCCATGCCATCAAAAACAATTTCCCCCACTGTTTTATGCATAATATACAGTAATTTCTGGACTATAAAGCGCACCTGACTATAATCTGCGCTAGCTAAATTTGGGGAATATTTGAGTTTGTTACACATACGACGCACCCGACTGTAAGACGTAGGGGTTTTAATGTACCGCACCCTGTTCCCGCTACTTTCTTTTCCGTAATGAGGGCGCAAATTGTCTCGCTCTTGTTCTCTCTCCTACTGTATTTGGGCTCACTTGGTTTGTTTTGCTCTCCCTGACATTTTTGCGCTTCCTTTATAGTGTGTCCCCTTGCGATCTGTTGGATAAGGCGCACCTTTTTAGCGGCTTATAGTCTAGAAATCACTGTAGGTCAAAATGAGTCTTTTACGTGATTTATGTTTGACATCTATGCTGTTTGGTGTTTGCATGCAATAGCCTTTAAAATGACCTGCAAAAAAATTGGTGAATAATTTTTTAGAATTCTTCAGCCCTAATTTGTATCTTTTTTTTAAATTTTCTATCCAGTCGGGACTGATCTCAGTCAAAAGAAATTCATTGTAAAGCGTTAACAAAACTTTCCACATCTTATTTTCTCAGGATGAATCTGATGAGGAGCCTCCTCCTGTAAAGCGAGCACAAAGTCACAGTGACACGCTGGAATTCATCGACCTGTCATGTGAGGAGGGTGAGGAGACTGCGAGCTCTGATGCACACACCGAGGTATCACATTCACCACTCTCTTGTGATGTGTTTTGAGAGGTCATTCATCTGCAGTCAGCCATTGATTTCATTGAATAGTCAATGGCCTCCTCTTTTTGTCTGTTTAGGACAACGACTTGGATGGCAGTGAACTCGACTCATCTAATGAGGAGTGGAATAGTGACAGCCCAAGGTATTTACATTTCTTTGCATTTTACAAATATCCTAACTGTTATATGAAATCATCAACGTTGTCAGGCCTATAGAGTTGTTAGGTTGCAAGCTAAATCCACTGATCTGTTTTCCTCAGCAAGATATACAATGTTGCATAAATTCATTAATATGACTTAACATTTGTGCAGTCACTCGTGCAGTGATTATTCGGACTGGACAGCAGACGCTGGCATCAATCTACAGCCATCGACTCCCTTGTCATCACGTAAACGAGTACAACGCCAGCTCAGCAGTTCAGAAGAGGAGGAGGAGGACAATGAAGAGGAGGAAGAGAAAGAGCAGCAGCCGCAACAGCAGCAGAGTGATGAGGAAGAAAAAACTGGAGCAAAAGGGAAAGAGAAGGCCAAGAAATCCAAGAACAGGTCTCCCAGAGTAAGTTGTGCAGCACTACATAACTGCATTAATTTGTAGGGAAAATCTAAATTTGACTCAAAGTTCTGGTAATGTTACTCACTGTTTTATATATTCTCTCCAATCAGCGGCTAAAAGTCAGACCATCCGTCAACAGAGAAGTCTCTATGGAGTTTCGACCCTCGTTATGGATCACTGATGTTATTCCACGGAAATCTCCTTTTGTTCCCCAGATGGGTGATGAGGTGTGTTTTTAAAAACTAATCTCAACCTCTGAAGCAGAGTAATTTCTGGACTACAAGCCGCTACTTTTTTGTGAGCCCCCAAATACAGTAGGAGAGACAAAACGAGAGCGAGAAAACTTGCACCCTCGTTATGGAAAATAAAGTAGCGGGAACCCGGTGCGGTATAATTAAAAACACCTGCGGCTTACAGTCGGGCGCGGCTTATATGTGTAGTATTCCCCAAATTTGGCTAGCGCGGCTTCGAGTCAGGTGCGCCTTGTAGTCCAGAAATTACTGTATTTCATTCTATTTATTTGTTGGGTACTGCTTCTATTTATTTTCTTGGCTTTACCAGGAATTTGTACTACCTCTCACGTTTGTTGTCCTCTAGCAATATTTGGTAACAGCCAAAACAATAAACCATATCTGTATTTTTTGTTTCTGTTTTAGGTGATTTACTTCCGACAAGGCCACGAGGCTTATGTTGAGGCTGTAAGACGAAGTGATTTGTACCCCATCAATTTAGACAAGCAACCCTGGAAGAAAATGGAGCTGCGGGTACGGCAAATAAGATGAGGACTCTAATGCCGTTAGAAAAATAGACAGTTGTATATGATGAAATGTACCTGGTTTATTCTTGACACTGGTACTCTCCAAATTCTGTTTTATGGTAGTCTTGTAAGAGAAAAAAAATATTGCTTCTTTTCCAGGACCAAGAGTTTGTTAAGATTACTGGAATCAAATATGAAGTATGCCCTCCGACACTCTGCTGTTTGAAACTGAGTCTGATCGACCACGGCACAGGCAAAATCACAGACAAGTCCTTCTCTGTCAAGTAAGTCACTTTTGCCAGGCATCAGGGTAGACGGACAGAAGGAAAATAATAGAAAACTAAGGGAACCTGATAGCCACTTTTGGGTTTATTTTCCTTAATAAATACAACTGATTTCTCTTGACAGGTATCATGATATGCCTGACGTAATAGATTTCCTGGTGCTGAGGCAAAGTTATGATGAGGCACTCCGTCGAAACTGGCAACCAGGTGAGTTGGTTCAACAGCGTGCATCAACCCCTGTACACATAGACTTAGGTTCACACTGCAGGGTATGATTCCCAATTCAGATTTTTAAATCCGATCTTTCTATGTACTTGTTAACTTTACAAGCACAAATACAACTTCTAATGTGAACAGAACGTGTTCGTGATGTGACACATTTGACGTCAAGACACGCGATAGTGTTTACAGAACTATGGCCCAGCGTAAAGGGGTTTATCTTATCACCTCATTTTGACAGAGAAGCGATGCAGAAGGAGGTAGAAATATTTTGGAGGAATGAGGCGATTCTTTTCAATCTCCTCATTTCATGGCCACGTCGACTCAAGATGACTCAAATGTCAACTTTATGTTTCATGTGGGATTATATAAAGTCATATATAAAGTCAATACTGTTGCTCAAAAAAATATTTGCAGATTCACGGGTGATTGCCAGTCTCCCTCCCAAGAACTTCACCCTGCCCGTGCAGAGTGCATATTTGGCTTTTGTTGACGTATAGGTCAGATGTGTACAGATGAGCGTTCATACTGCAGACGCATCGCATACTTATCCAATTTATATCCACATACGAAAGGGGCCCGGGTCGGATTTGAAAAAAAGTCGCATTTATACTGTTCACACTGCATGAAAAAATAAGTGAACATAGTCATAGCTATATTCTGCTCTTTTTGCAGGTGATCGGTTCCGCTCAGTTATAGACGACGCCTGGTGGTTTGGCACCATCGTTTGTCAGGAGCCATACCAGCCAGAATACTCCGACAGTCTCTTCCAGTGCTTTAAAGTCAGGTGTGATAAGCAGACCAATATATTTGCCTGATTAATAAAATAAACATACCCATGTCAGAAACATGAAATCTGTTTCTGTTTTATTAGATGGGACAATGGCGAAAATGAAAAGCTGAGTCCTTGGGATATGGAACCGATTCCCGATGATGGTAATATTCGACTAGACATTTAGCGTGGTACTGTCATCTTTGGTTCTGAAATGTCGAGTCAACAAGTCTGTTTTGCCACCAAATTTTATACAGACACTTCTGATAATTCCTTTTTTGTACAGACACTTCTGATTTTTCCTTATTTTGTTGATATCTCATTCAGTGTCTCTGCTTTGCAGCCGAGCTTCCAGAGACTGAAGGAGGCAGCATCCCTGTTACGGCAGAGGAGATGAGCGAGCTGATGTACAAGCCTCTGAAGGGAGAGTGGGGGGAGAGGAGCCGGAACCAAGAGTGTGAACGAGTCATCGCTGGCATTAGCCAGCTCATCACTGTTGGTGTGTACTTAATACACTTACACTTTTTATGAATTTTGGATTTTACACCTCTAAACGGTCAAGGCGAGACGTAACAAACATGTATTCTGGTCTTTTCATCAGTAGCGGATAGAATGGGACAGATCGTAGCGATACTGTGAAAATGAAAAAACACAGTTCTGGTAATATTCTTGATGCGCATTTGAAAGGACAGAGTTTAGTCAAATATAACACCCAGATTTTTTTGCCTAGTCACTTTGGGTATTTTATCAAGACTCAGAGTGGTGTTCTTAACCACCTAATCGCAATTTTATCAAGGTTAAAAAGCAAAAAAGAGCATCCTATTATTATGTTTAATCTCAAATGCTGCTCAGTATAACTAAATGCCTGTTAAAATGAACTAATTCTCCCTTGTTTAAAAATCATCAAACTAACACTTCTTTCTGTTATTTCGATCACAGAGATTGCTGCTCCTTTTTCTGGCGCTGTAGACCTGATCCAGTATCCCACCTACTGTACTGTGATTGCTTACCCTACTGATCTGGACACCATACGATTTCGACTCATAAACAAATTCTACAGGTCACTCTTGATACTACATAACTTGTGGAAAAATTTACATTTGACTCTGTTCAGATTAATTTTAATGGTTGTTTTTGAGACACTATCCACTGACTGTCCTCTGTTGGTCCACAGACGCCTCTCAGCATTAATTTGGGATGTCAGATACATTGCACACAACGCCCGCACTTTCAACGAGCCAAGGAGCAAGATTGCGCACTCTGCAAAAATCATTACCAATGTCCTGCAGAAATTTGTCAAGTAGGTTCTTGAATTTTATTTTATTGTTAAACAATGTTATTCTAATTATAATTAGCTAATTTTGCGTGACTGTCCTCCTTTCTGCAGTAATCCAAGCTGCACAGACATCATGGAGATATATAATGTTGTTGAAGAACTGGATGAAGATGATGAGGTACATCAACTACCTTTGACTGTTTATACACGTCTCTTCCAGTTATATTACTATACTGCATCCTTTAATTAACTTGAAATATGTACAGTGCTCAACACAAATGAGTACACCCCCGTTTTAAAAGTAAACATCAATTTCTCTGTAAACCCTAAGAACAGATATTCAGAATCAGAAGTTTAATGGTTAGACTCATCTTTGTGCGAATTAATTCTATTACATTTTTAACGTAAAATTTACCTTAGCTGGTGTGTATGCATTTTTTCCAACATTGACCGAATTTGTAAGAAAAAGTGTGTTGGGATTCACTCTTATATTGTGAACTGTATGTTATGTAATGATAAAAAATTAATAAAATAAAAATACAATAGAAGCTTTGAGTGTAGTTTAAAAAAATATATATTTTATTTTTCTCACAGGAAGCAGATACAGAGGCACCAGGACCTTCCTCGGGACACAGGCTGCGCCAGGTAAACATCGTTACCAGTCATCAGTTGAAACGTTGTGAAAGTTATATCACTCTTTAGAAATGATAATGTGGATGGTGTGAATTATGGGCAGATTGGGATGAGAACTTCTTTTAATGACAGGAACCCCTTCTTTACTGTTCGCAGCGCTATGTGGAGGTGCTGCCAGACAGAGATGCTTGGAAGGAGCAGTGCAAAAACCTGTTCAATTACATATTTGAGTGTGAGGACTCTGAGCCGTTCAGACAGCCTGTGGATCCTGAGAACTATCCTGTGAGTAGCATCATTGTAACACTAAAATCAAAGTAATGTGGGCGCTGTACCTCAGTTTCTTCGGTTGGGGTTGAATTCTTACCCGTTTGCTTTATGTTGCCAGGACTACCATGATATCATTGACACACCAATGGACTTTGGCACCGTGAAAAGGACCTTAGAGGAAGAACGTTATGAAAATCCTATAGAGCTTTGCAAAGACACGCGGTTAATATTTGCAAATGCTAAAGCCTACACACCCAATAAACGGTCTAAGGTATGAAGGAAATTTGTTGAAACTAAGATTATTATATTTTTGTTGAAGTGATGTGAATAAGGTCTTTGTGGTAGCGTTTATATTTTCCTTTTGAGAGTGCTAGCCAGACTCAACTTTTTTTCTTTTTTTTTCCCTAGATTTACAGCATGACCTTGAGACTCTCTGCCTTCTTTGAGGAGCAAATCCGAACAATCATATCAGATTACAAAACAGCAGTGAAGAGCAGTGCCAGGCTGCGTCGCAGCCAGCGATTCAAAAAGAAATTGCAGCATGATCCGTCCGTCACAACAAGGTGCGCTTCTTTCCAAAGTTTTGGGCCTGTCTGTCATGTGGAGAGGCATGTGAAAACAATGAAATAACATTGATGTGAGAATATCAATACGCTATTTGAAAATAAGTCCCCTAGTGACTTGGGTAGAGTACACACTTATAAACCAATGCCTTTTTCAGTGGACACTATAAGTACACCTGTCCACTGTCATGCAATACAAAAGCTCTCAGGTGAATCACGCAATTTTACAAAAATGTACTTCAGATAACTTTTTTTTTTTTTTTTATCGGTTGTAATCTTCAGTGGTGTCGAACTGCATTACATTATATTATCTTGGGGGATTTAGAGCGTCACTTCTCAGAATGATGAAGCACGATAACTTAAATGAATGACTCCCTTATAGCATCGCTCATAAGTCAAAGCATCATCTTTGTAAAGATAGAATTTAGTTACATCAATCATCTAAGATTGATCCAAGTAGCGACTGAGCAATTAACGCTGAATATAATTCCTTCATTAATCATTGTCTGATAAGTCGTCTCTTTCCTCATTCAGTCAAAAGAGGGATTCTGTCAAAACTCAGGAAAAAGGGGAGTCTGTGTCCGGGACCAAATCTACCTCAGCCAAAACCTTGGTTCCTGAGCGGGCCAGGAGGACTCAAAGAAGCAGCACTGGTCACATCTCCTCAGAAGATGATTCTGCTTCTAAAGGTGCTTCATCAACAGCAGGTACAAAAGAAATACGGTTTACCCACAGCGTAGATTGTTAAGCAAGTCAGTTGCTTTGCGATGTTTTCTGATGTTTAGATACTGTAGTACATAAATGATTCAGATGCTTACCCATACCCCCCACCCTCCACTCCTCAATTCAACCATGGGAATCATTTCAGAGCTAAGAAGTGTGAAGCTGTAAACCTGCTATACGATAGCGTCTTTAGAGGTCAAGTGTGTGTCATTGTAAGGAATTTCAGAAGTTTCTTCTTCAGAGTCTGACAGTGAACTCAGCGAGTCAGAGGAGGAGACGCGTCCAGGTTCCTCCAAACACCATCAAGGCAAACAGAATGCAAGAGAAAAGAAAAGACAAGTTACAAGAGGCAACTCTTCCAAGCAGCGTAAAAAAAGTCAGTTGTGCCTCTTGTTGGAGAAATAGTGAGTATTTATTACTTTGTAAATAAATGGAAATGTTTTTTTAATTAGTTGCTGAGAGTGACAGTGATGAGAAGGAGGTTGAGGAAGAGGATGAGGAGCCATTTGACAGTGAAGGGGAAGGGCAAGAGAATGGAGAAGCATCTTCCCATTCTTCAGTTCATCGCTATCACAGTAGGGCACCAAATAGCAGAAGTACACGATTGACCAGAAATGCAGCCGCCGCTGCTGCTGCTGCTGACCGAAAGAAGACAGGTAAGCAAGCATTAATCATCCACTGTCTTATGATGAGGCCAAGCGTTATGGTTGTCCTATATTGTGTATGCAGAGGGAAGAGCGGAGATGAATGGTCACACCAGCCGGTCCTCCCGCAGGGACAGTCGTCACCTCCAGGACTCCGACAGAGCCTTTACCCAGGGTTCTGATGAAGAAGATGAGGAAGAAAACACTACCCGCAGACCACTCAAGAGGAAAACAGCAAGGGCAGCTGTCAACAGGATAAAACTTCTTGAAGCATTACATGAGGAAGATGAGGAGGAGGAGGAGGAGGACGACGACGACAAGGAGGACGAAGAGCCAATAAGGAGCCGCCTCCGCAACACTTCCCGGGCCGTCAAACGCACCACAGTGCTTCAGAGCAGTTCTGAGTCAGACGGAGAGCAACAGGGTGGGTAGCTGTATTTTTCATGTACTGAAAGCCCTAGCAGGCTTTGTTTTAGGCGTATTAAGGCAGTTTCCACCACAGTACAGATCAGTTCCGCTCATCAGGGCACTGTTTAAATCCGTAAATCTTTGACCACAATCTTCTTAAGTGCTGGCCGCTTAACAATTTGACACCCTCTGTAGTAATTTTGCTATATCACTGTGTTAGAAATACTGCTTTACAGAGCTTATTAATGCCAACGTTTAAATATGATTCTTTTGTTCTAGCTTCTACAAATTCAAACGAATTGTCTAAAGAATCCCAGGATGAGGAAAATGGCGATGGCAGCAGCTCTTCCAGCTCCTTTCACAATAAGCAGAATGGACATACAAGAACGTCAAACAACACAAAGAGCAATGGTGTGTGTTACTTGAGCTTCATATTTAAAACTCCAGAAGTCGTGTTTACTCAAATTTTTCCTTCGCTTGCAGGAACTTTAACTTGCGTGAATGGACACAGCCCAAAACACAAGTTGGACAGCAGCTCTGAGCAGGAGGAGGAAGCTGCAGAAGAGAGTTGTGGAGATGCGGAGGAGGAACATAATCAAGCAGCTACGCGTCAGAGGCAAAGTAAAAAATCATCCCGAAAGATTAGGATTACCAGTGAGGAGGAGGAGGAAGCGGAAGAGGAGGAGGAGGAAGCGGAAGAGGAGGAGGAGGAGGAGGAGGAGGAGGAGGAGGAGGAGGAGGAGGAAGGGAACATTAAACGAAGAACCACACGACGCCAGCTTCCTGTAAACTCGGATGAAGAGGACAGTCCCCAACAACGGCCACACCAAAATGGAAGAAACAAGGAGGAAACTCCCCTCAAGGACTCTAAAAAGAGTAAAGTGTCGATGTCTAAAAGCCAAGATAAACAAAAACCCGCCTCAGGTCATAAACCAGATGCAGGTGATTCCAAGGTGCTCAGTCGTACTCCGAAGAAATACCACAGAAAAAGACTGAAAAAAGAGGAACAGAGTGAAGCTGAAAGCAGTTGCCCCAGGGATGATTTTGAGAGCAAGAGCAGGAGGCCCACAAGGAACATCAAGTCAAAACGACCTCGGGATGACACATCTGCTTTTAAGAGTTCTGAGCTAGAATGTAAACCCAGGAAGTTGAGGAGCAAACGCTCCACTGGTTCATCGGACGAAGAGTCGGATGAGTCGGACATCGCGTCCAACAAGCGGATTAAACTCCGAGTACTGCCTAAAAAGAAATACATCAGCGACAGCTCTGCTTCTGAGGAAGAATCTGCTAGCCAGAGCAAAATGAGAAACGGGAACAAAGCACGCTCAGTTCAGAGGGAAGACTGCCATAATACGAGCGAGTCGAAGAAAACGTCTCGGAACGAAAGCATGATTCAAACGTCTTCCAAAAGAAAACGAATTTACACCTCAGGATCTGAAGATGAGAAAGAGCCGGCGGCCAAGAACAACAAGAATGTCAAGCGTCCCAAACGGGAAACAAAACAAGACAAGGAAGAGGATGCCGTTTCCCAGTCGAATTCCAGCGAAGAGGAAGTTAATGTTGGCCGCTCGCGGAGAGTGAATAAAAAGCAACAGCCCAAACACAGAACGTGGAAGGAAAGCTGCAGCAGTAATCACAGTTCATACTCTGAAAGTGAGTCGTCGTCCACAGCCAGTGAAAACTCTTATGCCAGCTCAGGGTCCCACAGCAGTCCAAAGAGGAGGAGTCCAAGACAAGCCAGGCAAGGCGAAAGGACTGCCGGTCGCCAATTAAGGCAGCGCCGACCACAAGTAGTTTTGGAGGAAGAGGACAGTGACGAATCAGACAGCAAACCACAGAAAAAGGGCCGCATTAACACCCGGAACCGGGGTAAGCGGACTGTCCTTTATCACGACAGCGAGTGAAGGCTGAAGAGGGATGACAACTTGGGCTGTAAAGACACTTGATGTTATGGTAGCGGCACTGGTTTCCTTGAAAAATGCTGTGAATCTGTTTCTTTCAGGGATATTTATATTTTCTATGAAAAACACATTTATAGATGTAATACAAATTCAAGCATTTGAACTGCTGGTCTTCATGAGGATACAGATCAAAACACCACCTGCCAATCCTGCTTGTTGTGATTGTGGCCGACAGAGTAACATTGCGAGGAATCTTGGGTGCTATCTAATATACCTCTGTTAAATCTAAGCATATTGCTGGCTTGCACTAAGAAACACTGTAAGGAGGTATTTCATACACTAGTTTTGCATTAGAAACTCAGGGGTCAACTAAGTTTACTGTAGTCTTAGATGTGCATTTTTTGTTGGGGGGGGGTATCAAATTCAACAATTCCAGGTGGGCAAACGTCTAAGCACACGCAACTGAGACAAAACCAATTCACATTGTCACTTAAGACTACAGCACTCCTTCGTAAATCCATAATACATGTAATTGTTTTGTCTGTACTATGAATTGATATGAGCCAAATGAATGAAATGTTTCCCCAATAGTTTTTTTTTCTTTAGATTTGTTTTGTATTTGTAAATAGGTGTATGTTTGTGATGAAGAATGAATGGATTGGCCATTAGTCAGTAGCAAGATGTTTATTTAAAAATATATTTTTTATTTTACTTTAAACTTTGTCTTGCCATATGTCACAAATTGGTACCCTTTTTGCCAAGTACAAGTAACCAGATGTACTTGCTGCAAAATACTGTGATTTCTCATATTGGGAAGACGATTAAATTGTCCTGTGTTACTTTCAGTGTTATTTTTTTCCAGGGTTGACTAAAACATGGCTTAGTTTGGTTTATGCAAGATTTCCTTAATGCAGTTGCTTTGATATTTTGCTCAATGGTTTTCGTACTACACCTTAAATAAACAGATTTCAATGGGAAATGAAATGGCGTTGTGTGGTTTTGGCATGTAATCCAGGACTTGATCTCAGTACGAAGATGTCAGGTTGTTTACTCTGTGCACCTATAGTTGCTTAATGCATAAACGGTTAACAATCATGCGCGATATAGGTCATTATTTTACATCTATCCATCCATCTGAACCGTTGTCTTCGGCAGTAGGCACACCTTGATCTGTTTTTTGTTTTGTTTTTTTCAATTTACCTACCATGCATGTTTTTGGAATGTGGGACAAACCCAAGTAACCAACGAAAATCCATACAAGCATAGGGAGAACATGCAAACTCAGTTAACAGCTAAATTCCAAATCACATCTATTAGGCGCAGCGATAATGTACGGTATGCTTCGCTAACAAATTAAATGTTTGCGTGTCTGATGTTAAATTATAAAAACTAAGACTCCTAAATACGTAGTCTTGGCATCAATTATACAATTTCTGTTGTAAAATGTCAAATTTAAACCGCAGCTATTTTACTGTATATTTCAGGGATCCTTTTTAAAGGCTTATTTACGTTTACTAAAAAGAAAAAAGGAAACAGCAATCGTCGCATAGGTTTGACGACATCGTGTTTTCTCTTGACACACTTTCGACACATTTAGTTACTATGCGCATGAAATATATCATGTTTCGTTAACTGGAATGAACATTACAGTTCACAGCACATCTTATATTAATTCGTCTATTTTAATATATTTGTGTTAGTAGTTTTTTGTTTGTTTGTTTTTTCCCGTGGAAATTCGTGCTGTAACGCGTGGTAAAAAACGACAGCAGGAGACCTGTATGTCGTCTGTTTGTTGTGTCCTCCAGTAAATTATCGGAGAGTGTGACATGTGACAAAAGCTGCCTTTTCTACTAACTACAACATTTTAGTGTGTATTGATTGTTATTTGGTATAATGCTTTACGTCACACGATTTCGCTGAATTCGCCTGACTTTTTTAGCTCAAGCTAGCAACAAACCTAGGGTTAGCATGTCCTCTGTCAGTCTCAGTGGGCACAAGAAGCATCAGTAACGGACATCAGCTCATCATCAGGGTAGACGAAAATGTCGGCGAGTAAAAGTTTGCTTTACTGTGTGAAACATAGAGGTTTGTGGACGTCTTTTCGCAAGAATGTCACAACATGGTCACCTGTTGGGGCAGCTTTCAATGCCAAACCCCACAAGAGACTGGAAGTGTTTGAGAAAAATGTGGTGAGTAAAGTACTGTATTGGGAATTTCTGTGCTACCTTCCTATTAAGAGAGACCAATTTCCGCATTTGGTTCTATTTTATTCGTAATGGTTCACGTTAGGGAACCGTGCACTTATTTGTGTTGCAAATAAAGTGAACACCTTTCACAAAGAGGCTTCACATGTTTAAAATGTTGCATATAAAATATAGAATCGCAACATTTTATAGTACACCAACAAACACACCAATCAAATAAATAACTAGAAAATTTTCCGCCAAATCTTAAAAACCAGTCTTACGAGAATGTGGAATGTGTACCAGTGTACAGGTGCAAGAGAAGATTGCAATAGTCCAGATATGGTGACAAGCATGAATTATCATTTCTAGTTCAGAATGAGATAACATGAACTGACTGAGTTTAGAAATAATTTTGACTTACAAAAGAAGGAATGAGTTACACTTTTAATATGATCATGTTCAAGTGCTTGAAACATATCTATATGCTTGCAATGTGTCATTGTAGGGTTTGTTTGGCATACCAGAGCTGAGTTCCCCTGCTGGATTCCAGGTGGCCACAAAAACAGCTCTAAAGAACACTCAGCTGCTGGTTGAAAAAGCATGTACTTCTGCTCCAGGGGTCGAGACAATCACAGCTTTTGACCAGCTCTCTGATGGTCTTTGTAAAGTGGCAGACCTGGTAAGTTCAGCACCAAGTATACTCTCGGCAGGCACGAGTGGTATAACCTTTTGGACCAAAATCAGATTTCAGTCATTTTTTCCCCTCATTCGCTTATTTAAAAAAAAAAAAAAAGAAGAAGAAACTTATTTCATTTTTTTGTATTGTCTTATGGGATTTGCTTTATTACTTTTAATACCAAACAAGCTTTTAGCATGCATTTACAGTTTTTTCTTCATCACTAAGGTAACAGAAATGATGGATTTTTTTTAAGACCTGAAGTTTTCCTGTAAGTTAAACAATATTAAAAATAATTAATATCTCATCTCCTGAAGCAGAAAGAAACATAATTCCAAAAACATTTCAAAGTTTACACCTGTGGCGTTCACACAAACCTAAGTTTATTATTATAAACCTTTAATATATATTTTTCAAAACAAATGTCGCATCTGCGGGTATGTAACTCCAAATATATTTACCTTCAACATTGGAGCGCAGTTGTAATAACCTCAAGGGATCGAGTGGTAATTATTCATGATCCATTCCCTTACAAAGCTGTCAACATTTTCAACATCCTCATTGTCTACAAACATATTCCTTAACAATTTGTCACTGTCGACTTGTTACACTGATTCGAATACCTCCCGCGCCGTCGTCAATCGCGTCATTTATTTCATAACTCCCGCGAATCTGCATCAACCATAAACGCTCGAAAAAAATTCCAGGACATGCTACGAGACCCACGTCACCCTCTCGTGTATGTTCTGATTCATTCGCGGTCATGCGCTCCCGGCTTTAACGGTAAAAGCGCGGTCACGCACTCCCGATCTTAACGGGTTAAACAATTAAAAATCATAAAATTAGCTTTCAAACTGCATTATGGTCTTTTGTCGAAGACTAACTCCTCGATCCTTCCAGCTCTCAGGGTCTTTTCTCATGTAGATATGTAACAGGGATGCAAGGAGACCTCTGCTAAATGTTTGTTTCTTGAAAACACATAACTCGGGTCAAAAGTTTCCAAAAATTCAAGAAATCACTGCTCTTATAACATATAATTGGCACCACGTCTTTGGCCATGTTCAGTACGGTAGATACAAATTTAAGTTGCTAGTTGAGTTGTATATATTTTTTTTTATTAAACACACTGAAGGGGTTAGAAACTTTAAATTGGCAACACAGACTTTAAGCTCCTCTTTGTTCGAATCAATGTTGCTAGTGTTGCATACGTCAGCTTGGACGCGCTGCGAACTAAAGAAGCCAACAAAATAGATTGATAGATACATACGTTGTTCATCCACAAGGGAAATTCATAATGAAAAAATACGGAACTGTTGTGTACAGAATAAAAAGTGAGGTGAATCTGTCCCTCCATTTCCAGGCGGATTTTGTCAAAGTGGCACATCCCGATCCAGTGTACCGCGAGGCTGCAGAAAAGACCTGCATTGAGATTGGCACAGTCGTGGAGAAGTAAAAGAGTAACACACAATCTCATACCATCAGCACTAGTCAGGGAGATGACTATGAAATCCTTCTCATTATGTTTCAGGTTGAACACCAATGTGGAGTTATGCAAGAGTTTGAAGAATTTGCTGGACAGGCCGGACCTTGTGGCTCAGCTGGACCCAGATACAAGGTGCACCGTCATTTGCCCTTTGAACTCTGGTCTTGTTTCACTTATTCTTTTGGAATGTTTAATTTTGGCTTAAAACATTTCATGTCAGTTAAAAGTTTTTTGATGGCAAAAATGTGTCCTTGGAACAGCAACTTAGATGTTCCACTGTACTACGGTTGTGTTTATTATGATTGATACATTTGTTCTCTATTCTTACAATGTGCCTGCCCCAATGTAGTTTACATAGTTAAAAAATAATAATCTTGTATCCCTGTCTTTGCAGGAGAGTTGCAGAGTTATTCTTGTTTGACTTTGAAATCAGCGGAATTCATCTCGATGAGAAACTGGTGAGAGGCTTGTTGCATGTGGAGATGTCATCCAGTCTGTCGCTAGACAGAAATGAAAGACGTTCATCTTTTGTTTTACCTTCGCATTACAGAGAAAAGAGGCAGTTGCTCTCCACGTAAAGCTCTTGGATTTGAACAATGAATTCCTGGTTGGCTCTCACATGCCCAACAGGATCGCAAGATCTTCCATTCCCGAACATCTCCACTTGCTCTTTGCCAGCACAGGAAGTTTTGTGGAAGTTGGTGGTTTACATGCTGACTCTCCGGATGATTTGGTGAGTGACCATAACAATAGCATCAAGAGCAGAACATTACTGTCATTGCTCAGTAGGTGGCGCCTTTGCTTCATAACTCATTCAAGGAGAGCCTTCAAGAACAATGGACAAGCAATCATAAAATACTTTGGAATTTATTGTGTTCAGAACCATTCATGCTGTAAAATTGAATATCCAGTATTTCCAATGAGAAAGTAATTTATTTGTGTTGAGACTTGTCTTAAGAATGTCTCTTGTCATTATTGCACATTTGTAGGTACGAGAAATCGCCTACAGGATTTACCTGTATCCAAACGCAGATCTGATGGAGTGTCTGGAGGAACTCCTGAGATGTAGATACAAGCTGGCCACACTGGTGGGATACGAATCCTATGGTCACAGAGCCTTGAAGGGAACGATGGCAGCAACTCCAGGTTCAGTCATATCTCAGTACAGTTAGTAGGATTTAAGATAATTAGTTTGTGCCTGCAGGAAGAGTCAACATTTTAAATGAGGCGAGCATAGAAATAACCTTCCCGTAAAAGGATTAAGCAGCGTTCCAGACTACCCCTAAATCAGGGGTGGGCAAACTCGGTCCTCAAGGTTTTGGAGGTTTCCTTCTTCCAACACAAGGATCGTCATCAGCCTAATGCAGACCTTGCTGATGAGCTGATCATATGAATCAGCTGAGTTGGAGAAGGGAAAAATCCCCCAAAAAACATGCAGGACTCTGGCCCTCGAGGACCGAGTTTGCCCACCCCTGCCCTAAATTGTTACTAACTTCTTCTCTGCACTTGCAGCCATTTATTAGTACTGCTGTATAGTGAAAATGATTGAAAATGTGATGTTTACTTTGCAAGTGAATTTATAATTCGTGCCCCTACATTTTCTACATGCACCCCTAAAATATCAGGCCACTGTGCTAGTAAAAAAAAAAAAAAAAGAGTTTGTCTGAGGCCCTGTTATGTGTAATTCTTTGCAACTGTCTTTACACTTACAAGCTGCACAGGTATTTAGGGTTTTGGTTATGATTGTGATTGTTTTTGTGTACGTCTTTTTTTTTTTGCATATCTCAGAAACAGTGATGAGGTTTCTTCAGCTGTTAACTGACAAGCTGTCAGACAGGTACAGTTTGAGAATAATATTTATATAATTCATCATTATTTATTATGTAATGTACAGTGGACCCCCACTATTCACAGGGAATAGAGATTCATGACTAGCGAAAATCCGTATATAATTGGCACCCATTATTATGTGCATTGAAAGATATTTTTTTTAAACCCCCAGAAATCTTGGGGGGGGGGGAATTCTGATAAACCACCAATAAGCAATTTCCACAAAAAAGTGGTTAGCTCTCGCCACCACCTAAACACATTTTTATTTTTTATTAAAAAATAAATAAATCTGTGAATAGGTGAATCCACGAGTACCGAGCCGCAAGTGTACGGGGGTCCATTGTATGTGTATAATTTATCTTTGTTTAACTGTAATTGATGAGTTTTGTCCACTTGTTGACAAATTCTCAACAGACAATTCATGATCAGCGCAAACACTAAACAAGAGTACTTAAACGTTCTTGACTTGACAAAGACAATAATGCGTCATTTACTTTGAAGCTATCAGAGAGACATCTTTGTTACAGAAACAGCTGTCACTATGGCGCTCTGCACTTCCGCATCACTGCAAACCACAACTAGAACATTAAAAACGGTGTCATTTACATCACTAATTTGGACTTTTCCTCCAAATGTCACAGAACAGCAAAGGACTTTCAGATGATGAGTGACATGAAGAAAAAACTCAACCCTCGGCATTCAGTGGGTGACATTCTGTTCGCGTTGCAGTCTTATTCCAAGTTCAAATGTTTGTCATCTAAAAGAACTCGCATGATGTTTTGACACAGGAGCTCATGCCGTGGGATCACCCCTTCCTTAGTGGAGTCTTGCGTGCTGAAAGGTTAGGAAACATTGTCATGTCAGTTGTCATGGCAATTGTAATTTCTCAAGCAGGGGATGCTAATGGATGTAGGCGAGAAGCTTGGGAATTTTAATTTAATTTTAACCAGCCCTAATTATATTTTAAGATCTGTTTCCCCATCTTTCTTTTTTTTTCTTTTTCTTTTTTTAACAGTCCTCTGATTTTAATAACCTGTGTTTTCTTCCGGCTCTCACCAGCAATATTACATCAGACTGAGTCTAAATAAAATTTAATTACAGTAGTACTGCCAATTCTTTATGTGTAGTATGGGTGTAGTTTGAGTATTCTCAGTGTCGTTCTTTAACGGGGGGAAATATGGTCATCTCCTGTGTGTGGTTTTGGACTGACTATTTGGAAGGAGAAAGAAAGTCCAGGCTCCACTTGAAAGGTTTCTTCAAGAGCTGCCTTTTGTTGATTTTGTTACTTATTTTCATCCATTACTAATGTTTTAAAGCTGACCATTTTCAAGAACACACACAAAATTCTGTTCATACTGTATATGAATTTCTGGTTCAGGTACAACATCGAACCCAGTCTTTACAGCCCCTACTTTTCTCTGGGGGCCTGCATGGAGGGTTTGAACATTCTCTTCTCTCGGCTCTACGGTGTCTCCCTCATGTCTGAACACCCCAGCGCTGGAGAGGTGTGGAGCGACGACGTGCGCAAATTGGTATGCTGTTGTCTTGTGTGCTAATGGCATGTTGTTGCCTGATGTTTGAATAAACTGCAAGTGTTTGTGCGCGTTTCCAGGCTGTGGTTCATGAAACAGAAGGGTTGCTTGGATATATCTACTGTGACTTTTTCCACCGGCAAGACAAACCTCATCAAGTGAGCATACGCACATACACACTCGGTCTTTTTTGTTTCTTCTACTTCTTGACCGTACTGTCATTACCTCCATCACACTAGAACACAATGGAACCCTTGCATCCACTCCAGAATGCAATTGGTAGTCTTAATATCTTTCAGAGAAAATAGGTAACTAACAAATGGACAAGCACTTTCACTTTTGTTGGAGGAATTGTAGTTTCGCATTTTGTGGAATCAAGATCATAGGCATCCCTCTCAACCCAGAATCCAAATTGCTACAATCTAATCATCTTTTGTCAAAAAAGATAACAAAACAATAAGCATGGTTGCCCGTATACTTCCTCCCCCACATAGGATTGTCACTTCACAATACGGGGTGGTCGCTGGTGCCAGGAAACGGGTCAGTACCAGCTGCCTGTCGTAGTTCTGATGCTGAGCCTGCCCCACCCTACCAGAAGTGCCCCCACCCTGCTATCCCCAGGGATGATGGAGAACCTTTTCCACGAGATGGGTCATGCCATGCATTCAATGCTGGGTCGCACTCGTTACCAGCATGTTACAGGTGAGCTCAGCAGGTGTAAAGTTAAAGCCTTATTTTAAAGCTTTTACATTATGCGCTAACCTGGCAATAGCCACATTGATAATTGTGATTTACTCACGAGAGTTCTCCACAATATCAATCTGGGACTTCTCCACGGTGATTTGCTTTGGAAAGGCGGGACATTCTGTACAATTAAACTTCGATCTGATCTGACGATGTGGCATCTTGTTCACGTTTGTTTTGACTACGGCAACATATGAAAACGTTGTCTTCTGTCTCTATTTTTTTTTGGGGGGGGGGGGCATGAACATCTTTACCAGTTAAAAATGTAATTATTAAGAATTAATTGCAGCGTCCATTCGTCCATGTTAGATTAGTTTGTTTCCCACGGTGTCTGCGCTTCCTGGTTTTGTCACATTTGCATATCCCGCCCCCAAACACAATGTCGCTCTGGGATTGGTCCGAACCGATCGGTGGAAATCAACGGGCTCAGTACAAGATGTATTTTCCGGAATTTGTGAAATCACAAATACCGCCAGAATTCAGCTTGCAGAGCAAGGTTAATTATGTGCGGCCGCAGCATTAGAAAACCCTGCACAATCCAACAGGATAAAAAATTTGGAGGAAGGATTTCTAATTTTAAAAGTTTTGACTAACAGGTATTGATTAAGAATGTTTTTTTTCAATTGTTAGTGTTGATTACAGTGTACAGTGATGGGGACCGGACCGAACCCTGAGTAGCAAAAAAAAAACTGTGTAATTGATGCCCATTGAAATGTATTGGAAGGAAGAAGGAAAAAAAAAAAGTTAACTAATAAAAAAAATCGTCAAAAAATGTTGATGAAAAAATAGAGTTAAAAAAAATATTGAAAAAATAAAATATATATTTACAAAAAACTCCACAAGTAGGTAAGTCCATGGGTGTTAAACTTTGCAGATGTGCACACTACATGATTCTATGGTCCCTTGAGAGCAGCAAGCAAAACGGATCACTTTGTAAAGGCACCATTTTGGATACAGCTCTGCACTTGTATTATGTTATGAATGACGTTTTGGACCTTTCCCCTAACTCTATTTCTGATCCTCCAGGAACTAGATGTGCAACAGATTTCGCAGAAGTGCCCTCCATCCTCATGGAGTACTTTGCCGCCGACTATCGAGTCGTCAGCCAGTTTGCACGTCATTATGAAACTGGACAGGTACACTTGAAACGTATGCACGAGGAACAAGATCTCAAAAGTTTTAAGAAATATATATGTAGACTTACGGTATGCTTTCAATAGAGGATGAACTGTTTCAATGTGTTGTCAGCCTCTGCCTGAGAGTATGGTGACTCGACTGTGTGAGTCCAAGAAGGTGTGCGGTGCCGCAGACACCCGGTTGCAGGTAATACCAAACACACAAACCTAGGCGAAGCCACCTTACAAACTGGCAGAGAATATATTTTTAACGTCTCATTTTTCTGCAGCTTCATCTGCTGCACAATGCACTGTGGGATTGTTAACAGACGATCAATATACTGTACTTCATAATTCAGCATTATTTCTTGTTTTAATGTTAAACATGTTTAATCAATGACGTTTTTGTTGTCTCTGTGCAGATTTTCTATGCTGCGCTGGACCAGATTTACCACGGTAAACCCCAAAATCATTCCACCACTGAAATACTGCAAGAGATGCAGCAGAAGTTCTACGGTTTGCCTTACACACCCAATACAGTACGTTTCAATCTCTCAATAAGGTGTTTGGTGCAAATTCTAGATGTCCTGGACAATTCCGTAGAAAAAAATTATCAAAGAGACTTTATGTAGGTGTAATTGGCCAAGTGACCCAATACTTTTGTCAAAGTAGTGTATTTGTGCTGCAGTGTCACGCAACAAACTATATTGAGGAGTCATAGTGCGGCCTTTTGATGTCGTCTTATTTGATCCCAGCACAGTTCAAAAGATTAAAGCCATAGCCATTTTTTTGAAGATCCGGTAAAACCACAAAGCAGGTCTTTTTTGAATGAGCTCTCCCTTGAGGAAATATTCGAAACTCTTCTTGTTCCTTTAATGGAAAAAAAAAAAGAGCTCAGCATTTCCTCCCACGTTTACAGCTGTGAGCTAGGAGAAGAGGCCAGAAGGGAGAAGAGAATCAAAAACAAAGTTCGTATTGGAGACAGGGAATGGCCTTCATTGTGCGTTTGTTCTGGGTTATAATTACGTGCATCATGAAAAGAGATTACGTTGCTGCTCTATGCCTGTATTTCAGTGTCTGGTCAGTATTTCTTCACCCACGCTTCAGCTCGTGTCTCACTTTTTTCCCCAGATGTTATCTCCACATATAGTGTTTTTAATATAGTGATATGTTTCCCTCTTTTCAAATTGCACTGAAAGGTCTAGCAGACGTTCACCTCGGCCAACCGCAGCAGGATTGTTTTCCCATTTTGAGTTGCACAGCGCAATTGTGGTGTTTCACTCGCTCAAGGATGGGAACAGTGTGGTTTGTAGCTGGCCAAAATGGTGGGCCTCTATCTACGTAGTTAGGCTATAATATAAGCCGCTTTGATGTATTCTAAAAACTTGGAGTAGAGGGTGTCGTTGCAACACACAAGCAGAGACCAGGAGGAACGTAATCAAAGTGGAAAAAACACTCAATAAATGACTTGCAACTTAATCCTTTATTCTATAAATACGTTTTGACTAGAGATGGGATTTGCTGTACATTATAGAAAGAATACTGTCATAATGTGTTATCAAGGATGATGCCAACCATTTCACAATACAGCGATACATCACCATGGTATCCATGTACCTGTGATTGACTAGCTGGGAAAGTGAAAGCAGATTTTGGAACCTCCAATCACACACACGACTTGACCTACGCTTGTGTCTGAAACTTAAATCCACCCATCATCGTAGCTGCGCGCAGGAATGGTAACCTCAGGCAAGTAAACATTAGAGTGGCTAATGGGTTATAGCGAGACAGATTCTAAACATTCTGGCCAGCATGTGTGTAGCTTACAGAGTGGCGCTATCGGTTGCTGGCTGTGTGAGGGAAAGGGAAGATCAGCTGTGAGTAACACGGACCACATGGTCAGCTCTTCGGTTAAACAGCAGCAGACAAGAGTTTATGCTAATATGTGATTCTTTGCTTGAGTGCGCAAGGACACACAGCATTAAAGCCACGTTATCATTGTATAAATTCCCCAGTAGTTCCAACAGTTAGTCGAGACCATAAGACGTTTGAGGAGAAGAACCCCGAGGCAACTGCACACGGGACAGATGAGAGGAACCCTTTTACTGTTTTGGAATTTCCATGTTTTGTCCTTTGAAATGGGAGCCCCCTCCTTGTGTTTTGATGGTTTGTCAGAGTTTCGTTGGAGGAAAAGTGAACAATATAATGATGGCAATAAAGACAGTGGAAACAGCTCTAAGAGATGAGAATGACATCTACACTTTGACTCAATCACAGACTGAGTGGTTTATGTCTCGTCAGTCATGCTTCTCGCGCATTTTGTTTTGCATCCCATCAAAATGTCCTTTTACTTAGTTGTTACGTCTATTCTTCACAGGCGTGGCAGCTGAGATTTAGCCATCTCATTGGTTATGGAGCCAAATACTATTCTTACCTCATGTCCCGAGCTGTGGCCTCCATGGTGTGGAAGCAGTGTTTCCTTCAGGATCCTTTAAACAGGTGAGATGACGGCTTTTGCATCAAAACGCCACTTCAGTGAAGACTAAAGCCTCATCGCCTCTCTCACGTGTCTGTCAGGGACATGGGTGAGCGATACCGTCGAGAGATGCTAGCTCATGGAGGAGCCAAGGAGCCCATGTTGATGGTGGAAGGTAAAACACTCAGTCTCAGATGTGACCACCTTCCCAATGAAATTAAATGAACATGTAACATGTTGGCTTGGCCCTCAGCAAGCATTCCAGTTTCACGTGTGGCCCCGCCCCTTTGCAAAATGAGTTGCCCACCCCTGCCAAGACGTCTTGGTCTTCTGATTAGCCTTACAGGTGTCTTCAAACTTCAAAATACTTTTGAGATGGTCATATAGTCTTTACCTTTTAACGTGCTTGTCTATCATTTTCTTTCCAATCTCCTGAGAAAACCCTGTCCTTTGCTTCCTTTGGTCCATGTTTAGTGTGGCAAACACTGCGTCACTGAAAGGTGACTACTACCCTTTCAATAGGCCAACTGACTGATTACAAGACAAAACATTTGACTAAAACGAATGCACTGAGAGCGTACCATACAACGAATAGTCTATGCCAATTTCGTTTGGCCTATTATTACTATGTTTTTGTTATGAAAGTTGATGTAGTAGTGAGGAAAACGTTTTTTTTTTTATGGAAGTTCAATGAAATCATTCTGATGGAAGATTCTGTAGGTATTGTGTGTGTTTATCAGTTTAAGCCGCACGACTGTTAGACATTTGTTTGAGACATTTACAGATGCTGCGGGTATGTTTTGGCATGCTGTGCTCTGTATTTTGTAGTTGTTCACACTTTGCAATCTTAGTTTACAGGTGGTTTTGTCAGTTCGCAATTGGTGATGATAAATGCCACTTAAGTCTTCAGTCACCACTGTGACAACCACTTACTAATCACAGCTGGTAATTCCAGTGCTACGCAGTTAAGTCACTTCACCACTTTTTTTTTTTAAGAGGAAGATTTTTTAATTTGTTTTGCTTGTGTGAGAATCTTCCAGCTATACAGTGACAAACACCCTGCAGCATTTTGGCGTGTCTCTGTTGGACATTCAAGAAGTTGAGTAGCACTAAGAACAACCACGCCCAATTTCCAAAATGCGTTTGATTGCATGATTTTATCCTTCCACTTTATAGTAAGAAGTAACTTAGATGTAAACAAAGGTCAGCAAATAATTTAGTCCATGACCTTTTTTTAAATTATTATTATTATTATTATTATTTTCTCTGTATAAATAGCCATTGCAGTCTACTTGTTGGGCATACACATTACAGCATTTACAGTTACTGTTTTTTTCCCCCCATGTCAGTGTGAATGGCTTGTTCCTAATGTCCTCTGGCTGTGGCGTGTCAGGACAAGACATGCCAAGGAGAGTAGGGAATTAAGAACAGAAACATCAGCAGATGATTGGGAGTTTTACTTTAAATCTTTTCCACAAGGTTTTCCTCCTCCCTCCTCCAACATTGTGGCCCACTTCGAGCTGCAACCAGACCACCCTTTGCCTCTAAAATGGCGGCCGACTCCTGATCCGATTCTTGTTATTTGCACTGCCATTTGAGCTGCATTTTTTTTTTTTCCAGGGAGCTCTTATCAAACCCTGTGGTTATCTTTCTTAGTAGTTCAATGTCTGTAGTGAGGTATTAGCAGCAGCAATTCATTTGCGTCTGACTTTCATTCTGTGCATCATTTGTCATATTTTGTATGTAAATATTTTGTTGTTCACGCTACAGTAATGCTAAGGTTCATTTCCGGTGTAAAGAGTTTTCTATGGGAGAGTGACAAAGTAACTCTTTGAGACAAAAACGAAGGTCACTGGGAGACTGGAAGAAGGATACACAATCCAGATCCATATAATCTTTAAAAACAAAGGTCCTTGTAAATTGAGGTATGTAGCTTTCTCTTCAGCAAGGCGGCAGAGAGGGCATACCATGGAATAGGGCCGGCCCATCAATGCCTCACCAGGGCTACACGGTTCCGTGTCCTGTATGCTGTTGGCTGTTTTCTACAAGAGACAGTATTGAAATTAAAACCTGCAGAGAAGCATGGAGAAAGAGTGGGAGGGGGTGAAGAGGAAGAAAAGAGGTGATCGAGCGGCTGAATTTATTTATTTTTTGGTGGCTACAGAGTCTGCCTTTATGGCCTGGAACATTCCCATAGCTTTGACCAGTGAGTTCTAAAAACTTGATCTCATGAGTAAAAGGATATAAACACAATTTTGTTTTTGTGCTGTGAAAATAATTAGTAGCAATAATTGATGTTACCTAATCATGTTAAAAGGTTTTTGTGGCTCCTGGTGATTAAAATAAGAGTTTTTTTTTACTGCCTCTATTAGAACCCTTCCTCAATAGTCTGATGGACAAGGGTGTGTTTGGAGGTGCTTAGTCAGCTAAGGAAGCCTCCTGGCTGTGTGTGCACCATTAACCAATGTCTCGCTTCACTTTCCGGGCCTCCTAAGTGTGGTTTTAAGAAATGGTATCAAACTTCAAAGGTGTAATTACGGAGTCTGTGAGCCCATCATTTGCCTGCAGGTTGGACTGAGGTGTAATGTCTTGCCTCTCGACACGTTTCAAATAGTCACAGGGCAGGCAACTCAAAACAGCTATTTGAAGCAGCCACAAATGTGCTTCATCGAACTTTGTTCCGCTGCTTTGCCATCTCCATTTTGTTCATAGTACCGTACATAAAGCTCCAGAGGCTTCGAGGCCGCAACTCAAGTTACTGCATGCTGAGCTTTGCACACATTTTAAATGTATGAGAGCATACGGTTTCCCCTCCAAGCTGCGAGGCCAATTAAAGTTATGAAAGAGGCAGAAACACGGCCAAGCCCAGAGGACTGGGATCCATAGCCAGGTTCAGCCAAGCATTCAGATTGGCTGGATACAATTTTCATAATGTACAGCAGTGACGGCCTTGTTTATTTGTGTTGTGACACACAAATGTATTACCTCTACCAACTGCAAAGGCAAGAGGTAATTATGATACTACGGTGCCCTGACTTATTGCTCGTTCTTATCTGATTGCAAAATCTACTACTTGGCATATTGTGCTCAGAGCCACAAACAAATACTGCGCTCGGCTCTACATTAAAAAAAAAAAAAAAACATTTTTGCCTTGGCGGAGGTCTGCACTCACTTTTATTCATGTTTACTGGAGAACCGAGCTCCTCAGAAAGTTTCCTCCCAGTGGCCAAACTGTTTTGGCAGTATCTAAGATATTTGCAAGCAGTTTCCAAGTGGACCTTCAGCTCTTTTTTTTTTTTTGTCCCCAGAGCGCTCATTATGACGGGCTCAGAGCTGTTAAGCGGCCGCATAGGTCGTCACTGGACTCGATACCCATCTCCCACCACCCTTTTAAGTAAATAAACAAGACATCCAGTGCGCGTGCTCGTAAAACTTCATTTAAAATATCCTCCGCTCGCTTTTAGCAGGAGCGAGCTCAGTTCTCCTTCAGCTTTGCTCAGCGGTGATAAGGAATTTTGGCATTTGCGGCTCTGTGACAGTTCAAAATATTTGTCGTGCATGCATCGGTTTGAGGCAGCTTGTGTGTGGTCAATTTTTAGGCTCCATATTGCTCAACCATCACCCTTACATTGAGCGGATTGTTCTCTTGTTTTGTCTGTTGGCTTCCACACCCCCTTGTTTTCCCCTCAACAATTCAATCAGATCCTGCTGAGTGTTGTTATGGCTCCGAGGTTATCTTGGCATTCTGTTTCTCTCCAAGGAGCTTGTTTATTGAATGCCGAGTCTCAGATCCAGTCCAAGAGCTGGATCAGACATTTTTTTTTAATGCTCATCTTAAAATCGGTGTAATGTAATTGAATGAAATTTACCTCACAGTTAACTTATACAGTAGTGGTGGGTGGTCACCGTCTGCAAGGCCTTCTCTGCTGGCCTAAACACAAACAAATGTACACCTATCAGTGAAAATGTCAACATTTGATCAAGTTAGCCATTTTGCCTACTTGGTGTCACTCGTTAGTTTTACAAAGTCTCTTAAAAATAATGACCTCATTCATAATTTGACAACAAATATTTTTGTGCCTTAAACGTCTTAGGATGCTAGCCACCTATGCTAAAATCGGCTACATCCTTAGTTATCAGATCCTTCAATTCGAACCCCTGAAATGAAAGCACTAATAAATATAATATCGGTTAAGTGTTTTCTGGAAAGAAAGAAAAGACTTAGGTACGATGCTTATTTAAAAATGTGCAGTGTTTTCACTTTTGTGAATGCGGCTCGCGTTTTGACATCATGAGTTTCAGAAAGTCATAGAAGGGGGGAACATCCTTGGAAATGTATTGGTTGATTCATGGATCGAACACCGGTTGCCAATTTTGCCGTTTGGTTCCCTGCTAGAGCAGTGACCTCGAACAGTTGCACATGTACTTAAAATGCCCTTTAAGGGTATTGTGTATTTTAGGTTCTTCCTGAAATTTCACCCAAAAGCCAATCTTTTTTTCCCGAAGTGTATGTGCGCCGCAATTGGCTGATGACCAGACCAGGGTTTACCGCGTCTAATGAGTACAAAGACTAAAGAAAATGGATGGCTGGAAATCACCAGTTGGAATAAAAGCCCTTCTTCCTTTTCAAAGGAGGTCATTTGTGGCCATTGATAGTGGGAATTGATGCTTTTCATGTGGCTGCCTTGGGGGAGGGTGGATGTTCCCCTGGGAGCGGGGCTCATGTGGTCATGGTGGTTCAGGGACCCCGACGTTGTGTATCATCTTGTAGCCAGAGGGCAGGGTGGCGTGGTGGCCCCGTAAGAGTAGACCAGTGTTTCTCGCCGTTGCGCGCCGTAAACCAGTTTCAGCTTCTGTGAAACACTCTTGTGTATGTACATGTGTGTGTGTGTGTGTGTGTGTGTGTGTGTGTGTGTGTGTGTGTGTGTGTGTGTGTGTGTGTGTGTGTGTGTGTGTGTGTGTGTGTGTGTGTGTGTGTGTGTGTGTGTGTGTGTGTGTGTGTTCACCGTGTGAACCTTTTTGCATCTCCAGTCATGCGCGCCTGAGCAGATGTGGGTGTGTGTGTGTGACCCATGCAGGAAACCCAGTCAGGGAGTCGGTGCGGTTAGCGCGTCTATTTACATTGGCAGGTCCACAGGGGGGAAACGAAGCGACTTCAAAGCGAGCGTCCTACTGAAGTGCAAAGCCAGCAAGGGTCGGGGGGGGGGGGGGGTCTTCCACGCATGAGCTCACCTACAAATGTACAAAACACACACCGTACTCGTGTTTACTCTGTCGTGTTATAACAGTCAACTGTCTCATGATCACGTGTTTTGAATTCACTTGTTTGCTATGGACTTTTTGTTTTGGAAGAAAGCATATCAGCAGCCATCGTAAACTGCGGACTGTTGGTACGCATCTATTTGATAAGGTTTCAAAAATAAGATATAAATGCCTCAATGCGTTATTAAATCCTTGAATTCACATGAGTAAAAAGTAAGTGGCGACTGCACTGGGCAATTGGTGACGGTTTTTTTTCTTCTCCTTTCTAGCAGTGATGTGCACTGAGGGCCTTCAAAGCCAAAAGCACTGACCTGCATTTAAAACTTCTATGAAATTGCATACATTTATTCTCAGCATTTTTTTTTTCTTCATTTCATTGCATGTCTTGGCTACGCAGCTTCCTGGCATTTGTGTTGTTTTTTTTTTGTACAATCAGATGTCAACTTCTTCTTGTTTGCCATATCAATGGAAACTTCCTAGAATCTCTAAACCAGGACGATCCCAAATAGACCCAATTGAAATGTGTGTTGTTGTTTTTTTACAAATCTGAACCAATCAACTTTCCGATTCCATAAACAGAGCCAGCTAGAAGGCGTCAGGAGATGTCAGCATTTTCCCATCATGGGAGGGGTTCATACCTACTTTATTTACTTTATGAGAAGCCAATGAGCAAGAAAGGACGACAGATTGAAAATTGAAATAGTGAGCGAAGGCCCACGTATGAAAGGAGTCATAATTCGATGTCCAAAAACTCATGTATTAAAACTCTTTTGTATGTTTTTGTGTCACAGGTATGCTTCAAAGGCGGCCCACCATAGAGGACTTAGTGGAGGCGCTGGTGTCAGAGCTCCAGCCAAACTTTGAGACATTTGTCATGGACTCAGAGAGCTGAAATGTGATTTTTTTAATATATTTTTTTTGCTAGAAGAACAAAATGTATGTAAACTACATTGAGTTGGGGATACATGCAAGGGCTTCTTAATAACTAACGTGTTATTATTAAATGGTAAGAACTTTATATGTTGATGACTTTTTCATGTGTTTGATGGAATATCCGTCCTTCTAATTTCTCTAATTTGATCATCAGCCAATTAAAGTGTACATATGGACAATCATTCACACCTCTAATTGAGATGATTCATGAAGGGGGAGAGCAAGCAAGCTGTACATTTCCACATCATCGTTTTAACTAAATGATTATTTCCCACAAGAAGAGCAATGTTGTTTTTGTTTTTTAATCATATCTACTTTTTTCTTCAATATCTGTACTACTTTAGGAGAGAGCTTATTAAAAGCAGAGGTGACAAAGTACTCCGACTTTTGCCACCTCTAGTTCTCCTTATGAAAAATATAATACGATAGATCAAACAATATTATACCATCTATTGAGGCAGTAACCGTTTTTTTTTTTTCTTCCTTTCTTTGTGGGAAGGGACTTCTCAAATGTTCTCGCATCGTATTTAATTCCACTCCCCGGCTGTAGATAGAAAGAGTTGGAAATCCCCATGACACCTGCATCACTTCAGCACAACTATCCTGTAATTTTAGCACCCGGTGCTAGGTCATGCTAAAGCCATACACAGACACGTGAGCCTGTGCTAGACTTACAAGTAGTTCATATTAACACTTCCATATGGCCATTAGCACCCGAGGTGATTCTGCAGCTACTTCCTGCAACTGTTGACGCCCCGCCACCACTAGCTTTAGCCTAGCACGACTACGGACCGGCAGGTTACAGACGGGCTGCTCTGATTACGAGTGGTGGGAAAGAATAAAGTATACTTATTTAACTGTATTGATGTTGATTTTTTTTTTACGTGTCTATATTTTACTTGACTACTTCTCTGAAGCTGCTTCACTTTTACTTAAGTTAGTTGAGTGAGATTTGGGGGTCTTAGGCGGGGAGTGGTGGCCTCATTTAAGTGAATTATTTGAAGACGGATTCGCCTAAGCCTAAAAAGAGTTTCTGGTTGGTGTTCACATATTCATTTTATCTGAAAGAATCATCTGATAATAATATCATTAGCTAATTTGGCCATTTTATAGCATAAAAGCCTGAGACAACGATGGCTATCTAATAGTGTATTCTATATCATCCTATCCATCCATTTTTCTTCACTTATCCTCACTAGGATCACGTGACCTTGAGCCTATCCCAACCTATTTAGGGCAAGACGCAGAGTACACGGACAGTACACAAGCATTCACACTCATGGACAATTTAGAATTTTCTATTTGCCAAAGTATGATGTTTTTGGAATGTGTGAGGAGGCTGAAGAACTTGGGAGAAAACCCATGCAAGCCGTGGGAGAATTTTTGCAAACTCCTATGGGGAGGCCTGACCCTGGATTTGAACCCTCGACCTCGGAACTGTGAGGTGGATGTCTTTCACTGTGCCGCCATTGCTTATAATAGAGTTAAAAAAAAATCACAAGCACATTTGTGTGTTTTCAGTTTGAGCTGCACCTTTGATTGACAAAGACAGCTCTTGGATTGGTTCTGCTTATTCTGGTGTACCTTACTAGCATGCCCAGTGAGTAGAATAATGACCATTTGTCTGTTCCAGTGTTTTATTTACAAAGGTGTAAAACAAGTACATGGACCATAAACACTACAATACAAATGCAGCACATGATCATCCGCCATGTCTATGTTACAAAAATATGCAGCTATTTACTATTGTACATTATCCACAAGTCACTTGAACATTTGTCCTAATGTGCCTTACTTCTCTTCATGTCACATGTTGCGACTGTACACGCAAACGGCCAGATGTGACATCCTCCATGTTTAAACTTCATTCACCTTCACCTGCTGGACCGGTGGCCACTTCATATCGAGGCTTTTGATTGTCCTTTGTTTGGCATCAGAGGTCAAATGCGGCCTGCGTCCACACCAAGAGAGTACGTCAAATGGGAAGGGAGTGGTGAGTTGAGGCGATTCGTGTGAAAGGAGATCCGGCCGCCGCCGCCGCCGCCTCTTGTTGTCGTTGGGTAGTCCAAGCTGCTGGAAGCCAAAGCAATGCGTGTCATCCTGGAAGACGAAGGCCAACACGCACTGATTAGTAACATAACTAAGCTGTGCCAGACACAGGACCACTTTCAAGTCGGCTCCTCTTTCTTGTACCAGCTGTTCTTCATGCATGCGCATGCCGTCACTTTAGCCTTCTGCCAACAGGACACTTCTTTTTTCAGAGGCACCTTTTCAAGAAATAAATCATCTTTAGCACCCCTGCTATATTGTGGATTTTGAAGCAACTTTTAATGTTTTCTTACAGTGTGCAGGCAGATCGCAATTCAGTGTTGTGTGCCTTTAGTGTAGTATACCTCATTGTGCCACAACATGCCAGGCAGCACTGAAGTCAACTGGAAGACGAGCTGCAAAATGGAACTGAGAGTATTGTTTTCTCTGTTTAACAGTAACTTTTTCATTTTGTGAGCATTCAGCTAGGAGACATATTTTGTTTTATGTGTCCGTTTTGCAGTAAACAGCTTGAAAGCAAGCACTCCTGGCCTCTTATTTGGAGTTTATTTAAAAAAATGAGGGTCTCTATACCGCCGATTTTCAGCCATTGCGTGCGGGTCTGAAATGAATTCTACGCCATAGACAGTGGTTGACTGTATTAAGTTCATGTATGTTTATGCGTGGGGGCAAAGAGGCCGTCGTTCATCTTTAGCATGTTACTCTCACGCTGCAAAAACTAAAATCTTGAGTAAGATATACATTCTTAGATTTAACCAAAATTTGCTTATTTTGATTTGACAAGTTATTTTTTACTTAAAAATGAAATTGTCAGGCAAGATCATTGTGCTTAATTTAAGATACTTACGACTTAATTATCTTATTTGATCAAGCAGTCTTGGCATTGAGTGTTAACAGCCAGTTTTAAGTACTGTGAGGATTAAAACAAGCATTTCCCACATTTTAAGATGACAACTAACCAACATCTAAGACCCTGAACTGGGGTTTCATGAGTTTTCTTATTTTAAGATTTTGCATAATCTAGTAATAAGATAAATGGGGAAAAAATACAAGTATGAAAAGAGACGAGTGCAGTATGGTTAATTTCGTTATATTAACTAGGCTCATTTTTCCTTCTTTCACTACCAGCTCAGTGGTCTAGTGGTAGAGTGCCTACCCCCTCAGACTTGAAGGTTGTGGGTTCAATTCCTGGCTAGAAAATGGGACCCGTTACCTCCCAAGCGTAAGAAAATTAATAAATACTCATGTATTTTAAGAAAATAGTTCTATTAATTACAGCTTGAAAAAAGTCGACATTACTTGTTTTTAGTCTGAAAATGCTATTTTCAAGACCGCAGTGGTTAATATGGGGCTAGTATTATTTTCTTATTTTTCAAAATCTTACAGGTAAATTTAAGTACAATTTTCTCATTCTGTTGGCAGATCATTTTTCTTATTTTACTATATTTTTTTCTGAAATTTTCTCCAGTCCTTTTTGCAGCGCACATACTTTCCCTGTCACTCGGGTCATTTAGCAGTTTGGTCTGAGGCAACTCATGTCACACGTCAATAAAGAGATCTGAAACACTCCAAACGCCATCATCCATAAATCATATTCGAGAGAGGAGGATGCTTCAAGTAAAAGGTCACCTCACTCGCCCTCCCTGGTCGACGGCGTCTGCTCGCTTGCTTTTCTCTCGGGGGAATTCGCCCTCGGGGTGTGCCCTCCCTCCGCTCCATCGTCATCTTCTTCTGAAGCTTCTGGATTCCGGAAACACGCCGAGATGGCCTCCGTGGACCCGGTCTGCGCATGTCCCGCCAATTCGTCGTCCCGCTGCGAGTTTCTGGTAAGCATGGAACAGTCAAACAGAAATTATTGACGCGAATCGGAAGAATGACTCTAACCCTGCTGCGCTTTGGTTTTCAAGCTTTTTTCTTTACTTCAAAGCTTCTAAATAATGTCAAATTGAATCGCAACATAAGTGAGTGCAGAGGAGCTGATGCATAACATTTGAGTTATGTAGTAATGGTAACGACAAACTGTAACTAAAGCCTGACAAGCTTTGTGCTTCTGTAGTCCTTACATATATAGTGATTTGAGTCAAAATGGACTCCACCTGCCTCACTTAGGCATTAGAAACATGTGATTGCGACCAGCCAATCGGTGAAGGGTAACTGAATGAAAATTGGACTGCTACTCTATTATTAACTCATTCACTGCCATTGACGGATATAGACGTCAAAAATTAATTTGAGCTATTTCTATTAGTTTAACATTTTTTCCCATTTTTGTTAACAAGAGTATGAAAACCTAGAATTTTTTTAATTGTACATTTAGAACAGATATAAAATTTGTGATTAATAGTGAGTTAACTAGTGAAGACATGCGATTAATTATGATTAAAAAATGTAATCGCCTGACGGCCCTAATTTTTTATTGTATTTTCTTTTTTTTTTAAAGAAAAAAAAGAAAAGATTATTAAAAACAAAAAATAAAAATAAGATTACTATAAAAATTTTCATAATTTATTGCATGACTTCACTAGTTAACTCACCAATAATCACAAATTGTATATCTGTTCTAAATGTACAGTAAATTTTTTCTAGGTTTTCATACTCTTGTTAACAAAAATGGAAAATAATAGAAATAGTTCAAATGAATTTTTGACGTCTATAGCCGTCAATGGCAGTGAATGAGTTAAAAAATAATTAGGGATGGGCATTTAATAACATTTCTGGACTATGGGTAAAATAGACACAATTTATTGTAAGATGTTTTTAAAACTGTATGTTCAATTAATTAAAACAATATTTTCTATTTAAATAATTATCCAGGTGTGAGCAAAATTTTGTAAGGGCCAGATTTTATTTAAAAACATATGGGCCTGATGATTCATAAAAAATAAAGTAAAATAATTTATTTTAATAATAAATAATCAGTTTAATGAATAAATAAATTTCATTTAAATAATTTTACGGGGGGAAACTGCTAAATATTACAGGACTCTAGATAATGTAAATGGTAAGTGGGCTTGATTTAAGTGCAGAACAGACCGTATGTGGCCTATGGCCCACCCTGCTAGCCTAACCCAATGTATTTTTTTAATAGAATGGGAGACATGTTCTGAACTCCTGTTTCCAGGCCAATGCACTAATTCGTTGGACAGCAAACAATTCCACACAATTCTCAGAATTGGGTGATCAATTCATCATTAAGTTTTTTCTTAGTAATGAAAAGTTGTTGTTTTTTATTGCATTGTACCTTAAAGTCTTTGTCACTGTCAAAAGTTGTCAAAGGTATATTGTACTGTAATAACTAATGTAGGGTGAAGGGAGAGAAAACAAAAGGATTCCAAAGCTCTGCTGAGTCACACAGCGGTCAGATCAGGATTTGCCATTCTGAACTGAACTCAACTGAAACTTGCTGCTAACTGGCTAAACTAGCTTGATGAGCTCTAGTAAACCTCTTTTTATGCTGCAGGCGTGCTTGGTTGCCATCTGACCTGTTATTGAGGCTGGTGTGAGAGCGGAAGTGTGCGTTGTCCATACTGCAGTTCTTCTCGCAGCACAGCGATGGGATCAGGTGGACCGTACCTGAGCAGCGCACAAACAAACAGTACGATGAGGTCATGTGACACATTGAAATCACAAACACTGCTTCAATGTACTATCTGAAAAAAATCAGAGATAATAATTTGAATAACACTGTCAGCTGTATTCATCCACAAATATTTGATTTAAAATTTTCATTTTTAAAATGCGAGACACATGAACTGAAGTTCAAACCCTGGTCCAATATTGAACCCAAATAATGTGCAGGTGTACCTAATGAAGTGGCCGGCGATACGCCGATGTGAGCATTTACTATCCAGCATACCGCATGTGTGTCCGGGCCCGAGGCGACACTGGCAGCAGGCTCCCTGGGGGAAGTCTTGGAGCCAGCGCGGGTCCAGGCAGGGCATCTCGGCCCCGCTGTATGGACAGTCCTCGGACCTCAGAGACGCCGCTGGTTAAACAAGTTGCGCAAACAACAACACGGATGACAGACGATTTAGAAAAGAACTGTGGCATGGTACAGACTTGTTGATTCTACATTGAGCCAACTTTTCGATGTTGTGACTCACCACTGGGCTTTTTCTCCAGCAGCTGCCTCTTACAGTAGATGACGCACAGGACCAGCAGGGCCAGCAGCACCGTGGCCAGAGCGCTGCAGATGACCGCAGCCAGGGCCATATCACGAGGGCTGGTCACCACCGGAGGCAGAGGCACCAGGTTTACTCGCCCGCTGCCTACACACACAGTTTTCAATCCGTGTTCACCCCCTAGTCTCACATTCAATGTAACATGGGCTGATATGTTTTGCGGAACTATTATTGCTTAGCTAAGACACTAAAGGGCTTTCTAGTCTTCTAAGTTGTTTCCATGGCAATGCAGTTGTGATGTCACAGTTTTTTTTCCACCTCTAGGACTACTTTGTGCTACTCACTTTCAATACAGCAATATAATATACAGTTGAAAACTTTTCCTACTCTAGGTCAAATTAAGATGACCAAAATTATTTCTAGTTGATACCAGAAGAATGACAAAATAATTGTTTTCTTTTTTTTTCATCCTAAATTTACATTACATGCGATTACGATGATATCAGAAATAGATTTGTGGAGTTGCACACAAGTTTAAACACCATAGTAATGCCCAGCCATCATAATGCTCAGGAAGGAGATGGCTTCTGTGTTTCCAGAGTTGAAAAAGAACAAAAGCAAACGACCTTGTGGAAATGCTGGCTGAAGATGGTAAGAGTGTGCCATTATCACAGTTAAACAAATACTATACTGAGATGGGCTGAAAGGCCGGTCTGCCAGGAAAATAGACTATAGACGTCAAAAATTAATGTGAAGTATTTCTATTAGTTTAAAAAGAAACAACCTTGAGAACACCCCCATTCCAACTATGAAATACGGGGGTGGCAACATCATGTTTTGTGCCCTGTGGTTGTTTAGCGACTAGTTCAGGGTGTACCCTGCCTACCGCCCAAACACAGCTGGGATAGGCTCCAGCATGCCCACAACCTCAGAGAGGATCAGAAAAAAGAAAAAAAAAGTACCAACTGTTGCATGCCCCATATGTTAAGCTTTTCTGTTTGATGAGTTAGCAGCTCACCTGACTGTGACACATGCCTCTGGCTCCAAAATCTTGTCTCTATATCTTTATCAGTACGGGAAATTGAATTGTGGCGGATGGTTCAGAGAAAGGGTTACTTGAGGTTACATGAGACAGACTCATCAGTTGTACCAAATCAAATTGAGGGAGGCTTTAGAGAGAGTAGAATGTACGTGAAAACCCTCAATGACAACAGTGTTGCTTTTGAGCCACATTCATCTTTAAAAAAAAAAAGGAGCTTGCGCAAGGCAATGGTTCTTTGTTATGTAATATAAACAGTGCTTCCTCCTTTGGCACTTTGTGTATTCAGCTACATACGGGCATCTTAACATTCCTCCTCAAATTAAGTTGTAAAACAAGATTCAGATCTCTGAGACGGCGCACAAGTTAAAGACCTACATCAATCACTATTGGCGCATTTCTGCAGCGAGACGTAACTAAAATAATACATGAATGTGTCGTGATTACGCTCCACGAGTGCCTAATAAAAGATATTGGACTAAGCTGATCAAAGTGGCAAAGTGTCATCCTATTATTTATACGAGAATATCCTCTTGAAAGATGGATCGCTGAACTTTATTTGACAAACGTGTTTGATGTGGCTACTGTCCAGGTCAAATCCAATCCATCCAAGAGGAACATCATCTGTTTTCACAACACAAAAGGAAGTCTGTTATCAGACGCTGAGCAGCTGCAGCAAATAAACACGAGTCCATTGAAGACCGCTCACCTGCTGATTGCATCTCCACACAAACCAACCGACTAAACCCCGCAGTGGTTCTCATGGGCTCCCTCGCCTCCAGTCCGGAGCTTTGATTTGTGCCTTTCACAAACACTTTCAACACAAGTGAGCGCGTTTGACCCTGAACTCTAAAAGACGACCACACATCGCTCGCTTTACGAGGGGTCATTCCTCACGCTAACTCCTTTTGACTTGGTGAACATAGTCGTAAAGGCAACCCTGGAATGTTAGAAGGCTTTTAGCAGTTTAGAATTAAGTCAATCCAGCGCTTACCAACCACAACTTTAACAGTACATCTCCACAATTGAGATACAAGAGGTGTGTAAATAAACATGTCCTCCTGGCATCAATAATCTGCTCAATTTAACATTGGCTTGGAAGCAGGAGTTCAAAATCAAATCTCGCAGATATATCCGTCCAGTCAAAAAATAATATAGGAACGACTAATTGATTGTTATCATTTTTCTGAAGTTGATTAAAACTATACATTATTAATTACCATGTAAACGGCAGACAGAAGATACAATGAAAACAGCAGAGGCCACAGAATTGAGCCCTGTGGAACACCATATGTTCCGTTATACATGTGAATTCATATTGCACATATTCGTCCGACTGCAACCACTTTCTTTTTTTTTTTTGCTAGTCTAGTTAGTATAAAGGGATTACAACAATAATAATAATAATAAATCACACGACGTACCATCACAACAAACGCAAGTCAACTACTGAGTGCACCAAATTCCCTGCAACACAGATGGGCCAAGCAATGATCACCTGCAACCAATGATGGCCATATCATCACAAATGAAATTATTTTATTTTATTATTTGTGTGTGTATTGACCTCCGCCGAACTTCTGGAGTTCGATCGAACCCAGGTTAAGAACCACTGAACTACCATATGGCACTTCTTATTTCCATGATCACTTTGCCAACTTTTTGGAAGTAATGTGTGAGACTTCAATTGATTAACAGATGATACAGTAAAATAGTATCTAAAAGTATCTTTGTGGTGTTTTAGCTTGCGTGGGACCGCTAATACGTTAGCGACTTTGGTAATTGTGCTTTTCAATAGTTTGAAGGCTCTGTTTGGAAGTGGTCTAAGGCCTGGCAATAATGCTTCCTGTAACTTCCCAGTGTGTGTGTGTGTGTGTGTGTGTGTGTCGACATGATTGAGTTTGTGGATGACGTTTGCCGTTTACGTTGATTTGCTCAAACAGAAGCTGCAAGTCTCCTGTTGTTTTTTTTTCTTGTACTTCATGAAAAAGCTGGGACTTCCTCCCTGGAATATATTTACTGTTATACGGCTAGATTTGAAAACCTTTGCCATATTTATGACTCCAACAGAAGCTATAACTCCCTTTGGACTATTGCATAAATCCAGCAACAACCCCTACAGGTCTGACAAATAATGTGTACCTCTGCATGCATTTATGTATCTGTCTGCATGCCAGAGTGCGTTTTCACAGTCTGCTCTGCTCTGCCGTGACAGCGAAAAAGCTCAGCAGATGAAACCCATTAGAGGCTTAAGGAGTCCATAAAACACAATCTTATTTTGACTTGGCCCAAAAAAAAGTCACTGGAGGAAAAGGAGGAGAGAGAAAAGAGGCTTGCTTTAAGATTTACAGTCCACGCCAGAGGGTGGCGGCCTCCCCTGCACAGCTGCAATGCTGCCGCGGGCCAGCCGGGCCTATTAGAATAATCTTGCCTTTCAGTTTTCGCCACCCTTCTCGAGATAACACTGGATGGAAGCGGCGAGGCTTTCAAACATTTGGAAAAGCTCCACTGAGAATCCCTGCAGGAGCTAACGGCCAGCTATGTTCTCACACAATGGCTGTTTTGTTTTGAAGGCCTCCTCCTGTATCACAATTGGACGCTGCATAGCTGGACCGTCAAATATCAATACTGGCCACAACAATAACAAAAGCAAGAGCACACAAAATAGTTTGATTAGATAGCGCCCTCCCCCCCCCGCCCACACTGGTGACTTGAAAACAAAAATGTTAACACGTCCCCGCTAAACCTGGCCAGGATCTCTCTGAAGCAACGATTTGCCAAAACTCTCCTCGGAAACAGCTGCCATCTCCTCTACAAACAGGACGTCACACTCAATTACCGAAGGTTTGAGTTGACTTGCCTCTTTGTTTTATGTGGAAACCTAAAATCATTAACTACCTTTAATCGCTGCAGGAGAGAAGATAATTGAATCTGAGCCCGAGTGGAAAGTTAGCCTTGCTTGACCCCTTGCCTCCTTTTTGTGTGGCCGACATGCACAAATTACTCAAAATAACAAGGTTTCAACCCGGGAGTGGCAATATTAACAAGCGCACGAGTTACTGTCGTTACGTCAAATGCCCCTGAAGTCACACTGTTTGGACTTGAACAAAACTTTGCAAATAGAATGCGACATATACGGTACACAATCTAAAATTGAAAATTTGGGGAAATGAACTCCGCAAGTTTATTCTTATTGTGATGGCACAGACGGTTATCAGCATCTTTAAGAACACACGAATGAAATGTACGTAATTTGGTTATTTCAATGTACAGTTCGATTTTTATAATAACTCTGGGACAAATGTATTCGATTGTTTTGCTATAGGAATAATCGCTTAGAGATGACAACAAAATGGATGCCAACCTGTGTCCATTCAGAAATTACGTTTGACTTTGGAGGTTCCACTGACTGCATCCATGAGAACATGACACAGTATCCCGGTGATGATGAGCCAAATGTGGGACAAGGTAATGGGAAAAGGAAAGGTATTTACATTGAGGCTCATACTGAGGCGGGGGGTCTCCACAGGGTATACACTCCATGTCTTGGAAGCCACTTAATTTTGTCTTCCTATAATATCTGTTGAGAAAACAAACGTGACAAGTGTCAGAATCTTTATAATCACGATCATATCCATGTTTTGTTTTTTTGTGTGTGAGAAGAATCTCTCACCCAGGCAGACACTCGCCACACACGGCATTGCTGGTCGTGGAGCAGTTGCTCTTCTGGAAGCGGTTGATGAGTCCACAGTCCAGACAAGGTTTACACTTCTGGAGACTCTGGTCTTCCTTGAAGCGACTGCTCCTGCACGGCACACACCGGGCATCTTCTCCATAACCGAAGCCACATTCCTGGAGGGATTAAAGAAAGAAACGCACTGGGTAAGAGGTGGGCTTTGGTGCAGCTGGTGAGAAAGGGCCTTCAATGTGGACTACCGGCTGTGCGGAATTGAAGAATGATCTTAGCTCGTGGGATCAGAGGAGAACAATGGCCTGCCTCTTTGGAGAGTCCATCTTACACCGGCAATAATCCCCTTGACTCTCTAAAACTGAATGATCAGCCTTCCCACTTGAAGATCCAGAGCGGTCATACATTTGAATAATAAAGGCCATGAGGAACTCCCACTGTTGTATCATGGCACCTTTATTACAGCGTGTTTGTGCCCTTCTGTCACACACACTGGGTGTCCCGTTGATTGAGAGGCCACCAAGTAAAGGAAACACTTAAAAGGGGAAGTTAACCCCCCAAATAAATGGACAATAATGTGTTCTATGCAGCCCTACTAGTCTAAATATGGTATTCTGGTTAATATTGTGTTAGTGGAATATGAGTTAAGCAGCAAAATCCAGCCGTTTTTAATCCATCTCAGGGGGCGGCCATTTTGCCACTTGCTGCCGACTGAAGATGACATCAATGTTGCTCGGGTCTTGGGTAAAAAAAACAATCACAGCGCTGCTTCAGAAAACAGGTGAGCTCTGAGTGCTTGTTGCCTGAGCCCTGAGCAACTATGATGTCGTCTTCAGTCAACAGCAAGTGGCAAAATGGCCGCCCCCTGAGATGGCTAAAAACGGCCGGATTTTCCTTCATAACTCATATTCCACAAATGCAATATTAATCAGAATGTCGTGTTTAGACTAGTGTGGTCACATATCACTTTAAAGGACACAAGGATTAAAGAGAGAGAAAATACAGTTCTTACTGGTTTTAGTGCGCAACGGCTTCCTGGGCGGAATGATGCTCAGTAACATTATCAGTAATAATTGCTCACTGCTACCAAACAGGCCTCACATTTCCCTTGGCAATGTGCAAGCGATGTGACGACACACCACTGAGTTGGGCGCTCGGGTGATATCATACATTGACAGCTGCCCTGTTGTCCAGCGTTGTAATGTCAAGCTTGGACAACACACAAGGGAAGGAGGCGCTCATATATCATTAAAGTGAAGGTCAGCTTCAAACAGCTCTTCCCTTCTCTCCTCGCCCGTGTCCCATTTCACTGCCCGGGCATGCAGTCTCGATGGAATGTGGGCACAAGACTTTGGTATGGGGGTTGGGGAAGTAAGCTGGCCAGAAATGAAAAGGGATTTTCGAGGCAAAGATGTGACACGGCGATGGCACCACCGAGGAGGAGGAGGAATGCAGCCTTCTGAAAGCAAACACATGCAAGCTCGACACTAAACCCTTGGGGCGAGCCCAGCCGGAGGTGCACCAGCTTAGGATGGACTACTGCAGCTGTTGTTATGAGCGTTCCATATAAGCTCTCGCTGTCCATCAGCGCAAAGAATGAGACAACGAAAGGGTGTGAAACAGAGGGTGACTGATGAGTGATTATGGTCAGAAAAGGCAAAATACAGGATGATGTGTCTGGCTCCAGCTGCTAGGAAACGTGTCTCTGTGCAAGCTGAGGGTAGGGAGGTGCGGCCACGGCTGGTCTTGGGTGGAAAAGTCTTGACTTGTGGGTTTTTACTTCCACTGAGGATTCATGGCTTGGCACAAGCTCGGGCTATGGGGCACCGAATGACAGTACAGGGGCTTCCGTCACATACAGTCGATACAAACAGTGCCCAGTGCACAAGAACAAAAAGAAAATGGAGCCAACTTCTGCTTCTCTGATCCCGGCAGAGCTGAACATCACAAGGAGTGATCAGTGTCCTCTTTCATCGCAGCCAACAAAGGCTGCCAGAACTGACACCCTGCCCTGCAACTCGCAGATATGAAACGACACTCAGAGATGAAAGTGGTCTAAAACAATACAGGATTAGAACTATGTATGGACAAGTATAAGAACTGAAGACGGAATTGAAGGACGGCCTGGTTTGTTATTTACATTCCAGTCTATAAGAGGTGTGTGTTGCGCTCAAATTTTTCCATACACTCATCAAGCATGCCTTTATGGCCCTTGCTTAATGCACCAGCAGCTGGAACAGAAAACGGCCCGAATACAGTTTTAGACAAAAATTATGCAAAAACAAATTATTTTTTTTAAAAATTTGACAATATGTTCTATGCAGCCCCACTAGTCTAAATATGGTATTCTGGTTAATATTGTGTTAGTGGAACATAAGTTAAGCAGCTAAATCCAGCCGTTTATTTCCATCTCAGGGGGCGGCCATTTTGCCACTTGCTGTCGACTGAAGATGACATCAGTGTTGCTCAGGTGGTCTCAGGTAACAACCAATCACAGCGCAGCTTCAGAAAACAGGTGAGCTCTGATTGTTTGTTGCCTGAGCAACGTTGATGTCACCTTCAGTCGAAAGCAAGTGACAAAATGGCCGCCGCCTAACATGGATAAAAACGGCTGGATTTTGCTGCTTAACTCATATTCCAAAAAAAGTAATATGAATGTCATGTTTAGACTAGTTTCTAGTATTGTCAAGAAATGTTTATGGTTGACTTCCACTTTAATGAAAATAAACATTTTCAAGACGTCATAAAACGTCTACGTATGCTTTAATTAAAAAAAATATATATGCAAGGATAGCAACATACCTACAGCCCTGTTGAAATCAACCGGTTTTGGGTGGCTGCTATTGTCTCGTGAAAACGTGCCACTACTTTTGTACTACAGGGTGTGCCAACTGAGCCTTGAATCTGAATTGTATATTCAAAGAAAACGCGCCCATAAAGTCAGCTGAAGCATCGACTGTTAGCGACATGTCATCCTCAAGCAGCTGAATTACACTTGTCAGTTAGTGTGCAGACCTAACAGGTTACTCACCAAAATAAAAAAATCACATGTCGCCCAAAAGGCAACTAAAAAGTGAACAAAGCCATAATATTTGTGCTTTAAAATTCAGGGGTCTATTCCAACTCTGATCGACTAATGAATTCACAAAGACATGTCTCGATACATTTGTCCAGACCGCGTTCTTGTTTGGTCAAGGGCGGCGATATCAACATCAGTGCAGAGGAGGGAGAACAGACTGAAGCATGTTCACACAGAGATATTTGTGAGATTAGCTAGGAATCACATGGGGGGGGGGGGGTCATGTGATCTGGTAATGAAGCAACTGTTAACACAATTGTTAGTTACAGCCGAACCATTCTCCCTGAGAATAAGATATTGCAGTTTTAATATGGCCGTTTTTCATGCTTCTGTTGCTACATAATTGGGTCTTTCACCAAAACAGTCCTTTGCTCTGCCAGTTTGACTGAAAGAGGAAGTCTTAGAGGATTGCTACATACTGCATGTCGACACATCAAAGTAATGTGCCTGCCTTTTTGGAAACTGGCCGTTTTCCAGCCTGCACAAGAAGGAAATTTGTTTCCCTCTCCTTCCCGCTTGACACGTTAAAAAAATAAAAAGATTCCTTCAACAACATGAACGAGGGAATGAAATATGGTTGGGACAAAAAGCTTGTAATGGATGTTGCCTCTCTGTGGGTGGTTCTTTTTGCTACAGTCAGTGTGAAGGGGCTAATTGATGTTTGCCAGCCTCAACGCGGCTTCCAGAGGCAAACTTCCATTGCTAACTGGGGCACATTCCTTTGGGATCTCTATGGCAGCTGCACAGAGGGAATCCAAAAAGTCTGCTTCCCTCCTAAATAGTCACATCTGAATATGGACAGATCGTCTTGGTTACAGAGCCCAAACTAGAGGTTGTTCCTTGGGAAGCTTTCTCTGACGGCAGGCCTGGGGTCTCGGCTGTGAGCCGGCATTCTGCTACCTTCAGAGAAAGAATGAGGCAGCCAATTATTAACCAGGACCCCAGGGTGCGAGCAGCATTCATGCCTGTTAAAGCCGGCAGAGGCACAGGAAGGCTACCTAAACCTATCACAAAGCACAGAGTGTAGGTCCGTTCACACTGGCATTAAAGGCAACTGGGATTAAATGCATGTGTGCAACACATGGCAAGAGTTTATTTTCACCAGGTCTTAATACAGAGGTGCAGCCCAATATGTCTAAGACAGTTTGCTGAGTGTTGTTAAGCTGAGGTTCTTGTGTTTTATGTCGTGCATTCATCTTTAGTTTTTTTTTTTGTCTTATTTACACGTGGGGCCCAAATACTACATACACATCGCAAGCCACATTTATGTACACAATCTAATAAGAAACAATACAAAACATGTACTGTATTAAAAAGATAATTGATTTGTTTCGATTTTTAGATTATTTAAAGAAAAAGTCAGGTCAAAAATGCTATTTACGATGTGTTGTATGCACTCCCACAAGTCTAAATTCTGATTAATATTATGTTTATGGATCATGAATTAAGCAGGAAAATCCACCTGTTTCTATCCATGTCATCTTGATGTCACATGCCGTCACATGCCCAAATCCAGAAAACAGGTGAGCCGTGACGGTTGTTGCCGATATCCGATCAATGACGTCATTAATCGACATTACAGACGTAGTGTATCCTACATACACCCGGAAGTGTTTGTGTGTGTATGTGAACATTTAACCTGATAATGAGCATTATATTAAACTGTTAAGTTAACCAATCAGTCAAAAACGCCCATCTCGACAGTGTATCAACACCGTTGTCGTTACTTCACGTTGACTCGTGACGCCATCCTAGCTGGGCCGCGGAAACGAACTCTCACGGGGGTTAGTTAGCTTAGCGCTAGCTAGTTGCTACGACAGACACGACACAGATGGATGTAAAGCTTTACCAATAGTGAAAAAACTGTCTGGGTTCCGCCAAAGTTAAGTTATTTTCAACTAAAAAGGAAAACCTTTCCATAGGCTACATTAGCGCGTCGGCCGCATACAGTCTCGCTACACTCAGATAGGTTAGCAGCTACATTGTTACTAAAAAAACTAAAATCAAGTTCTGCTCATTTGTTAAGGAATGAATGTTTTATGTTCAAATCCCACTGTTTTAGTTTTTCCTCCTTTCCTTCCATGGGGCATTGCAAATATTACTAAACATTGACAGAAATGTCTGAGAATACTTCTGTTGATGCTCGGAAAACAGTAGTACAATAGTACATACACTAAATAAACACTTCATCTTATGATTGGATCGATGTTTGGTTTATTTAAACTACAAGATTGGCCCCAAAATTCCAAATCGTGTAAAGCCTAAGAAATACAACAGTTGTCAGGCAATAACCAGGCCTGTATTGTTTGCTAGCTTGAGCTTTTTAATTGCCGCTCAGCAGAGCAAAAACATACACATGCGGCATGGACTCTATCTGTTTCCACTCACAACCTAGAATACACTTAGCTCCTCCCTGACATAAAAAGACCCCAGAACAGTCTGGATGTATCACGCCAACATTCTTCTTTGACACCAATTACTACTTCCCTATTATCCAGGGCTTTGGTGCAAACTTGTGGCATCGTGGGGAATTTTAGAAAGAGCACATAAATGCAGATCAGTGAGATTTTCAACCATTAAGTGAGGACAACTTACATTGAATGGAAAAAAAAAAGTGAATTTATACATGGCAAACTGTGAATAGGTGCGGTTCACTGTGCTTGTACTGCAACCACCAGAAGCACTGTTGATTCCGCTTCAACAACCAGTTTGCGATCTAAAAGACGACAATGAGCGATCAATAAAACACTGGGATCTAAAAAGGATGTCTGAACTAAATTCTTCCCTACCAATGAAATCACATGATAAAATAAAAAAATATATTAAGTAATGCAATCACTTCAATCATGACAGGTGGTAAAAATTTACTCCGCTTTCCATCATTGTCGATACTTGCACAAGTCGAGAAATAGCTGCAGCCAGAGAGGAAAGCCTTGACTCGCCAACCTAAGTTGACACTACAGAGGCCTGCCCGTACAAAGCACTCAAATCAATACGCTAACCAACTACAGTGGTGGAAAGAAAAATCCATGACCAACTCTGAAAGCGGCAAGCTTAGGCATGGCTTCAAAAAGCGGAGACAATGAGTTGGAGAAGGGTGACACAGGGAGACGGGAAACAATGGATGCCATTCAGCTGGAGAAGGCGAAAAGTATGGGTGTGACTGAATAAAGACAGGTCGTGTTAATAACAGCTTGGCGGTTCTCCACATGAATGGGAGGAAGTCATTAATAATGTTGTTTGCCTGGATATGATGGATTTTTTTAAACATTCTTTGCATGAACTCAACTGTTTCCTTTTTTTTTTCTTTTACGTGACTAATCCAGCCAACATTTGTTTTGCAGTTAACGGAAGTTGCTAAAGCAGCAGTGTAATGGATCCTGTAGGTGGGATACAAAATAAACAGTCTTCCGGCAAATATTTTAACTCAACTTGTGGTGAGAGAAAACACACACACACACACACACACACACACACACACACACACACACACACACACACACACACACACACACAGGATTTTTTCCCCCCCGACCTTTGATAGCTCCTGTCCTGCATCGCATTGCTTGCAGGGTTTACAATTCCCAAACCGGTCCTTGTACTCCTGCTCTCTGCATTCCCTGCTCTCCTCTTCAGCTCTTGCAGGAATCTGCGCAAGACAGACATCAGGTGGAGGACAGTTAAGAAATGTGTGACTATCATGAACTTTATATATATTTTAAAAAATTTTTTTTTTATCTGACTCAAGCAATGACCCCAATAATGTAATGTGCGGTTTAAGGTATAATGTCATCAAGTCATTAAAATCGATCAACACCGTGTATGGGAAATGCATATGTTTTTTATATTAAGCCTAGTGAGCACACATTTACTGTACTTGAAATGAGAAAAACACTCACCAGAATTGAATATAGGAGCTGTACGGTAATTACAAGAGAAATGGAGTTTTGAATCATCCGGACCATCGTGCTGAGCTACTTCTGTAGCTAGCATCTGAAAAAGAGGCAAAAATATCGTTAGTTGTCTTTCTGTTTTATTCTTACGGGTGGGGAACACTTTCCTCTCAAGGGCCATTTCAGTTTTTAGCAAGTCCTCTGAATGAGGGCTGTGCATACATTTATGAAAAGATAGTATGCAATGATTGAACAAATGTTTCTTTTTTTGTAGATTATAAGTATTGGTGGGTCAGGTCCACGCATATTTGTTTGAGAAATCGTGTGGCGGACTGAATCAACTGCGAGGAAGATGCTGCTGTTCAAGTTCAACTGCAGTCTAAGTATCTTGAAAAAAAAATAAAAACATTTAAATTTCTAATTCACATTACAGACATTAGTCGACGTATTACTAATGGACATCTGCAACCTTAACAAAGCTAAACAATGTGACAAATACAATAGCAGTCCCTTAGATACTTAAAATGTAACTTCAGCACCGAGACTATCACAAGAATAGCATCAAAAGTCAACTTTTTAGTCATTCCTGAGCTAATGTGTTACGAAAGGCTCAATTGTTTTTTCAGTTAGTGCTCGTGTGTTGACATGATTGCAGTGTTCCGCCGCCTACACAAACTCTGTTTTAACCCGAGGCAAGAAAACATTTCAACTCATTTAAACGTCTTACCTGCTAGCTCGACCGGTCCGGAAGGAGGTTCTGTTGTGGTGTCGCTCGCCGGTCAACTCAACACGTCCGCGGAGCAGAAGAGCTCTTCAGTCTCACTCTGCAGTCTGCTGGGCTGCACATGAAAGCAGCAGCCAGGACAAACTCAGCGCCCAGATCAAAGGCGGAGCAGAGCGGGGAGTCCCCTGATTTGAGATCAGCCAGATCACGTGAAGAACTTCAGACGCGGGATTAGTTAACGTCAAGTCTGATCTGAGACCAGCCGTATCACAAAGCTGCCCTGTGATCCAGGCGCATCAAAACGTGTGTCCCGCAGAGAGTTTAGGTCGAGTTGGCAACATGAACAAAAAGTTAGGAGAGTCCGTCAGGGACGTAATTCAGGATTACTTCTCATACACACAACGCACACTTCTGAAATGCCCTCAGTACAACCCCTCACCCCAACCCCGAGTTGTATTAGTATTATTAGTATTATTATCATTATTTTTTTTATTTTTCCTATACACACTACACTGGGGGGTCTTGAATTTACCTTATTCAAACAATTTCGATTGTGTGTGTGAAGTGAGGCAAAGACACTGAGGACAAAGGTTCACCTCTGCTGCAGTAAAAGTAACCAAGTACCATTCATGTCTGGACATGTCCATTCCAGCTAATCATGCCATTATTTGTGCTAATGTCATAAGACATTGCCTAGCCTAAAGCCTACATACACCAAATTATAACATGGTATATTACAAATTATCCATCCGAACATCTTCTATGCCCTTTATCTTTTTTTTGGGTTACACGTATGCTGCAGCCTTTCCTACCTGGTTTGGGTGAGATGCGGGTCAACACCCTGGACTGGTTGCCAGATAATAAACAGCCATTCACGCCTATGAACAATTCACTCTCAACGAACCTAAAATGCCTGGTTTGGGAAAGTAGGATGAAGCCCAATTACTCAGAGAAACCCGACACAACATGCAAACGCCACCTATGGAGGCCGGAGGCAAGATTCGAACACAGAACCTCAGAAATGTGAAGCAGATGTGCTACTGTGTTACCCAAATCAAATCAACAATGTCGTTCAAAAGTTATGCCTCCCCCACCCACTGCATTTTATTTATCGCTAAATGTATACTCTATTTTACTCTACATAGTTGAGATCTGCATTACGCTACATCATCCTGAGTGCTGTTTCAGATATGTTGTTACATGGCTACAGACAAACCACAATAAACAAACTTTTTTTTTTTAATACAGTAAATCAAAGTATTATTACGTTTTTAGGAGCAGTTTTAGTAAGTGTACCAAATCAAATGTGACTGGTGGAAAGTGTCACAACGTGTGAAACGTTCAGAGAGGACATTGATGTTTTGTCTCCATCTGCTGGAATATTGTCATAATTGTTGTCACTGATGTTTTACATTTTCATTCTTATTTGTATTTGTTTGGTTATATTCCCATTACAATTTCGTTTTTATTCGTACTCTTTTGCCAAATCTTATGAACTTGTGTGCCCCCCACCCCCCATGTAAGAATAAACGCAAAATAGGCCTACATGAATCCCATTTAATTACCTTATATTTGATTGTCTGTTCCATACCTTCATTTGCTCGTACTCCATTCAACACGTCTTCATATATGATTATGTACATCACACCTATTATGACAGGCATTGTTGACTTCATCACTTCTGTTGTGCAGGTCACTGTCACTTTAAGAAACTTGCGCTTTTGACAAATGACTGCAGCGTCCATGTGATAATCACGCATACCGGCTCTTGGCTATTTGTCATGAAGTCTGATTTCATGAACCAACCAGAGTTCATGTTGGATGGGATGTCATCCATATGATCGTTCTAGAGCACATTTTACTTCCAAATGCACAGCGGCAGAGGACAGTGCAGAGATGCTGCTGACTTCCTCATGTGAGTGTCCCTTCCCCTCTCTCTCTCTCTTCAATGCGGCAGATGGAAAATGCACGCACCTTGCTGAGGTGACAGATCATGGGAAATGTGTTTAATATCGCAGGGTGTGCGCTTTATCTTAAGCAAACACAACGATTCTCTGGTAAGTTGTGTGATAATTATTAATGTTGCTTTTAGTAATTATGACTGCAGGCTTGATTGGGTTCATATTAGTAGGTATATTTGATGTTTTATGAGGGTCGTTAATTGCCATTGAGTGCTAATGTTGCGTTCTGCACTGTCTGGAAGTGTCCTTGTCTGTACTAGAATTTAAATTATTGTATTATTTTACTGTGTCATCTTCCCTTTGACGAAGATTTCATCATTTCAAAATTGATCTACTGAGTGCGTTGGCATTTGAGCCATATCATAACTTCAAATCCCACAATTCAGCTGTAGGTGATACTTTCTGGTCAGTTTGTGGGGAAAAGATGTCTGGTAAAAATTTAATTGCAATAATTTTCCAGATTAAAATAGGCAAAAGTCCGGGAAAATGTCGTATTTACCTAATAAAAATAATTACCTTTGTTATTTTTAATCCAGAAGACACATATGCTTTTTGGGGGGCTTAAATCTATTAAATAATGAATCTTACACTTTGTGTAAGACTAATTATCAACACATTTTCTCAAGGGAATTGAGTTTTCGATACCAAAGAGTGTGTTGAAACAAGCAGACGCATATTAGCACCACAAAATACATGGTATTTATTTTTGGAAAAGCTTTATTTACACAACTACGCATGCGCACAGCATCCCTAATGGCATCACCGACGTAAAAACAAAAACATCTAACTAGGGAAAAGCGCTCACGCTAAACCGACAATGTGTCGTGCGTGAAGAATTCATTTTCTGCGTGTGGACAATTTCCAATATACAGTTCCGTGAAATTATACATTTGTTTTTGTTTGTTTGTTTTTTAAACCGTGTTTTCCGGACGACACGGAAGTCACTGGGCTTGAACCATCTCGCTTCATAACTACTCCTGAGCGGCTAATTCATTTTTATTCTTAGAACATTGCCTTGGAAGGAGGAGCTATTGTGATGAGAGAAAAACACCATGCCACTTACTATTATCGTTGTTACAACAACGAGTGTTTCCTGGAATACAACCTGGCGCAAAATTGACAACTATTTCAGGGGTCGTTTATCGGTGCACATTGGCCAGACACAAGTGAGTGCTAATGAGATAGCCGGATAACGCTCCTTACAACATAAGAACATCTACCGGTGCACAGTGAAAAAGAGAACTTCGTCGCTCTTTTCTTATTCCAAATTAATTCTCTCTATCTGATTACGTTGTATACTATTCATAGTAAGCATGTTATAACGATTTCATGCACATTAAACGTAGGAGACAGGTGTTTTCATGAAAGTAACGGGATTCTTGATGTGTCGCAGCCCGGATGGAGTATTTATACGCCAAGAACAGAACATAGTCCCATGAAAGTGCCTCTGTGCTGGGACACATAACAGCAACAGCAGCGAGATGGCCAACTGTCAACACCTGTGGTAAGTTAATATAAAACAATGTGCAAATATTGCAGTTGCCGCATGTTGAGAGCTTTGGTCAAATCTCTTTAGGGATGCCAATGCTGGTTCTGGTTCCTCTCTGTGGACTAAGCAGTCATTGCAAGTGAAGTTGAGCGGTCGGTCTCGCTCCTTTATAAGTGTTCGTATTTTTGTCCAATTAGGTCTAATGGACTTCATTATGGCCTTTCAGCTCTCCTTGTGCTGGCTGCCCCACCCACACAAGGAACACAAAGAGACATTTGCCTCTACCCCCTCTTAAAGTGATGGCAAAGTTTCTCATATAAATACCATAAACAAATCACTGTTTTCTTTAAATTACATCACACCTTTCAATGTAGTGGTTGTAAATGCACCAAAATTAAATAAAGCCAAGTGAAAATGTTAGTGTCAATGTTTTGTTTTTTTTAAATCTTTTTTTAGGGATTTTGCCTATTTTTAAATGATAGGACAGCTGGAGTTTGGATAGGAAGCAGGAGTGAGAGAGGGAATGACCTGCAGGAAAGAGCCGCTCGGTCCAGGATTCGAACCGTACACCGGGGTCGCCTGCATTGAGATTACCCCCAGTACATAACGCAGATGCTTGACAACTGGGCCAAACACTGCCCATTGACAATATTTTTTGAGTGACATAGGCACTCAAATCAAAACTAAATTGCACACTTGCCTCTATTGCTTCAAGACACGATTAAGTAACAAACAACTGACGCAATTCTTGAAGATCAAATTTTGGTCAGTTATATAAATTACACAACAAATTATAGGTAATCCCTGCATACTTGCAGTTCGGCTACGGTACATTTTTGTATTTTCCAGTATTAACAACCCCGCCCCCAAACTTTCACAGAATAATAATTAGAGTTAATTTTTATCAGCGTTTTGGAGGTGTTAAAATAAATAATACTCTTTTTTCCCCTCTTCCCCAATGCATTTCAGTGGGCCTCAATTATACACATTTTTTTTCGTTATTCATGGGCTGGCCTGGTCTCGATCCCCTGCGGCGGTGGACTGTACATCCAAATGCATTCACAACACAGGGGTTATGCTGGTAACATGAAAGCGCAGGAGAAAACACAAGCCCCTTTATGATTACAACTACACTAACAGATTATAGTTAGAGAGTGTGCTTTCATGTGACATCTTGTATGCATTTGGGAAGATAGCACGAATCAGCGATGTTAATTCCCTCAATAAAACCTTCAGCTAAACTAACGTCAATAGATCATCAACAGATGGAACTGGTCAGCTGCACATTCTCATGTTACTTCTAACCTTACCTTTGAATCGATATTGACTCAGAACAAGATGCATCTTTCCTGTAAGAGAGCACATTTGATCTTTTGCTTTTGCCACTGCACTTAGTATACGATTTCATTTGAGGAAAACCTCAATGTTATTAGAGCCCAAGCAAAGCATACTGTACTATAAAGAATGAATTTAGCTTGGGAAGAATTGAACAAGTATTTGTTGTTCTCTATAGATTGCACCTTTAAAACTCAATTTTGTTGCTACTATTAAATGTATTCAATTATAAAAACATTCCAAATGTGTCATACGTATAATAAGTACTTTGTACTTTTAGTATGCTTCTAATATTCATGTACTGTTTCCTCACATAAACAATATTAGATGATCTTTTACAATTGCTGAATGTTACACTTCAACATTTACCTCAATATCATCTTTTTTTGTTTTGTTTTAAGGTTGCCTCGGGTGAATGTGCGTCATGACTACTTTGGCCTGAGGTCCTACCAGGTCTCTCCTTTGACATCGCTTGGTGATGTGAAGCAGTTACTCTATGAAGACACAAACCTACCTGTCAGAGAGCAGCGACTCGTTCACAATGGCAAAGTGGTATGTTATTATATCTTTTTTGGGTCTACTATATCCATCAAGCTACTTGCACTCTGCCATGTTGTATATGATGGGGTTCAGAAGGTAAAGCTTTGAATTCATAACTCAAAGCAACACGAACCTTCGGCTGGGTCAACTCAGCAACACTTGGGCATCATCGGTGCGAAATAGTCTGTAGCACGAAAAGTCAGGCCTTAAAAAGAATTGGACCACACACACTCAAAGATATGACGTACTTTTGGACATCAGAAAAACTCTCTGGACCGCACCGACCCCAGCCAGTTATTATCAGCAACTTGGTGCATCCTTTGTCAAATAGAGCAAGCCAAGCAGCTCTTGCAGTTCTTTGTATTACCCGGCATGATGCTAAAGCAACACGCTCGAGCGCTGTTTTCTGGGTTTAGTCACGTGACGTTCACAATGTGAGCCCGAAGGCACTTTGACATCAATTTCAGTCAACAGGATGAAAACGGGTGGATTAATCTGCTTAATGCTCATTCCACAAATGCAACATTAATCAGAATATTGTGTTTAAGACCAGTGAGGCCACATAGAACATTTTATTGAAAAGAACATTTGTGACTTGAATCCCGCTTTAAAGTAATATTGGTCAAAAGTAAGACTGATGTTTCTTGACATGGCTCTGACGGGTGTAGGTTTGATTGATCTCTTATGTAATTTTTTTAAGGGATCATTTTTGTCAGTGCAAGACCCCTATTAATTTTCAATGCTATTTTTTGTATTTTTTCCCCTTGCTATTAAGCAATGATGACCAGTTTATTTATTTATTTATTTAAAAAAAACTGATATAATACTCTCTTCTTCTCCCATTCAGTATGCACAGTTTACAATTCTTTGTTAGTTCTTGGGAAACATCATGTGAGCAGTTCATTTTGAGTGCTGCTCTGTGGTTTTGTCACACTGTACTGGTAAGACTACACCCGTAACAAATGGACAACTGATCTCTCCTTCTGTGATTGGAGATCAACGCCAGCACCAGAAAGCATCCCAGTTTCAATGTCCTCTTATGTAGCTATAGGACAAATTCTGAAATACTCATCTCAAACCATTTTTACTTGACTATAACATTTGTCTGCAGTATACAACAAAATAATTGATATTTTACAGATAAACATCGAGAACACGTATATGTGGCGGGTTTGGGTTCTCATAGTGAGTTAGTGAACATGACTGGGAGCTGACCTCGTGTCTGTAGGCTAAGTTGACAGAAAGCACCAGGTGGTGGCCGCTGCTCGACAGCTCTCCTGATCTCATACGCAAAAATTAGCTGCAGGCCTTGCCTACATACTCCTAATACTACACACCACAAGTTCATGAACCTGCACTTTACACAAGGATTGTACACTCACTAACCACGTCATTAGGTACACCCAGGCTTTAGCATGACACAGTGAACTGAGTAAAACATAATTGAAAAAAATAAAGATAATAGTTCAAATGTATTACATAGTGTTGAATTACTGTTTTTTTTCTGTACTTGCAGAAATAAGAACATACTTGAATTACAAGCAGTAGATAGCCAGTGTGCAATCTAAAAACAAATTGATTCCGCTATCCTTCTGGGGGTGGGGGGGGGGGGGTGTAGGCTGATTGATGACTGTACTGTGGTGTGGCCATGATGAGGGTTATGACTGTGAGGTTTTTGTGTGCACAACACAGTTGGCCACTCACCTAATACTGTATTGTACGTAAGAACTGCTGAGGACAGCGGTTCACACTTTCACCTTGGAAAGCCCATAATAGCGCCATCAATGCCAACTTTCATGCTGCATAATTTTCAATAAGGTGTTTATTAGATCTCATAAAGATGGTCTTTTCTGGATTTCATGAGTGGGTTGGTGAAAAGAGTTGGCAATAAAACAGTAAATGGTAGTGGTAATAAGTTGCGGGTGTACGATTAGTCTTTTTTTTTTTTCCTTTTTTTTTTCCTTTTTTTTTACTTGTCATTGATATAAATCCTGTGTGAACTTCTGTTCTTTGTAGTTGGACGACAGTATGCCGATTGGTGCTTTGGTGCCCACAGGAAGCCCTGAGGTGTCTTTCACACTGGAGGGAAGAGGCCTCAAAGGTGGAGGTAATGCGACAACTGCCTACATGGTTGGGAAGTCTTCCACTTCCTGTAGTGAATGGTGACAGTTTTTCTTTGACAGGGAGATTTGGGCAGACTGCGCCGCCACTGGTTGAATTTCTCAAAGATATCCTGAGAAGGTACCCTGAAGGTGGACAGATTCTGAAAGTAAGTGTCTCAACACATTTACATTAAAAACATTTGAGAAATAACGCAACACCTTTATGTGATACTTTAAAGGAGCTGATTCAAAATGCTGAGGATGCTGGAGCCACCGAAGTCAAGTTCATGTACGATGAGACGGAGTACGGGGTGGAGTCACTGTGGTCACCTGACATGGCTGAGCATCAAGGTCGGTTCTTAGGCGTCAGACTGGTCTGATAATCACTGAGACGGTACTCTAACCGTAAGACATATGTTGTTGCTCTTGTGTGTTTTTCTGCTGTTAAGTATCCTTGAGCATCTGGTCTCTAGCTGATCCTTTGCTCTAGTCTTACCTCATTGTGACCCGAGAGATTTTATACAGAAGCAATTCACTATTAAATTATAGATGCCCAATACGATACAATGTAATATAATAAGATTGGCTCCAGGACTTTGTCCTAATTGCCATTAGTTTGGATTACATTGTCTGGACTTAATCAGCCTTTCCTTCTTCACTATACTCACTTTGAAAATATGTGAGCCTACTGTACTTAACTTATGGTATATCATTATTTTCCCACATTCTTCTTTTTGAGTTCAATCTCCAAATTGATGTGCAACTTTAGAGTAATGTTTTTTCCCCTAGAAAGTTTTTTAAATCCAGCTATTAGGGGTGTATTATCTTAATGGATGGTGCATTCGTGGATTTCCAGGTACGGCGCTGTATGTCTACAATGACGCTGTGTTCACTGCGGAGGACTGGAATGGGATTCAGGAGATAGCCAGGAGCAGAAAGAGAGATGATCCGCTGAAAGTTGGACGATTTGGGATTGGATTCAACTCTGTCTACCACATTTCAGGTTTTTGCTTGGAAAAAAGAAATGTCTTTATTTCTATTTCATTCCTGTATGATAATTACTCTCCAGGGTAGTAAATAAATAGAGGCAGAAACCCTGTGCTCACAAACTGTTTAGCATTTAGAATATTTATTTCCAAGATAATTAACAGTTGTAATATGTATCACCGTATTATACCCCTCTATTTGTTCAGATGTCCCCAGTATATTCAGCGGAGACCAGATTGCCATGCTGGACCCTCACCAGACCCTTTTTGGAGTCAACGAGTCAGGACAGTGTTGGAACTTAAAGACGGACATTAACGAGATCTCCGAATTGTCGGACCAGTTTGCCCCTTATTTCGGGATATTCGGCAGCTGTGAGAAAACCATCAAGGATGGCTGCTTCCCTGGAACACTGTTCCGCTTCCCACTGCGCATAAAACCCTCCCAGCTCAGCAGCAACCTTTATAACAAAGAAAAGGTTTTGGAACTTTTTGAGTCATTCAAAGCTGACGCAGACACAGTGTTGCTCTTCCTGAAGTGCGTTCAGAAGGTCTCTTTGCATGTGCGGGAATCTGATGGCACAGAGCGAATGTTGTTTCAAGTTACAGCTCAAGAAAACACTGATGATAAACTTGAAAGAACAAACTCGTTGAGGACTCTGGCCGAGGCTGTTGACAGCTACGGCAACCATGTTCCCAGTTCCACCATCACCTGTGTCACTTACCAGGTCAGCATAGAGACTCAGGATAAAACCAAGAAAGAGTCTTGGCGGATGAAGTGGCTTGTGTGTAATGGAGTTGGTGGTAGAGGAATGTGTGCTGAGTTGGACTCTCTTGCAGATGACTTAAAGTTCATGCCCACCATTGGCATTGCTCTGCCTCTAATGTTGATGGCCAGAGAGGACGAAGAGGCCGCCTCTGGTTTTTCAGGACGAGCATTTTGCTTCCTTCCCCTCCCACCAGGCGAGGAGAGCGAGACAGGACTTCCCGTACACGTCAGCGGGTTCTTTGGCCTCACCGATAACCGGAGGAGTATCAAGTGGCGGGACGTGGACCAGTGGAGGGATCCAGCTGCCTTATGGAATGAGCTCCTTATAATCACTGTCATCCCTCAGGCTTATTTCATTCTCATCACCGAGGTTATCAAAAGGGTACAGACCAAAACGGACCAAGACTTTCCATTATCCCCGAGAAGGACCTATGTGGCCTGGCCAGACCCAAAGCGGGTCAAATCAAGGTGGAAACCCATCCTACAGCCCATGTTTCATGACCTCCTACGGCACCAAGTCTTCTATTCCCTCAGTGAAAGCTGGGTCAGCTTGGACCAAGCTGTGTTTTCAGAGCTCGACACTGACAAAGACATTTCACAGGCTGTCATTAACTACCTCCAAAGCTCAGGGATGCAGGTAGTGCAGGTGCCTACTGCAGTGGACTCGGTCTTGGTGGCCTACGCTAGTCTCGAGTCCACAGAAGTGAGAAAGATTACGCCACCTTTGCTCCGGCAGCTTGCCAGGAAGTCCAAACACAAAGGGTCCTTAGAGGAGAAGCTGCTGCTATTGGAGTTTGTGCTTAGTGATGCCAATTACAGTGACCTAATAGGACTGGAGCTATTGCCCCTTCAAGATGGAACAGTTGCCTCATTTTCATCCTCTGTCACTGAAAAGGATTCTGTGTACATTGGATCTGCCGAGTACCCCAGGTAACCATGTAGTACTATATCACTAATGCAATACAGTGGTTCCTTGACGTAGGAGGGCCCCAATAAACGTTGTTTTTTTTCTAGTTTGCAGCTGTCAATTATATATATATATTTTGCTTTGTGTTATGAATCAAAATTTAAGTTACATACACTGCTCAAGTGAAGTGAAAAACAATTAAGGTATTGTAATGCATGTGAAAGTCACACACATGGGTATTTCAATTCACTTCAGTGGTTAACATTTTTATATTTGAATTTTTATATTGCATTACGATCTTGGTCAAGGTACAACCTAAACTCATAAGTCAAGGTACCACTGTAAATAATTCAGCTCTTAAGATATGGTACAGTAAGTTAAAAAAAAAACCAGGAATATCTTGTTCTGAAATAATCATATGAATGTTGACTTTGTCATCAGATGTCTGTACCCTGGGCTTGAGAGACGGTTTATTCTGGAAAGTATTAAACCTTCAGTACTGGAGAGACTAAAGGAAGCTGCCAAAAGCAGAGGTAATGTAATATGGTGTTGATTTTATTCACGAAAAGCTTCTATTTATTTTATTTTATTTGTTTTTTTCTGCAACACTATGACAGGAAACACAGTTTTATCCATTTTAATACAAACAAAATATAGTATACAGTAGTATAATTAATGTCACACTTCCAAAATGTGTCACTACAGTTCAGCGGTATCTTTGGGGGTGCTCAGGTACGTAGGTATTTAAGGTGTGTCAAACATTGGCCTTTTTACTACTAACACAAACTAATGCATGGCTGGAAAGGAGCTCTAACTAAATGTTGAGGTTTCTATAGAGAATGAAACCAAGTCGTGTGCATAAATTCTGTAATAGGTGATTATACACAATTTTCATTCTAAGAAAACACTAACACATTTCTGCATTTTGCTCGATGAATTATTGAAAACAATAAATGGTTAGTTTGGAATGTGTGACAGTATTTCAATTTTAGTTGATGCATTGTAATATTATTACAAATTTCATGAACTCGTTAACTATCTTTTTCTTTGTAATTATAACAGGAAGACCCTGTACTCAGCTACAAATGTTGAACCCCGAACGCTCAGCACGACTCATCAAGGAGATCCTATCTACAACTTGGCCAAATCGAGACTTTATTACCCAATGGGAACCTGGAAACCGAGAACTGAAGCATCCAACAGTTTCTTGGTTAAGGATGATTTGGAAGCATCTCTACATACATTTTGCCGATGACCTAAGTACCTTTGATGATATGCCTTTGATTCCGTTTGTGCCACTGGAAGAATACATGGAAAAAGTTCAACTTTTACGCCTCAAATGTCCCTCACCCATCATTCTTGTAGATGAGAACGAAACCCCATTTTCTGAATGCCTTTTTGAAGTTATGGAAAAGCTTGGTGCTGTGGTCATGAAAAAGCTAGATCCATGTTTGCAGCATCCCCAGCTCAAAAATTATGTCCATGCCTGTTCTCCTGGAATGTTGTTGCGAATTATGGATAGATTGTCAATGCAGCGTTTAGTTAGCCAAGTGTCATCTTTCTCTGTCCAAGAGAAGATTACCCTCAGAAACTTCCTATCTGGATTATCCGATGTCACAGAAAAGGAAAAGCACACTCTGCTTGAGCTTTCTATCTTTGAGAGAGTTGGGACCTGTGCAGAAGGTGCTTCAGCTTTTACATCACTAAGAGGGGCCAGAGCGTTGCATCACAGAGCAAAGTACCCACCAGATGTAAAATTATCTCTGTGCCTGGTGGTCTCCCGTGATGAGGAGTCCATTCGCCTCATCAAGAAACTAAAAGTAGCGCAGGTGAAGACAACTGAGTGTTTGAAAATGATCGTTCATGATATTCAGAGTGGATTCTACACACCAGACGAGATAACCAAAATCATGCTCTGGGCACTTAAGCATTTGGCCTTCCTAAAGAATGAAAACTCGTCTGTCATTGGATGGCTTTCTGCCCTTAAATTTATTGAACTGCCTTGTGGAAAGTTAGTGACAGCCACTGAAGTTTTTGATCCAGATCTGGAGATTCTGCAAAATTTGTTTTACAAGGAAGAAGAAACCAGGTTTCCCACTCATGCATTTACCTCATCACCCGATATTCTCCATTCACTACGACAGTTGGGGCTAAGAAATGAAGTCCAACTCAGTGAGAAAGATGTTCTTCAAGTGGCAAAGAAGATAGCGGATTTACAAAGTCAACAGGATCCTGAGTGGGAGTTTGTAATAAAAAAGGCAAAAACACTTTTGCAGATTCTCAACAAACAAACAAAACTGGTGAAATCAACAGATACTCAGGCATCTTTGTTAAAACTCAATTGGGTACCTGTCTGCAAAGAAAGGCCTCCTAACTACCCCCAATCCCTTGCTTGGGTTGGAGATACTCTCAACATCAGCTCTCTGTCTGAGATGTGTAACATATCTCATGCTGTGCTTGTGGGATCTTCTGTTGCTCTGATTGAACACACATCAACTGGTATGAAGAAAGCACTGAAGCTAACTGTGGAGCCACAGGTGGATCAGGTTTTGCAGCATCTAAAAGCTGTGAATGACTGGCATACATCTCAATCCTTCACCGCAGAGGATTGGTATCAGTTCCAGCAGATCCTGTTTGAGATATATGGTTTCATGCAAGCTCATCTTGAGGGTGCCAGAGAAGCAATGACATCATTGACTTTTGATTGGGTGTGGACTGGGAAGACATTCTCACCTCCGAGCCAAACAGTGTTAAAACCCCTGCCCAATTTAGACCTACAGCCATACCTGTACTCTCTTCCAAAAACAATGAGAAAGTTTCACAAGCTTTTCAAGTTTTGTGGTTCACTTGAAGAGGTTTGTCCAAACCATGTGCTAAAAGTACTAACCACCATCCAAAAAAGAAGTGAAGGCGAGATGACGAAGGAGGAAAGCAAGCACGATGTTCTGCTTTTGATCAACATCCTGAGATGGCTTTACAACAACCAAATACATGTTGAGACCAGCTTGCATGTTCCTATTCTTAGTTACAAGGATCCAAGCAAATTGGCAATGAGGCCCATTCATGAATGTACTTACTGTGACATCAAAGTAGACGATTTGAATGACCTACTTGAAGATGGATCAGAGCCTATCATATTGGTCCATGACGACATCCCTATGAAAACTGCGGAGTGGCTAAAAGTGCCATGTTTGAGCACGAGGCTGATAAACCCTGAGAATCTTGGTTTTGAACAATCAGGACAACGGGAACCTCTCACAGTTCGGATAAAAAACATCCTGGAGGAATATCCGTCCGTAGCTGACATTTTTAAAGAGCTTCTCCAGAATGCAGATGATGCAAGCGCAACAGAGTGTAGTTTTCTTATTGACATGAGAAAAAACCTGGACATTCGAGAAAATCTTCTTGACCCGGGCATGATAGTGTGCCATGGACCGTCCTTGTGGTCTTTCAACAACTCGGTCTTCACAGATACAGACTTTCTGAACATTACTCGGTTAGGTGGATCAGTCAAGAGATGTGAGGCAGACAAAGTTGGCAAGTTTGGCTTGGGCTTCAACTCGGTTTATCACGTCAGTGACATCCCCATTATAATGAGCCGAGAGTTCATGATCATGTTCGATCCAAACATCAATCACATTAGCAAACACATCAAAGACAAGTCTAATCCAGGGATCAAAATCAACTGGAGCAAACAACAGAGACGCTTGAGGAAATTCCCGAACCAATTCAAACCTTTCATTAACGTCTTCAATTGCCAACTTCCTCTTGCCCAAGATTTACCATACAAATACAATGGAACATTATTTAGGCTCCCATTCAGAACTGAGCAGGAGGCCTCAGTGAGTGAAATTAGTAGTTTGTACTACAACACCACAGATATCTACTCCCTTGTTGATGAGTTCAGTATATGTGGCCATCGCTTCATTCTGTTCACTCAGCATGTTGGTTGTATGGTCCTAAAATACCTGAAATATGAAGAAACAAATCCGGCTGGAGCTCAAGATGTTGTCACCATAAACAAAAGTGTGTGGTCATCCAAAGCCTCATATGGACCCTTGAGTATCCTCAAATCTGCAGCTAAGGTCATGAAGAAGGTAGCAAGCACCAATAAAGTACCCTCTGATATTCCCAAATCTGGCTGCATTATTCGAGTAATAGTGGAAGAGTTTCATAATGTCTTCAAACGTATCGTTGATCTCCACTCCCCTTTGTTCAGAGGCTCAGAGGAAGATCCAAACCAATATTTTGAATTGGCTGCAAAAGGAATTCAGACAAGAAGGTTAACAGATGAAATGCCCCAGAAGGCAGTTGAGGTCACCAATTGGCTCATTTGCTCATGCATGGATGGAACTGAGGCACTCAAATTTTCACTCAGTGATAGTGGAAAAAGGCTTGGACTTGTGCCTTGTGGAGGAGTGGCTGTTCTACTTACAGAAGAGGAGAACAGAAAATGGACTGTTAGGTCAAATACCATCCCAATTGGAGAGGTGTTCTGCTACTTGCCTCTCAGAATAAAAACCGGCCTACCAGTCCACATTAATGGTTGCTTTGCTGTGACTTCCAACCGTAAAGAAATCTGGAAGACAGACACGAAAGGAAGGTGGAATTCTGTCTTCATGAGACATGTCATTGTCCAGGCGTATTTAGCAGGACTCACAATGCTTCGTCTGATGGCTGAAAGTGGAGAGCTCCTTGACTACAGCTATTACGCGACATGGCCCGATCCAAGTCAGGTTCATGATGACTTCACGCTAGTTAGTCAAGGAGTCTACCAAGAAATAGCTAAAGGAGGTGATGGAGAGCAGGCAAAGTTTTTTTCTGATGGCACAACCTGGGTGTCAATCAAATATGTCAGATTTCTGGATGATTCCCTTCTCTGTAAGCCAGACATCGGTTCTGCCGCTTTCAAGATTTTTTTGAAATATCTGAAAAAGAGTGGCTCACAAAACCTTTGTGCTGTTGAACTACCTGAATGGGTGAAGGAGGGATTTGATGATGCTGGATGTAAAAGAACCTTGATGGACAACACCGTGACAGAGAAGGAGTTCTTCGCAGATGTGTTTTTACCTCACATCCAGGAAATTGAAAAAGATCTTCGAAATCCCTTAATGCTGTATGTCTTGAATGACAGAATGGAAGAATTTGCATCAATTCTCAGGGCAGCTCCTTGTATCCCCTGCTCTGGTCCCAACAAGGAATTAGTTTTACCCTCCCGACTCATTCATCCAGAAGGAAGAGTTGCCAAACTCTACAACACCGATGACGGAAGATTTCCAGCTGGAACTACTAAAGATTACCTCAACCCGGTATGCTTAGTCAAGCTTCTGCAGTTGGGTATGGTGAAGGATGATCTGTCATGGGAAGATTTGCTTGAACGTGCTGAATCAGTCGATGCTTTGAATGAAAGTGATCATACAGCCGCATGCTTCCGCAGCAGTGTGCTGCTCAGCCTCATCGATGAGAAACTGAAGATGAGAGACCCGGGATCACCGGAGTTGCTAGAAAAGCTACGGGACATGAAGTTCCTCCCGTTTCTAACAAGACCTGCAGGGTTCTCACTACCCTGGCATGGTAATAACTTTCCCCCAACGACAATGTTCTCTGCAAGAGAGATCTTCACAACTGAGCATCAGGACATAGTATGTCTGATGAAGACGGTGTTGAATGAGAACTCACCATCTTTCAAAGGTTGTGGTGCAATGTCATTGGCTGTGAAAGACTGCCTTGGCTTAATAAAGAAGCCCTCAGTTGAACTAGTGATCAGTCAATTGAAGAAACTTTCTCAGGCATTTGATGGTGTAACTCTCTATCAAGAAAACATAACAAATGCGTGTTACAAGTATCTGCATGAGGAGATGCTTCAAAGTGAGAAAGCAAAAGAGAAAGTAACTGTGGAACTAAAAACATTTAACTCCATTTTGGTCGAGAACACCTATGTGAATCCCTCCAAAGTTGCATTCCACCTAAATTTTGATGCAGCTCCACACCTTTACCAGCTCCCTAACAAATACAGGAACAGCTGTCGTGAGCTCTTTGAAAATGTTGGCGTACAGCCCAGCTTCACAGTTAATGTATTTTCATCAGTACTTGAAATTATGAAGCAAGACTGTGGGCAAAGGGTTCTCACTGAAGAAAACTTCCAGCTGTGCCGCAGAATTATTAGTGAGGGGATATGGAGCTTGATTCGTGATAAAAGTCAAGAATTCTGCCAAGCCAATTATGGTGCCATTCTTTTACCAGACTCTAATCTGACACTCCAGCCATCAAAATCTCTGTGCTACAATGACTGTCCTTGGATCAAAGTCCGAGACAGCTCCGTAAAGTACTGCCACGGTGATATTCCAAGAGAAGTTGCTGTGAAACTCGGAGCAGTCCCGAAACGTCACAAAGCCTTGGAGAGGTATGCGTCAAATGTTTGTTTCACTGCACCTGGAAGTGAGTTTGGTCAAAAGGAAAAGCTTACAAGTAGAATCAAAAGCATCTTGGATGCATATCCATCTGAGAAAGAGATGCTGAAAGAACTGCTTCAAAATGCAGATGATGCCAAAGCGACTGAAATCTACTTTGTCTTTGATCCCAGAACACACCCCACAGAGAGAATATTTGACGATAAATGGATTCCGATGCAAGGTCCTGCACTTTGCGTGTACAACAATCAGCCTTTCACTGAGGATGACATCAGAGGAATACAAAACCTTGGAAGAGGAACAAAAGAAGTCAATTCTGGAAAAACTGGCCAGTATGGCATAGGATTCAACTCTGTCTATCACATCACAGATTGTCCCTCATTCATCTCAAACAATGACATTCTATGTATATTTGATCCACATGCACAGTATGCACCAGGGGCAACATCTGTGAGTCCCGGAAGAATGTTCAGAGACTTGGACTCCGACTTCCGATCTCAGTTTTCTGACGTCCTTAATCTGTATTTGGGAGCTCATTTTAAATTAGAACGTAGCACAATGTTCAGATTCCCCATCCGCTCTACAGATATGGTGAAGATCTCAGAGATCAGCTCCATCCCAGCGTCAGACAGAATGGTGCAGAACCTCCTGGAAAAGATAAAAAATGATGGTGCAGAGCTTCTGATGTTCCTAAACCACATGGAGAAAATATCTATCTGTGAAGTTAACAATGTAACAGGAGAACTAAAGGTACTCTACTCTGTAACTGCTAAAATAACGGATAGTGATCGCTTAAAACGCAAACAGTTTCATGCCTCTGTCATTGACAGTGTGACCAAAAAGAAGCAGCTCACTGCGATTCCAGTCCAACAGATAACCTACACAATGGACATAGAAGACACAGAAGGTAACCTGACCACATGGATGATCTGCAATCGTTCTGGCTTCCCAAACATTGAACTTGTCTCAAAAGGTGTGATATCAGCTCACAAGAATGAGGACATAACACTATTTCCGCGTGGAGGAGTGGCTGCATGTGTTAGCCACAACTACAAAAGACCCCACAGAGCTTTCTGCTTTCTGCCACTTTCACTCGAAACCGGCCTCCCCTTTCATGTCAACGGGCATTTTGCTCTGGACTCAGCCCGAAGAAACCTGTGGAGAGATGACAATGGGGTTGGGGTGAGGAGTGACTGGAATAATAATTTGATGATGTCGCTAATAGCACCCGCTTGTGTGGAACTGCTCGTTCAGATCAAACGACGATGCTTCCCGGGTCCTGATCCAACTATAACTGTGCTTCATGGAACTCCCCTTCACGTTGCAAAAGATATCTTGAAAAAGTTTTTGTTTTTCTTCCCAGTAAACAGAATTGACATCCAGCCGGATTGGTACTGCTTGGTCAAAGCCATGTACAGCTGTATCCACATGGACATGAAGCGCCTTTTGCCTGTAGTCAGAGCACCACAAATGGACAACTCAGACATGCACTCTGTCATTTATATCTCATGGGCGAACACATCCACTGTGACCAAGGGTCGAGCCTTTTTTGACAATCTGCTACAAGATGAACTCCAGAACCTGAAAAACACAGAGTACAATATCACCTCCCGGAAGTCTGTGGCTGAAAATGTTTACAGGCTGAAAACCTTGCTTCTAGATATCGGTTTCAACCTGGTTCACAGTTGTGATGAGACTGCAAACCTCTACTTATGTTTGGACGACGCAGGGATCGCAGTGAGTTATGTCACACCGGCAGAAGTCCGCAACTTTCTTCACACTTTCTCATCCCCAGACACCTCTTGTCATGTCGGAAAGCTTCCTTGTATCCTTCAACAGTCCAACTACAAACATCTTCATAATTTGAAGCTTATTGTTGACTACTGCTTCAAAGATGTTGAGGTGGATGAAACCATAATTGAAGGCCTACCGCTGTTGCTCACAATGGACAATATTCTTCAAGTCTTTGATTCCAAGAGACAGAAATTTCTAACATCACACCATGAGCTAATTCCATCCAGAAAGGAGATGTTCATAAATACAATGCACCTCAAATACAGCAACGTATTGTTGAATGCGGGACTAGCAAAAATATTTGACATCAGCAGCTTTGGTGACCTTCTGGGATCTGTTGTTCCAAGAGAGTATCGAACAAAGATCCCTGTTAAATGGCGAGACACATACGGAAGTGAATCCTGGCTAAAGGGTGTCTGGAACTTCATCAGTGAGAATGTGGCTGTCAAGGAGGATCAACAGGACATCAAACCAAGTTTTGACACGGTACTTGACATCCTCAAAGACTGGGCACTGCTACCTGGAATCAAATTCATGGCAAGAGATAAGCTAGTTGTTCCCGAGTATGACGTGCTTTTACCTCTGAGTTTGATGAGCATAGCCATCTTTCCACATGGCCAAAATGACAAAATATTCCACACCCTAATGAAAGCAGGGTGCATTCAACTTGCTGTAAACAAAATCTGCGTCAAAGAAAATCCGATCATGCCTTTTCTGTCACAACATACAGCAAACATTGAAAATCCATCAAGTGTTCTGAAAGCACTTGAGTACATGATTCAGACGTCTGCATTCAAGGCAGCAAGTCTGACTGATAAGGACTTTGAGACTCTTCTGTTGTATTTCACCTGCAACCTCGCAAGCCTCACACAACAGGACGCACAGATCTTAAAACTACTCCCATGCTTTAAAGCCGTTAGTGGAAGATACATCAGCATTTCAAATTATGCGTCCACTTATGTGCTTGCGAAAAACATCCCCACTGGAGACATAGAGAAGTGGGCCCACAAAGCCACTTTTGCATTTCTTGCCGATAGCCCACAATTGAGAGAGCTGTACACATTCCTTGGTTGCATGCCAATTGATGACATCCAAATCTATCTTCATCATCTTCTGCCAAAGTTTGAAAGTCTTTCCTACAACGCCAAAGTGGAACACATTGTCTATTTGAAGGATAGACTGTTGTCAATGGAAGAGTCATGTGAGATGAAGGATAATCTGTTTGACAAATTGGAAGGACTGACATTCATCTATGACTACTCAAACAGACTCAGGTCAGCCAAGTTTTTCTTCGATCAAACAGTTAAGGTGTTTGAAGTTATGCTGCCTGCAAAGTCGTTCATACCAAATGATTTCTTCAGGAAAGTTGAGCAGTGGTCAAAACCCAAGAACGGATCATTGTCGCTCGCCCCTTGGATAACCTTCCTGAGGAAAATTGGTTTGAAGCATGAAGTGTCCCAGCAGCAAATTCTTCAGTTTGCAAAAGAGGTCAGCATCAAATCCCAAACAGAGAACTGGACCAACAACAAAGTGCAAAACATCATCGATGTTCTCCTGAATCATATTTTCAAAGAAAGGGTCGACTTGTTTCAAGGTACTTTTCTAAAAGAGTTCTCAATGATACCATTCCTTTGTCCCGAGAGAGCCCCCAAGGAATTGGTCAAGCTTCATTCACAATACCAAGAAATGAGTGGAACACTTCCTCTCATCCGTTTCAGTGGCTCTCAAGTCAATCCTAAATTCAAGCAAACAGATGTAATTCACGTACTCTGGACAGCTTGCCCAATTTTGCCGGAAAAAGCGACCCCTTCAAGCATAAAGGAGCAGGAGGGTAGCACACTAAGTGGACAAGAGCAACTTGATCAAGTGCTGGACATATTAGGTGTCAACTTGGACCCGCCATTGGAAAAAGTAATTAGTAACTGCAAGAATGTCTGCAACATATCCAATCCAGATGATGAAATGGTAAAAACGAGGAACAAAGTTTTGAGGTCCACATATGAGTTTTTAAACTCAGATAAAAGAGATTTTCGCTACCAGCTTCGCGGGGTGGCTTTCGTCATGGTGGAGGATGGTTTCAAGTTGCTGAAACCCGAAGAAGTCGTGATTAATTTGGACAACGAATCTGACTTCAAGCCCTACTTGTACAAATTACCACTGGACCTTGGCACCTTCCATCAACTGTTTAAACTTCTTGGCACGGAGGATGTTGTGTCAACCAAACAATATGTCGAGGTGTTGTGTCGGATCTACAGAAGTTCTGAAGGCAAGCAGCTTGACCCTAATGAAATGAGAACCGTGAAAAGGGCTGTGTCCGGATTGTTCAAGGCTCTTCATAATGAGCCCGTGGAAATGCGGAAAGATCTGGAAAGTCTCCGTGATTTGATCTTTTATCTGCCAAGTCACGATGGAAGATTATCCAAATCCAATAGTTTGGTCTATGATGATGCTCCGCACTACAAGAGTAGAATTCAGGGTAACGTTGGCGTTCAGATGCTTGTGGATCTGAGCCAATGCTATCTGGGCAAAGATCACACTTTCCATACAAAGTTAATCATGTTGCTTCCTCAGAATCTCAGACCAAGACTACTAAGCAGCATTCTTGAAGAGCAACTGGATGAAGATTCCCCTAAAATGTGCCAGTTTGGAGCCCTGTGTTCACTTCAAGGTCGCCTGCAGTTGTTGCTCTCCTCTGAGCAATTTATCACCGGATTGATCCGAATAATGAAGCACGAGAACGACAACGCATACCTTGTGAATGAGGAAAAAGCCATACGGCTGTGCAAAGCACTTTGCGAAGGACTGAAAGTATCTTGCTTTGAGAAACTCCAGACAACCTTGAGAGTAAAAGGATGCAGTCCCATCCCACATAGCCGCAGTGAAACCCTTGCCTTCCTCAAGAGGTACGGCACCGCCGTCATTCACCTCTACATCCAGCATTCAGATAGCAAAGACATCAACTTTCTCTTAGCTCTGGCCATGACTCTCAAGTCCGCTACAGACAATTTGATCTCGGACACCTCGTATCTAATTGCCATGTTGGGCTGCAATGACATCTACAGAATCACAGAGAAGCTGGACAACCTTGGTGTCAAGTATGACTCCACAGAGCCTTCCAAACTTGAGCTACCCCTCCCCGGAACGCCAATTCCTGCTGAGATACATTACACCCTCCTCATGGACCCAATGAATGTTTTCTACCCTGGAGAGTATGTGGGTTATCTCGTTGACTCTGAAGGAGGAGATATATATAGATCCTATCATCCCACGTACACATACGCAATCATCGTTCAGGAAGTAGAAAGAGAAGAGGAGGAAAACGCAATATTCCTGGGAAAGTGTTTCCAGATTGACATCGGTTACAGCGAGTACAAAGTAGTCAGTTCCCTCGACTTGTACAAATTCTCAAGACAAGATGAAAGTGGCAACGTGCGGGAAAGCGGCGCTCCATCGACCCCCACAAGTCCGGACATTCGCACCTCAGGCCAGCAAACGGCCCATCCTCTTTTTGCTAGCAGAGACAACCAGAGACCTCCCACACAAAAACAGTCCCCCAAGAAGATCAAGTTTAATGCTCTGCCGGAGATCCTGAAAGAAGTCACATCAGTAGTTGAGCAGGCTTGGAAACTTCACGAAACCGAGAGAAAGAAAATACTGCGCCGACTGTATCTCAAGTGGCACCCGGACAAAAATGCGGAGAATTTGGACATTGCGACAGAAGTCTTTAAGCATTTGCAGAATGAGATTAATAGAATGGAAAAGCAGTCTTTGGCTGACCAGCAGAATACAGACAGAGCATCAAGGAGACCTTTCTCAACATCCTCCGCTCGCTTCCAGTCAGAGAAGTTCTCCTTCCAAAGGTTTTATTCGTCATGGAACCAGGAGGCAACAAGTCACAAATCAGATAGGCAACACTCCAGAGGAGATTACACAAGCTATGCTGGTTCTCAGTCACACTCTCGCCGCTTTTTCGTGCCACCCACTTTTAAGACGGTCGGAAACCCTGTGGAGGCTCGCAGGTGGTTGAGACAAGCCCGAGCCAACTACTCCGCGGCTCGCAATGACCTCCACAAAAACGCCAACGAGTGGGTCTGCTTTAAATGCTACCTGGCCACAAAGCTCGCACTCATCGCCGCAGACTACGCGGTCCGAGGAAAGTCCGATAAGGACGTGAAGCCGACGGCGCTGGCGCAAAAAGTGGAGGAGTACAACTCTCACTTGTCGGGACTTGCCAGTGATGTTCAGATCCTGGAAGGCTACGGCGTGGACAGTCTGCGAACTCGCTACCCTGATCTTCTGCCTTTTCCACAGATCCCCAATGACAGATTCACGTCGGAAGTGGCCATGAGAGTGATGGAATGTACCGCCAGGATTATCATAAAGCTTGAAAATTTTGTCCAGCAAAAAATGTAAATTGTTATTACAATGTGCACTGATGACCAGTGGATGTGTGCAATATGGAAGTATCAAGCTGGCAACTTATGGTTACCTATGCACTTGTGACTGGGTGTGAAATCATTTGCGGCTCCCAATACCGATCAGGCTGCCACAACGCACATTTACTGTAATAAATGTGCATATACTGTACATATGATTGCCTCAGCAATGTTTTGTTTACCAAAGTTCCCGACGTTGTTGTTTTTTTTTTAATGCTGCTTTTTACTCGATATTTTTTTACAAGATAATATATATATATTTTATTGCCACAGAAACAGGAATGTAAAAGATGTGCTCAAACTGAAAAAAAAATACAGCTTGTCTCTAAGTATTAATTATTGTTATGCAATGTTATGTTTGTTATACTTCTTTTTGTATTATGTTCATTTTGTTTCATTTATGCAGAAGTTGAACATTTATGCAATTATAGTCTTTTATTGTTTATGGATGAAGCACTTTTTAAAAATACATTTGTGGTCTTGCACTTGTCTCATCATCTTGGAATAATCCACTGTGATATTGGTCCTTTTTTTTCATTTTGCTGCAGCAATGTCAAATACAGAAAAGTTGCATAAAGATTTTGTGACTATCAATCATCTTAAATTTACACTGTGCAAAGTACAATGCAGTTGCTTGTACAAGTCATAAAAACAAAACTAAAATCTGTATATAGCAAATTTACCAAATATGGACTACGCTGAGCCTGTAGTTTTATGGAGATGTGCAATTTAGGTCCAGCTATAACATGCAAGATTCTGCACTCGCGTTCTCTGGTTGAGGGAATAAAGAACAGCAATTTTTAATATAAAAGATTATTCACACATCAAACACACTGGTCCTGTATTTTAAAATGTTATGTCATTGTCATCTGCTGAGTTATTACAGGTGATGCTTGAGATGACGCAGTAAAGAGAACTTCATTGAATTAAAGTAGAATTGTGTCATCAATCATACAATTCATAAATGTGGATATACACTGTGCCATCAGAAGGCCTAATAAATTATTTTTTAAACCTTATCTCATTGAATTGCTTGGAAATTCAAACGTTTTGCACCAGAAATTACTTAATTGAGAGAAATGAAGGTTTTGCTGACATTTTTTTTGGTTACTTTCACTGAATTACCAAATAATGTTGATTGCCCCACACAAAGGCTAACTAAATCAAGTTTTCATTAATTAAGAAATTAACTATTCTTCCCAGTTATCTCGGTATTAGTGTTGAAGTAAAATTTTAAGGTAATGGTTTTCAAAATGAACTAATATTCAATCGCCTATATTTGTGGTAAATGAAATGTCCACTAGAGAGCGACAGAGAGCAAACTGGATATCAGGTGTGTTTTTCATACATTTTTGGTCATTTTGATAAAACCATAAATGTAAGTTTGTTGTAATATAGCTACATATGCTACTTTTGGATAAACCTGATATGAAAAGTTCAGCTTTCTTTACATACAATTAAATAATTGTAAAAAAAAAAAAATTGAGACGTCTTAAAAGAATAGCACATTTATTAGATATCCAAAATCAAAAAATACACATTCCACACTTTTTTTTTTTTTAATATGCCAGGTCTAACTGGCACTGTATCACAAAACTGTGCACTTTAACACATTGTCATTACTGTATGTCATTAAATGCACACACAAAATTACAATAATGCTATTTAAAAAAGAAAAGAAAAAGAAATATGACATCATCTTACAACACAAAAAACTTTATTGTTGTTAGTATTTGTCATTGTCTTCTTTGGGGTTGGGGAGGTCTACTTTTCAAACTTAAATCCAAAGTTGAACAAATTTCAAATCCAAAATTTAAATATAACAAGTTTGTTACCTAGCATTTGAGACAGTGACATATTTATAAACCCGATGGCAAAATTACAGTAGGTGCACCTGCATATCTAATCAGATCGAAAATCCGTGACGTATCAAAAATTCGTTTTTTTACAAAGATAATAATTCTCAGTGTCAGAGAGGTATTCATTTAATAAATTCATTAGTACAGTTTTAGTTTACAGTGGGGTCCTGTGACAACAACAGAAAGGTGTTAATCCTCTCTCTCCTATATTGCAAAGTAAGGTAAATACCAGTTCTAAACTGCTCCAAAATGAAAACAACGATAGTAATAATGTCAAATCAATGTAACTGTGTACGCATCATCATTTTCCTTTCATTTTTCCACAATCAAGTAAACATGCGATTTACCAAACCAAAAACACACAAGTTAGGAGCATCAAAATCCAAGATATCACACAACTAATCTGATCTGATATATAGCCAGTACCACCCCCCCCCCCTCACATCACTCCAAGCCCTTTAAATGTGTCACATTTGTATTGCACCACAAGATTATATTGCATAGGATGTAAGCTGTAAAGCAGCTCCTCATTGCCCAGCCATGATACTCGCGCGTGTGCGTGTGCGAATATAGCACATCCTCCAGTAAGCACAACTCCCCCTACTGGTGAGGGGTTGTATCACCGTGATCCACACAAGCTTAAAATGTTTACAAAAAAAAACCAACAACAAACATTTGTGCTTGTCGTCTGTAGGAAGAAACCACACATGTCTTAGCACTCCTGGTTGTCACTGCAAGTGGAGGTGACGCCAGCCTTGGACAGAAAGAGTTTTCCACTGGGACACACGCACACCTCAAAGAGACCCTCGGCATTTCCGGAAACTCCTCCTTGGCTCTGGGGCAGATTGGCCATGCGCACGGTCTCGGCGTCCAGCACCAACTGGACAGCAGAGGAGAGAGGACAGCCGTAAAGAAGATTCATGAATCCGATCACTTTCACATGACATGCTAGCGATGGAAGTGTGTTGTCCTTACCAATCCCACGCTGGACTGCAGGATAACGTCCATGTTGGAAGCCGCTTCAATGTTTCCAGCCAAGGCTTTTAAATGAACTCCCTTTGGAGCGTCCATAGTGAGCGAACGAGTGGGAGACTCCAACCTGAGGATGAAAAGAAAAACATTCCATTATCTTGGACGAGCAGAGTCCATCAATCATGGGCATGTTGGCTTGTTGGACTGACAAGATGACAACGATGTGGACGGAGCGCTCACCTCAGGTCTTTGAAGAGCTCCGACTTGAGAAGGGGAACCTCCACTGAATGTTGGAACAGAGCTCCTTCAGGACCTGAGAGCGAAGGAAAGAAACAACACAGATGGCACTGGTTTTCATACTTTTTATATATTTGATATTTAATACACAGCAATTTGCTCATCAAAGTAAAAAAAAGAAAAGAAAACTGAACGTGTATAAAACTAATGCTGTTTTAGTAATACATATATATATATATTTTTTCTTTAACTCAATTTTGTGAATTATTAGCAATGACTAAAAGATGCAGCCATATTTCTATTAGTTTAACATTTGTTCCACCTTTACGTTAACAAGAGTATGAAAACTTAAAAATATTTGACTACATTTAGAACAGATAAAATTTGTGATTAATTGTGAGTTAACTATCGAAGTCATGTGATTATTTATATCACATTATTATTATTATATATTAATATATATATATATATGTGTGTGTAGATATATATATATATATATATATATATATATATATATATATATATATATATATATATATATATATATATATGTGTGTGTAGATATATATATATATATATGTGTGTGTAGATATATATATATATATATATATATATATATATATATATATATATATATATATATATATATATATATATATATATATATATATATATATATATATAAATATATTTGGGTTTTGGAACACTATTATTCAACCTGAGTTGCCTTGTCAGGCCTGCAGCAATGTTGGGAAGATGAGTGGAGATGACCTCCACTCAGTTTGCCTCAAGCGAACAAGCAGATGCGAGCAGGAGACAAATGAAGGGCGACAGCAGAGTCAATGAAAGAATCGCAATGCAGAGCCAAAAGTGTTTCCTCGGGGTGCACCAGCTTTATTTGGACTACTGCGCTGTGTGCAAGTTAAAGTGACCCCAGGCGCAATGCGGCTCGAGGCTGGCACACCCCTCAACATTAATCAGCCAACACAGTGTGTAAGGTCAGTAACGCAAATGTGTCGATCTGTCTGCCCCTTTTTGAGGCCCGGTAGCTTGCGCAGGATCTTAGCTTGTTTCCAGTATTGCACACTTCTGCGTGGTGATGTCGGTATCTGCTGGAGCCGTTCACCGAGCTCGTTGCCCTAATTACTACCGACAGCACTATATTTATCATATTTTCTCTAATTATTCCTTCAATCCTTGCTATTTCTCTATTTTTCATGCTCCTTTTTCCGGATGTCGCTATCATTCTAATGATATTTATCCACCACCACTTTGTCAGGCTATCATCTGTTGGTCAGTCTGGATCTTGATGTCCCTTGGCCTGGTTGTTCTCAACCACCTTTGGTCTTGTCTGCACCTTGATTCCGGGATCTCTAGTCCATACACTAGTCCTGCTGCATGATTAGAGCTTACCGGCCAAGTTTCTCGATGTCAGCAACTTCTTTAATTTGTCTGTGGATACATGCCACGCAGTGGCTTGTTTTTCCATGATCGTCCATCTGGCTCCTTCTCCTCAATGGGCTTTTTTTAAATTAAATTTTTTACCTGAGGCATTCAGTAAGCAGGTGGTCCCATGTGGGCCATCATCTTGATGTATTCTTGGAGGCCTGTTGTTTCTTCCTGGACAGTGTCCACGACGCTCACTAGTCCACAGCCTCCTCTTTCCACTTTGTGTCGAGCGTCAGGATGCTGGACACAGTGAAACAATGTCGTGCTCGTTCTTGACATACAGCTTGATGTCATCCATGTAGAGGAGGTGGCTGATCGTTGTTCCATTTCTGAACCGGTATCTGAAGCCACTGGTGGTTCTGATCCTACTGAGTGGACTCAGGCCCAGAGCAGCGACCGGGGCAAAGCATCTCCGTGGAACATGGCACATTTGATCGTCGCCTGTGCAACTGGATTTGAGTTGGCCTCTGGAGTTGTATTCCACAGCCTTATTGAGTTCTTGATGATGATTTTTTAGGATCCTGTTGATGTTATACAGTTCCTGGCACTCCAGTATTGAATCTTGGGCTTTCTTCAAGTCATTACCAGGCAGTGCGCAGGTTAGAGCTTCTGGTTTTAAAGTCTTGGCTGCTATATACACACACATAGAGAATGTTTTAATTTAATTTTGGGATGGTTTTTTTGTACCTGTGATGCGCAGTTTGTCTGGTCCAATCACAGCTTGTTTGCCATCTGCAGAGAACAGCATGTTGTCGTCGGTGGCGCTGATGAGCATGTTTGGAGTGTGTCCTTCAGCCTGTTTGGGACCTGCAATGGCATTCAAAATCAGTGGATTAATGTACTGTATGTATATATATATATATATATATATATATATATATATATATATATATATATATATATATATATATATATATATATATATATATATATATATATATATATATATATATATATATATATATATATACAGGAAAATAAAAGAATAAGTACGTGATCATTGGGCCATAATGTTATCCATACAATGAAATATTAAATAAAAATTGAATATCCAACATTCTTTGTATTCAGGTCAGAAAAACAAACTCAAACAGCTCATTGTGTAATGAGCGCTACTTTTTAATGTGATTGTTATTTGTTATGATCAGTGACAAAATGCTCAAAAGAAGAATCACTGACTTTGCTATTGCTGTCATACATGAATGGGCGAGAAATGCACACAGTAAATTTTGTAGTGTACATTTTACTCTTAAAAAGCATCTATTTGGTCCCACTCTAAACAGAGTATAATTTGCACTTGGAATAGAGTAATAAATATTTAGAGTAAATTTTACTAAAATATTTTTTTACTGTGTACGAGAGAATTGGCCTATCCCATGACAAAAAAAATGAGTATAAAAAAATTCACTCAGAAATTCTAAGTACATTTTTTACATTTGACTAATTTATTTTAAAAATATGTTACACAAAGGTTGAAAAACGAACTCACAACCTTCAGCTTGGGAGACTGCGACTCTACCACATGAGCTATGCTACTCCTACTGTTTGGCAACGGTACTGTCTCTTTCTCCCAACCTGAAGTTGTGCTTTAATTTTTTTTTGTTTGTTTGTTTTTTTAAAGTAGTACAATTTAGTCTAAAATTTTTCCATGCAAAATTTACTTAGAATTTCTGAGTGAAAAATCTTTAATTGTTTTTTTCACGGGATAGACAAATTCTCTTTTACACACCAAAAAATAAAGTAAAATTTACAATTATTGTTTTACTCCAAGTGTAAATTTTACATTGAATATTTTACTCTCTTTGAAGTATACATTTTGTGGCGGCCATGGCTCACGGTGTAGAGACGGTCGTCCAGCAACCGGAATGTTGGCTGTTTGATCCCCGCTCTCCCCAAGTCATGTGTCGTCGTGTCCTTGGGCAAGGCACTTCACACACATTGCCTCCAGTGCTACTCTCACTGGTGTATGGAAGGTGCGAATGTTTGGTGGTGGTCGGAGGGGCCGTAGGCGCACACTGGCAGCCTCGCTTCCGTCAGCCTGCCACAGGGCAGCTGTGGCTACTTAACCGCCAACACAGTGTGAATGTGTGAGTGCATGAATAATGTATCCATTGCATTGTAAAGTGTCTTTGAGTGTCTAGAAAAGTGCTATATAAATCTGACGCATTTTTATTATTATCATCATTTTGACTCTTTTTAGAGTCAAGTGTACTCTACAAAATTTACTGTGCATCTTTATTAAATAAAGTTGAGCTGAATTGACTTTATTATAGGTGTGTTTTCTCTCGCTGAACTTCTTACCCACAGACATCCTCCCTGTGACGTCGCCATTTCCATCGCGGGCATTGAGGTAAACTTTTTCCGTATCCGAGTGCACAAGTAGTGGTGAATCCTGGAATGAAAGGAAGTTTGCATCCTCACTATAATAATTTAAGAAAATAAAACTGAAAGTAAAAGGCAGCATTTAAAAGTGAGAGGATTCAAAGATAATGACGTCTATAATATTAGGAAAATGCTGGCATGAGCAAGAGAAGCCGCAACATGTAAGCAACTGCAGCAAAGCATTGCCATGTGCTGCTCGCAGGCGGGCCGTAAACCACGTTTGCACCGCAAACATCCTTGAGGTTCATCTGAAGCTCACTGCAGGAGCACGTGCGCGCGGTGGGAGACTTCGGGAGCTTGGTCGCCATCCAAATTGCCTCGGAGCGCACGGAAAAGACGGTTTTCCAGAAAGCACACATTCCACCAATCGGGCAGGGCGGGGGGGGGGTAGTTGTGTTGGTTAAACACAGACGGAATAATGACAACTTTGCTGGACGGCTTAATTAGCAGGGAGGGAAACGAGAGCAGAGAAAGTTCACATACTTCTCTGGAGTGGATCTCCTCGGCGTAGAGGGGCATCAGGAACTCGGATTCGCCCTGGTCCAACGTCACGCCATCCGAGTGGACTTGCAGGAGGCCCATTCCTTCCTGAGGTCACACAGCGTAAGCTCGCACACAGACATTAATCGACATTGTTCTCATACCGAGTTGAACCGCATGACCCTGAAGATCCAAATGGTGAGGGCCAGGTTGACCACCAGGATGATGATGAGCAGCAGGACAAACAGGTAGAGGCATCGCTTCCGCCAGCCATAGATGCCAACCTTGTAGACGTGCTCGGGCACCGGCCTGGGCACGCTGCTGCCCTCTCCGCTGCTCTCATACTGCTCGCCCACCATCTGCTATCTGATCACCACAACGACAAAACGACATAAACATTTTGTTGCATTTATACCTCTCTAACAGTGTAAAAAAAATAGCGTTAACTCTCAACATATCTTTCTGGAGTGTGGAAGGAAGCCATAGTTACGTGAGAAAATGACCTAAGCATCGGGAGAATGTGCAAAGTCAAAACAGGCCCGAGCCCGGTTTTGAACCCCAAACTTGAGTGCTGTGAAGCTAAAGGGCTAAACATCGTGCTGCACATAATTCTGCATTGTAAAAATTGTGAAAGTAAATTCAGAATTTTTGCAAGAAACTACGTACAGTAATTTCTGGACTATAAGCCGCAAATTTTTTCACTTGCATTCGACTAATACAAAAGTGCGGCTTATCCAACAGATCACAAGGAAGCGCAAAAGCGTCAGGCAGAGCAAAACAAACCAAGTGAGCCCATATACAGTAGGAGAGACAGAATGAGAGAGAGAGACAATTACAATTACGGAAAAGAAAGTAGCGGGAACCCGGTGCAGTAACATTAAAACAGGGCTGCGGCTTATATGTGTAACAAACTCGAGTATTCCCCAAATTTTGCTTGCACGGCTAATAGTCAGGTGCGCCTTATAGTCCAGAAATTACTGTGGTATTAAAAAAATCTTACCATGACAAGTATGATATAAAATTGAAAATAAATAAATGAAATAATATTATTGCGAAAATAAAGGCATCATTTTATGAGGAAAAAGTCATGAAGAATTAAGTTATATTTACGTCATATTTAAGTTTATATTTACTTTTCAATCAAACCCAAAAATTATAAATATTTAAAAAACAATAAAAAAAAAGTGTTGTTAAACCTATAATGTTTTCAGGGGGAAAAATATCACGGAAAAATGGGGAAAATCCAAACATTTTGAGCCCTCTATTTCATGAGTATATATATATATATATATATATATATATATATATTAATTATTTAAATTAAATTAATAAATTCATTGTCAATGTTGGTAATGACCTACTGAAAGAAATTCCTGCAAGAATAAGGTGCAAATAAACGGGGATAATCTATATTGCTAATTGACAATAAATGCAAAAAGGAAAGTATAAGAAATGTAGTGGATTGGCTTGTGTGTTAGCTGGTTCTGCATAGTAAATTAAAAGTGGTAAATCCAAATCGGCATCAGTAAACATGCATTTTTTGGGCAGGAAAAGGAAGCGAAAGAAGCTTTCGAGCCTTCGGAATTGCATTAGTGTGCTCAAAACACACCCAGCGCATATCTGACTCATTGTGCCAATGGAAAGCTTGATAAGCTATTCCAGCAGTTTCACACTAAAAGAGGAAAGTAAAATGGGCTTTATTAGAGCGCAGAGGCGGGCTGGCTCCTGAGCGTCATACAAAGCAAAGTGCACACAACAAGCTGATGCGAAGGCAGATGGAGGTCCAGATGCATCAGCGCAGCCTGGCCTCCAGTCAGCACACTGACAGCATCGCACGCTGTGGCGGCCCCGGGGACACATTTACCTTCAACTCAAACCTATTGGAGCCAAGGACTGCACCAAAGCAAATTTCTTATTTTTTAACAATTCATTTGCATTAAGAAGCACAAATGTACGCGTGTACGATAACTGTACGCCCAGAAAAGAACACGACAATTACAAGAAGCCATAATTAGCCGCGAAAAAGAACTATTATGAGAATCACAATAGCATAAAAATTAAATAAAATTGTATTCACCATTAACTCATTCACTGCCATTGACGGCTATAGACGTCAAAAATTAATTTGAACTATTTCTATTAGTTTCACATTTTTTTCCACTCCTGTTAACAAGAGTATGAAAACCTAGGACATTTTTTATTGTACATATAGAACAGATATAAAATTTGTGATTAAGTAATTAAACAAAAAATAAAATATTATAAAAAAATTAGGGGCGTCAGACGATTACATTTTTTATTTGTAATTAATCGCATGACGTCACTAGTTAACTTATGATTAATCAAACATTTTATATCTGTTCTAAACATACAATATATATTTTTCTAGGTTTTCATACTCTTGCTAACAAAAGTGGAGAAAAAAATGTAAACTGTTAGAAATAGTTCAAATGATTTTTTGTCGTCTATAGACGTCAATGGCAGTGAATGAGTTAAAAAAAATCTTATTTTAAAGAAAAACCGAGAAAAAAAATCTTACAAAATTCTTGAAGAAAGGGTAATAATATTACAATCATAATAAAGCAAAAATGACTAAAGTTATAATATTACATCTTCATAAGCAAAACAAATCAGAATACTATGAGAAAAATATCGCAGCTACTGAATTATTGAAGTGTCGATTTGTTTTGTGAAGGTTGAAATGATAAAATTGCAATAGTGCACTTGAAGTTCCTTGGGAAAAGTTGTAACAGTAACACAAGAAATAAATATGAATTGCAACAACAAAAAAAGCTAATGTAAGAATTAATAATTATTATACCTGGAAAACAACTGTATATAAATCAATCAGGGGAAAGATTTCAATATAACAATTATATAAATTTTGCTGAATGCAGATAGTGCCATCAAAATAGTAAAATTATGAGAATAAACGTGATTTTAGGAGAAAATAGTCATTCTTGCATAAACAAGAAAGCCATCTTAATTGTACCAAAAAATAAAATAAGGTTATCATTTTAGAATCAAAATTGATTACTAATTACAAAAAAAGGCCTAATTCCATGAAAGTTTTTAATATTGCAAGAATGTAGTAATGTATGATTAAGAGAACAAAGGAGTGATTCATCAGCTATTAAGCTTGTAATTTACTAGATAAAAGCATATTTTATGAGCAAAGAAAGAAAGTTGTAATATCCCCTCCTTCGTTCATGTTTTTCCTTTTGATTTTCCTTCTTTTTTTTTTCATCCGAGAAACTCGGGGCGCTGAGTAGCGAACCGCCAGGCTTCCCTTTGGTCATTGTCATTTTTCATGTTTCTCGAACAGGTTGTGTCTGTGAAGACACATTTTTTGTGTGTGTTTATTACATATTTGGCCAATAAATCTGATTCCGATCAAATAATGAGAATACAATTTTAGATGAAAAAAATCAAATAAATATATGTATATGTAATGTAAATAGATGATATTAAAGTTTGTCCGATTGTCGGTACCCGATGTTTTGGCCAATCTTGCGTTTTGCTTCTCCTTCATTAGTAGATCCAAAGTGGAAAACAAAAGTAGACACATAATTGTGTTCCAAGTTAATGATGCGGCTTACAACTTTCGGGTCCACGTAAACGTGTTGATCAGTCCTAATGGAGTCGTTCATTATGATCTTAATGATGAACATGTTTCAAACACTCATCCAGTTCCTTCCACGCACGCGCTCGCAACTTTTCCCTAGCAACCAAACAAAAACAGTCTTTGAGCTGCCCCGGCTGCCAGGAATGCTCAGTCTGAGACACACGAGCTGACGTTTTCAGGGGAAAACTTTTTCCTCAAGTGTATTTTTAAGTACAGTTCGGTTGTTTAAAGGTCAATATTGTATTTTATCTTTTAGAGTATGAAGTAAAAAAAAATTTTTTTTAATGGAATCTTAAGAATTGTTTTTTTGTTTTTCTATATTTAAGCAGAGTGTTCAAACTGCATAATCTTTCACTGACTTACAAAAAAAAAAAAAATCAGGAATAAAAGCGTGCACATTTTTGATGAACACGTGGGCCAAATGTATTTTTTGAGGTAGTACTGAGAGCCACTGGTCAATAGAAAGACAAGGAAAGGATGAAAAATAAAAAATAAATTCTCAAAGTTGTGGGCTCTTTTTTTGTAGAAAGTGCATGTGAAGAACACATCTGCGAAATTTCCTAAATTGAATCTAACTCACTTTCATATTTATAACGTTATGATGTCATTTTCATAAATTGACAACTTTTTCTAATTTTACAACATCAATCTTGTAATATAACATCATTTTATCTTTTTTTTACGTTTTGGTCTTCAGTCACTTTAAAATTTAGAACTTAATTCTCACAACGTCATTCTTAGACGTGAATTTTATTCTTGTTATATTATGACTTTTCCTACTTTATATATTTTTTCATGATTTTCTTCATGTAAAATGTCAACTTTATTGTCAGAACTTTGACTTTGTCCTGTGTAAAAATTTGAATTTCTATATTGCAACTTTTTCCCGTACATAATTTTATTAAACCCAACCTCGCAACTTTATGTGACTTATACAATTTTAAACTAGTAACATTATGATATTAATGTCCCACTCTTGAGACTTTTTTATTGACTTGTTGTTCCAACTTTCTTGAAAATATTTTTGTAACTTCACATTCGTTACATAACATGACTTATTTTTTTTCCCCCCCATAACAATGAAATTGTGACTTTCTTCACATAATGCCAACTTTTTTTTCACAATTTAACAGCTAGCTTTCTTCACATAACCCAACGCAACGTTATGACGTTCTTTGTCTAATGCCTCAACTTTTTCCACACAAGTCTATAATTTCATTCGTGTAACAACGCAACATTTTTCTTTAAATAGTGCGACTTTTGCAAATTTGTAGCAGTAACTTTACAACCTAATAATATGTAATACTGCCATACTTTATTCCTTTTGCCTTACAAGTTGTTCCTCCAAAAATAGGCTATTCTTCATTCTTGCATCTTTTCACTTTTTTTTTTCTCATCACATGACCACTTTATTTACATAATGTTACATCCTTATTCTTGCACACTGCTCAAGACCTCATAATATTACAATGCCACATAGGATAAGGTTAGAACTTTGTCATCATTTTTCCATTCTCCTTCATGTTTATCAACATTAAGCAAAAACTAGACCCGACCTCATGAAGTCCGAAGATAACGTAAGTCTATCCTTAAATCCCAACTAAAACAAAATGAAGAAGTCCTGAAAGGTTTTGGTCCAAACTATTCCCTCACAAGAAGTGCACTTCCCGTCTGTCGCTCTGCTGGCTTACCTTCTATAAATAGAGGACTCTGTGCTGTATTGTATGTACATTTTAGAAAAGGCAACCACAGAAGACACGCACACACATTTATACACGCTCGAGTGGTTCGGCTCATGGGCACGTGAAATAATCAAATCAAACTAGAACTCACGCCGACGCCGCGTTTCGTCAAGTTATTTTAGTATTGCTGCCCTTGTATGGTAACACGTTTAACTCGTGTGCCATCAGAGCTGAGCGCGGAGGTGTCAAAAAAAAAAAGAAGAGGTCAAATGTCACAAAGTGACACACACGAGTTTGGAAAGGGAAAACAAGAGGAGTACTCACCGCGTTCGTGGCGAGGCGCTCGCTCGCTCGCTCTCTCGCCTTCTTTTCTGCCTAAGAGGAACTCGACGGGCAGCGGCGGAGCTCCTCGCACGCGTCTGACAGCCGCTCAACAGCTGCGGCCCATAAAAGCACGTATGCGCCGCGCCTGACACCAGACGGCGCTCCCGCTGCCCGGCGGACCTACTCTGACTCTTACTCTCATACACACCCGAATGTAGGAGAGGGAGAGAGGGAGGGAATGAGGATGGGGGGGGAGGGCATGGATTGTTAACGCATTATTTCACTGATGTTCCTTAAAAATCAGCCGTCCACAACCTTTTTTCTGTTACTCATAAAAGAGCGCCTTAAAAACAACTGAAGCGAAATGTGATAAATGTGTTCATGTAGACAGGCCATAGCTCTGTCTAATAGGAAAGTAGTGATTTGCCGCCATCTTCAGCTGGCGCAACAGGTCGGTGACGCCAGTGATGTGAGTCTGTTCAAATGGGAGCTCACCCATGAAGGGATATTGTGATTTCCTAGAAAATGTCAACATGTGCAGAGATTTATTGAAATAAAGTATTATTTACAGTTCCTTTATCTGAAATCATTTCGATTGATGTCTTTACATAGAATTGTAGAGTAACAGCTTAATGATTACATGGCCGCTAATAATCACTAAAGGGTTAGCTATAGTCAGGACTAGTCATGTTGTTGTTAGCGCCAATAAAGAGTTGTGGTGAATGTTTGTCTTGTGCAAGCCTAAAAATCATGGTGAACTTGCCTTATTGTAACTTCTATAAAATTGGGAGTGCTGCTTCACAATCATCAATCGGCTCAAGACTAAATCAAGCAAATGCCATCAAAATTACTGCTATGAAAGGTTTAATTGGTGATGTTAGTGGTGCTCTTTAAAGCAATAATTATTTGACCTTAAAAATCAACATGATTCTACATTGACATTTGTAACAAGAACAGCTTTAATTGTTGCTATGGCAACTCCGTCATCCACATACTGACGCCGGACACTTGACTCATGTCCTTGCTGTCCCGCCAAGTGTATTTTATGTATATATTTATATTTATATATATATATTAGGGCTGGGAATCTTTGACTGTCTCACGATTCAAGTCCAATTTTTGGATCTGCAATTAGATTCAGAATCAATTATCGATTCAGAACAATTTTAAGATTAAAAATAGCTTGACAATGATTTCTGCTTCAATTTATAGATATGCAAAGAATTGTCATGATCTACTCCAGTCTGACTCGCTAATGCTAATCAGTGCCCTACTCGTGGCACTTTTATCACTCAAAAGAACGACTATTCATACAAAAGGCTTCACCTTAATATCCCACACTGCAAAAAAAAAAAAAAAACTTATTAAAATGACTTGAACATTACTTTTTGCTTCTATGTGGCTACAACCTAACAGTGTATCAGAACGAGCTGAACCACACTGCCCCCAAGTGGCCAAATCGTGTACAACATGAACAGTGCTCCCAATAAAGGCACACACAAACAAGGGCAATACAGTATAAAATCATTGAAATAAAATTGATTTTGGGACATTTAAAATCTATTCTGAATCATACTAAATGAGAATCGCGATTCTTATTAGAACCGATTTTTGGGCACGCCCCTAATATATATACTAAATTGCAAACAAAACAAACGAGGTTTCACAAAACTCGCACCATATTGAGTAATCCAGAAAGGCATCTAAAATTAGCGGACCTAAATGTTTCATTGTTAAAACGAGAACGTAACAGGGCCGTCAATGCTCCCATACGCTGTCCATGTCAGGCGGTTGGCTGAGCAACAACAGCTCGAGGTGACATTCCCAGACAGATTCCTCTGCTGCCTCCAGTGAACATCTGACAGAAGATAAGGCATTCGTTTAGTGATACTGCTTATCAATTTCTTATAGTGACGTGACTGCCGGTGGCTTTAAAGGATAAACGCAGAGCATAAATGATGAAACTTTAAAGAGTTAGAAATGCTCCATCTTGAATTGGAAAGACCACCGGATGTCCCTGTGCGCTTTGATGGCATCTCAGACTGATGCTTGTAACTTTTGTTCAAAGGTTGCGTAAGTGTAGCCTGCTTTGAAAAGTCGTCGAGTGCCTGAAATAAGCAAAAGGCACACAAGGGCAGGCAACATTCCGTTAGCAGGTCGTGTTTAACGTGCAATACCATCATCGCTCACAATATCGTGGTTAACTTACATATCAAACTTCGAAATACCAGCCATTCTCTGTTGCTACTTTTCACATTGTGTATATTGCAGAGGTCGGAAAGTCCTAGCAGGACAGCATCACAAAGTAAGAAAAATTGACTGTGCACCGAGTTGCAAATTGTTTTATTGGCACAGGACAGACACAAGAAGCATAATATTCTTGAAATATTCTTGTTTGCATTATTGTAAGATGAATTTTATGTATTGGGAAAAAAAAACAGCCTAGGATTTGTGTTTTACATTTTATTCAACTTCAATTAGAAAGAGCACATCAAAGGAAACAAACAGGAGAACCTGCAAGAGAGAACAACGGGGCAGGTGAGAAGAGGTTTGAAAAAGAACAAGTGTGGGCCACCCAACCCCACTTTTTTTTTTTAATCAATACCTGATTATGCTTTCTCTGCTGGTACCTCCTCATCTCCCCCCTTGGTGTTACGCGTGTAGATGAGCTGAGCTCTGTGCTTGGAGACCAACTTGATCATGCCTGCAACAACATTTCAAGCGGTTGACTTCCATGTGGACGCATATTGTATGGCGAGCACGTGAGCAGCAACGTCCATTGGGTGATGTCAAATGCATCCCTGGCAGATGCGAGTGCAAAAAGCCGCCAGCAAAGTAGCGTGCATGCATATTTAAGACGTAGGACACGACCAATAAAGTGCTGTGGCAAAAGCTTGAAGTTTTGTTACAATATTGTGGAAATTGAGACCGTGAGCATTACACCTTGAATCCAATTTTTTTGTTTTTGAACGACTTCTCGATAAAAAGACAAGGTAACAATCTTAATTGTACCAACATTGTTCTCAGCACAGGGGGGGTGCAAACTTCGTTTGTGAACAAAAACCTTGGGAGAGCTCGATCCCCCCCCATGGTTTAACAAGGAAAGACATTTTGTCTCGGAGGACGTCCTACTGCGGAACAGTCCAAGCTGAAAGCTCATAAATTTCAACTCCCTCCACAATTTGGAAGTTTATGTTTCACGCCACACAAATTTTGGACAAACGCCATGTGTGACATCAGTGCACTCGCGAAACCTCATTTCAGTCAGCATCACACCGTTAGCTACATGTTCACCTTTTTTCCCGGCAACATTACGGATGTTCAATTTTTCAGACTGATAGCAGTATGAGTACCCAACTCTTGAATTGTCACTTATACCACTAGTATTTCTAATATATAAATATATATATATATATATATTAAAAAAAGATAAATTTAAACACCTACAAAATCCCAATATACCATTTTTCCTTAAAATGTCCACAAAATTAACAGCAATTTTCTATTCTTCTAATTTCCAGCTCCCTAGCAAACATTGTGGATTTTTGTTTTTTCATAAACAAAGGACTTGGATTTGGATCTTCTCATCGGTATCAGGCATTTGAGTCCATCAGTTTGTGCCATTTGACAAAAAAAAACGTGAAGACCAAGCCTGTCATGTCCTCGTGCTTGCTCCAAAATCATCACTTTTTAATAGACCCCGTAAAAAAAATGACATATTTTTCAACCATTAATGTTGCATCATCAACACTTTAGATTAGCCAATAATTTGGAAAAACAACACCCACATGTGACCAAGAGTATAGTTTTTGAAAAAATATGAAATCTGCCAAAATTGTGATTTAGAAGATTTCGCCCGCGATATTACTCTATAAGTAATATGTTGGCAATGTACTTTGAACAATAAAATTTATGAAATTTATTTGTAAAAGTAGAAAAGGTCAAAGTTGGCCAACACCAGTTATTGGATGCTTTCAAAATACTACTTCTAGATGGGCATCACTGCTCTTTTGTGCTTTTCAGTTTAGATTTTTTTTTTAAAGGTGTTATGCTCACCTTTAGCGAGCAGTTCCTGCAGAGCATTCCTGGCCAGGGAGCCACGGATCTTCAGCCTCTCAGATACAACGGCAGGTGTGATGAGCTTGTAGTTGGGAACTTCTTTGTACAGTTTGTCATAGGTGGCCTTGTCGAAGAGGATCAGGTTGTTGAGCTTGTCCCTCACTTTTCCCTTGGACCACTTCTGCTCAAACACACCAAAACATATCAAGCTGAGTGTCGCCAGAAAACAAACAAACATAACCTCACAACGAATCAATACCTTCTTCTTGGCTTTGCCTCCAGACTTGTTGACTGGGTCTTTGTCCTTCTTGGACTTCCCAGCGTCCTTTTTCTTGTCTGTCTTGGGAGGCTAAAAAGTTGGAAATGTTGGTCACAAACTTGCCTGCAATGCTAATTGCAACTATCAGACCAATCAAAAGATGCGTACGGCAAGTTTAGTAGTAACATGTGCAAAAAAAAGCTACATCCGGTTGTAAGAAATGACCTAAAATGCAGCGTGAAATTGTGTGCATTATATCAAACCACTAGTCGATGCTAACGCATACTAGAGCAGCATGGCAAGGCCTTTTGGTGTCCCCGAGAGCATTAATACGCAAAAAATGTACGGGTATCCAAGTGCTAAAACATTCATCAACTAATAACTAAATCAATTTGTCATCGACTAATGCGATCGAACGAGAGATTATTTGGTAGCTATTCGTAGGGCTTAATCTTTCGCAAGGAGTATGAAAGCGTGGCGAAATTAGCACATTAGCTAACGGGCGTCTGCTAATCGTGTTTGAATGTTTGCTTCCACTTTACTGAAATTAAATTAAGTACACTTGTTTCACGGTATAGTTCGACTGTAAATTCACCAGTGGACGCCAGAGAAACCCGTGAATTTGTTCACTTTAAACTCGTTTAAAGCCTCACAAGGCGCCCTCACCATGTTTCCTCGTCAAGATGTCGGAGCGAAAGGAAGTTAGCCCTTGCGAAAACCCCTTTGACAACCCGTATATGGAGAAGTGGAGTAGAGGATTGTGGGAATTTGAGTTCTCTCTCGGTGATAGCGTTTTCTTTTGAAGTTCAATGAATCTGCATAATTAAACAATAATAATTATCTGTACAAAAAAGCACGTATCTAAGAATGACCAAACTAAACGGTGGTAAAATAAAATGTAAAATAATAACAACATTTTAAAGTCCAAAAGTCCCCCACCCTACCCATTGTTATCATCACGTGACCACTGCTGTCAAATGCCGAAGACGTCGCAAAGATGGTGATCTTCAGTGTGTATGTAGTCAACAAGGCTGGAGGTTTAATTTACCAGTATGACAGCTATGTGCCGAGAGCGGAGGCCGAAAAGACGTTTAGTTACCCTTTAGATCTGGTGCTCAAGCATCACGATGAGAAAGTGGTCGTGTCGTTTGGGCAGCGGGACGGAATCAAAGGTAATGTCTCAGATGTTAGCATTTACTAGCATTCATGTTAGCTCGGTCAGATTATTTGCGAATAGAAATATAGTCCAATCAATTTGTAAATGTCGCGTTAAATATTATTGTCTACGTTCCAGAGTTAGCTATATGCTACTGTTATACTTCACTGAACAATATCCTGGCGTAATAATACACTGGTCGTGCGTTATGTGTTACTAAAAATTGCAAAACTGAAGTTATTACACTCATAGACAAAAGCATTGTTGATTTGTCAAAATGGCTGTCAATTAAATGTAATTCCGTATTTTTGTTTTTCTCCTAGTGGGCCATGCAGTGCTCTCCATCAATGGGATCGATGTGATGGGAAAGAGTACAGCAGATGGGAAGGACATTCTGGAATACTTGAAAGATCCTTCTAATTATCCAGTTTCAATTCGATTCGGACGGGCCCGACTCAGCTCCAATGAGAAACTCATGCTGGCGTCTATGTTCCATTCGTAAGTCACACGCTCATAATGTCTTTCTCTACATTAATAATTGTCTCACTTTTGTGTGTCCTTGTTTCCTCCAGGTTGTTTGCTATTGGATCACAGCTGTCTCCAGAGGTTGGAAGTTCTGGGATTGAGATGTTGGAAACAGACGTGTTCAAACTCCACTGTTTCCAGACTCTTACAGGTGGTGCATTAAATTATTCTATCACATTAAAAAAATAAAAACACACACACAAAACTGAACTTTTATGTCCTCTCAGGAATAAAATTCATAGTTCTGGCAGACCCGCGGCAAGCCGGCATTGATGCTCTTCTCAGGAAAATATATGAAATCTATGCAGATTTTGCTCTAAAGAATCCATTCTACTCTCTGGAGATGCCTATCAGGTACACATGTTCACCTTTAACGTTTCGCTCCAATACAACCTGGAATATTGGATTCATTTGACCCATAGTCCTGTTTGGTCACATGTATTGATGATTCAATTTTGTATTTGCAGGTGTGAGCTATTTGATCAGAACTTAAAAAGTGCACTGGAGATTGCGGAGAAGGCTGGTAACTTTGGAGCAGGATCATAAAGCAGAAAATAATCAAACATTCAAACATGAGTTTCTTTGGTTGGTTTATAAATTGTGGTTGTTTGCCGAGTTCCGTTGAGGATACATTGATTAACTGCACTGTACATACATCTTGTTTTGTAAATACTATTAAACTCAAATAATATTTCAAGTGTCACACTTATTTGTAAGATAGCTCATAAAAACAGTGAAAATGGCTGGTATTATTCAAGTCTTTTTTTTGGGGGGGGTAAAAAATAATTAACTAATTTACTGCCATTGACGGCTATAGACGTCAAAAATTCATTTGAACTATTTCTATTAGTTTAACATTTTTTTCTACTTTTGTTAACAAGACTTAGGGAAAAAATATTATACATTTAGACCAGATATAACATTTGTGATTAATCATGAGTTAACTATTGAAGTCATGTGATTAATTAATTTAAACATTTAATTGCCTGACCACCTAATTTTTAATAATCTTTTCTCTTTTTTTTTTAATAATATTTTTTTTTCAAAAAAGAAAAGATTATTAAAAATTAGATCATCAGGCGATTAAAAGTTTTAATTGTAATTAATCGCATGACTTCAATAGTTAACTCCTGATTAATCACACATTTTATATATCAGTTTTAAATGTACAATAAAAACTTTTTTCTAGGTTTTCATACTCTTGTTAACAAAAGTGGAAAAAAATTTAAACTAATAGAAATAGTTCAAATTAATTTTTGACGTCCAAAGCCGTCTGTGGCAGTGAAAGAGTTAAGAGTAGGTTCTGTTGTCATAATAATTAGCTGCTTGAGGAGAAACTTCTCTGGTTGAACCTCCAAAGCTGAACATAAATGTAAGCAAAATGTTACTTACACATTGCCTGTTCAGTTAACGACAGTTTGAGGGGAAAACAAGTAATTGGAAATGAGAACAAGGAACTGATTGTTTGACTCGGGGCTTCCGCTGCATTTCATTCGTTCCCTTGATAAATCACTGATGCAGCGTTGACAGAGTTTAGCATCTTTTTGATAAAAGAATGTCTAAACTTCTTTGAGCTTCATTTTACATGCTGAAAATAATGAGTATAAAAACGTGTTTAAAAAAAACAACTGGATAATACAATAATCACATACAGTATATCTTCTTGTGAGAAATTAAAACTTCTTAGTCAGACTTCTTGGAAACTTGACCCATCTTGGTGCGGATGTTACGCAGCAGGAAGAAGCACACAGCCGTGATGCCGCAGGCAATCTCGGCAACCCAGAAGGCCGTTTCCCAGTTGTGGTGTTTGGCGATGGTGCTGAATGGAAGCCCAGAGAGGAAGCCACCAACTGAGGAGAAAATAATCGTAGTTTTTCACTTTTTAAGACAAAATACTCAAGTTCAAATTCCATATTGCAAAGCACGTCCACTTACTGTTCGCCATGAGGGCCACAATAGCGTGTGACGTCCCACAATAGCTGGACGGAGCGCTCTCATTGGCTATCACACCAAACAAGGCAATTGGCCCGTAGGAGGAGAAACCAAAAGCAGCGCCCAAAAAGAGAATCCACACCTTCAATTGCACACAGTAGACATTAACACCAATGATTTCGCTCGTGATCTCACGCAAAATCTTCACGTTGTGTCATCCATTACCTTCGGGCTGTCTGGGGTGACCGTGACTCTAAACAGATACATGGACACGAACATTCCTGCCATCATAAGGATCAGGATAAAGTGGCGAGGATTGCCATAGCTTTTCATACCTTGCTGTATAGAGAAGACAGATTCGGTCGAGAAGGTTAAAAATAGTGGCTGTGCCTTCACTCATATCCAAGACTAATAAAACCAGCAAAAACCTCTATATATGTGCAGAACAAAAAACGCAAACAATGGGACAGAGGTGTGTGTGGATTGCTAACTCACTTTGGCCACAGCTTTGTCAGACAAAAAACCTGCTGCCAGGCTGCCTAAAAGACCGCCCAACTCCAGGGCGCTCATGTATGAGCTACCTATGAAGAAGAAAGCAATGAACAGTGAAGATGCAGTACTTCTACCACCTTAACATCTGCTCTTCAATGCAACAGTGTCCCTATTTAACTCAGCGTCATTATTGCATACCCATCAGCGTCGACTGTCCCTTGTCCTGAATGAGAAACAGCTGTCCCCAGTCCGTGCAGGCTGTCTTCACCCCAAACACCACCAGATAGGACACGGAAAGGAGCCACAGGTAAGGTGAGAGTAGGAACTGGGACAGGGTGCTCTCATCACTGGAAGACCCTGAAAGTGTCATGTGGATGTAAGAGGTGGAAAATGATGCAAGGGAGAATATCATGGAACAGAATTTCTACCAAAATACGGGAGCTTCACACATGAGGGGCACGCAGGGTGCAAAGTCCACAGAAGGATCGACCTTTAGTCACGAGAGGCACATTGAGTGCAGCAACAGTCACGAATAAACGGAGGGCTCTGCTGTTGACTTTAATCAACATTTACTGGAAAGTTGCCCGTAATGTTCGAGGTTTTCCACCACCGTCAAGATTTCAGCTCAGTGTTCAAAAAGGGTTCATTTCACAAGAGTGTTGTTTTCTCGTGAACTTTTTTGTGATGTCATCATCAAAGAAGGATATCAGTGATGGCCAAGAGGAAAAGTTGTGACAACGGCCTTGCATTGCTACGACAAACGTTTCGTTTCAGGTATCATTCAGACAGATGTGAGGCCATCAGCGTTTAACGGTTTAAGCTAGCAGTGTTTTTGAAGGCTAGCCAATTGAAATTGGTGGAGCGTTGGGAATTTTTCTGTCCCACGCCAGTTTGAAAAGATTTACGGCCCTCACATTGCTCCAAAATGTAGTACATAGAGGTTGGAATCTTTGAATGTCTCACGATTCGATTCCGATATTTGGGTGTGCGATTCGATTCAGAATAGATTTTCGATTAATACCAATTTTTGATTGACAATGATTTTTGCTTCAATTTATAGATGTTCAAGGAATCGTAATGATCTACTCCAGTCTGACTCACAAATGCTAATTAGTGCACTACTCGCGGCACTTTTATCACTCAAAAGAATGGCTCCACGCTGAAAAAACTAACTTTTATTGGAATAACTTGATCGTAACTTTTTCCTTCTACTCTCTAATGTGGCTACAACTTAACACTGTATTAGACCGCGTGGAACCACACTGCCCCTCAGTGGCCAAACCGTGTACAACATTAACAGCGCTCCAAATAAAGGCACACACAGACAAAGGCAAGACAATATAAAATAATTTAAATAAAATCAATTTTGGGACATTTAAAATCGATTCTGAATCGTACTAAATGAGAATGGCGATTCTTATGAGAATCGATTTTTTGGCACACCCCTAGTGGTGCAATCGAATTCATGCTCAAAACAGGATCTGACCTTTGTACTACCACCAATGATGAAAACACGGAACTCCTAGAGCAGGCATTCACGCAAAGCCAGGGAAAGTCTATTCAAAGAGCTGCATTACAACTCAGCCGCAACAAAAGCTTGATTCTGGGGATGCTTCCGAAAGTGATAAAGCTTGATCTGTACCAAGTTCAGGTTGTTCGACCTCAGAATGCCCGGTTTGTGTGAAGCAAGTGTTTTTCCGAGTCACCATACTCACCTCCTTTACTCTTCTTGGCTGCTACTTCAATATTACGCAGCCCCACATCCTTGGGTTCGTTCTTGATGACCAACAGGCAGAAAAAGGACAGCACCACACAGATCAGTCCGGACACGCACAGGATAGTCCTCCAGCTGTAACTCTGGGCCAGCACTGTGGCGATAATAGGGCCCAAGCTGCCCGCCAGATTCATGCTGCATGACAGGATTGCCCACCATGTTCCGAACTGAGAGGGCTCGAACCACTATGAGGAAACATGAAACGATGGCTTTGTCATTCCTGTGATGGACACACTGGATGAAACCATTAGTGTAGGACCTGTTCACACAGGCTGTTAGAGATTTACCGGTAATTTGCATATTTTTAAACCAAAAAAAAAATCGCACAAACATCAAATCCATTTAATGCTTCAGATCTTAACGACCAAATCTAATGAGAAATGCACCCAAAAAAACCCCAGCTTTTAGAATAATGCCGTCAAAGATTTATTAATTGATTTGCCTTATTTTTTTTAACCTTAATTTAAATGCAGGTGTTGAGATTAACGTGATCAAAATACAAAGGAAAAAACATGGACGTTGCGGATGCAGTTAGCAGTGCTGTGTGGCACAAAAATGAGTTAATTACTGGGTCTCATTAATGTACCTTTATGCTGCAATTGGTGAGTACAAAAGATGGAAATATAAAAGGTCTGCAATCATATTCTACGATGCTGCAGTAATGTAACGGTGCAGTACTCGTGTGGCTGCGCTACCTTACGCAGCACCCTGCCACAGGGGGGCCAGCCGAGACCCTGGCCCAAGCCGTTGAGGAACCACAGGCCAGAGAAGACGGCCACAGTGGATGACCAGGAGAAGATCACGTTGATGCCTCCCACCGCAAACAAGCCAACGGAGAAGAGCCAGCGAGCGCTGATCTGGTCTGAAAGCACTCCACTGATGAACTTACTGATAGCGTAGGCCAAAGACTGACTACTGGTTATCATGCCTGAGCAAGCAGAACACACAAACAACACGAGGTTGTGAAACGTGAACGTAGCATGATGGTTCGAAATATATAAGCATAAATCAAATGTGAAGCATACCCAGATCATCCTTGTCCAGTTCAATTTCCTGCATCAGCGAAGGCATCACAAAAGAGAATGTCTTTCTGTTAAAGTAGTAAAGTGTGTAGCCAACAAACATGGCCAAAAATATAGTGCCACGATAGTATCCATAACTTGCTCTAGCCATGACTGCAGATGTAAAAACAAAACAAAAAAGATATATATTTGAAAAGAGAATTCAGAGAGGAGATCAGCAGACGGTGCCTGCCGGTGAACTTTGCTTCAGGATCCACAGTGTAGCAGCAGCCGATGCTTGCAACTAGGGACTGTTTGTATGTAATCTGCACAGGTTAATGGTCAACTTCCAAACACCACAAATGATTTTATCTGGCCTCTTGGTTAGTATTACAAGTAGAGTGTGTTGTCTGTTATGAGAATATAATCCTGAAAAATGATTGGCACTATTTTGCAAAAATATCCTCATTTAACAATGACCTTGTTATATGTTGTCGCTGTTTGCTCAACTGATGTAATGGAAGCCTTGGCCTAACGCAGTTAATCATTTACTACCACTTTATTTTGTTTTTGTTCTTTATGGTACCATAAATCAAAAAAAATTAAAATAAAACTGTTATATTGAATGGGTGTTTTTGCCGCTATGTTTCTAAATTGAATGATGACGTTTGAATGAACTATCGTTGCAGTAACGGTTCCGCATCACGTGAGGCGTGAGCCAATCTGCGCCGTCTATTTGTCGACATTCACCGAGGCGTGTTTGCAATTGGGTAACTTTACGCACGGAATACAGCCGAGTAAACATATTTTTTCGTAACGTAAAACAACACATGCATTTTAACATAACTTCTACATTGAACAACACGATGTTAGTAATTCATAGCGCCCGGTAACGTTTGCTGACTTGCACCAGGTTACAATATTATAACAGCGAGTCGATGCGGACGACGGACGCTTTTTTTTTTTAAACCAATGATATTATGTGCATGAATAACGCCATAAGATTATGCATTTATTTCTATCCTTCAGTTTACTCATCCATCCGTTTTCACTTTTGCTGCCTGGGCGCTGCTTCAGATTTTTCTTCCTCGTTTTTCAATATAAAGGGAGGTCCAACTAGCGCTCTAGTGCACTAGCGTCCCCTATGGAGTCTGGGTTGAAGCACGACACAAGACAAAAACTACTAAAAACTGTATATTACTTACCATTTGAAGTGCTTTTGGCTCCAAGTTTTTTCTCTGGGGAAAAAAATAATATACAAAAAATATATAAATAAAATCTTACAGGCACTTCCTTGCAGTATGTTCATGTGTTTCTATGGAAACAGGACAACATTACCGTAGAGGTCCCTAGAGATGCCTTAATCTCACGCGCCACAGGCTTTCTGGGCAACTTTTTAAAAATACAGTACATTTGACAGTATATTTATTCTTGCGTTAGTTCTATTTTTTATGACCAAAAAATATTTTCCTGTCTCAGCTCCGGACGAAGAAGAAATGGTTTGTACAGTTTTGTGTCCTGCCGTTTTTTGTTTTGTTTTTATTTTATTAGCATTTTATTTTTTGGGGAGGATTTGCTGTGCTATTTATTATGCCATATTTGTTATACAAATAATGTAGGAAAAGATAAGGCATGGTGGGGGGTGATTATAAAACACATTTAAATGTAATAAAAAAAACAAAAAGCATGCATATTATATTATTTTGCTGTACCTAATCATCTATTTAATGGTAGGTAAATGAAAAGTGCTTTATCATAAACATAAAAAAAGGATAAATAATATTGTTTTTAATTTACCGTTGTGCTATTTGATCATTACAACTAACAATAACAATAATATACATCTTAGATTTGTATGCTCATAAATTAAAAGCGGAAAATTGTTCTTATAAAAATAGAAAAAAACTGAGAGACAGGCAATCAACTTCACAAGATGTTAGTGTTCGACAGGGCTGGACTGGCCATCTGGCATACTATACAGGGCAGATGCTCAATGGGTCGGCATCTTTTGGGGCCGATGTGGTGCTATTTAATTATTATTTTCTTCCATTTTACCCCAAGTGACCAACTCACAATTTAGAGGGAGGAGCCCATTAATCCATTGACAATATAGACAGCAAACTAAACCGGTTGGCGGGCCCATGCATCTAAGTCAAAATTCCAGCGCCGCTTTTTTTAAAAAAAAATTTTTTTTTGAGTGACTTATTAGAGAGATGTCTACTTTGCAGAGTGAAACTTCTTCGACTTCAACTTTGAGAAGACAACATCGCTACCGCACACGAGCCCCTTCCTCCCAGGTGGATGAAACCCTGTTTGGAAATAACACACAGGTAAATGTGTGTGTGTGTGTGTGTGTGTGTGTGTGTGAGTGTCCTTTACCTTCTGCATCTGTTAAATGAGTGTGTCTTTGTTGTTTAGACATCATCACATTCAGCCTCGAAGGTAAAGGATGTGCCTGTGCAGAAGCAGACGGACAAGACTATTCAAATTGTCACCAAAGACCTTGTACGCAATCTCAGGTAGGCAATCTCATTGACTTGTTATCAGGCTATAATCTGGCTCCTCGCACATTCCTAGTCAGGTCACCCCGCGAAAAGTTTTGGAAGGATTGTGTGTATATGGGATGAATTAAATCTGTGAATTTCCATTGGGTTCAGTACTTGCTATCTTCCATGATTAATCAGAAAGTATAACTTGCAATTGTGTGCGGCTAGGGTTCCATGCAGTGATCCCTCTGGACAGTCCATCATTTTACCATCAGCTGACTTTGAGAAGATCACCTCGAGAGCCACGGTTCTCTCCAAGGAGGAGAAGAAGGCCTTGAAGGAGAACGAAATGGTAGCAAACATTCTTAAAATGTAAACTTAAACTTAAATGTTAACTAGCTGCGTATTTGATCCTAGCGGGCAGCCGAGGAGAGAAAGCGCCAGATGTTAGAGGCCGACATGTGCCGTCAGGAGAAGCAGGTTCTGAGTGAGGTGGAGGTGGAGGCCCACGAGCGAGCGCAACGTATGCTGGAGCGAGCCAGTACCCTGAGAATGGAGCAGGAGGAGGAGATTAGAGAACTCAACAGGGTAGGAAATGATTGCGTGCACTTAAGGCATCTCTTTGGTGGTTCTGAACGTAATTAAATATGTGTGAACGTAGGGCTGCTCGATTATGAAGAAAATATGAATCACAATTATTTTTGGTAATAATTGAAATCACGATTATTATTTTTGATATAAAACAGGAAAATGTTTAAGCGTAAAAGACCAATGAAATTCTTTGAAACACTGTAATTATTAAAGTTCCTTTTGAATGAAACCAAATGTATCAAATTTGTTATTTTAAAATGTAAAAAAAAAAGTGCAAATGTAAAAATTTTAACAACTCAAACAACAAAAACTTAGTATTAATAATATTTTTTGGATGATTATGCTGATTTTGTAATTGTGGAGTGTAATAATTGATCTATTTGAACGTATTTTCAAGTACGTTCAAACATATTCACAAACATGTTCAAACATACTCGCGAGTACGTTCAAATGTACTTGTACTACAAAAATAGTAAATTTTCTGCTTGTGCAAGCACAAGTCAGCATAATATTAAATCAGAAAAGTTACTTATGATTTTTTTTTAAAATTAATTTTCCAACAAATTGGTATAATGTGGGCCAAATGTTTAAAAAAAAAAGTTGTTTTTTTGCTGATGTGCAAGTAATATCCAATGGTATTATGGGGAAATATGCTGTTTGTAGCATTTAGCCTACAAGCATATTCAAACGTATTTGCAAGTATGTTCGAACATACATTTTTTCTACATACTCACAAGTATGTGAGTGATATTCAAATGAAAGTTAAATACAGTGCGTCCCAACATATTTGCCAGTCAAAACATTTTTTACTCTACATTGGCAGTTCCACTCTTGCTTTAAATGTTTCTTTACCCCAATACAGGTGTATTTAACTTTGAAATACATGCATTTCGATACAATTTCTATTCAACATCTGTGCAATGCGTTTTAATTTATTTATTTAATTAAGAAATCCTCATATTTAAAGCCACTGAATGTAGAATATTCCATTTCGAATCGCTACTGCCATCTGCTGACTAAAACTGAAACTGCACATTCCGTTCTTCACATACACATCACGCACATACGTCATATCCGCAGACAGGGCGCAGGAAATTCTAACCCGAATCCAGTCTGAAAACTATTGGCTAGAGGCTTGCAGGAGTACCCATTGTGAACAGTTAAGGTGTTAATCTACTAATTAGAAGGCATTTCAGTCATAAATGGTCAAATAAAAAGCTTATTGTAAAGTTATTTTTGGGAAAAAAGTTCCATATTGCAACTTTAAGTACAGTGTTAATATTCAAACTGAGCATAATTTTACAGTGAATTAAAATAAAAGAAATATACTTTTTAGAAGGTCGAGAGCAAAAATTTTTTTTGCTTCGGTAGTACTCAAAAAGTTTGAGGCCATTGTCATGTACTGCATGTCTGCGGGCTCCTCAGGCGATTCTTGGTGCTCAGTGCCAAGCCACACGTGACGCCCAAATCCAAGAGAAGAAGCAGATCCAGATGGAGATGCTGGAGGAAGAGAAGCGTCTAGATGCCATGATGGAAGCCGAGCGCCGCAGGCTTCTGGACAGGGTGGAGCAGATTGATGAACTTCGTAAGCAAGAGAGGATCAGGTGAATACTCATCCCAACCACCCTCCCCCCCCCCCCCCCCCAAAAAAAAACATCACCTTTCTCATCCAGATGGCATCAGGAGTGTGTGTTTTGTGCACTCTTCAGTGGGAAACAACAAATCTTCGAGCAGATCCAGCAGCGTCTGGAGGAGAAGTTGGTACAAGAGGAGCTGAAAGAGCAGGAGAAACATCAGACCAGAGAGAAGCAAGTCAGGATCAACATGGAGGAGCTCATGGTACCACAAAAATGAGATGGGCCATAAAATATACAGGTGACTTTTACTGCCTTTATTGTTCCAGGCCCTGGAGAAGAAGAGGGAGGAACAACAGCGTTTGCACCAGGAGGTCATGCGCATAAATTCTGAGACGCTGAGGGCGCAGGAGCTGAAGAGAGAAGAAGAAAAGCTGGCGGACATGAGAGAAATGGAATACATTCAAAACAAATTGGTGCGGGAAATTCTTTTGTACCTTGGTTTTATTGATCAGACGTTTAAGGGGTGCTAATTGGTCACGTTTTACCGCTCAAATAATTTACACGCAAACAAAATAGGAGTTTCAGTTATAATAGGCATCCTGTCAGTTACAGTAGCTAGTAACATGCTAGCTTTAAAACATTAGCATGCTAAAAGTGTTCACAGGTGTGAATGTGAGTTTAAAATGTTTGTCTATACTACGCTGTGTGTCCTCTGTAATTCGCTGGCGCTTTACAAAATGGATGGATGTGCCTTTAACCTCCATGTCTCGCGCAGCAACGAGAGGCTGAGTACGAAGCGGAACAGAAGAGGATAAAGAAGGAGAAGGAGTTGGACATTGCCAGGCTGAGAGCTCAGCAGGAGAGAGCGAGAGACCACAAGGCCGATCAGGTCAGGAATGACAACTTTTGGGGAATATCGCAAACATTTCAACATCGAATGGTTCATTCTCTAAATTAGTGATTTTCAGAGACAGCTAGTGAAAATTTGCGAGGGCCCCTGAAATATTATTTACTCTAAATCCATTTTAAAGTAGAAGTTAACCTTAAACATTTATTGACAATAATATGCTATATGTGACCTCACGAGTCGAAACATGACATTCTGATTATGTAATATTACATTTGTGGAATCCAGCTGTTTTTATCCATCGCAGGGCGGCCATTTTAGCCACTTGCCGTCGACTGAGAAGACGTCACAGTTGCTCAGGCAACGACCAATCACAGCTCACCTGTTTTCTGAAGCTGCGCTGTGATTGGTTGTTACTTGAGACCCGAGCAACATTGATGTCATCTTCAATTGATAGCAAGTGGCAAAATAGCCGCCCCCTTAGATGGATAAAACCAGCTGGATTTTGCTGATTAACTCATATTCCACTAACGTAATATTAACCAGAATACCACATTTAGACTAGTGGGGCTGCGTAGTACAACGGCGTATTAGGGCCTCGTATAAATATATATTTTTTAGAGGGCGGGGGCAATATTCAGAGAACAAAACTCGCAAATTTGCAACTTTATAAAGTAGACTTTATATAGTGGCAGATTTGCGCGAATTTAAAAAAAAAACGTACGAGAAATACACGTAGCATACTACTCGACTGTTTGTGCCAATACTTTTCGGTTGGGTTTCCAAATAAGGAGATAGTAATAGCTTTAGCATCGATGAACCATATCATGTTAAGCATTCGCTCTTTGAACCGTTGTGTACGGCCACTGGCCAGCGACAAAGACGCCTCGCTTTGCGAAGGTCCATACTCGGACGATCAAGGATTTAAGTTAATTTGTTGAAATTTATATTTACTTGTAAATTTATGTTTCCAGAATTATTATTTACACATTTATACATTTTTTTTTTTTTTTTGTACAAGTATCTAAATTGATGTGTCGAATCTGCTGCTCTCCGTCATTCACTTGCATTTACCTATGGTATGCTAGCATCTGATTGGATAGTGTTAGTCAGCTGACAGGGGATCAGGAAGCGTTGTCGCTCTCGCTGCGGTGAATGACGAGTAAAGTTTTCATTTAAGAACAAATCCGTCTCCATTATGCCTTTTAATTTTGTAAACAGTGTCTCATTAACCACTATCGAATCCTCACATGATTAGACTATAGCTACGCTACGTGTATTTCTCGTAAGTTTCGGGGGGGTTCTCGCAAATTTGCTACTTTATATATATATATATATAATATTTTTTTCGGAATATTGCCCCCGCCCTCTAAAAGAATAAAATATTTATACGTGGCCCTAATACGCCGTCGTAGCAAAATACAACAAAATTTTTTGGGTTGACTTCCCCTTTAACTGTCTGTGGATGCATTGGGCAGGATGAGCTGCGTGCTAAGAGGAACCAAGAGACTGCGGACAGAGAATGGAGGAGAAAGGAGAAGGAGTTGGCTGCCAAGAAGGCTCAGGAGGAGGCCTCGCTTCGAGCTGCTCGCCTAGAGCAGGTTCAGCGCAAAGAGCAGCTGCTGTCCATGGAGGCCGGCCGAGAGAAAGCCGACTTCGAGAGGGTCTTAAAGTGAGAGACGACACAACTTGGGTGATTTCTGTCCCCTCCCTCGCTAACGCCGCTTTGTCTCAAATTTAGGGTTCAACAGAAGGCGAGCATCAAACAGAAGGAAGAGGACGAAAAGCAACGTCAGGAAGCGCTCGGCCACGCCGAGGCCATCAGGCGGCAGGTGAAGGAGCTGGGGCAGGCCGTCGTCGCCAAGCGCAAAGAGACCTTGAAGGAGGCGGAGAAACTGAGCGAAGAGGCCCGACAGCGACGCAGACGCATCAGCGATATCAAACAGAAGAAGCTGAAAGAGCTCAAGTAAGTACAGGTGCCACTTGGAGACTTTTCTCAAGGTGTTTGTGGAGATAGAATGTTTTTTTTTTTTTTTGTCCATGTGCAGGGCAACAGGGCTCAGTGAGAAATACTGCAGTGAGGTGGAAAGGAAGGCCTGGTTGCTTTGATCATCAACAAGGAAAATAAATACCTTCAACGTGATCCACAAGTATCACTATTTTTGATCATATGGCGATTGTATCACACCTGAAATCTTCCAGTGGTTTTATGTTTGTAAATAAAAATTCTTCCACTTAACACTTGGTTTCCAATAATATCCGATGAGCGAATAAACAAACTTATTTTGAACAGGGTTTGTTTTGTCTTTTGATGGACTGACTATCATTTCATTTGCTTGTAATGAAACATTCTGATAGGCAGCGCTTTCGGGGTGTCAGAAGCAGAACATTTCTTTTGTTGGCCAATATGGTGGACCCAGGATGAAGAAAAAGCCCTAAAAATTAGCCAGGTATCCCAATTTCAAGTGAGTGATTGAGTATGATAACAACTATATAATCAAAGAAAGTCACAGTAGATAGACTACTTCACTTAAGAAAAACATTATTTTAAATTTGAACTCAAATGGTCCACACAATTTTATTTTCTAAGTCAGACAAAAAACTAGGGATGGGCAAATACAAATAGAAGGTATTGGTACTCACGACCTTTGGTGGCCATTTTACGATAAGGAACTAGAAATTAGAAATATAAGAATAGAAATTGCCAGCAATTTCATGCAATTTTAATATATGCTATATTAGGATTGGCTATATAGGTCTTTCTTTAAAAGTATCTGTAATTCAACAGTTGAATACTCGTAAAAAAAAAGAAAGAAGATTTTTTCGAACAAAACATTAAGTTGGACCATCTTGACAGTTTGACCAAAAAAGTAGTGTTCCCTCACTATTACGAGGTTCACCTTAAGCAGCATCGCTGTTTTGCTGATTTTTTTTTTTTTTTACAGTTGAGTACCTAATTTTTTATATCTATAATAGTGGTCTGAACCAGGGGTCACTAATGTGGTGCCCACAGGCACCAGGCATCCTCCCAAGGACCACATAAATAGCCTGTGGCACTGCTCTAAAAATAGCTCACCATTGAGATTTTCTAGGATTGTTGTAGAAGTGTTCATGTTCAATATAAACACTGACAGTGATTTATAGAAAGTGTGAAAAAAATCTATTAATTTAATACATTTTTAATAATATGTATTTATTTTAAGCTAACTTGTTATTTCAGAAGCGTGTATCAATAATCCATACCCAAGAAGTAGCTCTCAGTTTCAAAAAGGTTGGTGGTGACCCCTTATGAGATTATTAAAAAATAAATAAAAAATGAGAAAATGTCTTGTCTGAGAAAAGTGTATAAAGTGTGTGGTGAGGGTTTAAAAAGATAATTAATGTAAAAAAACAAAACAAAGTTGACTACTTTGTGGATTTCACGTATTGCGGGAATAAAAAAAAATTCTGGGGGGGGGGGGGGGGGAATGTAACAATAAACAAGGGAACACATTTGAATGCACCCCCCCACCCCATGTGGAAACTTTTGCCACACCCACACACGAAACCACATTTCCATAAAGACTGGACATAAAACAGTTCACAATTTTTACGTTTTATTTAGGCTAGTTCCCTTTCAGTTAGGTCATGTTCTTCTACTTTTTCAATGACAAGAGCCCCTTTGCTTATTCATATGTATGACAACAAAAAGGAATGGAACTTATGGAGGGTGACACTTCACACACAGTTCGAGGGATGTAAGGAAGTACATCAAGGTAAATACAGGCTCTTATTTGACACCGTTCTGGATGTGCCGAGACCTATTTTCTTAACCATCTACACATGCAACCTACACATGTGGGTTTCATCGAGCTGTCGTTTGGACCTCAAAAAGTCTTCTTTGTTTTGGGAGGATGAGCGTGACGGACAGATTGGTGTGTGCGTGGGAGCATTTTCTCACCATCTACAATGTTTAAAATCATGTTCACATCTGTACACGCTAAAAAGGAACCAAAAATAAAACGTCATGGTGACCCGAGGGAAACCTCACAACACCTGGCATAAACAGACCTCGGCAGAGGGCTCAGCATAAATACACACACACACACACACGCCTTGTACATGTCTGCGTGGTCCCGCCCCTTGCACATACACAGATACAGTCTCACACAAGCACTGTACACGGCACAAGAGGTCACCTAAACACACGGAGGAGAGCTAACATCTAGCAGGGACCACCCGTACAGGGGGGGGGGGGGGGTTAAACTTCTTATTTAGACCATCATCAGATCACATACACACACACAGTCTCAATCATAAAGTGACATACGTCTGAATGCATTTAAAACTCCATAAAGCTACACACCTGTGCAGAATATACTATGATGACTGTACTTAGTGTTGCTAGGGGTAGCCATCCGAATGGCGATATATGTTCAAATACTCTATGTAACCTTTCTCCTCAAAATATACAATGATCAAATGCATCGTACGGACAAAACGAGACGTTTAAGTTGGTCACATGTTCCATACATCAAAACGTAAGAGCTTCTCTCCACAGGAATTTTCTTCACGAGTGCAAAATCCAATGCTCCTCCCACCTACTTCAAAGTTTGCGCAGCTTCAGCAAGTCCACTTACGACAAAGCATTCAAAGAAAAAAAAAGAAAAAAATGACAGAAACGTTCACAAAAATAATCATCTAAACAAGGGGTCATAAATACGGAATGTGGGGAACGCAAATGTGGTCCAATTTCAGTTCAAACGATACAAATAAAAGTCCTTCATATCATGTACATGTTTTTTCTTCCAACAGAACAACATTGTTGCAACAATAGTAATCATATAAATACAAAATAAAAGTGGGCTGTTGCTTGCTTTTGTGGCCCCTGTTGAGGGTAGAAGACCATGGGAGGCTGGAGAAGAACACAAAGAGAGGGAGTGGATGGGCGAGTGGTGTTGGTAGTGGCTGCTCACATGCCGTATCCAAAGTTGGCCTGCGGTGGCTGCCCGTAGCCCGGTGCCGCCGTGTACCCGTAGCCGTAAGCTTGCTGAGGGGGCACGGCAACATTGGTGCCTGAAGTCAGCATCAGCTGTGGTGTGCCTGACAAGCAAACAGCACAACAATCTTGGGTCAAAAAAAACAACAACTCGCAATGACCATTTTGGGTTAGACTTTGTAATTTTAAGGAAACTTTTGAATTAACATCAGTTCATGCCACTAGTATAAAATATTCATTTTTATTATTTAGTCCTTGAAATTTGTTTCCTAATTAAAAAAATATTCTCATAAACACCTTTTTTTTCATGTCATGCTTTTGGAGTTTTTCAAGGTACAAGCCCACCGCCGTGTAAAAAAAAAAAAGAAAAAAAGAAAAAAAAGAAAGAGAGATATGAATGCACTTCAAATCCCCACCACTCGATGGCGGCAGTGAAGGTCACACAATTCCGCCACCATCAATTCACATTGGTCTCCTTGCAGTGGAAGGACATAATCAGTTTGTGGCAGTAATGCACCATTAAGGTCGTTTTTGCCAACTGCCACAAGAGCCCACAGAAGAAGAAAGGAAGTAATCTTGAGGAAATGTTACGACTGTATTTTCATACAGAACAATACTGTTAAGTGCAATTTTTCCTTTTAAAAACATGCAAAAAATAACTAGTTGTTTTTTTGGGAGGTGTTGGAACAGTTTTGATTGCATTTCAATTGATTTAAATACGGAAAGATGATTTGAGATGCCAATGTTTTGAGATACGAGTGTTATCACAGAACAAATTGTGCTCATATCTCAAGGCACCCCTGTATCACTAATAATAAATACTTTCTATAGCCAGCAAAGGGAAGTTCCACTTCTCAAATTAAAATTAAAATTTCCTCCAAGGTTAGCAAAGGATTTCTCTATTTCTTAAAATTAAAACTTCTTTTCCTTTCGGCTTTTCCCTTCAGGGGTTGCGACAGCGACTCAGTTGCCTCCATCGAACCCTGTCCTCTGCATCCTCTGCTCTCACACCAACTACCTTCATGTCCTCTTTAACTACATCCATAAACCTCCTCTTTGGTCTTCCTCTAGACCTCCTGCCTGGCATTTGGAAACTCAGCCTCCTTCTGCCATTATACTCACTTATCTCTCCTCTGGACATGTCCAAACCTTCTCAGTCTGGCCTCTCTGACTTTATCTCCAAATCCCCTGATGTACTTATTCCTGATTCTATCCATCCTGGTCACTCCCAAAGAGAACCTCAGCATCTTCATCTCTGCCACCTCCAACTCTGCCTCCTGTCTTTTCCTCATCCTGACCATTACCATAGCAAACAAGAAGGGGCTCAGAGCTGATCCCTGATGTAGTCACACCTACAGCACCACTTGAACATGCTTCTCTGCCACACCAGACTTCCTCATACAAAACCACAGTTCCTCTCTGGGCACCCTGTCGTAAGCTTTCTCCAGATCTACAAAGACACAATTGCAGCTCCTTCTGACCTTCTCTGTACTTCTCTATCAACATCCTCAAAGCAAATACTGCATCTGTGGTACTCTTTTTTGCGTGTGTGTATGAGACCATACTGCTGCTCTCAAATCCCTCCCACAGTTTAGCTTCAACTACTCTTTCCCATAGCTTCATCATGTGGCTCATTAGTTTTATCCCTCTGTAGTTGCCACGACTCTGCACGTCTCCCTTGTTCTTAAAAATGGGCACCAGCATACTTCTCCATTCCTCAGGTATCTTCTCACACTATCCAAGATCCTGTTGAACAACCCAGTCAAAAATTCTACTGCTACCTCTCCAAGACACTTCCATACCTCCGAGAGGAGGACCAAGTGCCTTTCCACTCTTCATCGTCTTCAATGCCCTTCTCACTTCATCCTTACTAATCTTTGCGACTTCCTGGTCCACAACAGTCACCTCTTCAGCTCTTCGTTCTCTCTCGTTTTCCTCATTCATCAACTCTTCAAAGTACTCTTTCCATCTTCCCATCACACTACTGGCATCTGTCAACACACTTCCATCCATATCCTTTATGGATATGGGACTGGCACAAGAATGATAATTTATTAATTTTATTAATTTATTTGCTCTATTGGAGTGAAGTATAGAGACTAAGAATATGACATGAAATGGCTCCTTTGTCCAAAAATGGATCAATGATATCTGGCAAAAATTACAAAACAGTTCTTTTGGCCATGAACAGAGGTGGGCATCGAGGACCGGAGTCCTGCAGGTTTTGCATGTTGCCGTTATCTAACACAGCTGATATATGATCAGCCCATCAGCAAGCTATGCATAAGCCTGATAACGATCCTGTTGATTGGAATTAGCTTGTGTTGGAAGTGCGAAACCACCAAAACCTGCAGGACTCCGGCCCTCGAGGACCGAGATTGCCCACCTCTGGCCTAAAAGGTACAATTGATTTTAAACAGTATATTTCTGACGTAGTCAAACAGCTGAAGTTATTCCTCACCTTGGAAAGTTGCATTACATTCCCATTAACAGATCTTAAACGGTTTAAATTTTCCTTTTAAAGTACGACTCCAAATGGCTTGCACACCGCGAGAGTTAACAGCAGTGCTTGGGTTTACCATAAACAATTGGTTGAGATTCTGTGGCCTGCTCCTCCTGTTTCCTCAGGGACTCGGAGGCTTCGAGCTTGTCCACCTGCGGAGAAGAAGAAGAGCGGCGGCGTGAGAAGCAGCTTGCTGGTTTAGCAGCTTGGGCGGAGGCTTTGGAAGACGCCCGGTTTGTAAAAACTGACCTCTGGGTTATTTCACTGGCTGAAGGATGGGACCATTCCTGACAGGCGGAGGAGATGAGCACCGTCCACATTTAAGTGAAAATGTGCAGCTGGAGGTCCTCCATTAACCGATTAAAACCACTACTGTACAACTAGAGCGCTAAAAGCGACTATTGACAGTCTAATTTGCTTTTGTTTAAGGACACAAAGTCTAATGAGAGGTTACGGAGGGGATATATCAGATTATGACAATAATGGTCCCACCCATCCAGCCACCCCAATCATCTACTCTATGATTTTACAGTATGTAGAGAACCAACCTGTCACCAGTACAAACTACCTCTTCTTATTTTAAGCAACTCAAAAAATAAAATAAATAAAATGTGTCCCTAATTAGCTGCATTTCATCATATGTAGTACTTTTTTTTTGTAACTAATGTATTTCAGCAAATCATGGGCAGATTACTTAACTGCAAATGCAGTAGGCCTCTATTATTTGTACATTTGCATTTGTGGAATGAGATTAAACAATATTTCTGGTTTATTACAATTACATTTTTACATTTAACAGTGTTATTCTTTTTACATTTGTATGACTCCTATAAATATTAAAGCGACTTAAAACAAAATATATATATATATTTTTTTTTACATCCATCTGTGGGGCCATACAAAAGCCCCCCCAAAAACACTGCTAAAAGAGACATCTTTAAAGGGATATTATTGTATATTATATTGTGAAAAATTTATCTTTTATGAAATTCTGTGTACAATATTGGTGAGGAAGTGTTGACTGCAAAAGGAAAAAACACACTCTTGTCTTTATGGCATCCGACGCTGGCACTTTGCAGTTTGCATGCTTTTTTTATCTGATTTTTTTAAAATTCTAGATTCAATATGCAAGGTTATTTTAGGTAATGAACATGAATGAAAACACTAAAACTAAAAAATTAAAATAAAATTTCGTTAACTAAATGAAATAAAACAAAAATGCTTTTAAAAAAACGAAAACGAACCGAAACTACATTTTATGTTCACAAAACTAACTATAATTATATCGAACATTTTCTTTGTTTTAGTCTTTGGTAATTAATTTAATGCATGAGCATTTGGGGATGATTTTGAATGTGATTTAAAGTACTGTATATTTATTTAACCAGAATAAGGACATTTGAAAGTGTGTCACACAGAAGTGACGTCATCTAGCAGCAGCCAATAAAAAAGCACTTTCAGATGATGTCACTCCTAGGTGACAATTTTGCGTGCTTGACTTTTGGCTCCAATGGCTCGGCTCGCCTGCTTTTTCATTTAACTGAGCCGAAATGCAACACTAGGTAAGAAATGTTACTTTTTTCATTTTACCATGGTATTTATTAAATATTGCACACAAGTAATACACTTAAATACTAATACACGAAAAAAATACTGCAACTAACTAAACCTAAGTATTTTTGAAATAACTAAAACTAATAAAACAGAACCACCCCAAAAACTAATTACAACTAACTAAATTTAAAAAACAAAACTCGTCATGGTTGTGATATCTGTAATTGCCATTGGTCTAGCAGTATATGTGGCGGGAACAGGACCCAAAAAAAAGCATTACATGTCTCCTTTAAGATAACGTTTTAAACTTCTTTGGGGTCTTTCTGGACTATATAACATTTTTGCCAGGTAGCAGCTGAGCAGCAGAAAATTACCAGCAGAATCAATCTAAAAGAATTAAGCACCAGCAAAACGAGTTAAGAAATGATATGCAACTTGAACAACAGAAGCTTGAACATTGATGAAGTACAGGATATGAGAGGTGAGCGTGTCCCTGTCCTGGTACTGGGTTCAGTTCTCTACATACCGCATGGTACACTAGTGTCAGTCAATCTGCTTGCGCAGGCTCTTGCATTTTGAAAAGAGAAGGGTTGAGAGACATGCGGAAGCAGTAATTTTTCGTTACGCTCCTCTTTAACTATGCGTGAGAAAAAGAAAAGAGAAGCACAGCGCCATAGTGGAGGGAGAGAGGAAGAAGGCAGACAGGATGCTCTTGTGCAGCCACTTGAAGGTTTCCAGAAGCAGGCACAGCCAACAACGATGTCTCCTAGCCCGGTGCTGTGATGTTACCGAGGGAGGGGTAATGCATGCGTGTTGCTTCACACATCATGTAGAGTTACTCATTTGCGTTTCAACTGTTAGACAGTTGTGTTGGGATGTGCAAAAAAAAATAAAAATCACTCTGTGTAACCTGATATATGTGTTTAATGCAATGTTCAAGCATAGGAATCAATTCAAGCATAAAGTAGACAAAGAAATACAAGTGGAAGATATCAGCAAGAAAGAATTGAAACTCATTGTCTATCTGGAGGAAATGCTTTTTAGCTAGTAAGAGGGTGGTGTTGAGAGGGGGCAGCTAAGATCCAGTTTAACATTAGAAGTCATCTAAAAGTATGCAAGAAACAGACCTGACACTGCAAGTAGTGATCCAGAGTGGCACTTTTCACTTATTAATACAAAAGCTTTGCTGGCTGATTTCTGTCAACCTCTGCTAGGAGGTTACGTTTTCATTGGCGTGTGCAGGTATTTTTTATGTACCCATTAAATATTTGTGATAATCAGCAAATTAATTACATAATTAATAGAAAAAAAAACATATTTCCTCAGATAGTTGCCTGGGGAGTATTAAGAGGTAGGGTAGGTGTAAAGCTTTTATAGAGGGAGATGCTTACTAATAATTCTAATTAATACTAACGATACTCAGAGAAAACACAAACTTTTGTTTTTGCTCCTATTTCATGAGGTCAACCTTAAAGATCAAGACATTTTCTGTTTTTAAGTCACCTATCGTTGTCAGCTGTGGGCCTGTGAAGCCCTTCGGAGTCTTGTGGGGAATACAATACAAATGACTTGATTTCACTTATACTGTAGATTTAACACCAATTTAGCTTTGGTTGGTAACTCAATGATTAAAGCCTCATACACAGTATCTGCAGCTGCTTACATGAATTTGTGAAGCTTTGTGAAATCTGTTATAAAATATAACATCTATAACCATTTGAACATGTTGAAATTTTGATAATTTTTTTTTTTTCAATATTTAGGTCTGTTTGCCTGGGACATGATTTTACTCAAAGAACCTCTATTATTTTAGTCTATAGAGTTCATTTTATTATAGCCAAATCACTTACATAATATGCCCACTATTAGATTGTTTGCCTTTTTTTAATTATTATTATTATTATTATTATTATTTAATTTTATTTTAATTATTTTTTTTAGAACAATCCAAACAAAAATCAGTCCAATCTAAACACTTTCTGTGCAACTGCTCCCTAATTTGTAACTCCCTCTAACAGGGCATGCTCTCTTGTCAGGGAACATCAGATAATTTTTGTCTTCATTGTTTTTGCATCAGTTTTACGTACATTAAAATATGTAATCTCAAATGCTGCATACAACTAGAGCAATTTCTCTTAAACTCCACCATAAACTTCCGCTTTGGGATCATAGCCACCTGTCAGTATACTTTTTACTGAGATGCGTCAATTATGGTCAATGCACGCCATGACGAATTGGGGTTACAATGTATGTTAGAGTGTACAAAACTATCTGAGGAAATACAATATGGCCAGCACAGCCAACAGCCCGGCAGCAGACCCCCAAAGATGTGATGTGAAGAGCCTCACTCTGGATTGTGGGGAAATAGTTAAGTGGTCTAGTGAAGATGCAGAGTTGTACACATGAAAGCAGCATAGTGACAAAGTGGGAGGGGGAATCATGCAGTTCCTGCTAATTTGACCCCTCCTAACTACTACAGGTTATAAGACAGCGAGTCAATAAGGACGATTAGGAAATGGATTCAACGTTCACCTTTTCCTTTATCGCATCAACCTGGAAAGGAAATTCAGAGAGGCAACTTAAGGGAAAAAAAGCAAGTGGAATTCTCCCACAGTAGAAATTGACAGTAAGAAACAAGCTAAGAGGGGATTTGACATTAAGACAACAAAATAACACAGAGGGGATGCAGGTAATAATGCCACTTCTGATACAAATGCATACATGAGGCTGCTTTGGTATCCGTAGTTTCATTTAATTGCTGTATTCCTACAGCATTTGTGAGTGAATATTGGTTATTTGAAGGACTTCCGGAAGTCTATGCTAATTTACAATTAGCATGCCAATGTGATTTTAGCATTTGCACTAGCAACCTTTCCAAAATTAATGTGATTAATTTTTTTGTTTTGTCTTTAGTAGCGCAGTCAAGTCCAACTGGGGTGTCATTAAACACTTCAACGCACTCTCGGGCAGAGTCACATACACGTAACCTGCTTGCGCTGCACAAGCAACACAATACATTCATGGTGCTTTCATAATGTTGGTAACTTCTCAGAAAATAAATAAATAAAATAAAAAACAATGTTGGGAACTTGTAAACACACTGTGCCATTCAGCATATTAACCACTTTTCTTCCATTATAATGTTTTTATGATTGAGAAAGCCCAAAAAATATTAAATTTTGATTATTGATTATTTGCCCAGCCCTACTTAATACAATGTTGTTGTAATACTGCATAGACATTAGGGGCGTTTAAAAAAAATCAATTCGGCAATATATCGCAATATTACAGCAATTCGCGTATCGATTCAATATGCAGCCGAATCAATGTGTAAACATTAATTTCTGATGGAAATATTCAACAAAACGTCTTACTTAGGGTTCACACTTTAAGCATGGCAGAATGTTATATTAATGGAACATTAAGCCTTAATATTTTAGTTCAATGCTGTTCAAACATGAAACAGATTGCAACCCGTTTTGTCAAATACAGTGGCTCACAGTTACAAGCCTGAAGTACATTTTCATACAAATCTTAGAGTGCAAATCATGTACAAGTCTAGTGATGAATATTTTCTAAACATGAGTTAAAAAAAAAAATCGCAATAATTGACTTAAAGATTCGTATCGGAATTAATCGGTATCAAATCGAATCGTGACCTATGAATCCTGATGCAGATCGAATCACCATGTAAATTCACAACCCTAATAGATATTTATTTTTCTATTCATGAACTCCGTTTAATTTCCAGCTAACATGAAAAGTGATTAAAACTGACACAAATCTCCTCTGGAGCACATTTGTATGGGAAAGTAGCTTGACTGGATGAAAATCCAAGTGAGAAAGGATAACGCCAGTGACGGCACATGAAGGACATAAGGAAGGAAGATGAGCATAAGGGGAGCAAGAATACACACACATCTGGCGCAGGCATAGGGAACTGTGCTACACAGCCTGATGCTAAACAGTATTTGCAAATAAAATGGCGGGGGTGCTGATGTCTAATCCCTGTTGGTAAAAAAAAAAAAAAAAAACTCCAGCACGCATTGACTATCAAACTATTAATAACTAACATTATTTTCTATTAATGTAGTTAGGTGTGAGTGTTTTCTTGTCTTATATTGTCATTAATACATCTATGGCTGTGTTCACACTCAGGGCATGATTCCGGGATTTTTCGTTAAATCCAATTTTTTACGTGCTGTTCACATTACAAAAATAAATGTGACCCACCTTACTGAGGTACTCCCTCATGACCTGGATGAAGTATGGCATGGAGAAGTCCATGATATTGTGCCTCCAAGCAGTCTCCAGCACCACGTCAGGCCGCAAAAGGTCATAGCAGGTGAACAAGCAGGCAGCGAAACACTCCTTCTTGTCCTCCTCCAGGAACCATGCAAGAAGTTCCTCGGCCAGTTCAATGTCTTTGGATTCGGACGCATACTGCATGGCGTCCTGCACAAGAGTATAAAACACATACATGTTAATGGTTCAGCTGGTGCCAATGTGAAGCTGTGAGCGAAAATATACAGGTCATGTGAGCGTTGCCATAAAGCACCTTGTAGAGCTTGTCTTTCTTGCAAAGCTCAACACTCTGTTTCCAGCGGTTGTTGCCCTTGAAAAGGTAGGCTGCGATCCTTCTGAACTCGATCAACTCGTGCTTCTCTAGGCCTTGGGCCAGCGAGATGTTGTCAAAGTTGTCGTAAGCATCAATGGAAGTGCGTAGTGACTGTATATAAGCAAACAAGATAGATTAAAACAAGTTGAACAAAGAGGGAAGGATTATGCTGTAATGACAGCTACGACAACAGGAAGTTGTTGTGACTTTCGGCATGTCCCCTTCGGGGGGAGTCAGTCAGGTAGTACAAAATACATAAAAGGGAAATAAACAGGCAAATAACATTTAATATAAAAATAAAGAACAATAAATATGCAAAGTTAGAGTGCAAAACAATTCTTTCAGTCAGAGAAACGTCATACCGCATAGTCTTCCTCGATGATGAAGAGATTGTTGAGAGATTCATTGACTGACTTGTTATTGTGATTCTGGACAGACCTCAAATATGGTTTAACCAGGGGTACCTGCTTCACCTGAACAATGAATCACAAATGAAATAATTAATGAATGACTTGACAAAAAAGAGCATCTTTAATGGAGAAATGTCTGTGTAATGCTTTTTACTATTTTCAATGTTAATATTTATATGCAGTTATGCTGTTATATTTAAAAAAAATAGTGGCATGAAAAGAGGAAGCCACTCACTTTGCTGAAAAAATTTACAGCACGTGAGTGGTCCAGTCTTGGGGAGAGAACGATGAGGAGGTCATTTAATAATAAAGGTTTGAACTCCAGGTAAAAGTGGACGGCTTTGTAGTACAGCTCCACATTGGCCACCTAGAGTGAAATGGAAAAGATGGTAGAGGTTTACACACTTCTTTTACAATAAACAAGTTTGTTTCATGCACGAGCCCCACCTTGGTGACAATGTCTTTGAATTGGCCTTCTTTCCAGGCATCAGAAGGATGGTTCATCATGGTGATGATGGCATTGTCATATTCCTCATATTTATCATAGAGGAACACCAGCTCTGCCCAGAGGTGGGCCTGCTCAGCTGCCCTGAGGACCTTAAATTCACATTTATAAATGTTATTGGACCGTACATTAATAGGCATCGCACCATCACATACAGAAAGACTAACGCATCCCCCATCAAGAACATTTCTTTAATTTTTGGTAAACACCAATTTTGTAATGTTGTTAATAAATGATGTGCCGATTCCCTGGTTATACCTTTGGAATGTTCACACGGGACCAAAAGAGCTCCAGGTGCTCCCTCATTTTCTGGGGTTTGAATTTGGAGTAGAGGATGGCCAGCTCTGTGAACATTCCCATGTGAGCCCGCTCCAGTCCCAAAGCAGCCTCCAGCATGGTGATCAGCTCCTCAAAGTAGCCGCGGTCCTGAAGAAATTTAGACAGAAACCCCACTCAAACCTTTTACTTGATTATCAAGGCTTGGTCTATTTATTTAGCTCTAAAATCGCTCTCTTCAACGTTTACATTTAGTACAAAATTGTATGTAAAAAGGATTGTCATGCTTTGTACCTGATAGTAGTTGATGAGTTCCTCCAGCTCATCGGCATGCACAACAATATGCAGGCCGCACATCTGGGCAAGCCTGAACTCTTTCCCATCGACACACGCAAAACACACCTGCAAGTGAGAGAGAATGGACTCAAACAATGGAGAACCATGTTTGCTTTCACTTTAATAATGGATAAAGGCTCAAATCAGAATTCAGTGAATTTGATTAAAAACTAATCTGCCATTTCTCACCTCTTTCCAGGTGCGTGTGCTGTTGGCCTTGCGAGCTCCGTCCACAGCTGCCTGGTACTCTCCCAAGTGCACCAGAGTGGAAGCCAGGCGACCAAAATTAGACACGTTGTTGTAAAGTAGTTTGGCTGCCTCATACATCTTATCGTCATAGCAACGGTCACCCACCTAAAGGAAAGGGAAGGAAAACGAGAATAAATGGACAACAAATGGCAAATTTTGATCGATCCCAGAACCTACTTGTTGGATGTGGGCATTATTGGGTCCATTGATGAACTCTTCCAGCTCGGCAAGGCGGTTGGTCTTTGCCAGAGCAAAGATTAACTCGGTTTCAACATAGGATTCGCGGGCCTTCTTTCGGGCCATCTGCAGAAACTTAACAAGGTCCTCCCAGTTTCCTACACACAGTACAGCACATCATTTTTATTTGACCAAAGTTCTGTTAAAATGATTTTGTGTTTGAAATTCGCACAAACCATGTATTCTTTCAAAAGTTCAAACAAGCAACTATGATTTTAATGTTGGTCTTACCACTCTGAGCTGCAGCTTGTCCCACCTCCATGTAAGCAGAGGGGTCATCAGCCTTGATGTAGGAGTCAATAGCTTCTTTGACCAGACCCTTTTGAAGCTGGGCCTTTGCCAGCTGACTCCATACTGGAGGCTCATTGCAGCGCTCGGCAAACTCATAGGCTCGGTCCAAGTTACCAATGTGCTCAATAAGAACCTAAATATAATAGGACAGTATTCCAATACAATGTACAGGTGAATAAAATCATCAAGCTGAAGTAAATAAAGCATAAAAGTCACTCACCTGCACAGCAGATGTGTTGACATCAAATTTCCTAAAAATAGCAAAAGCCTCCTCAAACAGCTCATTGCTTATGGCAATGTTTGCAATATCTGGAGCATCATAGTTGTCCAGACGGTTAATGTACTCCATGACCCGGGTCCGATCGGCTTTGATCGCTGTCAGGATGAGTAGATTCTGGAGGTTTCTAAAATATGCACAAGCAAAGAAGATTTCAGAGAGATTATTTTTTTTAAGCTTGGTAAAAATAAAAAATTAAATCTCATTATACCTGTGCTCGCTGAAGACGGAGTTATCCAGGACAATTTTCTCCAGAAGCTCAATGAGCTCATTGGGAAGGTCAGCGGTCATAAAAGCTTTCACTGAAACAGACACCTCCTCTGGATCCTGGGTCTCCGTCAGGGCAGTCTGGACAACCTGCATCACAGTAGGACATCAGGCTTCAAGCGCAATGTCGCAACATTCAATGAAAACTATAAGATGGACCCTGTTAAAAAGTGTTGTACAGTAAGTTGTACACCTGAGCAAACAGCAAACTTATTTACTAGATCAGCTTTGATTTTTTACACAATAGATGTGAGACCTGATCAATGAGTGGTCTTCTGTAGTTGTTGGTCTCCAGAAGCACACTTGCCCACAGCTCAGGGTTCTTGCGGCGCACAAGGTAGCGTGACAGACTCTTGAAGAGCGAGTTCTCATTACACACCTAAAACATTGAACACAAATAGGGTAAAAAATAAACAATCATATGGATCCAGGTAATACTTTTGGCCTTCAATGACAACAACTCACATGAATTAGTTCTTGGTCACACTGCCCTCTCTCATAGGCCACACAGGCCAGGTGGGGATCTCTTTTCTCACAGTATTTGCCCACTACACGGCTGTCATAAAAGGGGTTCTCCCTCAGGAAGCGCTCCGGGTTATTGTTGCTGTCTATGTAAATCTTAGCCAGGGCATTGTGGGTAGCAGGCTCCTCACAGCCTTCGTGAATACGAGCCTCCAACCAAGGGAGAAGAAGCTTCAGTCTGTTGGGAAACAGAAAAGGGGTTTTTCATCATTAAGAGAAGGGTTTGGCCAAGGCTAAGTTTCATATTTAAAAAAATGTCACAGCACACCACCCCCCAAAAAATGTCACAAAACGTACAGTACGCTAAAATAAGATCGACCTCCTCTGAATATGGTCACTAATTACATGTTTTAAGTAAAAAGAAGATATCTGGGTCTGTTTAGTTAAACAGACAGCTGTTATTTTGTTATACTTATGGCAACGGGTTTCAGTGATCTCATAGAAGATACTGTACATTTTTCTGCCTATCACTATATGTCACTGGCATAGATAGATACATTGTTTGTAGGAAAATAAACAATTTTAAGACCAATTTAATCAAATGTAATAATTTCCTGCAGCACATCTTATGATCTCTCGCAGCACACCTGTGTGCCATGTAACAGTGGCTGGGAAGCAGTTAGAGACATATTGTTCTTTCAATACATGTCACTTTGCTCCTTCTCTTACCGATTTCTCTTCTCCACTTCAGCAACTAGTTCATCTGTGGAAAACTGCCCTCTTACGACCATGATCAGGTTTTTGATTACATCCTCGGCACAATCGACATCCAGCAAACCTCCAATGACCACAGGGAGACGACTTGGGTTTACCTGCAGAAAATCAGAAATGTGTGGAGTCCGATTTTGGTCACAAAGAACGTAAATGATGACTTGTAAACTCAGAGCAGCATTGTACCTTCTGCACGTAAATCTCAATGTATTTCTGCAGACTGTTGCGGTACAAGTACAGGACCAGATCGTGGACAAAATCAAATCGGTCACACACAATGATCAATGGCAGTTGATCGGTCAACTTGGCTTCCTGCAGAGAACAAAATAGACTTTAATGTATATAGCAAGAAAGGTCTTTAATGTCCCAAGTGTGCAGCTTGCAAGCCATATTTGACCTTGAGGAAGTTCTTCACACGTTCAGGGTCATAGCAGTTGCTCTCTCTGCAGATTCTTTCCACCTCTTTGATTTGGCCTGTCTTGCAGGCAGCCTGAATGTATTTGAAGTGAACCTCTGGGTCCTGGCTGAAGTTGACAATAGAACCCAAGAAGTAGAACAAACCTGAAAGACAAAACCATGTGAAAGGATGACACAAACAGCTCTCTCCAAAACTAACTCTTGCAGTGTACCTTCAAAGCTCTTGAAAGACTCAAAAAGTTCAGTGAGGCTCTGAGTGCTGAGTTGCTCATGGTACTTGGAGGCAACCTGAACGCAAATTTGCAAGTTCTGGCGGATGTTAGCAGAGAGCATGGCCCGAAGACATTCCAAAGAGTCCTCCACTGATAGGGAGCCAAAGAAATTGACTAACCACTATAAGGGCACAAGTAAGTGACAATTAGTATTTTGTAACATATTCGGTCAGTACCAAGCATTTTTATTAGCCAGCTTACCTCTGGGTTGAGGAGGTGTGTGTGCACCACAGCCCGCTTAATGTCATATAGATCAGTATAATGCTCCAGCGCCCTCTGCAGGAGACCAGCCTTCTCACACAGCTGTGCCACATGGGCACGGTCATAATGAGTGAACATCTGGTTGCCCAGAATAGCATCTGCTACCTGCAAAAATCACCAAAGGACTTTAGACACGTCACACTTTTTATTGTTCACATAACTGACCATTTCTGATGACAAAATTAAATGCTTTGGAAATGGGATTACATTCTAAGTGATAAGTCATTCAGTGACACGTTAATTACAGCTACTGGACATGAACATTTTCTTCTCATGTATTTATGTACCTGCGGCGCATGAACCAAATTCATTTCCAGCAGACGTGTCTGCAATGGTCCTTCCATGGGCCTGTTGTTCTTCAGTGCATCCAACAAAAAGGACGTGCATTGCTGGATCAGGTTGTATTCCATGAAAACATCTACAATCTAGACACAAAAGAAACAGCTTAACATTTAATAACAACATCATTTGACCATTTTCATGAACTCAATTATGCCCTTTTATTCAATATTGACTGTTTTTACAGGACACAAAAGCAAGCTATCAATACTGGCTGGCTGTATTGTTGTTTGATTTGTTTGTACCTGTGTAATATCAGCAAGAGGCTCTTCATCCTGCACCAGCATCTGGGAGAACTGAAGTCCTTGTTCAGGGCTGATCCGCATTACATTCCGCAACAAGAAGATCCAGTCTGGAGTGTAACCCACCTTATACAGGAAAAAATGTGTATTATTTTATGAGAGTCAAAATTAATTTTGGTAATGAAATTTGTAATTTTTTAAAAAAATGGATGGAACTAGCCCTATGCATTCAATGATGATTGTATTCGTTCAAAGAAAGACTTTATTTCTAAAATTATATATATGGTAAGGAAGAACATGAAATTAGACAAAAAAACAAACCTTTTTGGCATACAGTACTATCTTCTGGAACTGGCCAGTCTCAGCAAAGCATTGAATGACTTTGTTGGGAACGTTTGCTCTCAGGTACACACTGAGGGCGAGTGTGGGATCTACCGACTTCACCAGGTCTCCAAGCTCCTCTGAGCACTCCAGCTGTAAGCAAAGCAGGACAGATAAATCTGTCAAGAGAGCGCTAAAAGCCTATTCTGGCAGACAAAAGGACTGCCTGCTATAAAACCACCCAGTGAGCAGTGAACAGACCTTGTCTTCTTTCAGCCATTTCTCTAACAGCTGTTTGCGGCCCTGCTGGAGGACCGGCCTACACAACTCTAGAGATTCAAACTTATTGAGCTGGCCTTGATCCAGTAAGATACCAAAATACTGAAGCAATGGTGACCGCTGGCCTGGCTGAGCAGGAACACTCTGGAACCTGCGGATAGTGTCTGGTGTTCGCAGTATACCCTGGTGAAAGACAGACAGAGGGGTGACTACAATAATTAAATCACAATGCAGTGTCTTTATTAAAATTGAGGGCCGATGTTGGCAAGGATGAATGTTGTGATGTCAGAGGTGCAATTAACTCATTCACTGCCATTGACAGCTATAGACGTCAAAAATTCATTTAAACTATTTTTATTAGTTTAACATTTTTTTCCCATTTTTGTTAACGAGAAGAAAAGACCTAGAAACCTAGATTTTTTTTGTACATTTAGAACAGTTGTAAAATTTGTGATTAATCGTGAGTTAACTAGTGAAGTCATGCGATTAATTACAAATTTTAATTGCCTGATGCTCCTAATTTTTAATAATCCTTTATTTAAATTTTTTTATCTTTAAAAAACAACAAATTTTAAAGAAAAAATTATTACAAATTAGGGGCGTCGGGCGATTACAATTTTTAAACGTAATCAATCGCATGACTTCACTAGTTAACTCACGATTAAAAAAAATTTAATTAAAAAAAAACAATTAATAATGTTTTTTTTAAAGAAAAAATTATTAAAAATTAGGAGCGTCGGGCGATTACAATTTTTAAACGTAATTAATCGCATGACTTCACTAGTTAACTCACGATTAATCACAAATTTTATATCTGTTCTAATACCAAAAAAAATCAAGGCTTGCATACTTCTGTTAACAAAAGTGGGCAAAAATGTAAAACTAATAGAAATAGTTCAAATGAATTTTTTACGTCTATAGCCGTCAATGGCAGTGAATGAGTTCATGATTTTGCCTGAGATAAAAAAAAAAAAAAAGTAGCATTTGACCGTACCTTGGGTGCATTGGCTGCCACTTTGGCAGCATCTGAGTAATTCCCTGCAGCAAAGAGGGTGTTAAACTTGCGAGCAAACAATTCCTCAGCACCGGCAAGGTTATTGCGGACAGCCATGCGGAGAGCCAGGTCGGGGTTCTGGAGCACATTGGTGATGTAGGGAATAATGTTCTCCTCTTCTACACACACTGATAACACCTGGGAAAACACATTTTGCACTTCTGAGTTGCATATTTCCTCCAACATTGTTTCCAAACATTTTAATCTGTTTGACATATTCCTAATTTACACCAACACTTTGAATTCTTGCATGCTGTGTCACGTTTTGTGTGTGCAATACACTAAGCTTTACATGGTAGAGGTGCAGGTGAGGTTTAAGAGCAATAACAGGATTAAACTAAAGTCTGCCTGGACAAGCTGAACTCTGTTGCTGTTCCTGTCTCCTTAAAAGTGCTGCTATACTATGGTGCATTTGCAAATATTTCTTCCTATCGATAAATTTTCCTATGCCAATTAGGGGAATGGGTTCTGCCTATCCCAGAAATCTGTGGGAGAAAGGTATACTATCGTCTAAATAGGTACCCAGTCAATCATAACACTCATATAGACAACCATTCTCACAACTTCACAAGCACTTAAATGTGAATAAAGGTTATGCAGATTTTGTCTTCTTTTTTTTTTTTTTTTTTAATACCTGTCCTTTCCTGTTGACCCCGATGATGCCAGCAGTTGGTTCATGAGGGGCAGTGACAAAAATGGTCTCCCCACTAATCCTGTTCATGTAGATACAGGTCCCAGTTTCCAAGTCGTACAGGTGGATGTAGCCATATTTGGTGATGAGAAAGACAACATCTTGCTTGGAGCTTATCTAAAAATACAAACGATAGAAAACACACACACACACACACACACACACACACACACACACACACACACACACACACACACACACACACACACACACACACACACACACACACACACACACACACACACACACACACACACACACACACAGAATACAAAAACCATTACAACATATTGAAAAAAATACGAATCTGTAGTTAATAATGCCAAATAAGGCCTTGTTAGATTCTTGGAGTTAATGCCTTTTACGCAAGACTTTTTAAGGACCCTGATTAACACAACATAAACAGGTTTAGGTTATTATATTTCTTACCTGCATGGCAACAGGGAAGTCATTCTGGGCTTCTGGAGGGAAAAATACATCAACAGCCTTCTTTGGAAATGGCTGGTTCCCGGTTGGTGGAGTGCCGACTTCAATAATATGGAGCTAAAAAGGCCATTAAAAAAATGCATCAACATGCATTTTAATTGCAAGAACATAATTTTGAAAAATTAAAGTGACGTGTCAATCAGGTGAATGCGTGTGATCTTACTTTTCCGCCTGCCTGTCCTCGCACAGCAAAGCAGAACAGAGTTGACTCCTCTGTGTTGTCTTCCATCTTGAATTGTGCAAAACCGGCAGCATGACCTTCAATGGGCTGAGAAACCTTCCTGTCCACCGAGTACAACTGCATTGCTCCAACAACACGATTTTGCTAGAGAACATAAAGCAAAAAATAATAATGTACACAGTGCACAACTTTACTGAACTAATGTTGGAGAACATCATGCAGCTGGGTTAGCACATTGAACACTGAGTAATTACTCCTGCCATTTGTATTACATATTAAAAAATACATACTGATATACAGATGGACAAAAGACTGGTTTTGTAGAAAAGCTGCAGACCACACATTTGGTACCTGTGCTGAAATGCCGATTAGCAGTAACCATTTCTGTTTGGCGTCAGTGCGATAGTTGATGATCTGGCAGCCCGCCAGGCTGGAATGGCGGTCAAAGACTTTGATTGGCTGCGAGTCGCCCTCCATGCTCCAATGGTAGACTGCGTTGTCTGTGACCAGGGCAACGGTGTTGAGGGAGATCCACTTCCAGAAGGTCACGTCATCTGTCATTGTGTGAGCCTTCATCTTGCTCTTCATTTCAATATTGAAGATCTGCAGGGTCTTGGCCGCTGAAAGTATTGAAGTCAAGGTTAGCATTAGTCATTTTTTATTTTTGTTTTACACAACACACTTGCGATAAAAATAACAAGTACTATTTTCTTTTAACATAAAATGGAGTAATCTAGGCTACCACACATCACCCACAGCAGACAATGGGGGGAAGAGGGGACAAATACCATTTGGTAATACCAAATTCCAGTTGTTAGAGTGGGTAGTCGGGGTTGGCTTTCAGTGACAAGAAAGCACTGTACAACAAGGCAGTGTCAAATCAAGAGGCAAGACCAACAAAAGAGCAACCACATTGTGGTACATCTGCATTCAGTGCGTTGACGTGTGCACATTCAAGGCTGAATATGCAAACCCCTGATATAATGTGGACAAACCCACAATTTATGGCTTAAGAGACATCCGCAATCTGTGTTCAGACTGACAAAGCACTGCATATTTATAGGTCTCAATACAGTTATTTTCATTTCATACCGTGGACATGGACATTTATTCCGTTTTATCTGCGGTCAAACCATTCTACTATAGTGAAATTGCCCGACAATATAAGAAGTATTAAATAGGAAGACTCTGGTCTGATCCAGATCTATTAATAGATTATTGTGACAAGCACTTTTGGGTAATTAATGGCATTATAGTATTTTAACTTTTAGCTAGCTTTCTTATACACAATGGGAATACATAGACCAATTGCGTGCATTGTAACGCCTGCTACATGACATGACTGTGCCAATGAAATTATTCAACATTCAGAGCAGCTTTGCTAGTGGAGCAAGATGGTGTGTGTGAAACAAGCAAGCAGTGAGGAAAAAGCAACTTCAATATAAACCTAATTTTGTAGTTTAAGACAAACAAAAAAAGAAAGTATCTGAATTATTTTTTTCAAACATAGTTTATTAAGAAAGAATGCAGCAAATCAAAATGTTCTGTTGTTTTTCTTTAGGTTTCTTCAATATTTACCCAGTCAGTCTTTTAGCATCTATATGAAAGCACCTTCGGGCCGCCTTGTTTAAAAGCATTATGTATTTTATGTTATTCACTGTAGCTTTCTTTGAGCAAACTTTATTTTATTTTTTTAAACAGTGCTTTTCTGTCTGAAATGTGTCTCGTTGCTTCAATTACAAATACACCTGCTGAGCTTCTAGATTTTTTTTTATTCCAATGGTTTTTCTCATTTTGTTTGTCAGATCAACTAAGACGCTCCATCTAAAACAAGCTCTGTGGCTTACCATTTGAGAGAAATAACACAAGTGAGAATGAAATTCTAAAATGAGGGATGTTAGACCTGGTTAAGTCTGAATGCAGATTTGCAAAAGGAGACTACAAAGCACACACAGATGTAATGATGGGAAGGTTACTGGACAGATGCACTAACACCTTCAGAAATATCATCTGCAGTGTTCTTTACGGCCACAAAATATACGGTATGCTGCATAGGCCCAACCAAATCACCGGTGATTTGTAACGTGCGCAGCATCTGAATAAATCATCAGAACTGGATAGATGGTATAGTGTGTGTTTGCGGGGGTCACAAAATCATGATATACTGGCATTCCACTGCTGGACAGTGGAATGCCCAGAAAGCAGTGAAAGGGTCTTTGATGGGGAAGTCAAGTCAGAAACTTTCTTTACAATAACATGTAAGTGCTAGTCAAAAAATTGTGTTCTGATGTTAATATTGCATTTGTGGAGTATGAATTAATCAGGGGAGAAAAAAAAACATCTGTTTTTATCCACCTTGGGTGGCTGCTACTGTGCCTTGTGCTGACACTTGCTGTTGACTGAAAATGACGTCACAGCGCCTTTGAACTGATTCTGGGTTTGGTCATGTGACATTTGCAATTTTATTTCAATCCATATTGAAATGTATGTAACGTCCTCATGGAAACGTTTTAGTTTTTTAGTTTTACATTTAGAGATATTAACACAAATATTAGTTAAAAATAAATAATCTTGTCATATACTGTAGTTGTAGTATATAGTATTAGTACTTGTGTATGGAAATTATATGGTAGCAGTAGCCGTAGTACTATTTTAACAACATTCTTGATGAAATAGAAGACAGAGTAGAAAACATTTCTATCTAGAAAATGGCCTTTCACCTGGAAACTGACAAATATAAAAACACTTAAAAATATTTTAATTCGGAATATCAAATTTTTCAGGAAACACCCTTTTTATCGTTTGCCAAATCAAAGAACTCCCTGAATTTCATGTACACTACATATTCTATATGTATGTGTGTTGTCCATTACAAGTGCTATTTATTTGAACCAAATTCTAAGTCTGTATGTGTTATAGAGTAATGAAACAATATATTTTTATTTAAAAAAACACACAAAAAATCCCATCCGACACTCTTACTTATATGATGCCAGTCTTTTCAATTCAAGCATTCATTACAGCTATGCCCAGTATTGTGCATTCGTGTCAAGGCAAGTGCATACAGGAATACACTTTGACAACTCATGATTGGTAAAATTCAACTCACCGTCTGCAAACATAAGAAAGCATTCAGGAAATGAAAAAAGAGCAAAAGCAAAAATAGACAAAGCATTCATGACAGCATGACTTTATCTCACCATCATTTTTACTGAATAGAAACATACTGTAAATTCACAATGATAAAACTACACATAAATTACACTATTTTACATGTCTGGACAAACAAATGAGGTGGCCTACATGTGAACATCAAAATGGCCAAAGACAGAATAAATTACACCAATGACCCATGTGTACAGGGAAAAGTTTTCAAGTAACTCTGAAACTACTTTGGTTTGCATTTGCTGGCAAATGTATCACAATCCTCTATAAAATAATGCACCATTAGGGATGCCATTTACTTACCTTTAAGGGCAATAACTTTGCTAGCAGGGTTCATGATGGCGCTGTCTGCTGAGATTGGCCTCCGGATGGGGTTGTTGGGATCGGCCATGTCAATAATGACAACCTGAGCCTGCTCACCCACCTTCTCTCTTATACAGATGAACTTATCTGACTCCATTGTCAGAGTGCTGAACCCAATGTTAGCTGGGTTGATGCCCAAGTTCTGGAGCTGGAATGTGAAGACAGTTTGTCTTAGTACAATATAAAAAACAAAACCCCATCAGAGACAGAAGTTATTTCAGTCAGTAAAAGACAGAAATAACTCGTTCAAGATTAAGCAGCGTTATTATTATTATTTTTTTTAAGAACACATTCTCATTTCATGTGTGTTTGCTTCAATTTCACCAAAACTCTGACCGAACATCATACTGTCGATAACATCATCTTGGGAGTGTGCTACTGTCCATGGTTGGTACATGAGTTCATTGGACAGCAACATCAACGTTTTAATAATAATAATAGGGAAATTATGATGCATGGCAACAGTCCACAGTATGTCCAGTCGAATCCATCGTAGTCATTTGCAATCATGGATTTCTACTTAAGTGGGTATTCATTTTTGCAAAATACGCATAGCTCAATTTATCAGCACACTGAGGGTTGTGTGTGTATGGAGGGTAATTAAAAAAAAAAACATTATTCGACAAAACGTTATATTGGGAAAGGCCTCTCAATTTGTGCGCACTGTAGCCAAACCAATCACACAAGTAATATATTACTTGTGTGATGAGTCAAGCAAGAGGCTGCGAAGCCATGTTCATTCAGCTGCTTACTGACTGAAATCATACTGAACCCTCAGTTGAAAGCTTGACTCGTCTCCACTGTCATATGAGGCAGTGAGATTTTGACATCTAAACTTCCGTCCAAATATCTAACGTGAACAAAGATGACTAAACGCGTCTATTTTATTCAAATTGCGTGCTGTAATGAAGCGACTCTTTTACTGAAGCTGATTAGATGACGTGACTGCTAGCATCCCTCACGAACATTGATGACTGCACGAGCCATCATTTAAAAAAATGAAGACGTAAGCATGCCAAAATCATACTAAGACCACGGAAGCCAAATTGCTTAGTAAAATGACTTGTCAATTTCGCTGGTGTCAAAATGTGAATTGTGCTGCGCGGTGTCATCGGTGAAATGAATGAGATGCTATCTTGAAGGCTATTCGTTAGCAGATGCTAAACGGGGGAGGGGAGGTCATTCATTTGCTGCGGGTATTGACGTTAGCTCAGCTAGCGAGCTGTCATAATAACTCCGTTGTGAGGAACTCGATATATTAATAACAGTAGCGCGTTTCGCGTAACTATTAAATGTGCCTACATACCTGAAGGTGCTCCTGGAAGCGGATAGGCAGGATTTGAGACATGGTGTTTTCCTCGGTGTTCTCCAGAGTGCTGAAATGTTAGCCGCCGTGCTAGCTAGCAGAGCAGCAGCACCGCGCTAGCTTACGACCTCCTTTACGCTACGTGTAGGTCGGAGCGAGTCCGTGGAGACAAAACACGATAGAATTGCACTGCTCCTTAAAGTGCCACCCAAACGTTGCGGCTGTAAAGATGCTCAATGGGTCGGAGTCTAGTTTCTGCTCTCCGCGTTGCAAGATGGAAAGCGGCTGTGGTTACGGCTGATCTCCTGTCCAAAATCCGCAATGGCGGCGGAAACGGTTTTGAGTGGCTTCCCGATCCGGAAGCATCAGTCAGTTCTGGAAGGACACTGGCTGCAGACCCGATATATTTTATTGCTATTTTTCCACCTTTCGTTCTTTTAATTACATTACGCACACATATTTGTCACAGGTTCCCGTTTCTACATTTTGTGTGCATCCTATTATTGATTACGGTTTCAGTCCTCAGAGTTAAGGTCGATTCAATTTGCATCTCAAATTCTATAAAGTTCTACAAAATATTCTGGTTACAATTACACCAAAAGGCAAGCAAATCTATTGAGTTCTAACTATCAATATACATGACGTCAGTAAAACTTCAGATCAGAGAGCATACTAAAGATTAGCTCCATAAATGTTTTTGCTTCATCTTGTGATGCCGCCACAAAAATGGATTTCAAACGGCAAGCATGAAACGCGATCAACAAAAACAGAAATGGACTGGTTGCTCAACATAGTCATAGTCAAGTCATGCACATTTACAAAACGGATGCAAATGTAAATGCACATAATCAAAACATTTTAGGAAGCAAAAAGACTCCAGACAAATGCATTTCAAGAAGCAGCTGTATTCGACTATAAAGGCATTTCTAATCCAGTGTCTCTAAGCCGTTTTTATAGTTCAGTGTAAAAAGCCTAGATTCTATTAGAAAAAGCCATAAACCCAAAATAACATCTCATAAGAAAACAATCATCAAAAAGAAAACCAAAATCCCCATTCACCAGTCATTTTAATTAAAATAGAAAAACCAGTTCATTTGCGCTTTCCCTCAAAACAAATAGATAGATTTATCCTTATATATATATATATTTATATTTATTCTCAAGGCAGTTGGTCACGGCCAAATTAATTGACCTATTCATGGCCATGTTTATAAAAAAAAAGAAAAGAAAAAAAAAGTAGAAAATATAGCTAAGAATTGAAAATAACCAGCAGTAATAGTTTAGGACCACTGCACTAGCCAACAACAAATATTTCATTTAGACTGTGGGGGTGGGGTGGGGTTGTCAAGGCAGTGTGGCACATGCTCACACTTGACTCTGGAACAAGTGCAATGCAAAGAGAATACATTTCTCACACGTCATAAAACAACACTCATTCACAGCATTCCGGTTGTCCATTGGCATCCACTTGCTCGTTTCTTCTTCCTGCAGCAGTGAAGGCTTTGTGCTGTGCCGGGAGATGTAAATCCATATGGTGGAAAGACACTGCAGAAGTCAGGGAGTTCAGTTCTCTGTTCTCTTCCTAATTGATTTTCTGTCTTCCAATTAGCATTAAGGGAAATAAACTACCAGTTGGAAGTGTTTATGGCCATTTTTTAGGTTTTGCTGAGAGAAAGCAGAGTAGTAAAATCCCAACATTCCAGCATCTTGCTATTACAGTAAAAACGTGGCAAATACCTTATTCCCTGAATACTGCTTTATCAGTAAATGTGTCTTGTCAGAAGACGCAAGTAGCGGAAAGACTACCGGTATGAAGATTAACAATGACAACAAATCTGTACTGTGGCTGCAGCTGTGAACTCTCAACTGATTCTCATCGAGGACATATTGGAATAGGACACATTAACGGGGGATAGACAAGATCACAATAGAGGTGCGTGATCTTTGAACAAGTTGGATGGTGGCCTGAGGAGGTTCCCTGGGTTACCATTTACATGAAGAGTATCTAGGCATGGTGACATGAAAGCAATGCTTGTGGGAGACAGAAAAAAAAGAAAATGAGAAATCCCTGGGCTACGTTAGAGGTCCCAGCAAGCCTCCATTGATCACATCCCTCTGCTACACCAGGCCTGCGTCAAAACTATGTGCTTCTTTTTTGCAGCTCCTGAATAAAGGCTGTGAGAGGTAGAAGAGGGAAAAACAATTAGGGCCAACATTTTGGTAAGATGTACATTCCTTATTTAAACCGATAATTGTCTACTAGGTTGCCCACTAACGCTGTACTTCAAATAGGCACCCCCTCAAACGTTGTAGTTGTAATTACTTTGGCAAAAGTGGCAACCGCAATGGTGAAATTCAGATTCGTATGAGTGGTATATTCCTTTTGCCAATCCGATGATCAGTAATCATTAATCGGAGCCTTGTATTCTGATTAGAATAAAACTGAATGACCAAACGGAATGAAAATGTTCCATATGAACACATCAACACCTCAATCGGAATAAAAAAGCTCATTCCAAATGGAATTTCATCCGGATACAGGAGGTGGTATATTCCTTTTGCCGATCCATACAAATGTAAACAGTTCTACCAGAACAGCGAGGCTGCCTCCTAACCAAACACCCTACCCCTACCACTAATTAAGATTCCTGGCATTCTGACTCAGAAAAAAAAACTCTATAAAAAAATTTCGCCACAATGAGGGCTCACCTCTGATGATCTCCTCCTTTACTTTTTGAAGTTCTTTCCGCACCTCCTCAAGTATTTCCTTCAGAAAAATCATTAAGAGTCACAGATGAATCTTTGGAGTGCATTGATATAGCAAAAGCAATTGAGGCAGAAAGAGAGGGGGGGAGTAAGAGACGGTGGTTGGTTGGTGGGGCTAGGGGTGTTACAGAGACAGACGAAGAGACAAAGAGAGAGCAATGCTCCCAAATCAAGTTACCTGTTTCATTTTTTCTAAATCTGAGTCTTCTAATCCACTTGTGCCATTACTGTTGTTTGTAGACTTCACCCTGTGCAATGACAGAAAACAAATACAAATTGTATTTTTGCGTATTTAGAAAAAAAGATGCACTAAAAGTAGTTTTGGGGTAACGTCACCATGGTGCTGCCAAAACGAGTGGTACTATTTATTACAAATTGCAGATCGTCGCTGCAAAAATGGACATAAGTGTTTTTCACAGGACAGCGACGACATATACTGTACACACCCACGTGTTGGTCAAGATTGACCTAATTTTAATCACTTTTACATTTGTAAATCTTTCAAATAATCATTGAAACCACAAAGTTGGCAATTTATATTTGTTTAAGGTACTCTACGTGTACTCACGGTAAAACCGTGGCAAAACCAATCCACAACGTGACAGCCACCTATGCAACCGTTAAGGTGGCAGTAATTTAACCAAAAGGGGGCAGCACTGCCCAAAAAGTTCAAACATCAAATACAATAAATACATCCTGCCATAGACGTTAAATATCATAGCAAACACAAAGTGCATTCTTGTGTGCCCTATCAGCTGCAAGCAGGGTTGCCCAGTAGGCAGAAAAAAGTAACGGCAAGCAGACTGAAGGTCACAGTGGAAGGGGTAGTATGTATACCTGGAACTTTGGGACAATAAGGAGGCGGAGTCCATGCTCTTGGGAATGGAGTTATTCCTGTTAGTGAAACATACACACTCTTCCTCTTAGAATGGAAATGGTTGACATTCACTTACTAGCGCACACTCGGGACAATGGTGCAAAAAGCATGCACATATTTGTGAAGTGGCATGCACACTGATGGAGGACAACACTTAGGGGTGAGTTCAAACACACACAATGCTTCAGTGAAACTGATAATGACAGCCTGGTAACACATGGGCCACTAATTACCTGGTCATTGTGGATGACGATTTCTCCCAAGGTCTTCTCGTGATCTCTGACAAAAAAAAGTATGAAATTATGTACATTGCATTATTTTTATTTTTTTTAATGAACAGAGGCAATAGGTTACAAAGATTGGTTTCTCACCACTTTGACCTTGAGGCTCGGAATCCTCCTGTGCAGAAAACAAACAAACAAAAACACCTGCTTAGAGGGTGTCATCCTGCAGCGGAGTTTTGTGCCCAGAGTCAGATTGTATCAGAGCCAATTGTTTGGGGAGGGGGGGCTTCTTTGTTGTCTTGATTTAATTAGTAACCAAGCAGATACGTACATTGTCTTGTGTCTTCGTAGGTACTTTCTCTCCAGTGTCAGCTGCTTTTCTCCTGATGTAAGGAATTCAGTTTTTAAGTCAAAACTCAGTTTACTGTATGCTTCAAGTTATTCACATTATTGTTGTAATTAAAGCACAATTATGACCATAAAATGCTCAAATTATATGTAATAAGTAACAGGAATACATTATTCTAGGGCACATGGAAATATGCAATTTCTTGTGTTCTTGCATCTACCTTCGGGCCAAGATGGCACTCATCTCACCCATCAGGTCGCCACCTCCTCCAATAGAGGAGTTGCTGCTGCGGCTGGCGTCTGCTCTGCCCACTGCAGCTGCAGCAGATCCTTCCTCCTGCTGAGAATACAAAAAAATATATCTATCAATCAATCAAACCACAACTTTTGACATCTTGACACCACCAACAGGCTGCTAAAGGAAAAGCAGTTGGCCAACAAAAAGCAGGACTGTGAGAGTTCGGTTTACTCTAAAATGTTGATTATCTACAATGATAAACATTATTTTGAATTTGATTTTAAAATAGTTTTTTTGTAAAAGAGCATTGTTTTAAAGCTAGATTTAAAAGCATTTATGGTATGTTTTTGTTTGTCACCCTGATAATACTGGTCAACAAACATTTCAGTGCCAAGAAAGAAAGTTTTTTAGGTATTTTGATGTCACTGTATCCAAAAATGACGTTTTTTCCAAATTGGCTCTAGTTTGAGCTATTCAGTGTTTTTTTTTTAATAAACGTGCAAAGTTTGATATTGGTGTTTGTTTTATGCTACAACTTCAAGTCTTTATCTGTCTTTTAAATCACGCCCATACAGTATTATTTTATTTCAATCGTTATGACAGAGTTGTCATATAAGAAGTTTGTTTCCAGATATCTTTGGTCTTGAGTAAACAGCCTCTTAGTTATTACCAATAATGTTAATGAAACCATTAACAGAGTCTTCACCATTGTAGTCCTTGCTTACTTGTGATACTTTGCGAAGCTTCGCTCCTGCCAGGGCAGCAGCCAAGCCGCCGCCACCTCCACCACCACCTAGGATTAATCCATCTGATGGCAAAGGCGGGGGAGGTGGGGGTCCACTGGACGGGGGTCCTGCAGGTGGGGGTCCGGGAGGGGGCGGAACACCAGCGGCTGGAGGCGGCCCAGGTGGTGGTGGAGGTGCCGGTGGAGGAGCAAGGCCCCCGGGGGCCATAGGTGGAGCAGGAGGAATAGGTGCTAAAAAAATGAGATCAAGGTGATGTTAGTGCATGCTTGTGTAACGCGAGTGTGCTCAAGAAAATGGTAAACGTCACTGGTGTCGATTTAGGGTCTATAAAAGGTGGAGGGTCCCTTCGTGACAATTATGAGGACCTACATTTTGGTCCAACGCCACTGGTGAGTCACATAGTCAACAATACATGGATTTTGCAGCCGACTATCGATGATGCGCATTTAGCTTTCATTTCATATTACAGCACGATTCCCATTAGATAACATTTCATACATACTATACAGCAAACCTCCATATAGTCGCCGTTTGGCGGAAATCTTATGTCATGTCCAAATATGGTTACATTTTTCCCCCCTTTACAAATCAATACTAATGGTCCATCTCAACTTTGTGTTATTTTTAGGCAATAGTATCAAATTAAAAGCGGTGAAAACATATTCAAAACATACACTTTGACAATCTTGAACGCAACTTAGGTCTGAGAAATGGTGCAATAACTACTTTGTTCCGCAAAAGCTGCGTGGCATAATTGTCACCTGTAAATAATGTCTGAATGGTTTTGTTTTAGAAAATAATGACTGAAAATAGTAAGGTAAATAGTAAGGTTAGGTACATTTAAGTTGGCTGGTTTAAAATTGATCGCTGGGATGCTTCGTTGCAAAAGGACCCTCGTGAGCGACGAAGGTAAATCTGTGTTGCATATTAATAGCCGCTTAACACGTGGGGTTAGTCGGCTCATTGTTTTATCGCTCATGAATAAAGGTGTTTGTGAAGATGATGCAAGACAGATGTTTGCTTTTATGATGTAGTATTAAAAGGCTTTTCTGCACAGTGGGACTCGACGCGACCAGAGACTTTGAAACGCATGGCTGCTGCTGGCTCAGTTTTTTTGTACCATCTTAATTAATGCCAGCGTGATATATCAGCAATTTTTTTTGCATTTTAAATTAGCGATTACTGTATTTTTGTGTCATGCGTTGATGTTAGTGCACAGTGGTAAATGAAAGCAATATATGGTATAATACAACTCCAACAAAGCTGTTTGGAAAATAACTCAACACACCCACACTCGAAAACTAAATGTATTTGACTGCTCTTATTCTGCTGACCAGACCATTTTTCCTAACCTGCTGCAGCTTGTCTTTCTCTCTCCAATCTCTCTTTTTCCTGGCGCTCTCGCTCCTGTCGCTCCCGTTCTTGCTGTTCCAACTTCTGCTGCTCCAATCTGCAAACACAGAGTCAGTGTCACAACTATGTATGCAGACTCTTAAAGGGACATTCAGTGATCCTTAGCGCCATCTAGTGGTGAACTAATAATTCATTACTTTTAAAAAACGACTGTTGATGTCAATAGTATGTAAAGAAAATGTATTGCATAAATATTCTATATATATATTGCTTTTTTTGGCTTACTTTTAAGCACCAGTATCATCCTAGCTATTGCTAAACTAGCTGTGAGTTCATCTATTCAGTCCAGTGTAAGTTGGCAAACTCCCTTCATTTGTTGCTATGATCGCGTGAAAAGGCCAGCAGCAAAGAACGACAGGCATTCATACACAGCCGAGATGGGTGTACATTGACTGCTTAACAGTTTATATAATGCTCATTAGCTGGTTAACTATTCTTGCACACTTCCGGGCTCTCCCTTGAAGAGCCTGCCACCTGCCTTCACACAACGCTTGCGCACTTCCCACATGCACACATCACAGTCACACACACTCACATCACAGTCACACACACTCGAGTTGCCATTCAGTCGGTATAACAACATTAAATTTGCTCTGATTCATATACAAAACTTCTGATTCAGGGTTATTTTTTATTTTTTTGCATCTCAATTTGAGTCACCAACGATTCACATACAGCTCTACTAACCAGTAATAGTAGCTAATATTATAACTATTAAATCAATGCACATTGCTGGCGCCGAGCCGAAACCTTGTACCTCCAAAATAGTCACAAAACAGTTTGTTCGATCAATAACATTGCATCATCAAAAGAGAGCAAGCCATTTTCTACACTTTAGATTAATAATTAGTAAAAATAAAACCCCCACGGATGAACTGACCAATAGTATATAATTTTTTTTTTGGGGGGGGGGGGGACATTAAATTCACCCAATTGTGATTTATGAAGTTTTGGCCCAACGAAAGCAATATCACATTAGACGCTGGTGCTGACATCATCATGCATCCAATTACAGCATATAAGTGTTAGACACATTACTGTTACGGCTCCAATGCAACAATTTTGTGGTACTTTAGTGTGAAAGAGGCTTAAATTTGAATGTGATCCAAATAAATCCAAACAGACGGACCACTATTAATCCCAGGACTCCCCCCAATGTGATACAATAAACTATTAGCTAACTATCAGCTATTGTCCAACATATTGGACAATGTATGCAACATCCACTGATGTCAGAGTAACTAAAAACAGAAACTGCGCTGACAAGTTCATTATGAAGTATGCAACAACGTACACTGCACAATTTGTGTTATAACTAAGAAGTCCACAGATGGACACTGTGGCCTAATTCGAGCTGCTTCAGTTCTCTTCAACTAAGTCCCCACCACATCTGGCATTCTGCAGTTGTATGCAATACAGTTCACATATAATACAAACAAAGTATACAATCATGACACTGTCTTCGCCATTTAAAACCTTTGCTTCATCAAATAAGGGGAGTGAGTTGATTATGACCAAATTACTTACCACTGTTTCATACTTTTAGTTAAACATAATTCTGATTATGATTTGTGCACTCACCCAACCTAAAACCAGGAGTGTAAATAACATTGACCTGCATGTAAATCTGGTGGATTTTGAAGGTTTTAATAGCAGTGCTTTATTCCTTAAGCCACAGCATGGCAGCAACCAGCAGGACAAACACTGGTTTGACAGACAGTCCCACAGGCCAATCACATACCTTTTAGTCTAAATGGGATTAAATGTTAATGCCAAGTCCGTGCAGGGCAGCATAATGGACTCTATTGGAGGAACAGATAAATGGATGACGAGAAGGTGGGGCTGATGTGAGATGTGTTGGCCTTGCTGTCTATTTAACCTTTAACCTACAGGGGCTGACAGAGTTTAGCAGTGTCAGGCTAATGCCATCAAATCCTGTGCATATGCTTGTGTGCAAAACTGCCAAGAAGACTTACTGCAAAGTTTAGGCTGCTAGAATTGACTATTGTTAAATTAACTCAATAGAGAGAATGCAATCTGTATTTATGACTATGTAGAACAACAGAACATTTATAGCATTTCTTTACCCATCTCATTTACTGGGAGGGGGGAAAATGTGGCATATTAGTTGGACATGTTGTATAACCAACACTGGAATTGGGCCCAGAGCAGATTTATAGGCATTTAAAGAATCCTGCACAGTATATTAAGATCTGGTACGGTCCTCGAGAGCCCCTATCCAGCGTGTTTTCCATTTTTCTCTCCACCAGCACACCTGATTCATGATCAAGATCGTCATCAGGCTTCTGCAAAGCTTGCTGATGAGCTGATCATTGGATTCAGCTGCCTTGGATGAGGGAGACATGGAAAACAGGCTGGATAGAGGATCTCATGAACCGGACTATGGCACCACTGATCTCGTACCTCCTCTGCTGCTCAAGCTCTTCAGGAGGTGAACCATTTGACATCGGCCGCGGAAGGGTTGCATAGCCTGCCAAAATACAATGCACAAAACACAAGTTAAATTTAAAGACGACTTAACATTCGATTCTTTATTTATGGCACTTTGCATATACAGTACTTGCATCTCATTTATTTTGTTCTATTTTTCCTCCATGCTTGAACTAAACTTAACTACCATCCTCGACAAGACATCAATTCCATTCGACAACACATTAATAAATAAAAGCCACTAAGTGGGCAGTTAACAGGACAATTGGAGAAACATTTTTAAGCTGCTTGCAGTAGTGAGAACCAGCACCTGCATCTGCCATGGAGTTGAGCACCTCCAGAGCATGTGTCATGCCATTGGCAAAGAGAGCAGCATCCTCCTTGCTGCCAAAGTTGAGCCCCCAGACCTGCCGGGCATCCCGCCACTGATGGAAATTAGGTGTGGCTTGATTGTATTTCAACCCTCTCACGATTGGACAGTTTATAACCACCTGCACAAAGACACGGACAAAGGATCTATTCAAAAGTCCGACTTACTACTCTCACCAAACAGACAAGGAAAAAAAAGTATGTAGTTTCTGGAAGATTCTTCAGTCATGGTTCATGCATCATGTTTATTCATTCAATCCAGTAGGTGGCGTCAAGCTAATGAATGAGACAGGAAACAATGTGGTTTTGAGTGTTGCCTGAATGTGCTGACATGACATTTCTCTATTTGTTTAACAACCTCTGAATTCCACAGAGCACAGACAAAGAGGAGAGGGTGAGTATTATAGATAGCAAATAGCATTGTGAGGGAAAGAACAGGAAAGATGCATTATTACATAGTTGCCCCTTGGTGATCTCAGAGAGTCGCTACTCTTGGACACACGAGAAGGAAACGATCCGAACTGGACAACGAGCATTTTTCCCCCCAAACTGTCACAGGAAATGCATGAACAGGCCAACTATCTCACAGGAAACATCCTCCACTTTAAGACTCTGTCTCTGGGGAGCACTTTAGTGTGGTGAATGTTTAAACTGAGAGACGCTGAGGCAGCAGGCAGAATGAGAGTGTGGTCAAGAATAGATCCCTCCAAACTCACTTAACCCTTATTACAGAAACTTGATGGCCCATCTTTATCTAATGTTATCTCATGAGTCATGATCTTGTAATAACTTAACCAGTTCGTACTGGAACTGAATGATACATCCTAAAGTCTTTCCATATTAGGTGAAAGACATGCAAAAAGTTAAGTATGGTAAGAAGTGACTTTAAAAGAGCAATGTGTTGGGCTTTAAAACAGTTCAAGCAAAAGACAGACCCTCTTAAATGACAAATCTTACAAAACTGTATGACATCAGATTAATTACATTAATAAATAATTAGAATACAGCTCTTAAGTTACAGCTCACATTTGGTAAAGCAAATTGAAAGAGATTCACACAAATACCACGGCTTCCATGGACATTGTGCTACAAATTGCTCCTTCCTAATTCCCTTATGAAGATTTATAACAAACATGCTGTCAAACAATAGGTTAAAAAGAATTTAAAAAAAGTAGGAACAGAAGCAGACTCATAAATCTTGAAGAAACAAAAGATGGCAAAAATATCCACAAGACAGATTAGTAAATACATTTCACAAGCATGCACAATCATTTAAAATTAGTTAAAAAACAGCCCTCCGTGATTCACTTCACCTGCTGGTCTGTCTGCATCTTGCGTCCCACTATCCGGAAAGCATTGTTGGAGGGGTTGTGATAGATCTGGACTCTGCTGAAGGCCTGGGGTCCAGCACCTGCCGGCATCCACTTCTTATTGCCATCGTCATAGATCATCACAGTGGCGCGAGCCTGGCAGATACTCGACTCACTACAATGACAGACAAAATAAGAGTTCATTCATGTGTGAGTTTGTAGCACCAACGACATACCCATCATAGTCCCAATCTCTGTCCTGACTAGGTTATGTCACGGCCATGCAAATATGTCAAGTTTGTTCCACTGGCCGTCATAAGGGCGGAATTTTCGATACTTCCCATCTCTGCTTGGAATTTATGGAATTGGTTGTACAACTTAAGTGTACCTTGGACATGCATATTACATATGGCCACTGTCCAGCAGATATATGTACTAGACTTTACGCCGATCTGATTGGCTTGATCGATATTTGGCATTTTATGCATGATCGGTGATCGCATGTAATGTCATTATTTGTGCGATCGATCAATGACGTAATTGATCGGATCCGCGGAATAAGAATTAATTACAGCAAAAACAACCTCAATCACTATCTGTGTTTCCCACACTATGTTAATACTTGGGCGGGCCACCCAAGTAAATTGGCCACAACCCGAGAAGTTTTCAAGAAAATTTATTAAAAATATATTTACAAAGAGAAAAAAAAGCCCGTGTCGCGACAAGATGTACCGCATGTAACGTTAGTTCGCCGTCACTCACTTGTGGATCTTGAGGCTAGAGGAGACGTAGTAACAGGACTGAGACCCACCTCCCGTCCAACCCGCCTCCCATCCCCACCACTGGAGTCCACTCACCCAAGTAGATTTCAAATCTGTGGGAAACACTGAATATTAGTGTTGTTCTGATACCGTTTCTTGGCCCCCGATACAGATTCCGATACCCAGCTTTGCAGTATCGGCCGATGCCGATACCATACCGATATCTAAGTCGTCGTTTTTTCTCACATGAAAAAGCTGTCCTGCCATTGGTTCAGAGCACTCAAGGGCCAATAGGATATCTTGGCTTGGCATGCAGTAAACATGTCACACATCAGTGAATGTCGTGCACGAGCAAGACACAAGATTCTGCATCCAAAGTCCTATATTAGTGTTGAAAATAATGGTATTGGCATGTTACTTGTTACTACTCACCGATACCACAGTTTTAATGCAATATCGGGGCCTCTGTCATTACCAGTATTGGTATCGGAACAACACTACTGCATATAGCATTCTTTTTAGCAAAACCCCGGCCACGTGAATGACTGGTGGTGGTGATAATAATAATAATAATAATAATAATAATGCCTTGGATTTATATAGTGCTTTTCTAGACCCTCAAAGACTCTTTACAATGTAATGGCTACACTGTGGTGGCGGTTAAGTAGCCACAGCTGCCCTGGGGCGGGCTGACGAAAGCGTGGCTGCCCGTGTGCACCTACGGCCCCGCCGACCACCACCAAACATTCGCACCAAACATTCACCAGTGTGAGTAGCACTGGAGGCAATATGTGTGAAGTGCCTTACCCAATGTCACGATACATGACTTGGGGAGCGCAGGGGTCGAACGGCCGACCTTCTGGTTACTGAACGACCGTCTCTACACCCTGAGCCATGGCATGGAATTGCGCTACGGCAAGGGTTAGACTGCAGAGTAAATATATAAGTTGATTAACTAAATATAGTTCTCCATCTTCTAATTGAATAGGAACTCAGCATCGACCCCCCCCCCCCCCCCCCCCCAATCGCACTGACTGACCGCAAAAACCCTGAACGTGAATATAGGCTGGTTATTTAAATACGCCATATGCTCCATCTTTTGATCGGATCGGTGTTGGGAAATCTTTTTCTTTAAGTTGCTGATCAGCGATCGGCCCCAAAAATTCTGATTGTGTAAAGCAAAGCTTAGTATGCACATATGTGTCGCTGACCCTGTCCTTCATTTTATGGTATTTTATTAAATCACTCCTTTCTTCCACATTATACATTATACAATACTGTCTGACTTGTTATTACAATAGTGTGTGACTTCTCATTTCTCAGACATTACCCAACCCACATCCTGCACAACCTGGCTAGATCAAACGTTATCACGCAAGTACAATAGAAGAAACTGCTACATTGATATGGCAGTCAAATGAAGAATCATTTGTAACAATCAGTGAAAAGCCAAGAGACAAAACATGGTGTATTATTCTTATTTGGGGGAGTTTGATTCAAAACAAAATCAAAGGCCCAACCGCAGCAGAGGTTGACAAAGACAGGAAATTGTGCAGAGTTCTGGAATCTTCCACGTTTCTACACCCCCCCCCCCTTGCAGAAAAAAAACCATGAAATGTGCTTTGACATATGCAAATAAATGTATTTAAAATTTCCTGCACAACTCCAGACAGACTCACACACGCCACATCAACGCCGACACTCAACAAGTACAGAAAACACAAGGGAATAAAAAAAGATGCGTACATCCACCTTTATTTATTTTACACACACCCTACAACCTTCACCCCCACAGTGCTTTAATCCATCTCTTCCTCCATCTGTCTCATCCATGAAACAATCTGCCACTTCCCTTCCTATGACACAGCACCTAGACCACAACCCACTTCCCACTGCAAACTCCTCCTTATAAGGACTGTTTTGGCCCAATCAATCAATAGTCACTCCCAAACCGTTTGTTGTGACTGCTACAAATGGTAGGTTCATTGTCCTGTCTGTTGGCAGTCTAAAAAAGACGGAAAAGCAAGAATAATATGACTCAATACACTTTTTCCTCCCCAATCATTTCACTGTTGTGCTGTAAATAGAAGGGTTCCAGCATAAGCAGAATGAAAATAACTGCAACAAGCTCATGATACCATTGGCCTTTCAATGTTCAGTGAACACAAGGTTCCATCAGGTTAAAAATTAATTGTGGCTGGAGGATTAAACATCAAAAAATAGTGCTAGGATTCCTGATCGGATGAGCCCCGAGCACAACGTTGATGTGCGGTCAAGGGGAAAGGCTTTTGGGAACTGGGAGGGGACGGACACTTTGGACTGGGAAATGGATGCATTTTTAATGGCATAGAAAGTGATGGCTCAGGGGTGAGACTGAGAGTGCGCAACTGCATTATTGATACAACTACAGACAGAGACTCTAAAAGCTGCTGTGGTGCATGCGCATACGGACGAAGTCATGCCCACACCTTAACACCTGTCAAGGTGCCTATGTGCGATATAATGAGGCACACAGCAGACAGACAACCACTGACTGACTGCATCTGACTACTTAGTGTAGGAGTATTCCTCAGCAGCCATCGTTACATGACATGACATGTCAAATTAAACGTGTTTAAATTGAAATAAACAATCATGTGCCAGGCCACACAGTGACAGTAATGCATATAGTCAACAGGCGATCCCATGAATCCTATGATAAACAATGTTTGTTTTGCGACCAAGTTTGTAACTCAATTTCAATTTCATATCAATATACACTAGGGACGCATCAATCATCATTTTCTGGCCGATCATAAACCTCGATCCTTAAAAAGTCTGACCTACCGATGCAGATTTTAGTAGTATACACAGTCAATGTTGCAATCTTGTTTTGTTGTAAAACTGTGAATACTTTTGAAACAATACAAATGGTTTGTTTTAACAGCACATGAAGTAGTTTTCTCAAATAAAAATGAAAAACCTATTTGTCATCTCACAGCAGAAGACAACAGTGGTTGATAAGATCGCTTTTATTTTAAGGGATCGGGCAAGCATCGATCTCCCAAAATGTAGAAAATCGTGGCCGATCTCGATCGCAGCTGATCCTTGTGTGATTACCTAATGCACACTAAGGAAATTAGGGCTGCAACTAACAATTATTTTAATAATAAATTAATCTGTCGAGTATTCTGCCAATTAAATACATACCATAAAATAAAGTGCATCGGTAACTGTCGCTTTCCTTTTTTCCACTTCAATCAAGCGGTGACGTTCTGAAGTTCGCGTGAAACTCACGTTTTGAAAAAACACTTTGTACATGCCTATAAACTGCCTTCCCAAAACCATCTTCCTTTCAGCAGGTCATGTGATGTGAATAGTAAGTAATGCCATCCCGTTGAAAAATATTTGCACAATTTTCAAGAAAAGTATACAACAGTGTTTTCAAATGCTTGCTTTTACATAGAAATGGCAACACTATTAATAGATTCCAAAAATGATCTTTCAAAAGCTTCTCTTTGTCCCGTTAAAAGAGCCAGGCCCATTTGATCCATTTTAACATTAAAAGTGGAAGAAGGAAAAAAAAACAGTTGAGGTCTTTACTGGTCTTACTTATCCTTCTGAGGATCCTTCGGCAGTGAGGGGTTAACAGGAAACCACAGTGCAAGGCCAGGGAACAGGCCCCGTTGGAAATGTCTGTATATGGGAGTATAAGGCTCTTGTAGCTTTTTGCCACAGCGTTGGCAAGCTCGGTCAGGCCCTCTTGCTCAGTCTCCTCCCTCTCGCTCTCCCTTTCTCCAAATCAAACAATTTAGCAAGATGTGCCGCTTGGTGCTTTCTACGCGTGGAGATCTTATGCAACATGGCAGCACATACTTAAATCAGCTAAATAGACCTGACTAGTAATACTGTATGATAACGGGTTAGTGCACGAGAAGCTCCCAGATTTACGTAACATCAGTAGTGATCGCAAGCATGAGGATTGACATTTTAGATAAAGACAACATACATGAAATACAATTAAGATGGGGTAGACATAGTAGAGACACAAAAGCAGAGGAATACCAATTGCATTGCATCCGTCCCTCTTTATGGCAATTCCTACTCCCTGGGATCATAATGCCACTAAATGAAAAGTCTTCTTGCCCTCACATCAAGAGCCTGGTATTATTTTTTAAATGCTGTCCAGGCTTCAGGGAGTTATTCTATGAAGAATACCCATGTGGAGACTTGTGGGGGTATGCAAACTAAACATTTAGCCAGCAATGCATGATCTATCCATCTATAATGTAGGAAGGAGTCCAGAGCTTGTCCTTGGATCTTTTTCCAGAGATATATTTGTGATGGGGAAATATGTCTCCAGATCCCACAAAGCTTTAACCCCCTTAAAGCTTTATTTATGCTTGGCACGTGCTAGCTCCAAGTGGCAAAATTACGTCCTGTGGACGGTCCGTGCAGAAAACATGACGGTCCGTGCAGAAAACATGACGGATGAATAAACAACAGTGTTTTCTATTTCCCGATTCTTTGTTTTCATTTATTTTGTTAAATGTGGACTATTCACCTCAAATTGTTGATGTAAATAATTTATTGAAAAAATAAAATAAATACATTTTGATCATGTTCAAAATGTCTCTGCGACAAGAAAAATCTTTTGGGAGCAAAAAGAGGGTTTTACAGAATGGAGCAAGAGACTTTGCAACATTTTGTAACGAAGCCGGTAGAAAAAGCAACACTCGCCTGCGCTGCTTCGTGAGATATGGGCTTAAACGACAACTATTAGCAGCTTTTAGCACTAACTTTCCACTCCTTTGCCACCGTTTGGGCACCTTTGGGACGGTATTATGCCATCTCCTGGAGTAGCATGCTAATCTATATACCGTAAATATGTGTAACTTGAAAAAATTAACACAATAAACTTTGCTTACAGGGTGGTGCAGTTTGGCCACTGTCCTCAAATTTCTCTTTCATGAACTTAGTTGAAAAGAGTGTAAGAGAACTGCGTTCTGTACACAATAGTTTTTACTTAATCACTTGAATGAAAACAGCACATAATGTCACTGTGTCATGGCCGTGACCGAAGATCAATAGTTGCAGACAATGCAGTGTCTATTTACGCCACACCTTTTGCTATTTGTGTCCTTAAACTCATCCAACCAGACGTTGTAAAAGATCGGATACTCCTCATTGCCTTCCTCTTTGTGCCTCGTTTCCCCTGGCATGATGATCAATGTGGAGAACGGATGCAGAGTCTTTACAACAGCGAAAAGTCTCTAGCATTGGCGAATCAAAAAGAGCTTTGGCGATAACATCTTCCAACCATTTACAAAACTCTTGCCACGGTTAGCCATTACTAGACTCAAACGCGTTGAATCTTCTCTACTACTTAAAGAGACGATGTGAACAAGAGTACAGAGACAGGGTGCAGTTAAAACCAAGTATTAATCTTACATCAGAACCACAGAGCGATGAAAGAAAAGAAAAGAAAAGAACAGTACAGTACATAGAGTACGAACAGTACATTGTATCATGTACGAGACAATCGTCTCAAGTTGAATACAGTTGACCAGCTTTTCCTCTCTCTCGCTCCCAACCTGTGAAACAAAACTGATAAAGTATCATTGCATGTCAAGCAAACTGACAAACTGTTCCTAAAACTTAACCTCTGAAACTATTTTTGTACTAGTTTAATGGTAGGCATACTTGAACGTTTAGTGACCCACTTTAGAGCTATTGTATTTATTTAAACTCTTTATACTTTGTTTCATTCTTTGAAATTTGGTTGTATCACCAGGTATTTTGATATGGTTAATATTTCACCACTGGATATGCGTTTGCTTTTATTGCATTTCTTATTTATTTCATTGTGTATTCTGCATAAAATGTTTAAAAATGGAGGAAAAGTAAGAAAATTGGCACTATGTAATTAGAAAAATACTATATTGGGATATAAAATGACCTATATTGGCATATAAAACGCTGTCCAAACCGTACAGCACTACTTCCAGGCATCATTATTCAGCTGAAAGCAAAATGATGTTTGAGTGTCACGTGACAAGTGGGAAATTCCTAATAATGGAAGACAAGCTAAGGTCCATTGCAAAAAGAAGTGAGAAGAGGAAGTATATGTTTCAAAGAGGAAATGTGTGAGGGAGAAAAACCCCCATATGTACCTCACCTTCCTCCCAGTTTAACCACAGTGAAACCTGTACTGCACGCTTTGCATCGATTGCTGTATGCTGATGAGAACAAAAATGCTGTTACATGGAGACCAAATCGCACACGTTAGACTGGAGCTGACCATGATGCAAGTCTGGTATTGGGCAGTAAACACAATTAGCATGCTGATGTACACTCGCCAGTATGCTGACCTCTACACTACCCCCGGACCATGTGCACCACTGTGAGCGAAGTCCATCTGCTGCCTTGTAACTCTGATATCAGCCTCTACATTAGGTCGATAAAATGTTTTGTTATATCATTAACCTTGTTAATCCTATTAATGCAGACTTCTGCATTAAGTGTACGTAATTATATAGGATAATTGTGCTCTGTCGCCACCAAATTCATAAAGTAGCACTCTTGTTAAGTGTGAGAAATTAAGCACAATGCATTCTAAGTATGGCTGGGGGGGGTAGACTACCACAAAAAACGGTTGACTAATATTTTGCCCCAAAGCTTTGCAGGAACCATTGTATGCCATACACACTAGTTTCCAGGGCACAATCTGTCCCCTCCGCTTCTCTCAAACACTCATTACCTAACTTTTCACAGTTTATTAGCAGCTTCTCTTGGTGGAAAGTGGACATTGCAGTCAGTGACATTTTCCTTATAGTATTAGGGGTAGCGCTGGACAATTGATCGAAATTCTATCGTGATTTAGATTTTGGATTATCTCTATCTTTAAAACTTAACAATTGAAGAAAAACAATTAATGTGCATAACGGCACGTTGTGAAAGTACCCTGAATTCACCATGTTGCTTGAAGCAAGTCCGGAGCAATTCAATGTGATTCTGTCGTCCACTAAAGCTATTTCATCACACCCCAGTTGGAGTTAACTGTAAAACTAAACACAATGACAACAATTACATCTACTGTATATTTAAACACAAAACATGCTTTGTCATACCAACACACATTTCCGCTTGACATACAAAATTATTAAAATAACAAGATAAAATAAATATGATAAAGAGGGTAATGTAATACTTAAGTTTGAAAATGAAGAATGAAAATGCAAGAGGCTTACATTTCAAATGATATTTTATATAAGTTATTTTATATTTGACAAAAACAATAGTGCTCAACATGAAGGGATGAATGGGCGTTAGGCTATTGTTTTAAGTAATTGAAAAAATAAAGTTTTTAAATCAATGAATAATCATTTTATTAAACGTGACTTCAATCTCAATCAAAATAATCGTGATTATTTTTTCAATAATTTATCATCTTCAAGCCCTAATTAGGGGCATGACTCGTCAGTATCCAGCATAGTTTTTTAGTCTTAAAATTTTTTAGATTAAAAAAATAGGATAATCGATTTTAAAAAGATAAAATAGTCACAACCCTAGTTCTAAAGTTCAATTTACACAACATGCGTCAACCGAAAAAAAATGTTGCTCGTCCCAATTGGAACAATTTGGATGGACTAAAAACATACAATAGGTTTTTCAGACCAGCATCGGGCCTGTTCCAAACAGCTTAAACAGAGACATTTTCTATACTCTGTCAATGTGAGCTTGACGTAATTGAATGCTGATTCGTGACACACTAACACCTGCCCAACAAAATGCACACAAAAAATAAGAAAATACTAACAGCTGTAGACTAGACTAGACTCTAGTCTTTCCAAAACTCTAGTCTTTCCAAAAATAGTGCAACAAAACCAAACAATGTGTAATGACTCAACAAAAAAAAAAAGGAATTTAAAACTTAGCTGGCATTGGACCACATTGACTACGAGATTAAGTAAACTTGGCCAACACGCCAAAAAAACAGGAAAAACGTCATAATACATGCGGCTCCTCTAATGCGAAACCTAAACATGAGATATATTCGCGGGCCAGCAGGCTTCAGGAGAAAATGAAATGGAAAACATTCTGAGAACTGGTGATCCTCGTCATCAAATGATACTGTTAAAATATGAAGTTTATTATCCAGCCAACTGGCGTTTCTATGGAATAAAACAAAATTACAGTATAAGCAAAGGATTCACAGGGAACATTTCCTCCATACGCATTTAAAAAGTATGGACTTCACCGTCTGCTCACTGTAGTCCTTCGTCTGCTCATGCCACTGTCTTTTTGTAATTCACACCAGACTGCAGGCTATTGCGTTCTGTCTTCACGATTCAAATGCACAGAAACAAGGGTGCATACTTTCCAACTATTCTTAGTTCCTCTCACTATATTTGTGTGAATGGACGACGTTAGTCAGCTGAAACGTCTACACTCCAAAAAACTCTCAGCATGTTTGCACACTGACTCATACTCTTACTGGCATTGTTTATGGAGCACCGAGGTAGACCTGAATAGCCCTAAGCGAACATGAGTCTTTTCTGTCCATTTCAAGAGTACACTTTAATTCCCTCCTGCTTCCAAGGAACTAGTGTGTGTGTGTGTGTGTGTGTGTGTGTGTGTGTGTGTGTGTGTGTGTGTGTGTGTGTGTGTGTGTGTGTGTGTGTGTGTGTGTGTGTGTGTGTGTGTGTGTGCATCTGACAAACTCTGCCCATATTTGGAACAAACTCACCTCTGTCCTTCACTATTTGAGCTCAATTCCTTTTACAGGTTGGGGCATAATCCTCTATAGTCTGGACCAGAGGAGTTGGCTGACCTACTGAGGAACAAGCCACTTTCACAGTCTTGTTGCATATTTCCCTTATTTCAACAGTTTCACTATCAACAAAATAAACTATTTGTACAACAAAATCTGAATCAAAAACCAAACCATAGATGCCTTAACACAATCGAATTTTCTCTTCAACTGTAATACCTTTGCTCTGCCAGCAGCGTGTCACCGTAAATAGGTCTGACATGAAACATTGTGACATCAGTCATCGTAAAGGTAATTACAGCAACCTGGTGGCACCAGCTGTTCTTTGGTGAGGTGGTAAGAGTAGTAGTATGCTGGAGGTGTGGTACAGCTACTATTTAGCAACTATTTGGGAGAACATTTAGCATGTCAGTATTATTGTTCAACAATCATTTACTATACATACTGTAACACTACAACCACTACCAAGGCAGCGCATGATTGACTACCAAGTAAAATGCACGTTTCCTTGACAAGTATGTTATATGTACTTAACACTGTCATGCATTGCATGTCATAACACAATTCCTTTAACATGCAGAGAAGCAACTTTCCAAGGCTTAACCTAGTAAACCATGTGAATTAATCAGAAAAAGAACATTTACAGGCCATGTGCTCGGACAGGTTTCGCTTGATTGGAGATTCAGGGAAATGTCCACTCATGGCAGGGTGTTGAGTCCAAGTATAAAATAACAAGGTATCCTGCCTTACGTTATATTGCACTTGAAGTTGTGTTTCTAAAGTCCAAATGGCCATATTGGACATTTTGTATGTTTTTTGTTTTGTTTTTAAAGCTAGCGTTTTATAGAATAATCATAAATGAAGGCAAAGTTCTATTTATTCATTTTTAATAGTGAAAAATACATCCAAGTGCAATTTAAGGCACATTCCCTTCGTTTAAACAGGGAGAGTGGATTACAAAGTAGTATCGGTCAACAATATAGAAAACAATAAGAAAAGCAAGCGAGCCAAGCAACAGCTGTCAAACTACTGTTGCAACTTGCCAGCCAGGCACCTGATGCTAACGCAACAGTTAGCTACTAGCCACCAACGCCGGAGACTTGTACTGTATCGTGCAAATGACGGCGTAATTAACTTGCGGTTTCTTCGCGCCCTAAATTTGCTATTTAACATACTTTCGGGTTGGCATTATGATAATGGTGGTAGAAAATATGTAATTTCAATTAAAATGTAGATAATGCAAGCCAAAATGTCAAAGGGAAGTAGTCAAGCGAGCGTTCATGCCACCATGCAGTCAGAGCTGAAAGTAAAATCCGCCAAGGCTGTTGCATTGGTGTCAATGTATTATTTGGTCAGCTTTATTTTGAAGTTTGCCTTAGCGTGGGTGGCGTGTGTTTGCGCGTTTGCAGCTTCCCTGACATGTCTGAATGACGGCACAGTGTCAGCCTAGCTCGCGCAAGTACACACACCGAGAGGAACTTACTCGTTAACATAATTTTGAATATTTTTGTTTTGGTGGAAAAAGTTAATCTTTTCAAGTCAAAGGTCTCGGGTCCGAGTGAAATCACAAGCCATTGTTGTTAAAGTCCAAGTCGAGTTGCAAGTCTTTTAACATTTTGTCAAGTCAAGTCTAAAGTCATCAAATTCAGGACCTGAGTCACGTGACTCGAGTCCACACATCTGTTTTTTCTCTCCGGATAATCATTAAATTGCCTGCTATTTTGCTGTTCAAAGTTGGACATGCTCCACTTAAACGCGGTTCCAACGAGACTTTTGTGAAAAGTATAATCGATCACCCAAGCCCATTAATGCCACGTCTCAGATAACATTAGCCAGTTAGCATAGCAAATACGGCTTCTCTGTCTTTCTCGCTCGTTAATCAAACCTCATAATCGCTTCGTAAGAATGTCGGTACTTGCAACTTTTATATGCCGCCATGGAAGCTATCATTACTAACTTTAGGAGCGAAAGCGCAACGCGTTTATGTGCAATATTAGCCAGCCAAAGCTCGTTGCTATGCTAGTAGAACCGATCTCGTCTCGACTTGAATACTCGCTTGTAGGTAATGTAAGCATCCCAGCGAAGCTTTTGGGGCTGCCCCCGCCATTCCATTTTTGGAAAAACTTAAAAATCCTTGTTTTAATGAGGCTAAAAATGTACGTGATGTAGACACGCAAACTGTTATGCGAAACTGATTATTTCAAGCCTTGTGTTGGCCGAAAGGTGCGAAGGAGTACCCAGCATTCTTTGAGGTGGCTTTTTTTTAACAGTTATTAATAATTCAGTTTTGGTTAAGTTTTTCAAAGTAGAAGGATTCATTATTTGCATTTACCCACCTTGTTTTCTATTAATTTTCATTGACTACAAGTGGTTCAGATAATGGATGGATAGGTGGATAATAGTTGGCAACGTAAGCTTGTAATGTATGACGACTACATATCATGATTCACTGTTATGTGTTGTACAGGCTGCCACCTAGGGACAGCTGTGTGAAATAAGTATGCAAATAAATGCTTTTGACCGTCAAACAAGCGTTTAAGCAATTATTTTGTTTGCTGTAAGTGACAAATGCCGAGAGACATAGAAAAAAAAAAAAAAGACACGATTCGTCTTCACAATAATATTGTCATATCACCCAGCACTAGTGTTGACCATTTAGCAGATGACAACAGTGACCCAAATGACCCCTTGTCTGAATGATTGAGAACTGTACCATTCAAGCAAACAAAATGGGAACGGAGTCTCAGCAGGACCATAAAGTATTTAGTGCCTTATTGAGCATCCATTATGGCAACAAGAGTCTCTCTTCATAAGATCAAGAAAAAAAGGGCTTAGAACAGAAAATGATTAAAAGGAAGTCAAATTTAAATCTTCATGTTTGTTTCTATATTATCTTTATCTTTTATATTTGATATATCCATATGGGTGACAGCATAAGGAAGCTTCCATTATGTCTCATTAAGCAGTGGACATCAGGAATTCACTGTTCACCATCAATGAAGCCATTAGCAATGCTGATCACACAGTAACTCCCCTTCGCTAGACAGTTGATGGATTGCACTGTTAGATGCAGGCTCGCTATCATCTGAGATGACATCACTACATTTGGTTACAGGAAGAGAGCCGTTTTTCAAAAAACAGTCTACATTAGACACGCCACTGTGGAATCGTTAGTCAATGCAGTCAATGTCTTATGCAATCTACAGATAGACATAACTTAAATTTCTAGTTTAAAAAAATGGCTGGCTTTGTACAAAATTCTCTCATGTGAGACCAGTTAGTGAGAGCAAAACTTAAATAGTATCATACACAACAAACGTAACTGCTAAGAGCCACAATTAAAGAAGGAAAACAGCAGCCGCCACCAAGGAAACAGGACAATAGAAGGTTTTGTATGTTGCGGCAAAGCGTCTAATCCAAGAGGCAGGTCAGTATAATGGCCTATTTATGAGTAGAAAAGGTGGGAGGGACCTAGAGGGTACATGTTTCAGAGAAGGGGGGCTGCAGAATTAGGGTGTTATAGCAAATTCACAGGGCAACAGAGATGAGACTCGCAAGCAGTGTGGTACCTTTTTGAGACAATTTGGCAGCCTAGTTTGAAAGGCATAACATGTAACCTCTCACAATGCATGCTATTAGTTTAAAGCACTAACAGGCGTGACTTGCCACAATGACCTTGCGTGCACTTACAATACAGAATAATGTAGCTATTTTGCTCCTGATGAAAGTTTTCAGTTCCCCAAATGTGATTACGTGATGGGGATTTTTGAAGAAATGTACATTTTGCTTTGAACTTGAGGCCGGCAACTATTTCATGTGTTTTTGTTTTGTTTTTTAGATTTTAAAAAAGGGAACCAATTACCGGTAGGTAGGTATGATAGGTGCTGCTCAGATCAGATTTCAAAAGAAAAATCTGGCTGAGCAAGAGTGTTTTAACAAGTGGAGACATGAAAGACACAAACCTACTGTTAAGGATGTTACACAACCCCAAGAGGTGAACACACCACAATTTCCAAAAACAACGGATGACATCATGTAAGGTTTGGATGTCTATGCACAATGTTGCTAAATGCTGTACAGTACACAAAGCTTCCGGCTTTTTGGGAGTCGGACATTAGGGCAATGATGTTTTGATCGAGGCGCAACAACAATATGGAAATAGCTGCCTTTCTGGCTAATCCTGAGGCAGTTATGCAAAAGCCATGACAGACAAACATGATGCAGACGGAGGAGACCATTTTGGTCCTTATAAAGCTGATCAATAAGACAGTGAGTTAAGAAGTTGGAGGTGCCTATTGGGCATTGCTATTAAAAAGCATAGAGAACTCAATGGGTTAAGAGGATGCATGTGTGTGCACAATCATCACTTAAAACCTGTTTTGTTTTTTTATCCAGTCAATGAATCATGAGTGTGGGCTAGAATCACCTCTCCATTATCGCTGACACATAAAGCAGATCAACGTACTTCCTGTCTGTGGTACTAAACGTAAGGTTTAGTCACAATGTCGGTGGTGTTATAAACACAGACAAACAGGGAGGGACGGAAAGGAGGACAAATATCACTGAAATTCTACATTGCTTTTTGTCAACATGACACAGCTATGCAACTTTAAATTTAGCATTGACGTGACCTGCAGCGAGACAAAGAATGAGTGGAATTGGCAAGAATTGTGTAATGACAGACGGCTGCAAATATGCTTCTTAGCACAATTAAGAGAAAATGTTGCACTTTTGACGTGCTGGCTACAGTTGTGGGTCAACATTTACATTCCACAGAGACAAATGACAAAGACCAAGGCGCTGCATTCCAATCCTCACTTCAACAAGGTATGGTCACACAGAACGGCACACTTCAGCCTGCCCTGAACTGAGCCAACCAAAGCGTGATCGTTAGCGGCTCATGCATTGACGATGAAGTCAGCCAGGATCTTCGAGTGCTATTGTGAATTGCACCACACATTGACCATCGACACTTCATACGTACGTCACATCACAGTAATATGCTTCAACTGGCAAGAGACATTCGGGGCTTTTCCGCCAAATTGGATATGAGGGGACTGGCAATGTGACGAGTGAAAAACGCCGCATCTGCAATCGTCGAGTTGTCAAAAACATCACAATTATCTGCCAAGTAAGTTGTCAACTAGTTTTGCTTATTTTCAACCAGTTTGAGCAATCTGACTGATGATTATTTTATTTTTTTAATATTCATAACGATACGGACATAACAAGTTGGCGTATACTGTACTTTATCATCATGGCTATACACAAGTCACAAACACAACAGTAGTCATAAGTAACAGAAAACAATCCATTCACAGAGTTAGTCAGTAAAGTACTGTCTAAGGAAGCCACATAGGTCCAACGTAAAAGTAAAGTGGTGGGCGACTTCGCCGGAGAGCAAGGTCCGTGTTACAATTACATGACAAGGTGCTTGCCACATAAACGGTAGTTTGCAGCACAGGTATTGCTATTCAATCTGTTGAAGCACAAAATGCTAATTGACTTACAAACTGCAATGTGAACCTGCTTATTTTGCATTTTATCTTGCATATAGTCATTAGCACATTATTTCACACACTTCATTTGTTTCTAATCTATCTGTTACCTTACACACACACTTGTGTATTAGTATTTCTATATTTGAGTACATTAGTTTAAGCAACAGACGTTGTTTACAGCTAAGTTTGTCCCTTCAGTGTAGCCCCTCTTCCCCTCAACAGTTGACATGTTTGCAAAGAACACACATTGTCAATGGTTTTCATTCTCAAGAGCTTTACACTTAAACGCAGGCATGCAATTGTTTCCTGTGTCCTCATTAATAGTTATCACACAAGAAGATAAGTACACAACATCCTGTGCTGCTCCGTGTGTTGTTTGAAGGTTTATAATTTACCGTAACATCAGTGCTAATTTTGATTAGTATGTCTTTCTTTTACTGTATAACAGCAGTTAGGGAGCAGACGTTTATTGTTTAATCCTTTGTTTTACATGTAAATTTGATAGCAAACTTCTGCTGGGAGTGACTTGCAATAACGTTTTTGAACATGAGGTACTATTTGACCTTGCAAGTTGCAACCCGATCAGGTCCATCCTGAAAACATGTTGAGTTTGTTTGCCTTCTACATCACAGTCAGTAACACTGTAAAACTGACCTGAGACGACTCCTGCAATATGACAATTTTAAACTAAATACTGTAGGGCGCAGCCCATCAATAATAAACAATATACAGAATGATCACATATTGAAAAGTTAATAGGTAAAAAAAGACAAGTGGATAAAAAACTGTTTGTCTATTCATCCAGGCGAATTACACTAGTACTGCTCTAACATGTCATTCACAAGCTAACGCACACTTAACGTTCTTGCTTGTTAAACTGGATAATTAATATACACCAGCACCAAGAGAGACTAACATTACCTTTCCTCAATTCAAAACAGAACATCGTAGTGACTTACGGTAATTTCTGGACTACAAGGCGCACCTGACTATAAGCCGCGCTAGCTCAACTTGGGGAATACTCGAGTTTGTTACACATATAAGCCGCACCAGACTGTAAGCAGCAGGTGTTTTAATGTTACCACACCGGGTTACCGCTACTATCTTTTCCATAATGAGGGCGCAAATTGTCTCGTTCTTGTTGGGTCTCTCCTACTGTATATGGGCTCACTTGGTTTGTTTAGCTTTGCCTGATGCTCTTGTGCTTCCTTTATAGTGCGATCTTGTGATCTGATGGATAAGCCGCACCTTTGTATTAGCCAGAGGGTCGAATGCAAGTGAAAAAAGTAGCGGCTTGTAGTCCAGAAACTACTGTACTCCATTGCAAAAACTAATGACCATCACGACCACAAGACAATCAGCCACTGCCTCCGGTTGTAGTTGTCTAAATGCAAATATTAAAATGGACCAGGAGCTACAAGAAAGTGCAGCCTGAACTGTCAGTCTGTCACACAAAAACGATCGGCAATCGCAAGGTCTACTTGTCCACTATACCAGAATGTTGATGAGCCAAGCACAACGTAAGCCATATGAGGTCAAGTGAACACACTAGTGAAAATCATACTGTTTTTACTCACTCACTTAACACACAAGCCATAGAACGGATCGAATGTTTCAATTACGGTAATTACCAAAAATATTACTCTGATCTTAAGTCCTAAAACCATGTGTAAACTGGGTCATAGACTTCACTGTAGTGTTGTTGTTGTTTTTACTGACTGAAACCTGTTCCCTTATCTGTATGTACAGTCATAAGCACTAGTTTTATTGCACTGTCTGTCATGGCATTATGGTGAACGAGTGTTTCTGATATACTTTTGCACCATGGAAATCCTTTAACATAAGTTAATATTTAATAACGAGTCAGAAAATAACATAGCTGAATCTCCTCGTCAAATGCTTCTACAATCGAACATCCGAATAAGAGGGGGAGATTTGAGGCCCTTTGAATATGTCATGCTTGGCTTGGGGGAGCATTTCATGAATAGACGATATGCACAACTATCACTTGGGAGATGAGTGACAACATATCAAGGCCAATGCGGGTCTCCGGGTGAAGATGCCTCGTTGATGGCAGATGCTTTGAAGAAACGGATAAGGCAGGCAGAGGAACGCTTCTGATTTCAAAATACATCAAACCTTGAGCAAGAGTGGAGGGGACTATTTTCAGTGCTATTTTTGACTGCTAAAAGCAATTACTCCACAGTCCAAACAAAGCATCTGAAACACATTTTTGGTGTTGGTAATGTTCCATATCATAAAGAAAAATGAGAATGAATTGGAAATATAAAAAATAATTAGTAATATTACAACAATAACTTCACAATTTTGCAAGACAATAAAGAAGTAATATTACAAAGAAAAGTTTATATTTTAATAGAATCAAGCCATATAACAGCACAAAAATTGTCATTACAAGAAAAAATTTGTAATTTTATGAAAGCGAGGTTAAAAAATGCATGCAAAATTGCACTAAAAAAAACTGCAATACAGCGAGGCCGCGAAAAGTGAACCACGTTATAGCAAGCGAATACTGTATTGTAAAGAAAAAATTGGGGTTGACTTCCCTTTTAAGATGAAAAGGTTCATCTTCTATCGGGTAATATCATAAAATATTTACACTTCTCACGTCTGGTTAGATGATCAAACAAACAAAACAAAAGAAGTGGAGAATATATATATATATATATATATATATATATATATATATATATATATATATATAGTTTGTTTGTTTGATCATCTAACCAGAAGTGTAAATATTTAATGATATTACCCGATATATGTGACCACAGTTGCTGGTCTCAGATTGTTTCATTTGCATTTGTGTGGGAATTTGCCATACACTTGTTTAAAAAGACAATTTTCCCCCCATGTTATTTACGTGTTCTGAACTATTCAAACACATTAAAGATTCAATTTTTATCTGGATCTGTGTCAAAACCTAATAGCTTTCTTCCTTTCAGTGACGTTGCTATTACCTGCATAATCTTAATGTCTAACTGTGTTAAGCAGGTCAACCCCTCCCTGTTTCTGCTGATATCAATGTTATGATTAAATATTTGAAATAACATTTTTAAAAATGCCAGGCCAGCCCATTGTGCTCGAGCCAAGACACACTGGGCCTCTTTGGATTGTGAGTTTTGCTTAGGAACTTTCCTCTCCTACTCTATCCGAGCAAGAGGACCCTGAAGTACTTGGAGGAAAGGTTGTTGGGATTCTAAAAATATTTAAGTTAAATTTGACTTTCCAAAGAGGCCCATTGTTACGAAAAAGACTGGCGCAAGATGTGAGATTTAAAAAAAAAAAAACTAGTCACACAGGTTATCAGACCTGCACTGCACTTCTCAAGATTGTGATATCGCAACAAGCAAGCTTGCAAACTATAAAAGGTTGTTGCTTGCAGCTTCAAAATGAAGGAACATGAAAACCAAATCAGCGCTGAGGCGCTTAAAGTGAGGAGTGGTGGTGGTTTCAAAGCATGTCATTTCCAACTACACAGGCTATGACAGGATGTGGAATTTGAGGACACGAACTTCTTTCCACTGAGCAATTTCATCCCTGCTGCAAACCCCAGAGGGAGCTAAATAGTACAAGGCATGAATGTAATGTGTGCCTATGAAATACACGCCTTGATCTCAACGTGCTTTGCATTTAGGACAATTGGTGACCCTGCAATTGCGGCTTAGGTGTCTTTAGGCAACACACAGACTGCTATAAATGCCCTAAGAAAGGCCAAATGCTATTAAGCATTTTAATGAGACAATCGCAGTCAAATATAGCTCACGCAGAAAGACAATATGGATCGTAATGCATGCAATGTTCATTTGACCTGTTCAACTACTTGAGAGTAGCTTTAGAGCGCTTGAACAGGTAGCGCCGGGCTGTCATTATGCGTACACTTCCTGATTCACACAACATCGACTATAAACTCGCAAAGCTCACAAAAATTCCAACATGTTATTGTCTGCTTAAGTACATTATGTTCTGATTAAATGCGTTTCTAAAAGCAAGAAAGAAGATGTGAGCGCGTTCGCCTTTCGAACGTGACGCAAACAAGCAGAAGCGTGTTCAAAACAGCCAACGGAGCGAGTGCAACGGTTGTCGGTACAAAGCGAATGGTGTCCCAGCGCCTTTGTTAAAACTAATGGCCCAAACACAAGAGTGTAGCCTGGAAACACAATAAAGATGAAGGGATTTGAGTCGCTCTTACCCACCTCATTGTTCGGCCGGAGTGGAGCTCCTCTCCTCGCGGACAACTTTGACTCACTTGAAAGCGGAAGCCAGCGGATTAAAGTCAAACCAGACGAACCAACAACAAAGCTGCGAGAGATGTGTCGAAGTGGGGTGTAAAGTCGCATCTACACCCGCAAACGGGGTAGCAACTAGCGGGATAATCGAAGCACACACTTCGACGATTTCCTGGTTGTGTGGAACTGGGAGAGAAGGGAGGGGGTGGCGGGTGGATACAGTAGCGCAGCGGGCTTGTCAAGTCCAATCACTATCTCACGTTGGTTTCTACGAGCTGAATCTGGGAAAGACGGAAAATAACGACGCTGCTGTATAAGCAAAAAGTTAGCCCTCTTACGAGACGTCGCGACACCAGTCTCGTTTCTACACTTGTGTGCACAAGCCAGACTTTTTATCCGCGGTCGGTCGGTCTGCAACTCATTGGAGTGTGGGCCCAGCCCGCCAGCTTCAAAGAGGACTGTGAGGTCTTGTGCTGCGTTCAGGGCGCCTCTGGGGGGAAAAATAAAATAAGCCGAACACGTTCTTCTTGATCGTACGCAACGCTGTCATTTATAACTGCAATGACTTCAAAGAGAAAAGGGTGTAACGCGCCTATGATACAACCTAATACGAGAGTGTTATTTAAATAAGCATTCTCTGATGAGAGGTACAGTACACCCCATGGGTGAATATAGAGCCCTCATCTCAGTATGATGTGTCAATCAAAACAGATAGACAACACGATTATAATATTGCCCTACTTTCCATTTTCGTAAAGAATACAATTCCATCCGCTCATCCAGTTAAGATCATACATTTGTTACAGTAATCTGATTACATATCTCCTAACAAGGCCATATTTGCGTATTACTTCATTACTTGGATGTTGCTGAGGTGATGTAATAACAATTAAAGCATTTCACAAATTCCTTGCCATATGTCAAAGATGCATGCGTGGAATTATGTCAACGAGCACCACGCATGTTAAGTGGGAGAGCTGGCAAAACTAAACAAAAATCTTAAAATAAGTTAGTGTCTCAACTTGTCTCATAATGGGGTAGATGCCACGGACTTATAGAAATGTTAAATAAAGTGAGAGAGAAAACAAGGGAAAAAAGAGGCCTCCGATTTCCGGGTTTCACACATCAACGTCGTTTCCGTCCACTGACGGCCACGTTCCAACACTTTTTTAAAATTGTATTCTTTATTATTTTAACTTCAAATGTACAACACATATTGGCATAGTACATTGGTAAACATTATATAGAAACGGTAACAGACAAGCTTAGAAAACTCCAAAAACAACATAAAATACATAAAATAAAATAAAGAAGAAAAAAGAGAAAGAAAGAAAGAAAGAAAAAAGGGGGGGGGGCTGGGGATATCAGCAAGGTTAAATTCCTCTAGTAAATCACACAAATTCACTGCATTTTTTTCTTCATACATTTCAAGGATAAAAAATAATGACACAATTCTTTATGAAAAACCTAAAAGTTTGGTTTAGATTTCAAGAATCTATATTTATGTTTAAAAAAAAATTATTACCAAGAATTATGAGTATGTTAATGACCAGGTCATGGAATGACTCTTTTACAGAAATACCATACAAAACATCTTCTTTTGTCAAAAAAGAGAGATTGGGCAATTTAGGGAATAACCAGTCATACAAATCTTCCCAGAAGGCTTTAAAAACTATGCAATCGTAAAATAAATGTTCAGTTGTTTCAATGTCTTCATTACAAAATACACAGTTGTTGTAGTCCAAATTGAAACGCTTTTGTAAAAACTCGGAATAAATATCTTTGATAGCACATTGCAAAGGAACGATATCTAATTATGTTGAGAATGTGAGGAAAAAGTACTTAGATTTTTCTCATGGTCCAGGTTCAACACTAAGATACAGAACACACTAAAAGCATTCCTTCTTTCTAATGGGGAGAGAAGTGGAAGTTGGGATGAGAAAGGAATGCATTACCACTACATGGCATGCGTAAACATCCACAACAAACCCAAATATGCTTTTAGTTCCACTACACGCGCACAGTGCTCTGGCCAACTGTTTGCGGGGTATTCTTGAGCGCTGCTCCAACTGTTAACCCTGCTGTCCACCAAAGCTGTCAAGTAAAGTCAAATTTCTTTCCCATCAGTGAGTGTGCAGTTTCGCAGATGATTGCGTATCAGATCCTGTGTGAGCATGTGCTGAACATGTGCTGGAACATGTTGCCCAAGTTGGTTGAGTTCCCAACTAATATGGCAGCTCTTAAAATATTGAAAGAAAGTCATGCTCTAATTATATGTTTCTCTAGGTACCGCAACTTTATTTTCAGAGCTTGACGTCAGTCGGTCACTCTCTTCGACAACTGGCCGTCTGACAGAAGCTATGGAATGGAAATTTAGAAAAGATATTTGAGCAGGCCAAGGAGCACGTAAGAGATTGTTGTGAAAGTTTGGAATCATTAACAGCTCTGAACTTGTTCAAGTATGCAAGACAACAAATGAAGACCACTGAAAATTCCAGTTAACTCAAAGGTAGCTGATATTAATAATAAGAGATTGCGAAATAGTGTATGAAGAATATTACAGCATGCACCTCTCCCCACCCCCCCACCACCATCTTATACATGTGACTACCACCAACGACAAGGCCGGACTGGAAAATATAATGTATATGCACTATGCTCACAAGATGACAGGCTGAAGCTCTTCTTGACCATACAGGTAAAACTCTTAACTGATTGAATGATAATTCCCCAATCCTCATTCAAACTTTTACATCAAAGTGTATACTTTTACTCCTTTTCGAAAATGTTAGTGTTGTTTTGTTTGTTTTTGTATTGACTGCTTTTTTTTCTATTTACTGTTTGTTATCACATTTAAAATAAAGCCTTCATGTATTAATTAATTAGATAATTAATTAATTAGACATACACACTCACATGTACATCTAAGGACAATTCAAAGTGTTCCGTTAAGCCGACATGAATATTTTCGTAATGTGGGTAGAAGCCGGCGTACCTGTGGAAAACCTGGAGAACATGTCAACTCCACACACGAAGACCAGAGTCGAGTTTTGAATCCTGAACCTTGGAGATGTGAGGCAGACATGCTAACACAAATACCACCATGCAGGATAAAATATTAATCCAAAACTTGTAATGTACTGTATAAGTAAGGCCAATGTAGTGAAGACCACCTTTAGTTGCATAAAGCATCCAGTTTGGTAAAATGGGACCATTCGAGGTATTTTCGAGAGATGACAAATCCAAGTCCAGAAAGTAAAATACCTGCCACAGTTTGGCTTTAGCCACAGGTGGACCAATAGGACCTCTGCTTATTTACGTAAACTGAATTATGATTTGTCAAGTTACTCCGGTTTCCTCCCACTTTCCAAAAACATGCATGGCAGGTGAATTGGACACTCCAAATTGTCCATAGGTGTGATTGTGAGTATGGTTGTTCGTCTCTGTGTGCCCTGCGATTGGCTGGCAACCAGTTCAGGGTGTAACCCGCCTACTGCCCGAAGCCAGCTGGGATAGGCTCCAGCAACCCCTGCGACCCTTGTGAGGACAAACGGTACAGAAAATGGATGGATGGATTTGTCAAGTGCTTTTTTACTCTCTATGTACTACCTCAGGTTTCCACTAGATGTCGTAATCAAACAAGGATTGTAAATATGCACTGCCACCTTGTGTACGTCTGCCACAGTATGCAGTTCACAGGGTGGAGAAACTAAAGTACTAAACCCTTACATTTTCTCAATACACTCAGTCTAGATGTCTTAATTACCCTTTAGTGAATAATGATTATAATTATCCCTAAAAAATATATTGAATGCCCATTTTTATTTTAAATAATGTTGAATCCAATTCAGGATATATAGGGAAGGAGCAGAGGCCAATAAAATCATTTCATTTTTAGTAAAACAACATAAATTTGGGAATTATTGTCCAAGTGTTCATAATTTGTTACAGACTTACAATGCATTACTATTTTAGATATATATATATTTTTTAATCTACGTTTTTTAATTACTGTATAGGTTGTGCACTATCCGGAGCACTATTTTGCTGTACAGTCCATTTGCTTCTTCTTCTGCTTGTAGAGTCATACATCATCATGCGTGTGTTTGCTGTTTATGCCTTTCACCATCCCAGAAAAGTGAGCATTTGAAGGTTTACACATCTTGTTCTCTTCCTCCTGGTGGCTCCTACATTCTGGCCGTGGTTGTGCTTGGAAACAAATCGCGGTGGTGGCTCAGGTTGCTGCGCCACCAATGCCCCAGTGGGGTCTCACATTGCTAGGGCATATAGATGCCTGACCGATTGCTATCATAATCACACTTCCGCCTCTTTGTCATCGCTTACCTACTAAATAAAACATCTATCTTCCTGCTCAGGGACATTCACTACCCAAAATCTGAGGGAAGAAAAAATTATTTTGATGAGACCTTGAATAGTGTCAAACACAAAAATCATTCATTACTACTGTTGGAAATGAAAATATATATTTAAAGTAAAACAAAAGGTTAACTCTTAGTTTTGAAGGCCAAACGGCATTCTTTAATTGCCTGTCATAGTTAAAATATTTCACGCACGCACGCATACAAAAAAAATAAAATATATATATATATATATTTCCAGAGTGAGGGTATCCAATTCATATTTTAATTGCGCCATATATTGTCATTGTGGTGTCCCTCAAAATGCCGTTGTGGCCGTGAAAATTTTGTATATTCACCTCCTCATAATATTATCAAATGTCAGACATTGTACACAATTAGTTATTGCAAGGGTGATTGTCAATGACCCCTACATTTTATTGTGAAGACATTTTAACAAATTTAAATACAAATTTAGTTTCAGAAAATGTCATCCCTGCATTGGTCCTCAGCAGATTGTTGAAATAGTATTCATTTTATGTCGTAGCACAGTACGTAAAAGAGTTCAGGTAGAGTTTGTTGAAAAGTAGTAATAAAAGTTGTTCTGTTCAGCATTGAAGATTACAAAGTAGCCAGAAGAGGCAACAGATGAAGGGTGTGAAGTGACAGTAAGCACATCTGCTTTTATAAATAATGCAGCAGATCTTTAAACGGCAGTTTGTCACATATCGAGCGTTACCCACTGAAATCAAGCCTGACAAATACGATTCCGTCCAGGGAGAGGGGGAAATTGTGACTATGGGAGGAAAGTCATACACATATATACAGATGTCTCAGGAATTAAAGAAGAAAAACAGAATTGGAGCTATGATGACAACCATTTTATTACTAAAATGCAAAATACAGACACCTTCTGGAGACAAATCAAAGCCTTGTTTTCTATGGGCACTGTGTCTTACAATTAGGAAATGTAAAAAAACAAAAATAATGGAAAAAATGTAGAGACAGACCCTGGGGACAATCCACTGGACCCCATCAAGTTCATTTTCCTGTGATGAGAGGATTTCTCAGCACAACAATGACAGAGTCCCCTCTGAGAAACATTTTAGAGATGTAGCGATCCTTATTCACTGGTTTAGACTTCTTCTTTCCTTTGCCACTCTTGGGAACTTCAGTCCACATCTCCTTAACGTTCTCCAAGACCATGTTGCAATGCCTGAAAAATATATCCCAAAACAAGGCTTAAATAGACAACTAAAATAAATTCTACCCCACAAAAAAATGCACGCCATAACACGATGAGTACCTGTCAAAAGCTTTGACTCTCCCAAGCAACTTTTTGTTGTTGCGACAGTTAATGAGGACTTGTGTGTTGTTCTTGACCGACTGGGTGAGCACAGACAGGGGGCCTGTGTTGAATTCCTCCTCTTCACGTTTCTGGAGCTCTTCTGGGGTCATTTCTGACTTGGGCTTGGTCAACAAACTCCTATAATGAATGAATGTTAACCTACTGAAATCTCGATAAAATAGCTTGGACAAAAATACATCTGGTCCGACGATTGACCAATCAGAGCAGTTCACGGCAAAATACTGCTACCAGGAGATTTGCCGGTCATGGCAAAACAACCACTGCTCATGAACAAAGCTCATTGCTAGGCTGTGACGGTGATGTAAACAGCAGAAAATAAAATGTAGCCAAGCCATTACTGCCAGTGTAATCAGAGACAACATACCTAAATCAAGCTATTGTCAGTTCCTAAAACACATAATACACAAACTAACAACAAAATCTTTACAGAAAATGAATAGCAGTAGTAACCATTCGCAGCATTGGCATTCGATAGTAGCATATAGACAAGAACAGAGTCTTGCTGCTTCGAACCTCGAAACTAACGGGTTGTGAGAGTTTATTATTATAAACAAAGCAGGCGTAGGTAAATAGTTAGCATTGATAATAAGACGTGAATGGTATACAACGAGCAGGTTAGCTTCGGCTAAATGGCCTTGGCTAATATGGTTAGCATTGCTAACATTAACGACAAGCGCTACGGTTACAATGTAAGCACTGGTAGAATATCCACTGTGAAAGCCTAGTCTATACCACATCGCCTCCGTGTTTTTATAGACCAAAATACTCACATGATTGCCAATGAATGATTTCCGCCAAACTGCAGTGGTCACGTTCCGAATTACTCCGTAGGCTCAACGATTCCTACTCGCGTGGGAACAGAACTACTTCCGGGTGTTCCGCGCCTGAAATGTGCACAACTTCCGGGTTGTTTCAATACGTCAACATTTGAAAATGTACTGCGTTGCTAACCCCGATCAGACGTACACAAAATGCTGCCAAATTTGGCAATTTTTTGTCTCTCTCAATAATAATAATAATAATAATATTTTTCTGTTCATTATTATTTTCTAGTCAAGTGATTAACAACCTTGGAAGTGGGCACATGACATGAGTGTTGTGAGAGATTTTGCCGCGGGAAATTATCCTCGGCTATCCGTTTTAATTGGTCTGCAAATTATTATTTATGTACTGTACAAGTACTACTACTACTACAAATAAACGTAGCTTTTTTTCATCTATATATGTCCGTAAGGCACTGTACAGTGACTGGTATCATCATTATCATCATCATCATGAACTATTTTAATAAACAGGTTGTGTATATTTTCGTGACTGAAAAAATTTAATTTTCCTTATTGAAACAACCTACTGAGATTAACCCAAAACCATAAAAACAGTGAACAACAAATTTGTCACATACTGAATTTTATTCAGACTGATATATTATTTAAGAAGTGTCTCATGCAGGTTTACTGTTAACATGGATATGAAACATTTAAACCATGAACCCTCAATAATGAAAAACATCGTTACGCCATCCTTACTTTACAGTTTCAATGAAAAATACATGATATATGCAAAACAAATATAATATACTCATGTACTGTAATCCACTACCCATTCAAGTTCATCAAATTAGTTAAAGCATTATAAACTTTCATGCATGAAACAAATTGAATTAAAAAATGTTAAAAGAAAATTTCCCATAAACAACATATCCATGTCAAAGTTATTTTTTTATACAAAATAAAAAAAAATTCACCTGCGTGCAACAAGTTCACATGAAATGATAGGTATTAATGTTTATATACAGAACAATGTACAATGCATTACTTAAGTTACATTCATCATCTCATCATAATTATACGCATATTAATTTTATTGTGAAATTTTGCTCACCAAAGCCTCAATCTGCAAGCCCTTTGTGCTGAGCAGTGGGACAACACATATGACAACACTAAGCCTTCAGTGGGCTGCAAAAAACACTATAAATTATGTATTAATCACTATAGAGTTGAACTAATTTGGTAATGCAGAAGTGCAATTTGTCCATTTCAGATAAGATTTTGCATCATACTCACCTTTAAGATTTTGCAAACATGTTCCTGCCTCATATAGATGCATTGCAATTGACAGCGACCATATACAACTATAACTTTACATAAAGAGTTGTCAATGCCACAAGTGCTTTTTGATTTGAGTATTTTTGCATTTCATAATTCCAAAGTATTTACATGCAGTATTCATGAATAATACATAGAAAAAGGGTAAATATAAAGGCTGTTTTAAGTTTTACTTGATGTCAAAACATAATGGCATAGTCATAATTTGTTATTTAAATCGTATTACATTTTTAGCATTTTTAATTCATTCACTGCCATTGACGGCTATAGACGTCCAAAATTCATTTGAACTATTTCTATTAGTTTAATTTTTTTCCCACTTTTGTTAACAAGAGTATGAAAACCTAGATTTGTTTTATTGTACATTTAGAACAGATATAAAATGTGTGATTAATTGTGAGTTAACTATTAAAGTCATGCGATTAATTCCGATTAAATTTTTAATAGCCTGATGCTCCAATTTTTAAAATCTTTTCTTTTTCTTTTTAATTCATTCACTGACATTGACGGCTATAAACGTCAAAAATTCATTTAAACTATTTCTATTAGTTACATTTTTTCCCACTTTTGTTAACAAGAGTATGAAAACCTATATATTTTTTTATTGTACATTTAAAACAGATATCAAATTTGTGATTAATCGTGAGTTAACTAGTGAAACCATGCGATTAATTAATTAATCGCTTGACGCCCCTAATTTTTAATTATTTAAAAAAATATATATATATTGATATATATATATGTATATTTTTTTTTAAAGAAGAAGAAAATATTATTAAAAACTGGGGGCGTCAGGTGATTAAAATGAATTGTAATTAATCGTGTGACTTCACTCATTAACTCACAAATAAAAACAACAACAACAGATTACTAAAAATTAGGTGTCAATGGCAGTGAATGAATTAATCAAACATTAACAATTGTAGTCATATAAAACAAGTTATAGGCTATACATTTAAAAAAAAAAAAAAAAAAATACATAAGGCCACAATAAATATCTAAACATATAATTGAACAACCTAAAATGTTTTTCTTCTTCTTTTATAACAGTTCTACTGAGGGTTGTTTTCCAACTGTGGGACAGGGACTGTATTAAATGCTCCTGTCCACAAATAGCATGTGTTCCTCGACGAAGGGAGCATAAATCATCCCAGGTTCTGTTCCTTGGAAATTGTCCGTGGAACGTCTTGTTAGTTGACTTTTGAGTCACACCGTGGTATTTTGTTGGAGTAGAACATGTTCGCTTGCCCAGAGATCTCGCTGAGAGGATTGATCCTGCAGAGAACAGGCGCACGTCGGGATGGACGTGGAGTCGATGACAAATTCTCGTCGCCAAGAGTTTTGCTCGCGGCTGAGTCCAATATATGACGTCCCCTGGTGCGTTTGCACAAAGCTGCTCGTACTGGAACTGCCTGGGCTCGGACAGATGGATCGCGATGTGTGTACATGCGACGTGGACAAGCGAGGGTGCATGCTTACGTCATGCTCAGCTTCCAAGTAGTGGGTGCTCACCGGAGTTGCGAGCGGCATCAAGTGTGGTACCGGCCAGTAAAAGGAGCTGGTGGACATCACGCGAACCGCAGCCCCCTTGGATAAAAAGGAGGAGGAGGTTCCAGTTCTGCGCCTGAGCTTCCCCGAAGTGCTGCCGATGAAGACGTTCTCGCTGCACGAGCCCAGCATCCAGTAGCTGCCTTTACCCGGGTCGTCGAAATGGCGCGGCACTTTGACGAAACACTTGTTCAGACTCAAGTTGTGCCGTATTGAGTTTTGCCAGCCACGCCTGTTGTGTCTGTAGAAGGGAAAGTTGTGCATGATGAACTCGTAGATGCCGCTTAGGGTGAGACGTCGTCCCGGACTTTGGCGGATGGCCATCATGATGAGAGCGTTGTAACTAAAAGGTGGTTTGTCTGCTCCAAGGCCAGTTGTGCTGTCTTTATCGTTCCTCGCTGGTTTGGAATCAACCAGTGCTGCCCGGTCCCGATGACTGGATGTATTTGGACGCAACAGGCTGCTGATGCTGAATTTAGACTTGTGGCAGAAACCGTGCGAACTGTTGGCGCTCTCCATGTTTGGGATGAGAAAGTAAATAACAGCGTGGTTGCAAGCAGACGTGTGGTGAGGACAGAGTCTTGATCCAAAGTGGCTCAGGAGACCAAGAGAAAGTACTTTTGTGTGTGTGTGTGTGGGAGGGGGTCAGTGTGCAGTAGCAAATGCGCATGATCACTGACCACTTGTTGCCAACGATTAACCCACCCCGCCCTCACCCGAAAAATACAGACCCAAGCTTGACGAATTTGAGAGCGGTTCCATTAAGCCGTTTTGTATTTTTGAAATTTGAAATTTCGCATTGCATGAATTTTTTTTCTCTCCTTCAAAATTACTATTATTTTATTATCAAAGGGCCTTTGAAGGCCAGGGAAAACACTGGCCATGGGAATGATGTACACCACAATCAAAAATATATTGTTAAATTAATGTATTTCTAGTTTCCAACCCATACATTTTTGGGGGATATTTTTTTCAATACATAATGGCTGATCATTGCATTGTGACGGTGTACCTCCAAGTAATATTCAGTGCATATCATCCACTCAGTTAATCAAGCTAGTCTCATTTGTACGTTTTTCTACATCTCAAGTGTCATTAAACGAGGGGAAAGCAGTTGCTTGTTATGACAGTAGGTCACGAATAAGACAAAAGTATAGCAGTTATTGTCTTTCTAGAAGTAGTAAGTGTCTGATCATGTCAATAAAATTACACAAGCATATGGTTGAAACAACCCATTGTTTTAATAACAAAACTGTGTGAAAATGACAACTGGTAAGAAATAACTAATAAAACACAAATATATATTCACAAAATGTCTGACAAACACACCATACACACTATTCTGTCCATCTATGTCCACAGTGAGGGGCAGTGCAGACGTAGTAAAGTCTCATTGCATCCTGTGTTTGGGGGGGGGGGGGGGGAAGATAATATATGATTAGAATTGAAATCTTGTCTTCACTTAAAGACCACAAAGCATCCCACAGGATAGCCTCTAATAATTGATGACACTGTAATACATATTTGGACCATATCAACTGGGAGATAAGTAAAAATAAAATAAGGAGTTTGATCATTTATCAGTGTTACTGTTAGGGTGCTCATTGTTTATACAGCATTTCAAGTGATTTGGAGGGCATGAATATGGAAACAATGATTACCTCAGCTTTCATGCTGTGTGACTGGAAGAACACTGCCTCCTTGTGACCACATCTAGGGAGAAATACGGTGTAACCGTGCACAGCGTTATAACATGCAAACATTCAGTGATACATACTCTTACTAAACCTAAATAAATATTCGCAGGTACATGAATATACAGTGTACATACATGTAATGGGTATGTCAAAAAGACCTTAGATTGGTTAATAATTTGTAAAAAAAATAACACGGACCCATGCGTGCGGACTGACCAATAATATAGATTTGTTTAGTTTCGGCCTGACACAGCACATACTGTAATCTATATGCATATATATATATATATATATTTTTTTTTAAACAACTAACTTTTATACATTCTTTCCTGACCCATAACTTAGCTTAGCAAATGCAAGAAAATACAATTGAAATAAAAACCAATGTACATTTAAGTGTAACATAAATGAGTATGTGCAAAGATTTCGAACTAAATCATTATTTTCTGTGGCACAGGATAACAAATATTCATATATATATATATATTTTGTCAACATGTAGACATGAAACATAATGTACGTGTGAACAAAAACTACATTTTAGGTGGGACAAATAATAAATAAATTCATAGAAATGCCAGCATGCGTAAGTCTGATCATCAAACGTAATTTCAATATATAATGCATTTCTTTCTGTTCACTACAGTATAAATGGGTGCACTGCACACCACCAGGAGTAAAACTTACTTAGGGCAGGGATGGTCTTCTGTTCTTGGTAACGTTGGATCTTGAGATACATCAGCAATGATTTGGGTCAATTCACTGCAGAAAAGGTAAAAAGAATAATGTAGGTAACTAGGGAACACAATATGTCATTTTTGCAGCCTTAAAAACACATAACAGCTGCATGACATGTTATAACATTGCATCTTATTAACCGGCACACATACATTTGCGCACATTTCCACCATTTTAGCCTCACTGATTCATTTTAATTTCTTTCCATCCATTTTCTGGACCACTTACCCTCTTTACTTTTTTTGCGTTTTATGTGAAGCTATTTTCTTTGTTGTGACTATTGGTTTACTTTGTACAACACTTTGGTACATTGTGTGCGTTTTTAAAGTGCTTAACAAATAAAGTTGGATACAGATTGTAAATAGATACAGCAAGTAATGCAAACTTGGAACTTCTTTTCAAAACAGACGGTTACTTTAAACAAGAAAAAAAACAGCCACTCTAAGAAGTTCACTTAATTTTACACACATCAATATGTCGTTCAAAATGCAACAATGTTCATACTTACTCAACCTCATGGGTTATCTTGTTGACATAAATACAGCTGTTGTCCGCCTCCTGCTGGTAGTCACAATTTCTGCACTGTGAGATTAGAAGATTTCAAAATTCAGAGACTAAAAGTGCCAACTTAATTCCTGATACTTGTATGGCCAAGAAACAACCTTGTGCCTTGCTTAAGGAATTACAACAAAAACTGATATAACACATCTACAGCATAACGTTATTTCTATCTGAAAGCAGTGCAGTAAACTCACAAACTTACCGCGTAGAGTAAGATCCGATTCTCCTTATCTTCTTTTGGATACAGCATATTGTTACTGAAAAAAAAAAAAAGATTTAATAATAAAAGCACTCAATGCAAATATCGATTAAAACTTAGATGCTGTTATTTACGATCCCTTCACGTTGCCCTAACATTTTGTAGCATCGCTAGCTTAACTAAACTCATGTATCACAATCTTACCACTCTTGACAAAATCGGATGCCCACAAAGCCCGGCTCGTACGTCCCGGTTTCCAAGTCCATTGGAATGACTATTGTTTATGGTATAAAAAAAAGAAAAGCAAAGCAAATACAGTACTATCTAAATTTATTTCAGTCTCGGTCTTGACACGCAAAGACGAAACAACGCTTGGAAAGCAGACTAGTGCGCATGCGTGTGTTTGTTGAAGCTTACGTTTTTAGACAGCGCTTCACAGTGGTTGGAGGTGGCACATTCAACGGAAGTCACTTTTTTATTTTTTATTTTTTTAAAACATTGAACTTTATTTAAAAAAATCAACAGTGAGCAAAAACATGTAGAAAACATATACATTCTACAATATAAACAACACAAACACAAAACACGCCAGGGAGGTTACAAAGGATATAGAATAGAAGCTAAACAAAATAAAACCAAGATAAAGTTTAGACAGCTTCTGGATATACACAAGCAGATCATGAGGACAAATAACTGTTTTATAAACACAAAGAACTCAATGAAAATTAGCTTCTTATACATGAATTTGGATCTGTGAATGTAACATTTTGCTAATGTAATAATGTTTATCAAATAAAATTGTGAGTAGTAGGCAGTCTTGTCATGTTCAAATATACCAAATAATACATACCGGTATTTCCAAAATAAAGAAAAGCCTGGTTACATGTGATCCTTGATGAATTGTCAGTTTGCATCAGAACTGCTTTGACCAGAATAAATGGATTTAAGTTTCTCTTGAGTCAATACAAAAACTACAATTAGTATCTAAATATTTATTAAATTTCAGCCAATATATATTGGATGGGTAAAATCTATGCCCCATTTTAAAATAAATGTCTTTAACTTTAGTTGTAATGAAAAATGTATGTGGCAAAAGCCCGGAAGTCACATTTATCGTTTAGAAGTAAACAGTTAAACTTATGCATTATATAATCAATTAAAAACATGCGAAAACCAATTCCTATCTATTTTCTATGCTGTGTTTAAAACAATATTTTTTCAAAGTTCAAAGTTCAAATTCTTTGATAGGGTATATATACAGTATAGGGACTTGTTGTTCCATACAACCGACAGAAGAGATTACACACATCGCTGTCCATAGAACTCTGTCTGTTTGGCAGTATCTGCTGCCTGTTTTATATATATATATATATATTCCACTCTCTCCCCTCCCAAAGCCTGAGCCCTTGATCCTCGAGCTAATTCCATGAATCATCCAAGTCTAAATTCACTGATGGCGCAGCGGCACACAAAGTTGAAAGTTCAGATTGCTAGAATGAGACAAAGGAATCTCTTAAGCAAACAAGATGGAAGGACTCGAACAACACACTGTAAATTACAAAAAGTTTGAGCTATGTGCAAGTAGTCATACAACTCTGGATTCTGGCTGCTGTTTGTCGATAGTGCTCGCCATCTGTGTGCCCTTGCACCAACGACGCACTGTGCCAACTCATCAGAGGGGACTGTCAAGGCTGGCTGACGTCACCCATCAAGCCTGTGTAATCGAAAGAGACGCTAATCCAAAGCCTGATTGTGGGTCGGGGCTGGGAGAGGGAGGACGATGACACAAGGAGGGAAGTTCGAAGGGAGCACATGTTGGAAAAGTTGGATTGAGGCTGTGCAAGTGAGGCAGGTGCTGTCCTAACTGGAGCAAGGCCGTCAGGCACTTCGCCCCCTTGCATCCTCATCTCCTGAGCATCTCTGAAGGTGCGGGACGCCCGCATCCAGGCCTCGTCCTGGACACCAACAGCCTTGCCGAGAGCTCTGCAGAGGGGGAATGTTGCGGGAGCTTCTCCCGTTCTTTTGAACCCCCCATTATGCAAACTCTGCCCACTGTCTTCACCACAGTGGATCTGTGCCAAGATGGAGAAGAAGACAGCTACCTGACAGCAAATGAAGGGTAAGGGGAGGCATGGTTTGTTTTTTATTGGAGGCAGACATCTCCCAACTGACCTTATTTTGAACCCAAATTGGATTGGTCATCCTTCATTCAAAAACTTTTGTTAAACCTAACAATATAGAAAATTATAATCTTTAGTGTAGCACTCCAGAGTAGCCATTATAATAATACTCAATTTATTTTTATTTTTATACACGTCTGCCTTAAAGGTTATGTTTATTTTCTGATTATTGTGTAATTGTGAATAAATGTCCTGCACTCTCCACAAAACTGATTGTTAAAAAAAAGAAAAAAATCAAGTCACGTACTGCAGAGTTTGAAGCATATTTAGTCCATGTAGATTTGATTTTATACAACAAGCTTTGCTGCTAGCAATGTGGAGTGAGTGGAAACACACAGGTGTTCAGAGAGAGTGTATATGAAGGGGATTACATAGAGGCTAAGCTTCTTCATAATAGCTCCTGTAAGTTTCCATCCCAGGTGGCACACAAACAGCTTAGTGTGACACACTTGTCATCGGCATCATATCAGAAATGTTTTTTTGTCGGATTGTGCACGTTCCACAAATGGGTCAAAAATGGCAATGTCCCCTCCAAAGCTGATCCGGTTAGGATGAGAACAGATGAGTGTCCTTGTTTTTAGCCAAGCAGTGTTTCTTCATTTTCTAAATAAATACGTCTGACCTGAAAGCAAACTTCCCCCATCTCATGTTTTATTGAATCAAGTTCACTCTGAGCCTAAGAATCAATACTTGCTTTTTTCAGTCATATTGGGCTTTGTATACATAAATTTTTTGTTTTTGAGTCAGAAACATTCTAAAAATGAACACTCAATATGGATTTACACAATGTTTAAGTGTCAGTGTCATTTAGTGTGCATGTCATGTAATACCTGGCCAGCAGGTAGAGCTGTTTGTCCTGTTGTTGTTGCCCGCAATCGGTTGTTATATTACTAGCATGCTAATAATGTTTCTGTTACACCAGCCATGTTCACATTTTGGCATTTAGCAATTATTAAGCATCTCAGGTACACCAAAAGTGATGGGGATGGTCAAATGACATCTATTTTTTCAAATGCTTAAGCTAACCAAAATGGTTCAACTAAAAGTACACGAATCCCACAGATCAAATTTAGCATTTCTGCGCAGTCCATGCATTCTATTTACATTTAAAAATAAGCATCAGTTCAAATTGTAGGCAATGTTTAACATGGTTACCATGCATGTATTACACAATGACCATTTACATTTTGCAGTGAAAACACAGTATGTGAGGGAAACTAACTAACTAACTAACTAACTAACTAACTAACTAACTAACTAACTAACTAACTAACTAACTAACTAACTATTGCATGTAAGTTTATTTATTTTAATGATGCAATACTGAATATATTTTTTGCAGTTTTTTTTTAGAATGACTTGTTACTATAACACTGTACGTGCATCTGCCATAATAATCCAAAATCATAAAATCATTTTTTTAATCCTCTTTTAAGGACATTTCAATCGTGTTCTGATAATCTAAGGTGCTCTAATTTGTAATATACATGAATTGATCACTTTTTCATTTGCAATAGCTATAAATATCACAATATCTATATTGGTTAAATAGACAGTTAAAAATAAATCTTTCTTAAATCCTACAGCTACTGTAAGTGACGCTCTTACCAAACACCAAAAAGTGCCCAAAGAAGATTCTATATAAAGTAACACTGAGATGAGATTTGTCTTTCAGATGAGATGTCATTAAGGAGTAAGCACGATTTTTAACAGATTGCGTGCTACATCATGACTGAAAGTCAATTGAAGCAAGAGTAAAGCGGGGACAGAGCCAGAGAGCCAGTAATTAAAAATAGAAAGAGAAAAAGTAAGTAGAGGGGGATAAAAAAAAAAGATGATTTCAGACAGATCCTCAGTACTTCTTGACCACCCTCTCATTTTTTTATGGACACCCCAAAGAGAGTGAAGTCATATGGAGCAGGAGTGAAGGATTTTTTTTTAAGCGTCCATTGACGACACCGCGAGCTCCACATCAGGAATCTCTGTGAACTAAAGATAACAGAGGACCTTGGCATGTCGCACATCAACTATCACGTTTGGAGAATGGAGCAAATGTTTGGTGGCAGATGAAACGCAGCCGCCACACTCCCACCCTCAATTTCAGAAGGAGGGCGTGGAGTCCATGTGTTCAGCTTGGCTCACTGTCACAACATGAATTATGAGCAGCAGCAGACATAATCCATTTTTGTGCAAAGCTCTGTTTGACTCTGCGCTAATCTGCAGTGTGTGTGTGTGTGTGTGTGTGTGTGTGTTACAGGAGACACCATGTGATGACACACACATGCAAGCGCAGCCACATAATTCACTTAGTATGGCAGCTTTAGAAATGTAGGAGTGACTGTAAACCTGAGAACATAGAAAACTGTTGACATTTTTTGAAATTTGTGCTATTTATGTTAACGCATTGTATCAAATTACTCTAAATGCATGTCAAGAACCGTGTAAAGAAAGTTTGAAAGATTTGGAAGTGTTTTAATAGAAACTGTCAATGAAATGAGCTTTTCCAAAACGTTTGCAAATTTCATTAAGCAACAAACTTAAACGACACAGTTTTGGGTTAGAGAGCACCCCCCCCCCCCCCCCCAGTGCAGTTATGGATTCTTGGTAATTCCGAAGGGCCCCCAGGAAGACATTCTTTCCAATTATGAAGATTTTTAAGCTTAATTTATAATCATGTGACTGCTTGTTGTTATGTCTGCAACCTTATAAAGATGTTAGAAACAACCTCAGTGAGCCTTATTGCTGCTTTCTTTTGCTGGTGCCAAGATAGTCTTCTGTCAAAGTTTCGACATATAGTAAGTTCACATTATTTATTGTGTGCATAAGTCTACTTTATGCTATACTGTAGTGGTTTTGTTGTGTCTGCAGAGGAATGGAGGAGCCAAGTGGTCAGGGTTCAAACTCCGAAGATCTGCAAAGGAAGGAACAACGATTGCCTTTCCAGGTATCTATCATCTTTAGGCCACTTGCATATCTTGCAGTCGTTTGTGTTTGTGGGTTATATATTTTTTGTCCAATCAGATTTTAGCTTTCATGTGTTGCTATATCAGTGTCGAACTTTCCAATGCCTTCAGACTGAGAATGAATGCACCATACAACAAAAAAAAGACGATATAATTTGTTTTTTAAAATAATCTGAACCAATTAGATTGTGGCGTCAGCATTGTACCATCCTTTGATTGGTTCAGACCGACTTGGGAGTACATGAAGCTGGGAGAGGACATCTAACAGTACTTGAGTTGGGCATGAGGTGGACTTAAAAAAAAAAAAAGGAAAATAAAACTGGACGTTGTGAGGCATAGAAATTGTAATTTTTTTTTAATTGAAAGGATCTTTGTGCAGTTTGTCACTTTTTTTTACTCGCGACTGCCACCTCTGGTCCAAAGCGTAACTGCAGCATCTGTGTCCGGCTCGTTCATGGTGCGTGTGCGAGTACGTGCACCCTCCACCATCCCTGTCAATAGTAACAGAGCTATGACATGGCAGGGTTATTTCTGGCTCTCTTTTAATTCCTTAGCCTGTTTATAACAAATAAATCACAAATTCTAATTTACTCTCAGCTAAAATGACCCATAATGTTACATTCTGCTAAGTGCTCAACCATTCCTTTTCCTCTCCTTCAAGATCTTCCCTGACCCGGTTGAGGTAGTGCTTGACCCGCAGACATCTTTGAACAGCTTGGCTCAGGACCACCAAAGGGAGCGTCTACCCTCCATTGTTGTGGAGCCCACTGAGGTGAGCGAGGTGGAGAGCGGAGAACTGCGCTGGCCCCCAGAAAACGTGGACATGGATGAGGATGAGGAGGACCTCTTCTTGGAGCAGTGCATCCCCCCAGCTAACATTGCTGACTGGGGAGAGGAGGAAGAGGAGGATGGGAAAGAAAGAACATCGGTTATTCTGAGCCAGCAGCAAGGTTTGACACTCATTGGTGAGTTGCATACGTCTGGGTTAGGGGGCTATTCTATAGTCGTTTTTAGGATTGCAGATAAATTGGAGGATACACCCTGGACTAGTTGCCAGCCAATCTGAAAGCCCATTTGAACACACATGGGCAATTTAATCTTGAATTTGTACATTTTTTGGAACATGAGAGAACACTAGAGCACCCAGAAGAAAACTCACACAAGCATGGGGAAACTCCACACAGGAAGGCTAGAGTCAAGACTGAACCTTGAACCTTAGAACTGTGAGGCAGATGTGATAACCACATCCTCGACCATGATACCGGACCATGATTATTTAACTTTTTTTTAAAAATGTTTTCTCCCACACCACAGCTTTTGTGGAGACTTTAATCTCTGAATCAGAATAATTTGGATTTTATTTGATACATTGTGCCATTTCAGACTGAAAATTTTCAGATGGAGGCTCTTTTGTGCTCTCTCCACCATAAACACAGTAGAAAAATGTCAGGATCAGATAGCTAATGCCGACCCGCCTCACTCTCACGAGGAAATAAAGGCGTTGGTGTGCCTTATTTATGTTTTTGGAGCAAATCCCGGGAAAACCAGACTCTGAGGAACTTCAAGCTTTGGACCTTTTTTCACAGTCATGAACATTGGAGGAGGGGATAGAGTTGGGGCAGTTGGGTGTGGGAAAATCCATGACTAACTATCCTTTTCATTTCCTTCGCACTGATGTGGGGGTCAGACAACATCGACTCAGCAACTTCCTGCTTGAACGATGGCTCGTTGCTCCTTAATGTCTGTGACAACTGCATGATAACACAACTGCTAAGATGTCTATCTAAGCTGTTGCGTGGGTGTAATGCGTGCTTGCGGGGGGGGGGGGTTAGACCATGCCCAAGTGCCGTGGGTGAGGATGCAATGGTGCGATTTCTCACACTCTGTGGCCAGTGTGCCAAAAAGTCCATTCACCTACCCAAGAATCAGAAGTGCTTTGACGAAAGTATGGCAAAGTATTGTCTTTCAGCTTCTACCACCAGTTTTTTTTTTTTAATGACCACTTTAACCTTTTCGCCTTTTGCAGACAGCCCTCTGTGATGGTGGTTCTTCAGTCTGCTCTGTGCTCAGCTTTGCCTCGGTAGCCATGCTATATACTTAACGATCTTTTTAAACTGCACTTACTTTGGTGTCGGGTATTCCCGAGGTCTACAGACTACAGGTGGGTGGGAGGCAATCTGTTTGTTTTTTAATTTTATTTTTTATATGAAGTACTTTGTGTTGCTTTAAAAGTATGAAAAGTGCGATACAAATAAAGATTTGATTGATTAATTATTTGAGTTCATTCCAGCGTTTTGTTAAGCATTTCCAGCTGTCCTTAATGATGAAGCCATCTAATTTATTAGTCATTAGTGCTGGCACAGACAGGAACGTTCTGATGTCTAGGAGTTGGGGCACTGGCTTAAGTCCTCTATACACCAATCCGACGTCGGAAGTCAGGTAGTGGCTGGGCGTCGGTATGCGCTGTCTGATTAATGTATGGAACACCTGTTGGCAGAGCATCTGGGTGGTGTTTGCAAACGGATGTAATATGTTGAATCGGCGTCGGACTGTTGTGACATGATCACTCTGATTGGCTGTTAGCTAGCGAATCAGCGCTTGGGGCAAAAACAAGAAGTGACGAATATGGATAAACAGTAAGCGTAGGAAAGTCTTTACAATATCGCCCATTTCACACATTATCACCCTTCGCATTTGGATGTAATTGTCTGGACAGAAGATCGAGGAGATGAATTGTGGTTCAAGAGAGACTGGCATTGTATGACATTACCGTCAAAACTCATTCAAACCCGAAAATGTGTAAATACTGTACTGTACCTGTCGAGCCAGCTCACGCTCACGAATAAGTTGGAATGCAGTTGCAGTCTTTTAACTGAGGCTTTTCTCAACATGCCACGATCTGCTATACTGTACATTCACATAGGAGCGTCCGTTCTCTTAATGTGTCCCACCGGATATCTACCATTTGTTCCTAGTTCCTGCTACTACTCAAAGTACATCTCCATGGCTATTATTTTTTCACAGAGCCTTTTTCTTATTATTTAACTGTTCATGCATTTGCAGCCACTAATAGTAAACATATGGAACATTAAATTCAACAACCATCTTGTTTTCTTTAAGTGTGTTTATAAAGTGTTAAAGTTACATTAACCTTCTGCTTTTCTTTCCTTTAAAAAATAATAATAATAATAATACTCTAACCCCCCCAAATATAACATGGGACCTGTCTAGGGGTATTTATTTTATTTTTTATGCAAGAGCATACAGAAGGCTTTGATGCAGCATTTCATATGGAAAGGTGGCTTAAAGCAATGGTAGTTATAACAATAAACGGCCAGCAGATGGCAGCAGAGTATAAGAGATCAGCCAGGCCCCTGTTGCAACAAGCTCTTTTTGATAGTGTTTTCACCAGCAATGTGAATATCGATGAAACTTAGCTATGTTGTAATGCTAATTGCTACAAAATGGAAACTGATAAAAACGTACTTTTCTCCAATCTTTCTTATGGTAGGTTCCATGTTTTTATAGCAATAGAACACAATATTCTGTGGGCATTGCAAAATCAGTCAAAATCCAATAAAACAGCCGGGAGCAAAGGGGGTTGCTTCAGTGAAAATGGCTGGGAGTGAATGAGTTAAAGGGCGTGTAGATTAAACTATACATCACATTACATTACACTATAAATTGAAAATTATTTCATTGAACTTGGGGTTTGTAGATAAGCAGTTAGGTTTTTCTTCAGCTGCTGTTTGTTGAAGGTCATGACCATTTTTTTCTGTTGGTCCTGTTCCTGCATGTCATGCTTATCGAAGTGGTCCATCTAAAAAAAGTACAGCTTTTTTAAATCTTTGCAGTTTTCACAGTCACTTTCCAATTTTGTGTTTTGCAGACCTACAGTCAGATGCATTTCGAGATGACACCCCCACACTGCCACCAAGCTGTGTTTCGACCCTCAACCGAAACCTCTGAAGACCCTATGAGGAAACAATAATAAGTTGACACTGCCAATGAAAGATTATACGTGTGAGCTGAAAGACTAAATAAACGGCAGTGCTGAAAAAGGAAAATATTTTCAAGTGCTGATAAACAACCAGTGAAGCTCACAGTGAAGCCATAAATGGGCATATCTGCACACTTGGCAACATGCTGATGAAGATAATCACACAAACACATATTGCAAAATGCAATATGTGTTTGTGTGATTCACTGAACATTAAAGTCTGTGTGTGTGTGTGAGAGCGAGTTTATATCACATCATAGGGACCATTTTCTGGGTTTTTACTATCATTGTGGGGACCACGTGTCCTTGTGGGGACATTTTGGTGGTCTCCATGAGTCCAAACCTCTTTTTGAGGGTCAAAACTTGGTTTTAGAGTTTAGGTTTGAATTGGGTTTTGGTTGGGGTTAGGGTAAGGCAGTCAGTTGTGAAGGTTAAGGTTAGGGTAAGGGTCTAGGAAATGCATTATGTCAATGAGATGTCCTCACTAGAAATATATACCCAAAGTGTGTGTCTGTGTGTGTGTATTTCTCAAACTTTTAGCACCTTTGTGTTATGTTTCATTTCCCAAACTCACACTCTTGAACGTCAGTGAGGACATGTTTGCTTTGCATATTATTTTGTACCTTTTACTCAGTTCCCAAAATATCTTTTAGCAAACAGAACTTTTTCATAAACTCTTTTCAACGCAATGGTGACTTCAGTGGATATTTAGAAGAGAATTGTCTTTATTACTCTTTAAAGAGGAAGTCAAGTCAAAAACATTCTTAACAACAATTTGTTCTATGTGTCCCAGTAGTCCAAACACGGCATTGTGATTAATAATATTGTGTTTGTTCAATAAGAATTAAGCAGCAAAATCCACCTGTTTTTATCCATCTTAGGGGGCGGACATTTTGCCACTTGTTGTCAATCGGAAATAACATTGCGGCTCATTTGTTTTCTGTGTTTGGTCATGTGACGTTTGCAAGCTAAAAACGGGTGGATTTTGCTGATGAATTAATATTCCACAAGCACAATATTAATCACAATACTGTGTTTAGACTAGTGCCGCCGCATAGAACATTAAGGATATTTCTCACTTATATTTCCCTTCAAATAGTTATCATAGTATATGAGGTCAACAATTCTAACATTACCATATTTTAAGAACTCATTTTGTCAAAAAAAAAAGGCAGCTAAGGTTAGTAAGCAAATCAGATAAAAGTGAAAACTGTCGTCTTGCATTGTTATGGGCAATCATTTGGTTTTGTGTCTAGGCTGACCTGTGAATAAAATGTACATATGATGGTGTCACTGTATAAAAAATAAAAAATAAATGCATCACTTAAGCATTTTGTCACACTGTCACAATCCATACATTTGAACGTATACTCTAATATATATATATATATATATATATATATATATATATATATATTTTTTTTTAACATAACATATTTTTACTCACATATTAGATTTTTACGGTCTGTATTTTCCCTGTAATTTAATTATTCATTAATGTTACTACTATTTTACAGCCAATACTGTTATTGGATAATGTATGTGTAAGTTGCACAAGTAAACGTGCCTGCTCTTTTCCTATATACTGTATGGTATTTCCAAATTGACTTTGAGTAATTTTTTTCTAAACAACAAATCTTGATATTAAGTAATTAATTAACTATATATATCTGGCTGCTAATTTAATGCCAAATATGACTTTTGGTTTGGCTCATAAATGTGTACATTTGTCTCTAATATTAATGCTTTATCACCATCATACTTACCTCATGTCACTCCTTTTAACATGGTTGCATAAAAAAATGTGTTAGTGTGTGTGCGTGTGTGACTTGCGGTATAAAACATTGCAACAGGAGAAAATCGCATGACATCCACCCAGCTAAGACACGTGTGCAACATTGACAGCCGTGACGCCGTAAGTAAAACATATTAAGACTTTTATTTCAATTTGTGAAACCTTTCATTTGTATTTTTAAATAGAACTGCTGTGATTGAACTATTCTCTTAAGTATTTAGACTGATTAGCAAGTTTTGATCATTTTGATTTGAACTTGTGATAGTTTATCGATGGAAGCCAGAGACTATGCAACACGGATCAACACGCGCATTTTCAAGAATGAAATAAATAAACAAATAAATGAAATGAAATTCCCCACAAACTTCTATATTTCTTTCTCTGTTTTTGATTGACAGTTGAACCTTTAATTTCAGATACCCTTAAAGTTGTACAATCACAGGAGTCGGCCCCGTTACATAGACAAATATCATGGATTAAAAAAAAATAGTAATACTCTGACTGTAAAATGCCTCTTAGCCTAAATAAATCAAGATTTCATTTGAGTAATTTCGTCAGGATCGTACCTCGGTCTTTAATAATTTAGACCGGGGCCAGCTTAGTTCTGGGGGTCGGTATCCGTCCCAACTCATTAAGTTGTGGGGCATTGAAAAGGTTGGGGACAGCATCCATTTCATGAAGCTGCATTGCTAACATTTTGTTTTGAATTTACAGCTTAATCATGCACGACCTCTATTACTGGAGTGAATTGGACAGCGATCCAGACTACAACATCACTTATTACGATTACTATGCCGACAACACGGAGCCAGAGATTCTCCCTGTCCATATCGTGGCTCTGACCTTCTACGCCCTTGTGGTTTTGTTTGGCATTCCTGGAAACGCCATAGTGATTTGGGTGACCGGTTTCAAAATGTCCCTGTCGGTCCCAAACATGTTTTTCCTCAACCTCGCGCTGGCTGACCTCCTGTGTTGCCTCTCACTGCCTCTTCTCATGATGCTTCTCGTCAACCATGACATTTGGGAATTTGGCCCTGTGGCGTGCACTTTTCTCAAAGGCCTCTTCTACTTGGTGAAGTACTGCAGCATCTTGCAGCTCGTCTTCATAAGTCTGGATCGATGGTTGTTGGTGGCCAGGCCCGTGTGGTGCCAAAACCACAGGGGACCCAAGTATGCTGTCCTGGGTTGTATTGCAGTGTGGTGTCTGGCCCTGATAGCAAGCATCCCTGAGTTTGTTTACAATAAGGAGATCACAGTGGGTGTACACAAGCATGAGTGTTTAACGCTTCACAGTGTGCAGAGGCTCAGGCTCATCACAACGCTCCGATTCCTGTTTGAATTCCTCCTGCCGTTCCTCATCATCGGCATCTGCCACTTGATGGTCTACAGGAGAGCCGAAAGTAAAGTGGCAACCTGCAGGACTCGCTCCAAACGGACGCTGAGGGTTACTGTTGCCGTGGTGCTCAGTTTCTTCCTGTGCTGGCTGCCCCTGCATGTTGTCAAATTCTTGGTGTTGGTGATCCCTCGGTATTCCCATCACAATCCGTCCTTGTACATTGCCGAAGTTTTGACCCTATGCCTGCCCTACTTCAACTGCTGCCTCAACCCGCTGCTCTATGTCTGTCTGGGCCGAGGCTTCAAAGACACAATGAACCGCTCCCTGTGCAACATCTTCCACTTAATTAACGAGGACCACACGCCCAGGACCAACATGGCTGTTTAAGAAGGTGCAAGAGTGCGCAGAAATTGACATGGGCCTTTATCAACCGTTGTAATAGATGAGGAGGATTATTCCTTCCTTCAATGAATTACACTGAACAATTATTATGGCTCATTCTTGGGAAAGGAACTAGGAAGCAATCGAACCATGTGACTAAATCCAAGTCAATAAAATGCTATTAAGTAAAAAAAAAAAAAAAAATCAACATCCATGTTTATTGTAAAAAATAATGTCTATTGTGTGTGATTCTATGGAGATTCTCACTGAGAGCATCACAACTATGTATGAACTGATGTCGAGTTATGTATTCAACAAAAACAACAACAACTGAAAACATGTTTTATATTATAGATTTTTCATATTATAGATTTTTCAAAATAGCCATCCTGTGTCTGGTTACTTTTTTGCATACTCTTGAAATTCTTACCTCTGGGAACTCCTTAAAGCCTGTTGGAAAACCCTTTCAGGTGACTACCTTTTGAAGCTCATCGAGAGAATGCCAAGAATGCGCAAAAAAGTAATCAGCATTTATTTATGTATCTATTTTATTATTATTTTTTTTGTTAAGTACATAACTCCAAATGTGTTCGTTAGTTGTCATACATACAATCTACAATGTACACACACACACACACACACATATATATATATATATATATATATATATATATATATATATACAAGCTTACATTGCTAGCTATGGTTGGAAATTTGGCATTTTCCTTCTAAAATATAGAAATCATTATATCAATTAATCCCAGATTTTTTTAATAGTAACTTAAATTTAGAGTTATTTATTACACTACACGGTCAGTAATATTGTAAAGGAAGATTACTTTTTTTATGCAAGTAACTAGTAGGCCTAATATGATATTAAATTTGGGAAGTAACTTGCCCAACACGGTTACATCAAAAAACGTGTGTTCGTGTGTGCATGCGTGTGCATGCGTGTGCATGCGTGTTTCTGTTGTTTTCAATTCATTTTTTTCCCTTTGCACCTTTGTATTGTTGTTTTATTTAATATTATGTAATATATTGTACAGCGTCCTTGAGTGTCAAGAAAGGTGTTTAAATAAAATCTATTATTATTATTATTATTATTATTATTATTATTATTATTATTATTATTATTATTATTATTATTATTTGTGGCTAATAAACTCTCTAAATTGCTTTAAAATGATATAGTTTTTAATGTTTAAAAAAATACTATTTTTTTTATATCTGGCTTCTATTTTAATGTCAAATTTGCCATTCCTTTTGGCTCATACAATTGTAAATCTGATTCTGTTAATGTATGACCACTTGTCAACCAATGAACCTCACCGTGAATGAGTGAGCGAGTGAGCGAGTGAGTGAGTGAGTCTTGCGGTATAAAATGTTGCAAAAGTGGAAAAGCGCATAACTTCCTCCCAGCTAAGTCACAAATGTAACATCAACAACTCTGACGCAGTGAGTAAAACCTTTTTGAAGACGTACATTATTTGTGAAACCTTTGATTTCAAATTTCAAATAGACTTGCTCTTATTGAACTTTTCTCAAAAGTATTTTGACTGTTGAGTAAGTTTTGATTTATTTAGAGTTGTGCATGACAGTTTATTCATGGAAGCCAGAGAGCACAGAACATGGATCTTCTAGCTAAGTCCATCCATCCATCCATGCGTTAACCGAACTTCTTATCACTCCTAAATTGAGTCAACTTCTATATTTTTAAATGAGAATTAAAGTTGTACATTTGGTAATTTGAACAAAATGTTGTCAAAAATATATAAATCAGTGGTGTCCAAACTCGGTTCTCGGGGGCCGGTGTCCAGCAGGTTTTGGATGTTTCCCTGCTCCAACGCACCTGTTCTAATGAACAGGATTCTTATCAGGCGTATGCAGAGCTTGCTGATGAGCTTCAGGTGTGTTGGAGAAGAGAAACATCCAAACCCTGCAGGACTCCGGCTCTCGTTGACCGAGTTTGGACACCACTGGTGTAAATGATATTTTTACGTAATACATTTCTCTTTATAATGAACAACCAACTGTTATCCTTTTAATAATAATAATAATAACAAAAAATATATATTATCCTGCTTGTTTTCCTTCTTAAAGTCACATTGTGCATACTGTCTAGAAACATTTTCAGTGGGCAAATATCAAACGAATATAAATTTAAACTGAATATTTCTTGTGTCAAAAACATAAAGCATTAAATTAAAAAAGGCTTTAACAGCCTTTGTGCAACTTTTCTTGAGCAGCTAGCATTTTAGCAATGCAACATAATAATACAGTATGTTCATAGCTGCGCATTTATTAGTTGAGACCAGCTAACTATGAAAAAGAGTTTTCTAAGTGTCCAAAATGAAATGAAGACATCTCGTGAGGAAACAGTTCAAATGGTAAACTATAAATGATGAATAATGTTGTCATGAGTTTTAGTTGAAGTGATTATATTTCATCAAGCTCAGGAAATAGAATTTTCTTGAATTCTCACTTAAATTGGTGGAAAAAACAATATGAAAACTCTTTTGTTGTAAATATTAGTAGGCTCGGTTAAGCTGTCAGATAATTGCAGCTGATTTAAAAAACATGACTAAGTGGTCTAAATTGCACAACTCACCTTTTGTCAAACTTGAAATAAAATACAGGTTGGGGGCGCGTTGGTTGCAATAACTTTGGGGCCCAAATGATTTAGTAACGGTAACGGACCTTGCGCAAAGCCAGTGAATTTTGACTTGCAAATTGCGATGCGAAAACATTTATTTCGAACCTTGCCGTATGTACCCTGTGACTGGCTGGCCAACAGTCTACAGTGCACACTGCTTACCACACAAAGTGGCGCTTGGCTTCTTCTATTTTTGTTTATTGTTTTTTTTTTATGCGGCCCTTAGAAGAAAACGTTTGGGCACCACCCTCTTAGAAGCTCACCTGTATAACTTCTGCAGGTTTTCTGAAAACATACTAAATGTCTCCTAAAGTTGTGGGGCATAGAAAAGGTTGGGGACAGCATGCATGTCATGAAGCTGCATTGCTAACATTTTGTTTCGAATTTTCAGTTTCATCATGGAGGACCTCTATGACTTCAGTGACATTTATGAAGAATTGAACATCAGTATGCCAGATGGCAACTTCACTTTTCCGAAATTTCCCGATTTTACCAACATGACGCCCAAGATTCAGCCTATCCAGATCGCCGCTCTGACCTTCTACGCCCTTGTGGTTTTGTTTGGCGTTCCTGGAAACGCCATAGTGGTGTGGGTGACCGGTTTCAAAATGCCCCCGTCGGTCCCAGCCATCTTTTTCCTCAACCTCGCGCTGGCTGACCTCCTGTGTTGCCTTTCGCTGCCTCTTCTCATGGTGCCTCTTGCCCACGATGACCACTGGCACTTTGGCCCGATGGCGTGTACGCTGGTCAAAGGCCTCTTCTACTTGGTGATGTATTGCAGCATCTTACAGCTCGTCTTCATAAGTCTGGATCGTTGGTTGTTGGTGGCCAGGCCCGTGTGGTGCCAAAACAAGAGAGGAAAAAAGTACGCAGTCCTGGGTTGTGTTGCAGTGTGGTGTATGGCCTTGATAGCAAGCATCCCTGAGTTTGTGTACAACAAAGAGATTAATGCGGGCGAAGACAAACGTCAGTGTTTGGCGGTTCACAGTGTGCAGAGCGCCTGGCTAGTCACAACACTTCGCTTCCTGCTCGGGTTCCTACTGCCGTTCCTCATCATCGTCATCTGCCACTTGATGGTCTACAGGAGAGCCGAAAGTAGCGTGGCAACCAGGACCAAGAGTCGCTCCAAGCGAATGCTGAAGGTCATCGTTGCCGTGGTGCTCAGCTTCTTCCTGTGCTGGCTGCCCCTGCACATTGTGAACTTCTTTGTTTTGGTGACCCCTCGGCATTCCCCTCACAGCCCATCCGTGTACCTGGCCCATGTTTTGACCCTATGCCTGGCGTACTCCAACAGCTGCCTCAATCCGCTGCTTTATGTGTGTCTGGGCCGAAGCTTCAAGGACACCATTAATCGCTCCCTGTGCAACATCCTCCACTTACTCGGTGAGGACAACATGTCCAAGACCAGCATCGCTACTGTTGTTACCACAAACTCGTCAGGAAAGGAGACGACTAACGTATAAGGGGGCACGGGCCATGACCAACTATCGCAAAGCATGAGGATGATGGGACTTCCTTCCTTCCTTTAATTATTTTAACTGAAATTTTTTTGTGTCATGGCTGATTTTTGGACAAGGAATTTTGCCACGTGCCTCACTGTGAAGCAATAGTTGAATGCATATTAAATGTAGCACATAAAAAGTAATACTGTAGACATATTGTGAGGTTTTTTGGTAAAAACTAATGCAAGTGAGAGCATTTTGAGTTACTTCCTCTATTCTTGTAAGACCATTAAAGTGTTTTTTCTCAAGGTTTAGTTATTTTACTTTATGTTGCCAAGGTTAGAAATCACCCAAAGTTCATTTAATTAAACAAGAATGTTTGTACTATTGAATAATTTTGAGAAAAAAGGATTACGTCGTAAGGAAGAATATCAGTTCAGATTCATAAACACTAGCATTGGCATTTTTTTTTTGCTGTGCTTTTTTTTTAGATTGTCATCATGATTGCTACATATGCAAAAGACCAAATACTTGCGTTATGTCCTCTACTGTTAGGCAATATGAAGCTCAAAACCACAATGAAACTGATTCGTATCGACATCAGTATTTCCACATTAGAAATAGGAAATTACACAAGCTCAAACATTAACAAATAACTTATTCTTAGGTATATGTCAAACTTGGCAGTTCCTGTCTTTAAAAACAGCTGATTATATATATATAGGCTTCGGCCTTCCTGGGTGGAATTTGCGTGTTCTCCCCGTGCTTGCGTGACCGGGTGCTCCGGTTTCCTCCAACATTCAAAAGACATGCATGGCAGGCTAATTGAACACTCCAAATTGTCCGTAGGTGTGGTTGTGAGTGTGGGTGGTTGTTTGTTTGTTTGTGTGCCCTGCGATTGGCTGGCAACCAGTTCAGGGTGTTCCCCGCCTCCTGCCCGAAGCCAGCTGGGATAGGCTCCAGCGCCCCCCGTGACCCTTGTGAGGACAAGCGGTTAAGAAAATGTGTTTGCTTTTTGAATGGAATTACGGAAATTATTCAACTTTTTGAGAAAATGTAAAAAATTTGACGAGCACCTGTATATATATATATATATAGTAGAGGAAAAATGTTTACAACCGCCCCCTCAAAAAAATAAATTAAATAAAATTATATATATATATAGGCTAAAGACTAGTCACACTTGTCAACATAACAAGGTCCAAAACAATTTTATTTTATTAAAAACTACATTCATCCCAAACAAGGCCACATCATGGATATACACTTAGTTACATATTCACATGTGTGTTATCTTGCGTGTGCTTCCCTGTGTTTCAGTCACCGCAGTCATTACTTTTAAATGACTTCTGTTACGATAACTGGCTGGATCCAACAACAACAAAGTCATCAAGTGCAGTCATCACAGACGTAGTGCAATTAGATGTACGTGTTCACATGAGAATTTAGTTAGAGATCTGACAAGAAGCATGACAGTACCTTAAAATAATATAACACATTTTCTGGTAACATGAGACTCGCACAACCCAACAGCGACACAAAAAAACATTATGAGTCCGCCACATTATAGTGTAGTATGTACATTGAAAATGCATGATTTTTACATTTTGCCCTAATCTACAAGCATCTCAAAATAGAGCGTATTATTCAACCATCCATTTTCTATACCCTTTACCGTAATCTCACTAGGGTTGTGGGTTAGCTGGAGGCTATCTCAGTTGACTTTGAACAAGAAACAGGGTACACCCTGGACTGGTTACCAGCTAATCACAGGGCATATATAGACAAACAGCTATTCACACTCACATTCACATCTAAGGACATCTCACAATAATATAGTCTTCAATTCATCTAGCATAGTAACCTAGTTTTCCAATAAGGGAGGAAACTGTAGTACCTGTAGAAAACCCACACAAGCACAGAAAGACCATGCAATTGCAAATTGGGAAGGCCGGAGCCTGGATTCGAACCTGCAACCTCTTAATTGTAAGGTGGATGTGTTCAATACTTGGACACTATACCTCCTGGATTATTATAATCATCATAATGACCGTAAAATCCTGTGAATAATGCACCCATAATAGTATTAATACACCTCCCCGAAATCACCCTTAAAAAACGTTTGTCTTTTTCTGTACTTCTGTGTAATACGTCCCCGATTTGCTGGCATCCTTTATTATGAGAGTGAATAATATGAATAAATAAAGATTCCAAATGTACCAGTTGAGGTACATGCTTATACTGTATATACAGGTTATTTTCAAATCATGCTTTCAAATACTGTACTTTTAATTAAAGTGTGTGTAGCATATTAAATTACGTTGTATGAAATGCGTGATGAAGTAGGGTTTTTTTTCCTTTTCCTTTTAATTTTTTTTAATTTTTACAACCCTTATGCACTGGTTTTGTACTGGTAAACGTCTAAACAATGTGATTTTTTTCCCATTTCTTATCCAGCCTCCTATATAATACCCCTTCCTGATTTGGCATTATTATTATTATTATTATTATAAAAAAGAGGATTTTACCGTATTATTGCGAAGATGGGTTGATTAATATTATTAGTTTTAGTATTAAAATCTACTAAATTCTTATGAGAACGTTCATCAAAGACAGACTGCTGACACATTCTTGCCGTGACCATGATTTGTGAGTGAACAAAATGCAAACACCCCGAAAAATAATGGTTGTTATTTAATTTGAGTCCTAGTTCACAAAATAATAAATCACCAGTTTTGAGTTTTAAGTCAAACCACAGAGTATATTTTCAGGCTTTTAGCAAACTCAAACAAGATTAATGATATGTACGAGTTCAAGAGGCGATGTTTGCCAAGTCTTGAAGTCTTTTTGTGGAGTACTGTGCAAAAGCCTCAGGCCACCCTTTATGTTTTTTGTTCCATCAGTGTTTTAATGACTAAACAGTATGTAAAAAAACAACAGTCAGTCAATTGCAGACCTTTACTTAATGTGTGTATTTGTGCTTATCCGGAGAATAGGTAACAAGACTATGAATGTTTTTTTTTGTTTTTTGTTTTAGCATAATCTGGTACTGTATCTTGTCCTGCTAAAGTATTTACTAAAACGACAAAGATAGTGGTGACATAGGACTTTTGCACAGCATTGTCACAATATTAGTTTCACAGGCTGCCATACACAGTGGGAATTTATGAAGCATTAATGGATGAGCCATGAATAATAATAATTTGTTTAGACATCAGCTCCATAGCAACAATGCAGTCCTCGTCAACATTGTGTAATTTGGCATCACGTCAATTAACGTCACTTAGGGGAAGATGGAGGCCATCAGTTTTGATGTGGATGCTTTTCGGAAACAACCATGACATGTCGGCCTTTAATTAGAGTACAGCGGGGAGGCAGAAAAGCTGCGACCGACAGTGATGTTTTGGTGTTGAAACCAATTCACACGGTGGTCATGACTTTGAGGGATCCCGAGCGGAATCTGAGGATCTTCTTCTTGAGGGCGTGGGAGGCTTTAATCTTGACAAAGGCCTTTGGTTGGGCGGACGGTTTGGCGGCGGCGGCCTGCGCTGTGGGTGAGGATGAAGAGGATGTGGTAGCAAGACGAGGTGGCAGCTGCTGGGGCCACACCAGTCCGCCGCTCTCGTCCGAGTCGCTGGAGAGGGAGCTGGAGGCAGGCGAGTACACCTCGCTCATGCTGGACGAGGACTCGGCGGGGGCGGCTCCCACGTAGGCGTCCTCTCCTTGGCAAAGTGGTGCCCGCTGCTGGAAGTCTGAGTGCCAGCGCTGGGCATGCTGTTGAGGCTGCTGTGGATGATGATGATGATGATGTTGCTGCTGCTGGTGGCCACCAAGACCATGGCGAGCTTTTCGAGGTTGCCTCCTTTGTCCTTGCTCCACGTGGTTTTCCCCTTCGTCTTGACTGAGCTCCAGGTTGGAACACCAACGTCGGTTTGCTTTGTCGTTGCTGTGAATCTTAGCAACTTGACCTTGAGCTTGATCCCCTCGACCTTGATGCCTCTCCGTAGTGCTGTACCTGCGTTCGGGCAGCACCCGCTGGCCAAGGAGGCTGTTCTCTGACTGGGATCGATTGGTTTTACTACTCGACTTTTTGGACCTCTGCTTTTCATTGTGGCCCTTCCTTGAGTTTCTGGACTTGGCGTTGTGGTGGTCCGGAGAGGCCTGGTGGACTTTGGACTGCGCTGGGTTGAAGTGTCTTGGGGAGCGTAAGGGGGCATGGCTGGCCTGCCCTGGGATGTATTGAGCACTTACTAGATTGTGCTTGTGATGGATTGGGGGCTGTGGACAATGCTGGGGGGTTGAGGGTTCACAACAAAGGTTCAGCGCCCCAGCACCGCAGTTGGGGTCCAAGGAGGGCAGGGGTGATGGTAGCCTCCCAGTCAAGGAGTGTGGCTTACACTGGGGGTAGGGCAGCATCAAATAACGCTCCTCTTCCAAAGATGGGGCCTCTCCTCGACAGGACTCACCCTCTGGAAGGTCACAACCCTGAATCGGGTGCTTTGGGTTGGACGAAAGGTCAACTTGAGGGCCTGGATGTCCTTGCTCTGTGCAAAGAGAGGGGCTGTTCCTGTTTAGGGATGCATGTGCAGGGGTAAAGCTGTATGCCGGATCAGGGTTTAGAGTAGTGCGAGGCTGGCACGGCCGTGGTGAAAGTGTGTGACGCTGGACAAGATGATGTATGTAACCCTCCACTCTCATGGCTTGCTGGTAGTCCTCCTCTGTCAGCTGATCCCCCGGATGCTGCTGATGCCGCTCGTCTCGGCTTGGCTCCAGCATCCACGAGTCCACTGGTGTCCCTTCCTCTGCGATTCCCTCCAGAGGTGGGTGGGGGGCAGAAAATGAGCGAGGCAGGCCACATAGAGGGATTGTCATCTCTGAGTCCCCATTCAACACGAGAGGGTCTCCTAATAGAAAAAAAAGTTAAAGTATTAGACTAGGGACCGCTCCCAAGGCCAAAAGAGTTAATAAGCCCCACATCCGACATAATTAAAGTCACGAGGTGTTAAGATGGTGATGACGCAAATTCAATCAACTCTTCTCTTTTCATCAGCCGATCCGGGTCGCTATTTTTGTTATGAAAGCTCATGTATTATGACCAGAGATTAACTGGGTCATTTCCTGGACTAGCCAACCTGCATTTTCACTCACCACAATTTTAATGTCTGATAATAGCAGTTGCACAAGCAATTTCCGCACTTGGTAAAACAGGTCGAAGCACTTCTTTTCAACTGGCGGCGCCCTGTGGCAGGAGAGCTGGTCTTTAGAGTTCATCAACTAAAATGTGAAAAGTTCCAGATCGAGAACAATGAACATTTCTTGAAGCAAAGGTCTGGAAGATCATATAACTGCGGTAGGGCACACACTGTCCTGCCTGTTTTTGACGTCTCCCTCCACCAACACGCCTGATTCGATGAACAGGATCGTTATCAGGCTTTGGCAGAGGGAGACGTCGAAAAAAGGCATGACAGTGGTACTGGAGGACCACGGTTTCCTACCCCTGTCATATCGTGTCTATTTACTGTGATATAGTATTTACAGTCCCCTCCAAAAATATTAGAACGGCAAGGTCAATTCCTTTAATTTTGTTATATACTGAAGACATTTGGGTTTCGGATCAAAATATGAATAATAGAAAATAATTCAGAATTCAAGCTTTTATTTCATGGTATTTACATCGAGATGCGCTTTTGTTTGAACCCACCTGCTTTTCAAGTTAGCAAAAGCATTGGAACAGACATTATTGAATCGACTTACAGTAAATAACATTTAATATTTGGCAAAATATTAAATGTTAAAATAGCGAAGGTTGTGGTAAGAATATACGCGAGCGACACATGTACCACACCAGTCAAATGAATGGGAATGAGGCCTGCCTTTCAATCCATCTTTTGTTAGCATCTTTTTTTTTCCCGCCCTTGTCCTCATTCTGTAGCAACCTGTGACGAGGTGCTTTGAGGAGAATGTAATTTATTTAATTTGTAATAAAGCTGTAACATGAACAAATGTGGGGAATGTGAAGTGCTGTAAAGGAGTTTGTTTATTAGTTAGTTACTGCGCTTGCTCATAAAAAAAACAACAACACTTTGTACTTGCACTTGTCAGAGGTAACAGAGGCATGTTTTATATAAGATGTAGCAACACACACTTAAGGCACATAAAGGAGAAAGGCAGCAGGGTGGTGGTTATTTATTGACAGAAGCCTTATAATGATGTCTACGTGGAACAGGAAACGGTGAAAGAGGACCATGTGTGTTTATTTTCTTACCCACAGACTTGGGCCTTTCATTGGTGTAAGGCCAGGAAGAGACCATCTCTGCGGGCTCCGTGGAACAAGTTCTCCCTTTAGGCGACTGACCTTCACTTGACTCAAAGAAACCTACAAAAAAAAAAAAGTACAGTTTGTGTGAGAGAAGAGAAGGATATTTCATAGCAATCAAACCTACGCTTGCAAGGTGGCCACTAAACAAATATGTAAAAATAGTAGCCAGTAGAAAATGCAAATGAATCATACTTGAACTGGTAACGTGCAAAAGATGAGTTTACATGAACAGCCTGATGATACTTAAATAATGAAATGTAAAACACCGTTTTTTTCCTTGCAAAATCAGTGACTCGTCGTTGGGTATTTTGCTACTACTACTGCTAATACAATATTAAACAAACAAACAAACAATATAAAAAAAAATTAAAAAAATTTCCCCTACTGTTATTTTTTTAAACAAATGCTACTAAATGCTGTAGAGTTAATATGAAAATCAAATCAAGGGATTAAAGAAATGAATAATAATTAGGGCTGTTTGATACAACTTATCTTCAGTTTGATAGCAGTATGAGTACTCAACTGTTGAGGTGATACCAATTGTCAGTGATACCGATGCCAAGTGCCGATACCACTAGTACATTTGATACATATAACTTCTTGTCAAAAAACAATGAAAGATCATTTTAAAGAAAGTCCAATGTGTCCCAATGTAGCATTTTCCTCTAAAATTGCATTAAATACATAGCAATTTTCTATTCTACTAATCTCAAGTTCCTAATCATAAAATGGCCACAAGAGGGCGGTCGATACAGGTATCAGATGACTTCAAGAGTACAAATACTAAATAATAAATAAAGCCAGTTATTGACCCACTACCAGGTACTCGCCCATCCTGAATAATAATTTCAATAGAGTGCTGTGTAGTCCAAAAATCTATCTTTGAAAATGACTTTTATATATATTTATTTATTATTTGTGCAACTAATGTTGACCAAATTATTATATATTTATCATTAGATTGTGCGCGTGTGTCAGTAGCTTGAGCCTGCAGTCCATATAAGATCATGTGCACGCACGGACCAAATAATACGTATTATATTAGCATATTAGGCTGCTGAAAGCCTTCCCCTTGATTACAGGTACCTCAACTAGTCACCTGTGTCTCCTTGAGGGGCATCATGAAGGTCAGTGTCAATGCGCAGCTCTCCCACCTGTTGCTCTAGCGTTTGCACGAGACTCCACGGCGAACTCTGAAGAGCACTCTGAAACAAGAAAAGCACTCTTTGTAGTTTGCATCTCTTTAGTTTGAAAGCCGATGGTGGGAGGAAAACGCTAAAACCATGAAGCATAATGATCAATCACTTCTCTCATTTAAATGTGGAGATGCTAATCAATGAAGCACAACATGTTGGCTTTTGACTGGCACCTGTGGTTTTGTGTTCAAACAGACAGGCTTGAGTCGATAACACAATACAATACTGCACAGTGATAATTTTGTCGACGAAATGTTTTTTTTAAAATGAAAATTGAACCAAAACTAAAATAGAAGCCATTCATTCAGACAATGATGATAACTAAAATTGACTGACAATTTCGTCAATGACTAAAATGAAAACGAAAACAACACAGTGACGAAAATTCACAAAATCCAATCAGAAGAAGAAATGAAACGCGGGTAGAAGAAAACTGTTCACTGCACTTTATTTAATGTTCAAACATGTTTACATTCAGGCAATTATGCTTAAAAAAAAAAAAATATATATATATCATATTTCATATCATTTAAAATTCAAAAACAAAGTTGAATAACGACACCGTTGTGTTAAATGTGTCTTGCGTGTTAAACTGCAGTTACAAATGGCCGTGTTCAAATTTTCTCTATAATAGTTGAAATGTATGCTGAAGGAAAACATCGACTAAATTGACAATTTAGTCGACTATAATTGCTCTTCATTTTGTTGACTAAAATTGGATTAAAACTAAAATACTATCAGATGACTAAATTATGACTAAAATTTTAATTAATTTTAGTCAAAATACTACATAAAAATGTATTTAACTAAGTTAAAATGAACACTTATTCAACGACTGGCGGTCAACAGATACTTGTATAAACACCATATTATTCCAATAATGTTAAACAAGATTATATATAGACTTGCATCATTTTTTGCACAATAAACAATGATGCTTGATTTAAAAATATAAGAACAATTCCGTTTAAAACAAAACCCTAATGACTATAACGGAGAAACAACGGAAAAAGGCAAGACAGCTGGAATTAAGTCAGAGCACAAACGTGGACACATAAAAAAATTTGGACTCCCATCACGTTTTGCTTTTGTGTTTAGTTAGTTTGAGGATTCCCCCCCTCACCCCCCCCCCCCCATTTGCTATTGTGTTTAGTTGCTTTTTGAGATCAGTTATTTGCTGCTGTGTTTCACATATCTGGTCGACTGTTCTGTAGTACAGCAACTTGTCTGCTGACTCTCCTGTACAAGAACACTTACAGTCGACAGGAAACAGTCCGATTGAACATAAATTATTCAAATACATTTGAAAGTGGTTGCAGCAAAATGGGTCTAACTCTTGCACTCATGTTAAGTACATGTGACGCATGTCACGCACTAACCAAAATCAGTTGTCACGCAAGCTTGTCAACATGTGTTAGGCACACCTGCAGCCTGTTCCTCCACGGATTTAGTGAGGAAAAAAAGAAAAGAAATGTAAGTCCAACAAGATACCATCAGGCTACTTGGAAAGGTTAACACAAATTGAGATAATGAGTAAATATCACCATTTCCCCCCAAAATATGTGAGATTTGTGAGAACTGCATATTCACTTCTCACTTCTTCATAAATGTGGTTCACTCATTGTTACATAGAAAACAGTAAATTTGAAAATATCACTTAAAACATGTTAAGTAAAAAAAAGAAAGAAAAAGGTTCCTTTGGGCTAAAGTTTGATCCTGCAATAGATTATTTCTATTCCCATTATTTCCAATGGCTTCAATGGTTTCTAAATAGAAGCAAATGAGAATTTTCTTGCTTGCTTGCTTTTCAAACAATTTCTTACGAAACAGAAGACATTTGATTCGATTTTGGCCGAGTTACACAGACTGCTCGTTATGAGCAAGCCCTCATGACAAAGTGACGTTTTTTTTGTATGACAGTCAGACAACTTCTTCATTGTTTTCTGTTGAAATACGCACACTGTCCACAACATTCAAATGCTCAGCTTTGATCCACAATGCAGAAGAATGCATTTGATAAAATGCTTATCGTGTTGTAGTTTGCACTGCAGCACACTGAGGGCTGTTTGTAGTCCATATTTAGAATTGGAGGAACAAAATATTAGAAACAGCTGTCATTATGACGCAATACAGTCCTACTCCATATTTTGTTAAATTAATCCAAGCACTATCTTTGTACAACTGCTAACTTCTTAACAACATTTATTTTGCTCGGTCAAGTCCAGTAACAATGGCCCTCCTCAGACTGCTGCATGCATGTGATCACCCATAAGTGAATTAAAGGTTGCGCAATGTCAGCATGCCCTCAAATCGACACCATGTTGCAGCTCCTCCAAGTGTGCGCTTCGCTCACGAGAAGAAAACCTCACAACGCATGTAGACGTTGACTTCTTTTGTCTGACACACACCAGCGATGCAAATGCCGCTTAGGGTCAATTGACCCACGCTAACCTATGCTTGCCCAATAACCTTGTCACCCCCCACAAATGCTGTCATTCCTTTTGTCTCAACAAGGGGTGCTTATTGTCTTGGTCCAAACAAAGCTGGATCATCCCTTCCATCAATATGTTCTTGTGTGCAAGAGACCTGAACCTGCGAGCTTTGTTCTTACAATTAAAACCATTGGTAATCGATGAATCAATACTTTAGTTTCACACAATTGATTGCCTTCTTCCACACAGCTCCCACCCCGGTGCTGTTTGTCTGTAAAGCATTTGATGGGGTGCTCCGGCAACGTACTTCATCGCCAGGAGCTTTTAGCAGGCTCCTGTGAGATTATTGTGTATTATTGATGCCCTCACACGGCTTTCACCACACTGTGCGCAATCTATCATTCCCCTTTTACGGCATCCTCAGCCCTGGGATGGTGGGGGATGGGAGCAGACGGATGACAAGCCATCTCACCTAACCATAAAAGCAGCCGCACATAGGGGCCGATCCATGACAACATCGGCACGCTTTGTCTCCACATTCAGAAAGCAGATGAAGATGAGGGGGCAGAGACTAACTGGATATATTAAGATACTACAATGGAAAAAAGAAGAAGCTCACTGCTTGTGCTAGAGGAGACTGAGATCATAAACCAGTCAGTGGTTCATCACCAGGACATAAACATCTACGGAATGGACCAATGAGACAGCCTCACTCCTGGACTCTCTATAATTAAATCAGACAAGGCTGTGGGAGGCCACACACACAACAGGGGGAGCATTTAGTGGTGGGGACAGGCAAACTGTCCATGCAAAGAGAAACGCCCAAATAATAAAAGTGGAGGGTTTGTATCACACAAAGATAGAAAGACAAGAGCTTATACATAAATACACACATACAAGAAGACACTTATTATTTGGTAATGTAACATATTCCAAACTTTTTTCCCATTATTTGACTATGCATTAAAATGCCTAAATCTTAAATTCTTAACCTTGTTGGAGGTATTGACCCCCACCAGTTTACTATGCATGTTCACCGAACCCTTCTTTATTGAAAAATAAAGTAGAAGTAGGTAATTTACTGGTGAACAAAATAAGCAGGGAGTTTCACTGAATCTGGCTCCCTTTACCTTGAATTCAGAAAGTTTTGTGTTCTTGTATTTCTCATCTCCATGCACTTTAACCCATTTGCTCCCAAAAACGTATACATACGTTACATTTTAAACGTTTTAAGTGTCCCAAAGACGTGTTTATACGTTTCTGTGTGTGTTTTTTATTATTATTATGCTAGAGCATACAGAAGGCTTTGATGCAGCCACTCAACTGCAGAGAACAATTGAAGCAATGGTAGTTATTACAAAATAGCCAGTTGGTGGCAGCAGAGCATAAGAGATCAACCAGGGCCAGGTTGCAAACAAGCTGGTTTCCCCACAGTTCTAAACAGATTTGTGAACAATGATGAAACTTAACTATATTGTAATGCTAATTGCTGCAAAACGGAAACAGATAGAAATATACATTTTTTCCTGATGAAAGAAGAGACTCAAATCTTTCTTTTGGTAGGTTCCATGTTTTATAGCAATAGAACACAACATTCTGTGGTCCTTGCACAAATCTGTCAAAATCCAGTAAAACAGCCGGGAGCGAAAGGGGTTGCTTCAGTGGAAATGGCTGTTAGTGAATTTGCTAGATAGCTAGTTGTGATAGAACCAGAATTGCTCATCTTGGCAAATCATGTAGTTAGGATGCTGACTCACTCAACTCAACTCTATATTTATAGAACATTAAAACCACTGTTTTCTCAAGATGGAACCCTGTGGCAGCACTTACAATGAAAACAGCAGCGGCCCCAGAATTGAACCCAGTGGAACACCAAACGTTCCGTTATAAACGTGAACTCACATTGCACATATTCGTCCAACCACTTTGTTTTTTTGCTCGACAATTAGTATGAAGGCATTACAATAATCACCACAACGGTCACATGTCGACTAATGTGTGTCATGACCTCCGCCGAACCCCTGAGACTGACTGGACGAACGACTGGGGTTCGAAAGGCCTCAGGTTAAGAACCACTTGCCTAAACATTAATACCTTGGGCCCTATTTGGGTAGAATGGCGTCGTGCGCTTGGCATAAAAATGAGCACATCTCCATTTTCAGGCAGTGTACAGTTAGAAGTGGGATTTGAACCCCCAACCCTTAGTTACTGGACAATGGACTTTACCAACTGCGCCAGCGGGCAGTTTAAAAAACCTGCAATTGATGATGATTTGTATATAAGGGAGTGGAATGCTAAAAGTAGAATGTCAGTCTCATTGAAAATGGATGGGAGAATTATGATATTATATGTTAAATTGTGCAAAAACAAAAACAAAAAAAGTAAGTTGTGGCTCATGGTGAAATTGGAACGGTGTAAATTGGATGCTTTATGTGGGAGTTAAATGAGTACGAAAAAGTGAGGACATGAAAGAATTGGAATAGCATAAAACGTGTCTTTCTTAATCAGGTAAGAAAACAAGCTTCTTCATTCAAAACAGTGCACAATATGCTGCTTGAGGCTCCGGCTCTTTGATCTCAGGAAGAAAAAAAGACATTGGATCCAAAATTTGCAGACAAATAGAGGCGCCGTGCTGGCGTCACATGTTGGAATTATGGAAGGAGTTGGACAGCAGCCACGCAAGCTGGATTTACAGCGCATCATTTCCTCAAGGTGTGGCTAGTTTGATGATGCTGATGATGCACGATATGCTGCATGATGGTTACAAATGTAAACATAACATGTATTTTTTCGTCTCTTAGCAACATTGTTGCACATTCTAGACACTCTAGCAGTCATTTGCCAGTATGTTAGAATGTGACCCTTATTGTACTCATTTTTCAGGGTGTGCACTTCAAACTGGTCTCTTCAAAGACACATCCATAGATTGAATCACTCGCCAATTCTTTTGTTTCCCCATTTGAACAGTTAATGAGGATTTCCTGTGTGGAGCTTTACCTAACATACGAGTAAGCCCTGTTCACAAAACCACAGTGAATGGCGCTCATTAGCATGCTGTGACTGGGTGCTAATCAAAGGCAGGGAGGAGGGATGTCATGAGAGGCTGTGAAAGGAGTGCGACTTGCCACGCTGCCCTCGCGTGAGTGACAGCTGTGACAGCTCAGCATATTTGTGCAAATATGAGTGCAATGTGATGACTCGGTGTTTGTGCACTTTCCGCAGGGCACTATTTGAATACACAAACAACACTACAAGTCCTTCAGGCTGAATGAATGATGTGCTAACGTCTTATCAGGGCAATCGCTGACCCCCGATCAGCCAGGTAAGATATATGACTCGAGCATGATCTGAATACACTTGTTGGTAGTCCTGTACAATCTGATAAGGGACCATACAGAAATTGTATTAAAAACTTTTAGTGGGAGGGACACAATAAGACACGTACAGAAGTATGCACATCTCATAAGTCAGAGAGTGTGAGGGGTGTTTAACCTCTATTTCATTTCATTGTTTATCATACCATCCACAGTCAGGGTTTCATGAAATAAAAATACGTATTTGCAAATATGTTTGAAGGTATTTGCAAGTACATTTGATGAACGTACTTATAGGCTAAGCATTTTTTCCCCCATAAATCATTTTCCCCATAATTTACTCAACTTGATACATTTTTCCCATAACGCTAATTTCTTAGCATTTAACCTATGTGCATTATATCTTTTTTTTCAAAAATTAAGTAAGCATTGTTTCTTCATAATTTTTATGATTTATTATTATCTGTACAGTGCATGATTTCTGATTCCTGTCATTTCCCCCCATAATGGAATAGGGTATGCACATGCAAAAGTTAATATCCCGTGACATTATGGGAAAAATGGTTTAGCATCTAGTGTAGCTTAATTTACTGGATAATGCCTTTTTCTATGCTTTTGTCACGTCTATCTCATGCACTGATTCACAAGCAAACAACCGATCACAGTGATCAATTGTCACAGACGTCATTTTGCATTCTGCTGATAGACAGCTCATTCATTCAAAACATTTGTAGGAAGCACAAGTGGGGAAAAGTTACAATAATCTTTTAATTGTACACAATTCTGAACATTGCTTTTTATTGATATTTATTCCTGCTTGTATTATGAACAACAATAGCCCTCCAATTAAAATGACCACAGCAGGTCGTTGGCCCTAAAATACGACCCCTCAGGAGGAACACCACATTGGATGGATGAGGTTAATATTTGGGTGTCGGTCAGTTTGTAATTTTCGATTATTTACATAGCCAATAGGGGTCGCTTACATCTAAAACATAATGATTGCTCTTGATTTGGGGCATGTAACGACATCTGTGGACATTTTCTAGGGGAGGACATTTTATTTCATGAAAACCTGACATGGTGACTGGTATGACAAACAGTGACTTCTCTACCATGTTACCATGTTAAATGTGTGCTAAATTGTTAAAATAAAGCTCGTGCATAATATTCATTAGGAATAAGAAAGATTCCATAGTTATGCATGTGCAACTTAAAAGTGTCACACATTTTAACTATATAGTGGCATGGTATCAAAGTGCCCTATAGTTAAACCCGGCTGAAAATCAATAGCATTAAATTGTTTATATTATATATCAATATTGTACACATCAAAGCACATCATCTGGAGCAGTTCTTAAATGAGACAAAAACCGAAACACCTGGAAGCGTTGCAGCCAAGAGAAACGCAATGAAGTGAGAATAATAGACTACTTAGAATAAATTAATAAAAATTCATGAAACAAGTATTAGAATTTAGGTTGTAAATGTAGGTCAGCGCTTTCTAAAGTGTTTAAGCAAGCAAAAAAATCTTTGTTGGCCCTGAAGGTTCACCAGTGGCTACCTAAGACTGTCCAAATAGTCCCAATACTGTACCCCATAGTATGATGCAGTACACGTAATGAAAATATTGTTAAAAATGCCTCTATGAGAGTGTCCATTCTACGTGAGCATTACATTCCTTGTAAAGACTCTCTATTATGACCTTATAAGGTGATGTGCGAGTGCATTGACTGATGAAATAAACGATTGCTATTTGGGCAGCCAAATCATTGCCGTTGCTTCGAGACATGTACGTGTGCCTAACAATACCAATGAGTGGACAAGAGGACAGCTCTTCATGCGTCACCAGCTGCTGTCTGCCGTCTGAACCCTGTCAACACCTCATACTGTAAACCAGCAGCAGAGGTTGGCCTCAGCATGGAGGGGGGGGGGGGGCACTGTGTACACACATACAGTCCCAACACAGCTACACACTGTAAACTACACGGGGAGTTGACTGAATCCAATTCGACTGCTGCCATCTATTCCGTAGGGACATTCCTCGTGAAATTACTCACACGCTTGGGTTGGCATAATAGTTAATAGACATCGATCCACATATGTTGGGTAGAAATTGAAAACAGGAAATCCCCCACTGGCTCCCCCTTATCCTTCAATCCCAAGACCGCCCCTCCTGAGAGAAAGGCATGTCTCCTTGGCAGACCTTGATATAACTGCTTCTCCTCCGTTTGTGATGAGGACAAGCTTTGGCGAGGTGAGGTGGAGACAGCGTGATCACTCATGAGTGGAGACACTTCTTCGTACACTCTGTGCATGCGTCCTAATATCCAATCAGAGGGAAGATTTAGTAAAAACCTCGAGTCGAATGATGGTAGAGCCCAACCTCTGGGAATTTGGCCAACATTTTCTGGATGTTACGTAAAATTCCAACATTTGCCTGAAGAAGGCAAACTCAAATTCAAAACAGTTGTTGATAACGTTGCAGTAGAATGTTGTGACAGCTGTTACGCCTTTCAGTGATTAACTTGTTTGTTTTAAACTTGTCTGACAAAAAAATTGTGTTAGACATCTGCGATGTGACTTAAATTCATTTTAACTAGGGATGTTTGATGCAACTTTTTTCAGATCGATACTAATACGAGTACTCAACTCTTGAGTAGTCACCAATGCTGATACCAAGTACCGATACGACTAATACTTTTCTCCCATAAAACAATGAATATATGCCAATAGACCCTTTTCTCTTAAAAATCCATCAAATTAACGACAATTTTCTATTCTTCTAATGTCTAATTTCTAGTTCCTGATTGTTAAACGGCTATCGCGAAAAAAATAAGGCTGGCATCGGCACTTGCCCACTCCTAATATGAACTGTGTTCACGAGACTGAATTAGTAAATTAGTGTTGCATCTGAAGAAATGTACGATTGTTGATGAGTACAATGTATCCCAATGCACATCTTCTGGATTGCCTCAGATATACATCCATCCTTTTGGGCAAACAGACTACATCCCGGATTGGTCGCCACTCACATTTATTTATTTATTTATTTATTGTTACAGGCAAAATGTTGGTGTAGTGTAAATTTCGCCCGACTTCCGTGCAGGCCATGTAGTTTCGTTTCCCACTCAGTGATGATGTGAATGTGAGTGTTGTCTGTCTCTATATGTGCCTTGTGACTGACTGGTGACCAATCCAAGGTTTAGTCTGCATTTTGTCAGATGTCAGCCGGGAGAGACTTCACCTCCCCGTGACCCTGAACAGGAAAAGCGGTACAGAAAATGGATAGATGGACATTTGATCCAGTTGTCGTTTTGGAACTCACTGGTTTGCTCAGGTGTACCTAATGTTGTGACAGGCCGTGTTCAAGGCCACTATCCTCTCAGCTCGCATCATTATTATTCTGGTCCACATGCATCTATTGTTAGGGCCCCTGGGTGTCGGGAGGAGGAGGGGGAAGGAGGTTGATTTAATTTCTCATTCACCCTCATTTATTTAATAAATGCTTCTTTTTGTTAGAAGGTCCGAACAGTTGGCTGGGAATTACAGTACAGCTATGGGAACAATAACAATGACTGTAATGCTTCTAACAATAGCATATGCACACTGTACTGTACTGATGCTCAGTGGTGCATAAAAGTTGGCGTCTGATGTGCTCCAGGCAAAAATAAATAAATCCTCTCCCCTGCTGTAAAACTCGTGTCTCCCACTTAAATCTTCTTGTTAATCCACTTGAAGCACCTCATCAATTATGACATAAAGAAGTCGACCACAAGCAAACAAATGAAAATCAGTCATGTCTTTATGATGTGGAGAAAGCTGCAATAAGAGTGCGCTTGTAAAGCAGTAAAAGGCACAAAAGTGTATGATGGGGGAACAATGGGCCATTAAATAGTCGGCCTGGGCTCCAAACGGCGGCTGCTCCACCCCCTGATCTGCTCGCCCACAGGCATAAACCTCCAGCCCCAGCGAACAGAGAGCCTATTAATCAAGTTGAGTAACTTTTTTTTTCCCCCTCGCAGAAATGTCTCATTATTCTCCACCAAAGGCAAAAGCGCAATCAAGTAAAAGTCAGCAAGCGGATTACGCAAAGCAAACCATTTGGAGCAAAGTGGGGTAAAGGGTGTGTTTGGACTTCCAAGAATCCAAACAGAGTAAAAATAAATTAAATACAAATAATGATAACTAAAAGTCCTTACCAGCTGGCGCCTCAGTGTCAGGTTATCTTGGCCCCAGCAGCTGAACCAGGACACGTCCCCTGTACTGGGGGGCTCCTGCTGGGGCCGCGGGTCGCCCAGAGCAAGCGCCCCGAGTACCAGCCCCTCCTGACGCTGCTTGCGGAGCTCCAGCTCGCACAAGCCGGCCAGACTGGCCTCCAGACGCTCCTTGGTCCGGCTGCGCTCCACTGTCACGGGGAAAGAGAAGGCGCGGTGCATAGTCCAAATTGCTTCTTGAGAACAGTCACAATAAATAAATACACACACAAAAAAAAGTTTCTTTACGCATCCATTCTCCAAGAGGGTTCTGGGAGCAGCATGCTTCCCCTCATCTTCTATGCGCGATACATTTTCTATTTTTGTAGCTGTCAAACGCGGCCACGGAGCCCCGCCCCTCGCGCAGTCCACGCACGGTCCCATCTGGACCGGGATTGGAGCGCGAGGGGCGGATGGGGGTGTCTGCGAGCCATGGCCGTCCCATCCCCCTTGATTCATTCCAGACTCGGCGACCTCACCCATCTCTTCGTCCCCCCCTAATGGGGAGGGAGAGTGGAATACTTGAGGGGGAGGGCTCCCTCTCGCTCTCACTCTGTAAAAGTGTTAAAAAGAAGAACGCTGGAATCAGAAGAGAGATAAGGCTGCAGGACAAAAATAAAAAAGGCTCTCATGGTTCCAGCAGAGAAGAAGCACATGTTGGTCAAATAAAAGTCAGCACCTGGATTCAACTAAGCAAATAGTTCACATCCTCCCATTGGAAATGCGCTGCACGCATTAATAGCTTTCATCTGGCTGTGAGATGCTTTGAAAATATGTTACTGGACTATGTAGGAGTGAGAAAATTCATAGAGCAATTGGTCTCATAGATAACAATGGGAGCAAATCCAGAATGAAACCATTATAAAATGGTCATTAACAATACAGGCATTAAAAAAAAAAGAAAAAAGTAAATGTATACTATTCGGCGATTAATGGTGGACTTGTGGTTATCACATAATTGTGAGGATATACATAGAAATATGAAAACAAATTCTGAGCAGCCAGGACAGAGACATACATGTACAGTACCTTAAAAAAGTATTCACAACCCTTGATTTTTTTTTTTAACATAACCTTATACAAGCATAAACGGGAGTGTATTTTGTTGACAATTGATGTTGTTCTTACCATAGGTTCGATCGAACCCGAAGTGTTTGGTGAGTCAGTCTCAGGTGTTGAGCGGCGGTCAAGACACACGCCCGAACATCAAATGATTCGCCTTCTTGGCCATCATTGGCTGCAGGTGATCACACTACATTGCTTGGCCTATTTGTACTATAGGGAATTTGGTGCATTCTGTTATCACAGAACAATAATTGTCACTTTTAGCCATATTTTACGGAGCAGCCCGAACGATGAGCTCTATTTTCAGTCCTTTCGTTCATGGCATGCAAGCACATACGCTGAGGTTTGGGGGGGAGGGTCACTGTCTTGCTCAAGGGCATCCCAACAATAGTCAGGATGGGAGCCTAGCATCTCTCCAACAGCGAGTTGTAAATGTTTTTGTCCAGACTTGAACAATCAGCCTCCTGTTCCAAAGTCCAGTTTCTTACAGATGAGCTCCAGCACTGACACCCGTAAATCAATCTAATTTCATGTTGCATGTGCCAACTTGGACTTGTTTGAACTCACGTTGGCTTCACTGCACACAAGCGAGTGGTATGGTCTTTAGGCAAAATGCTGCATTAAGTGGAATTTTTTGAGCCTGGATGTTTATCAAAAAATGTCTCCTGAAAAAATACAAATCCATTGAGAAAACCTGCGGCCTTTTGTTAAACAATATCCTTTCCATGCGCACAATACAAAGAACTCAATAGATTGGCAGTAAACAGCTGCGTTGCCTTAAGAGCGTAACTTGACGCTGCAGCAATTGGAGCACAAAGGCTTCATTTTAGAATATGGAGCGATGTTCAATGTGGTCTGATGAATCCGGAGCGATGGGCACAAAAAGCAGTGATGACTGTCCAAGCTTGTGTTTTCTGATCAGTTGTGCTAAGTGAGCCCTAAAACCGCGGTGTGCTGACTACGTGAAGGATCCGCTGAACGAACAGCGTTTTCTTTTAACAAATGTTCTGTGAAAGGGCAGTTGAAGGAACATGAGACATCATTTTCACACATGCATTGGCTACCACTGAGTCTAGACCTTAACTCCATTGGGAATTTTTGGAATGTGCTGGACAAGACTTTACACAGCACTCCGACATGGACACTCCCACCAGTAATGCGGGGTTGGGGGGGGGGGGGGGGTGGTTGATAGAACGAAATTTTACATGGCATATCTGTTTATTAAAACATTTTACAATTATATTTAATGGTATTTAATTGAATCATCCTATTCAGAATTGAAATGAACTTGTCACATTTTTAATGGTCGAAACTTTATTGGAGCAATGAAGACGGACAATTTGCATTGCTTTCAAAATCAGCATACAAATTATTTTCTTTCAATAGTACTGAGCAAATAATCCCAAACAATCAAGCATGCATTCATTGTCCATATTCTATAGCAGGTTGCATGCCAGTAAACTGGAGCTAATTCTAGCTGGTTTTGAGTGAGAGGGCAGGTTCAACCCTGGACTGGGTCGCCAGCCAATCTCAGGGCGCTATAGGGAATTTGACACACAACCATTCACAGCTATGAACTTAGCTGTACTTGTTTTCATAGCCAGTGCGTGTGCACTCAGCGTAAAAACTGGTGGATCTACATGTTCGTATCGGAGCAAGTCTAGTTGACCTTGTTTTGGGAATGTGCTATGCTTGGCGTTCTGGCAGAGGAAGGGAGTTTTTTCTTTACATGTCCTTGACACACCCTCTAAGTTGGTACCTGAAAGCAAACTGGATTTAAGACCAGGTGAAACCAAGTCCAAGTTGTGGTGCAAATTGAGGCGCAGCCGCACCAATTCTGACCACCTGTGTACTTCCTTATAAAAGTACTTTGTGCACTTCAATCTCCTGCATGGATTCAAGTGAGTCTATTCCTGCTGCATTGTCTTGTGGTTTTTCTTTTTTAAGACAAAAAAAAGTTGTGCTTTACCTTGACTAATTTTGGTGACGACTGCCGCCTTCCTCAGAAGCTGTCAAACTGATAATCGTGATGTGCCTTATCAGCTGATGTTCCTGGGCGTAGTCGGCGTGGCGGAGCTGTCATGTGACGCTCCACGCCGATTACGCCCTCCGTTGCTCGATGATCTCCAAAGAAGTGGATCCCATGTGTGGGAATGTTGAAAAGTTCCTTCGTCCCGGTTTAGTGTGTCCCGTCCCTATTTGCTGATCTCTATTGCTTCTTTTATCCATCATTTGTTTTTTTACGACGTAGTCGGCGTGGAGCGTCACATGACACATGTGAAAAACTGCGTGAAGCCACTTTCATTGGCCGGGTAGTAAGCTGGCTGTGTTCACTCCCACTATGGCGCAAACGTACCTTTCTAACTGCAGCCATTTATAGAAATTACCCCCAAAAAAAGAAACGTCCACTCATGCACACAATATGACTGTGCTTTGCGTGAAATTTGCCCTGGGCATGAAAATAGGGCCCAGAGTGTTCAATGAATCTAACGTGCTGCATGTAGTGGTAAGAATAAGCCCCCCCTCCCCCCTCACAAAAATAAATCCAGTTAAATCTAATAAATATTCTCCAAAAGATATTTGATTCCTGATGTAGTTCAAGTTGTGCTGTAAATGAGGTCATTGACTAGAGATTGAGAGGATTATTGAAAGTGCAAAGCGATATAACAGATGGCCAACGGGGACCCGCTTTGCTATCAACCCCCAAATAACAAAGATTTTGACATGAATATTTTAAAGTTTGTCTTTGTACTGTACTTCTTCTTGGGAAGTGCAGCACTCGATGAATATTTCATCTTCGTCTCCACCGATGCAGCGTTTCAACTCTCCCGAGGTCGCGCTTGTTCAAATGGAGAGAAAGGTCGACACAGAGAGAGCAAATGTATCAGCTTTATATCTTTATTCATACGTTCAGTCTCTACTCCACAAGAACCCGAAAGCCACTTTGTCTTTTAGTCTCTCTGAGGCAGAAAAAAATTATCATAAATCATCAGCAAGTCAAGCAAAGCCTACGCGCAGCGCAGGTTGAGTTTCTTTCTCAAGATCGTGTGTGTGTGTGTTTGCGCACATTGGAGACGCACACACACACACACACACACACACACACACACACACAGCATATACTTACAGTATATATTTATCCTGTGTAGAAATGTTACTAAAATTCTCCTTGGAGAATATCAAAACATTTTCTAAAAAAGAAAGAAAAGTAAACATACAGTAGAACTGTTAATTTAAACCCAATCAGTGGTTATTTCCCATGTTAAAGCAACAATATGTAACAATTTGACCTTAAAGTGGAAGTCAACCTTAAACATTTCTTGACAATAATTTGTTATATGTGACCTTACTAGTCTAAACATGACATTCTGATTAATCTGGTTAATCACCAAAATCGAGCCGTTTTATCCATTTTAGGGGCGGCCATTTTGCCACGTGCTGTCGACTGAAGCTGACATCAATGATACTCAAGTAACAACCAATCACAGCTCAGCTTCAGAAAACAGCCGAGCTGTGATTGGTCGTTGCCTGAGCCCTGAGAACCATTGATGTCATCTTCAGTCGACAGCAAGTGGCAAAATGGCCGCCCCCTGAGATTGATAAAAACGGCTGGATTTGACTTCATAGCTCATATTCCACAAATGTAATATTAATTATTAATGTCATGTTTAGTCGAGCAAGTTCACAAATAAAATATTGTCAACATTTTTTGGGGATTGACTTCCCCTTTGAATGGCATGAGTTATTTTTGAATGGCAGACTGGCTTGTGATAAGCAACCTGTGTATCAGTTATTGCCATGGAGACCACAGATCACGTGATGTAGTGGTCTGTAACGTTTGTGGACCAGCCAGGACATTGCTAACCATACACAAATACATTCATTAGCTTCTTAATGCAGACTTCCACAGTGCCTTGAAGATATATAGTAATGCATTAGCCCGGATTGTTTCTTGCTGTTGCTTTAATAATCTTTTTTTTTTTAAATATATATTACGTGAATGGATGAGTTCAAATTAATACCAACAAGATGTCTGATTCTAATGAAAAATAGCAGCATGAATACAATGTGATGTATAGTGTAGCCAAGTTCAATCAAACGCCTCCATTCTTCTTTTTTTTTTTACTGTTGCTTTAACAAAGGGTGTCATTTAAAAAAATAAAATAATATGCTGAATAACGCCTATGAATGCCATCAAAGCGTTCCACTGCTGTGCACTGACAATACAATCTTTAATACAATGCAGGTACAGTAGCCTATACTATTCAATAGTATAGCTGGAGTAATGGAAATGAGATTTGTTGTAAAAAAATAAATAGAAAAAACAGAGTGATTGAACATAATGGGAGTCATTGAGTCAAAAATTGTCCTTGAAATAAACTCAGTCCGAGTCATACTTGCTATCCAGCTCGATCACTTGAGTGTTTCTTAAACAAAACAACAACAAAGAAAAATCATCTGGAAAGGTAAAAATAGTTCTTAATTCACATTTTTCATGACATTCTGTACCATCATAAAAATGAAGCATAGATTCTCTTTATAACCCTTCAGTGTCATCAAGAATGCCATTGTGGTTTCTCTCTTTCTCTAATATATTGATATTAAAACATGTAGCGGTGTAACACGTAGCAAAATGAACCTTTAAGTGAGCCCCCCACACAGCAGGAGTTCATCCGTTTTACTCACTCACATAAACATTTAAGATTCCTTTTCCTTCCTATACGTCACAAGCACATAGAACACACACAGAGAAGAATGCTGAAATATACTTTTCGGGGGCTCAAGTATTTCTCTTCAAAACCAAAATGAAAATAACAGCGACCGCATCAAAGCTGGAATAAAGTGCTTCTCTTATCTTCTTTATTCAATGATTTGAATACAAGGACGTTTTTGGAGGTTTGGAAGTGCTTTCAGTTTGGCTGAAGTTCAGATAAAAAGGGTTTCTCTTCTAGTCATGCTCTTGAAGCCAAACTACTACACGTGTAATAATACTTCATTGAACATTTAACATGACTATTTCTAGAATTCTTTCATTTGGTTCCGTTCATTCTCATGCTTTCGTGGCATCCCAGACAAACACTTGAAAACAAATTGGCGCACTTGAAACGAAGAGTGTGACATGTTGGGACAAAGCGATTTGTGATGTTACCTCCGGTGGCCATTTTGAATTTGGGGCAAGTGTGACAGTGCCCCAGCAGATCCAGCAGGTGGTGCTATAGTGATTTCAAAAATAAAGAAAACTAAAGCGTTTTAAATATTTAACATGACAAATGAGTGTAACGGCCGTATAAAAACAAAACGTTGAGTTATGGAAAAATTGTTACAAAATAAAAGAATAAAGTTTTAATATTACAAGAATAAAGATAAAATAGCCATAATTTTAAGGAGCTAAAACCAAAATTCTCATAAAAGTATTAATATTTTGTTTTAAGATCATCTAGAGTGCTAATTTTATCCATTCTTATGTTATGTTCATAATATTATGGCTTTATACGTGTAACTATTCATACTGATTTTAGCTTTTCATGTTACTTTATTAAGACTTCATACTCCGAAAGTTTTTTTTTCTCTCTCTCAAAAGTTTACACTTGAATTTTATTTACATTAAATATTTACTTTTTGAGGGAAAATGTTTTACTTTTCTGTGATATAATTTTGAGTACTCATGATTTTATAATTGTTTTCCACATGTAAAATTACAATTTGATTTGATTTGATTGACTTTTTTCTCTTAAAAATGTTTTTTTTTTTAAATAAATTTAATTCTTTCTCCTACTATTCCAACTTTATTCGCATTTAAAAATTCTCGCAGAATTGCAACTTTAGTCAAACAAAATCTTAAGTTTAAAAAAATAATTCTAATACTGTATTCTGACTTTATTCTTGTAATGCAAAATCTGTAATGTGTAAAATATTTTACATTCTTGTGAAATGTGAGTTTTTCCCCTCATACAACTTTATTCTCATATTTATTTTTTCCCTTTACGTTAACACTTTAAAAAATAAAACAAAAAACCTCTATAATACACTGTATAATCTGTACAATTCAATTGCAATCTTAAAATGGGCATTTTCCCTTTCTGTATACATACGATAAATCAAGTCATCTCATAGTCTTTAAAAGTCTGTTTTGGGAATAATGTCCTATGTATTAACTGGGGCACTGCCAACTTGCCATGTATTCATTTATTTTATTTTATTTATTATTTTTTTGCTATTTGGGGCAGGAAAGCTCTGCGCCCCAAGTTATGATGGAAACATTATAGTGAATGTGCCCCGTGCATTACAAATGTATTGTTGGGCTTGGGGAGCAATCATTTTTGGTAGGTAGGAATTCTACCTAGCAACCGTGGCTATTACTTGTGTATAGTGTTAAAGTGTCGAGTGTGTGGTGAAGCACATAGCTGTCTTAAGTGACAGCTACTTTTCCATGGAAAAACACCACTGGTTACAGCAAGTGGATTGATATCACTTTCCAAACTGTTGATTGAAATGTTAGAAGAAGGGTTTGCTTGTAAACTTTAGTGTGTTTGGGGCTAATGCAAGGCTGCCTCCCAAAGCATTTGATTTTTTTTTTTGAAAGGCCGTCTGGCTGCAGGAACTAGGAACGGAAAAAAAACACACGTGTGGAATGGTAAAAATGTCACACCCTATACACTCACACACACGCACACACACACACACGCGTGCGAATATAATCGCACAAATGCAGACTCGTACTTGCACACTGGACATGTCACAGACATATCTGGCATGCATTTTTTTTTAAAGAGGAAAACTTTTTTCTTTAGAAATTCTTTAACAGCTTTAGCGCTCTCATTTCTTATGTACATAAATTAACAATAAATATAGGTAATGCTCATATATTTTGAAATATATATATATATTAAATAATGAAATGCTCTTATATATTTCAAATATAATCATAGAATTCTTTCTAATTTGAAACACTTCTAAAGAGATATAGTCACAGTTTAGTAACAAAACACGTAAGAAGACATCTCCCGACTAGTTTGGCTGCAGTGTCTCTCTTTTTTTTTTTTTTTAAGTCTTCTATTTGGAACATACATTCTATTTCTACATTCGACCATCATTGATTGGGAAATGTTCATTAACACTGTGCAGAAACAAACACTGTCAAAGCAGATTGTGTCGTCTTCATATTTGGCTGTCTGACAGGGAACCAGCCCTGACAAAGACCACTCAGACCAGATTTGCAAGATGATGGTCAAACAAACTGCAGTCGGGTGTCCTCTGCTAAAAGAGACGCTGCAGCGAGGACCTCTAGGGGGACCACGAGGAACAGTCGAGAGAGTAGAAAGACTTAGAACTCTCCAATTGAACCCTGTCGCTCCTCGTCCAGTTGTTTTTGATACACACACACACTGGAATGGGAACCACGTGAATACTGACAGGAGTTGCTGTAAGATGTCTAAACGCATGCAGAAGTGTGAACTCGGTCTCCCTGCCTGATCTCCAGGATGACACACATGGCTTACAGTAGGATGGCGTCGGTGCTGCTGGAGACATCTTTTCAATTCCCGTCTGCGTTCCCGCCCCTCGCCCCTCTTCCTGTTCCCGTTATCTCCCTGCATACAGACTCATAAAAAACAAAAGCGGTCCAATATTGCACAGCATGCCCTCATGGCCTTGTTTGTGGCGACGGGTCAGTGGTAGTGAGTCCTCTTGTCGTCCGTTTCCGAGCTGTAGTCCCTCAATCCGATACCCCGCTGGAGGTTCAGTAGAGAGTCTTTCATCTGATCAGGACGGGAATAAAGAGAAAAGCACCTTAGTGACAATTTCAAGATTTTTGTTTGTTGTTTACATAATAAAAATACCCGTTTGCTGTTTTGAGCTCAGGCCAAAGTATGTCGAATTATGTGGTATACCTAGGACCTAGTGATGGGAAAACGAAGCTTCATGAAGCACTTGTGATATTTTTTGACTCCCCTAGATGGTGCTCTTGGTTTAAATATAAAGGCTAGTGCAAAGGAAATTGATTACATTTCCACTGCATCTTTCAACCAAGAGTGCCATCTAGAGGAGTCAAAAAAGTGCAAGTGCTTCATGAAGCTTCATTTTCCCATAACTACTAGGACCCCCGAAGAGCACTATTGTGCTGGTGTTCCTAATATTATGACCAATGATTGCATATTTATCCATCCATCCATCCTCTACATGGTTCATTCGATGTCAAATCCCCCAATTAGTTAAATCGAGCAGTAATTTCTGAACTACAAGCCGCTACTTTTTTCACTTGCATTCGACCCTGCGGCTAATACAAAGGTGCGGCTTATCCATCAGATCACAGGGGGGCGCACTATAAAGAACGCACAAGAGCGTCAGGCAGAGCAAACCAAACCAAGTGAGCCCATTTACAGTAGGAGAGACAGAATGAGAGCGAGACAATTTGCGCCCTCATTACGAAAAAGAAAGTACCCGGTGCGGTAACATTAAAATACCTGCGGTTTACAGTTGGCTGCGGCTTATATGTGTAATAAACTCAAGTATTCCCCAAATTTAACTAGCGCGGCTTATAGTCAGGAGCACCTTTTTAAAAAAAACTATTTTAATTACTCTACTTGTTGATAGTGATTGCGCAACATTAAATCTCAAATTTCAGGTAAATCGGAACAGGGTTTTAGGAACTACGGTCTACCGAATTTTTATATTTTGGGCAAAAAGGGGGCGTGGCCTTCTTTTGATCCCTTATATCTCAGTAACTGCTAGGTCAAAACGCATTGTTGGAAAGGGAATTCAACAAAATATTCCAAATCTGCTTTAGAACATAGGTCTCAAACTCCGGTCCTCGAGGGCCGCAGTTCTGCATGTTCTAGAGGTTTCCCATCTCCAACACACCTGATTTAAAGGGACAGCTCATCAACAAGCTCTGCAGAAACCTGATACCGATCTGGATCATTTGATTGATTGTGTTGGAAGAGGGAAACTTCTGAAACATGCATCACTGTGGCCCTCGAGGACTTGAGTTTGAGACCAGTGATTTAGAATATTGTTTCTCAGCCCCGGTACTCGAGTACCCCTATCCAGCTTGTTTTCCATGTCTCCCCTGCCAACACAGCTGAAGATCATTATCAGGCTGGATAGGGGTACTCGAGGACCAGGGTTGAGAACCACTGATTTAGATGATTGGTACATATTTGACCAACTTCACCTTTTGACCTATAATTTGACCTTGAAATTAACCTTGTGGATCATGTGACCTTAACTCTTTTACCGCCATAAACGTTAATTTATGTTAAGGAAACGCCCACTGTATACTGCCAATAACGTCAATTGACGTCAACTACGTTTTTTTTTTCTCAATAGGCAGTGAAGTCTTGTGAATGGGATTGTGAAAAGCCCGAAACACCCAGTAACTATGGCCAGCAGATGGCAGGATTGTATCTCTTTTTAATGGGCTCCCGGGTATCAAATTACATGAAAACATGGCGGATATTAGGAAATAGAACGTTTTCATGGATGACGTGAATGATCAAAGTGTTTGTCTCATTAAATCGAATTCACAGAGCGTCACTAAACAAAAAATATTAGTGTCAAAGTCACTGTTGTGCAGAAAATCTTTTCACAAAAAGCTTTTGTTTTCTCCTTATTTTTCTATTTTCGCTTGATGTCACTCAAATGATCTATTTTCAAATGGTGATTACTAAAGAGCGGAATAAGGTAGAAACATACTTTTTTTTTCTAATGAAAGAATGGAATCCAATCTTTCATATGGCATTCACCATGTTTATGTAGTCATAGCACACAATATTCTGTTTGCCTTGAAAGATGAGTGAAAATGCGTGAAATCGTCTGGCACTGTGGGGTTGTTTTTTGGGATTGGCAGTAAAAGAGTTAAAAAAATTGGATTCAAATGTAACATCTCACATCTTCTCTAAAACAAAAAAGTTTCAGAGATGTAAAATGTTCTGCTTAGCAGTAATTAGGAGTCAAAGCAACAATGCCCTCATGATCTATCATTGAATATTGTTGATTATCTGAAGGTACGGATACTTTGACTCCTTATCGCTGCAAAACAAAAACATTGAATGATTGCACATTTGGATTCTTTTTTCAATTCCCTTTCCAACAAAACTTGTTTTTTATTTTATTTTTTATTTTTATTTTTTTAGATTGACCCAGCAGTTTCTGAGATATCAGCGTTCAAAGGAAGGCGGTCATGCCTCTGTTTGCTGAAAATGTCCAAATTTGCCAAGCCATGGCTCCCAAAGCCCTGCTGCGATTCCCCCAAAATTTGAGATTTTGCGTTCAACAAGTACACCAAGTTTCATTAAACTCAAAATCTGCTTGGTTGAACCCACTGGATGATTTGGCATGGAATGAACCGTACCGCTTATCCTGTTCAGGGTGTGCATGTTCTTATTGTGTCAAAAATAAATAACATCCCACTTCAGCGTTACGTTCACAGATTATTCAGTGTGCGAGTACCTGGTCGAGTAGTACCACGGATGACTTGATTATCTCCCGCCACTTCTGCAGCTCGGCGTCATGGAAACGCTGCTGCGCCTCAAGGAGCTGGGCCCACTCCATTTGCGTCTGAGGAAGTTTACTGGGAACACACACAAACGCACATGCACAAACACACTTTAGCAATTAGCGAGGCATGGCCACTGAAGCCTCCGTTCAGTCCAGAAGCCATTCAAGACGCTTAATGGGTTCCGGTCATATTAGTCATTGGTCATACAGTATGTGTTCATGCTATAGTACATATCCATTTGTGTGATTGCCTGCTGGGCAACAATCCAGAACGATATACGTTATGTGTGCGTGCGCGTGTGCCAACCTTTCATGCAGCCGCAGACCTTGCCAGGTAGTTAAAGACTGTGCAGAGTACTCCAGCATCCATAGCTTGTAGAAGAGCATCATATTGAGGAACACCAGCAGGATCAGACTGACAGTGGACAGGAAATAGGATTCAACATTAGTCCAGTAGCAATCACTTTCTTGGGAATGATGTTATGCATATCTGTAAACTAACTTAAAAAAAAATACTTTTGGTTATTGTTGCCCAAGCAAATAAACATACTACATGTACCTTAGACAAATCCTACGGGTCGCAATGAAACGAGAGGAAAGAGGGGTTATACTCAATGGCAACATATATCCTAATAAATTTAAATTTAATCAGATAAAAATATCAGGGAAACAAAGGTTATTAAAAATCATGTTATTAAAAAGGGATTTTAAGAATACTTGTATAGCTAATGACCTGTTTGTATCACTCTGGAATGCAAAATTACATACATGTGAGCAATCCAATACAACAGCTGCATCATAAATTCTGATGTATTTTTCCAAATAGCCAATGTTATTCTCTATTTGAATTACATATGCATGTAGGTGGATAACAGCAATTATTTGAGGAAATTCACCAACTACAATAGCACTCAGTAAAAGCTAATGTTAACCATGCTGGAGATATTATTACAGGATACCAGCAGGTGGTGGTAATGCACATTTACAAACATGTCAACTACACTTTTCTTTTTTTGTATTGTAAATCACTGGACCACGTTGGCCATTTCTCTACTTGCCCTGATGCAAGTAGATGCCCCCCCCCCCTTTTGTTGTTGTTGTCCTTTTTTAAACTGCAAAATAAAAACAATTATAAAAAAAAAAAAGATAATGGACCAACATTTTGCTTGGTGTATTTAGTGAGTATTAATTATTAAGTACTAATTATAAATGTGTTTATTATTGTCATAGTATGGTCCAATATTTCGTATCATATCTAATACAATGCATACATACAGCTCTTGCATTGGATCTCATTAAGTGGAGATCTGTTGTTGATCAAGTTTGCCTTTCAGTTCTGCGGTTCAGGGTTTAAATATCCACTTCTTCTGTGTTGAGTTGAAATGTTCTCCCCGTTCTTGGGTGGATTTTGCACAAGTGCTCTGGCTTCCGCCCACAACCCAAAACATTCATGTTAGCCTAATTAAAGAGTGAAAATCAGTAGTGTCAAACTAATTTTGCGGGCCATATTGCAATCATGGTTTCCCAAAGAGCGCCGTGAGAACAAACCATATCAAGTACATTTATAAACGCTACTGTAGTATAACATAGTGTATAAGGCACACAACAAATTGAAGGATAACTAATTTAAAAATCATAAGTCAATCAAAGTAGTTTCTTTCTTGACCGATTGTTCAATTTATTTAAAATATTGTTAAGTAATGAAAAATGCTTGCAGTATCGCAATGTTATTAATTCATTCACTGCCATTGACGGCTATAGACGTCAACAATTCATTTGAACTATTTCTATTAGTCTAACATTTTTGTCCAGTTTTGTTAACAGGAGTATAAAAACCTAGTAAAAAAATTTTGTACATTTAAAACAGATATAAAATGTGTGATTAATTGTTAGTTAACTAGTGAAGTCGTGCGATTAATTACAATTAAACAATTTAATCGCCTTTAATAATCTTTTCTTTTTTTTTTATAAATAAATATTTTTTTAAATGTCTACGTTTTCATACTCTTATTAACAAAAGTGGGAAATAAATGTTATACTCATAGAAATAGTTAAAATGATATATTTTTTTTACATTTATAGGCGTCAATGGCAGTGAATGAGTTCAAAGTGAAGATAATCAGCAATTTTGGTACACAGTTTAGCATGAACATTTGATTCAATTCAAATGAATTGACTGTCCCTTAGGATTGACATATATGTTCTAATTGGTCCATGGGTGAGGTTGTTCGTCTTTTTGTGTCCTGTTATTATCTGCTGTCGCCCAAAGCCAGGGAAAGGCTGCACCCCATACAATAACCCAATGTGGACAAGCTGTCTAGAAAACGAATGATGGATAAATCATGCAGATATACCGAAAGAAGTGTCTGGCGTGAGTATTTTTCCCAGTGCATGTGTGTTATGATGAGCTAACATACACAAAGCTGATGATGAGCAGCAGTTTGGAGACGCTGTATAGAGCCAATCCTGCGGGCAGGCGACGGTGCTCCGGACTCTGATGTCTGGTCTGCGTGGAGCCCGCTACTTGCTTGATGCGCTGAATCACTTCCTCGTCCGTTGGCGTGGTGACGGGACTGAGGGCTTCATCCATATGCTGGCTGCGCGTGTGGGGCGTCGGCCTCTTCTTCCGCCTCACCGTGGCGTTCTTCCCCACTTTGGCTTTCGGGGAGAGCTGGTGGGCCTCGGTCAGGATCTCCTCCAGTTTGGACAGCTCTGCCTCTGAGAAAGACATGTTCTCGAAGTTTGAGTGTGAATGGTGAGCTGCTCGCTCTGCGAGCTCAGAGATGTAACACTATAAAATAAAATATATGGAGGACTACGACAGTGGTAGATACGTCACATAATATCATAAAACAATGCAAAATATGTGCGTTAGTGGTATAGAGATGACAA